>NC_044554.1:142941748-143586002 GCF_007565055.1 Rhinopithecus roxellana
TGACTCACACCTGCAATCCCAGAACTTTGGGAGGATGAAGGAGGTAGATTACCTTAGGTCAGGAGTTCGAGACCAGCCTGGCCAAATCTATCTCTACCAAAAATACAAAAAAGTTAGCTGGGCATGGTGGCGTGCATCTGTAGTCCCAGGTACTCAGGAGGCTGAGGCAGGAGAATAGCTTGAACCTAGGAGGTGGAGGCTGCAGTGAGCTGAGATCACACCACTGCACTCCAGCCTGGGTGACAGTGAGACTGTCTCAAAACAAACAAACAAAAACAGAAAAGAAACTATGGGAATTGCTGAATCTGTACAGCAATTAATAGTGGTAATCGTAACAAGAGTGTTTGCATATGTTTAAACTTATCAAAGTGTACACTTTAAATATGTGTACTTTTTTATATTATCAGTTATGCATCAATAAAGCTGTTAAAAGTTTTAATTTATTTAAATTTGTGTTAACCTGTCACTTTGTGAGGGTCATCTACTTTTTGTACAAAGTCACTGCAACCTACGTACTTAATTCTTTTGTACTGTTTTGAAATAAGCATACACTTGCAGACACATGTTTCTACAACATTCTTTGCTTTCCCAATAGGCAAGTTCAAACTCAGAAGGCAAAAGTCCAGCGGAAAGTACCAGAACTGAGGGAAAACTATTTGCCTAACCACCTACACCACTGAACACTTTCTTGGAATCTGCTGTGTGTTTAAGATGATATCCTACCCACATACGTAACCTTTACCTTTTTGCAAACCAAATCTGATTCTACAAGGAAAGCACACAAAAAAATATTATTCTCCCAATTTATATCAGATTTGTTTCCCCTCAAATTATCTCAGGCTAGTTTTAAAAATTGTAAACTCTCCCATATCAAGTGTCCAACCATCCACTGAATTTGGCTTTGCAACTTCAGTTTTTAGAGAAGGTGGTAAAGTCTCTATTTTTAAGGAGGAAAAATTAAGGGTTACTAAGAGATATAGAAATAAAACTGGATTTTTTTTTTTTTTTTTGCTTTGTTTTACAGTGTTTCTGGAACTTTCCTTCTTTTCATTCCTCAATAGCTTTCCAGACTCTATCCTGAAGAGAATCTTCTTTTGTTAAAGTTGCCTTTGACCTGTGACTTGACTAAGCATGAGCTTTTTACAGTATATTGTGCTTGATCAGTCTATGAATTCAACCCAATTGACCATTTTCTCTGTGGAAATTGCTGCCATTGGCTCCCATGACATCACGCTTGTGTCCCTCTTTTAGTCTTTCTGACAACTTTTACCCAGTCTTATTACTCCCCCTTTTTACTTCACATATTGTTCAATTATTGCCTCTTCCCTAGGGTTCCATTCTAAACTGTTTTCTTTTTCATTTCCCTGGAAAAATTCACTAAGCCATGAATAAAAGTATTAAGTGGACATTGATGAATGCAGACTTTCGGTCTCCAGCCCCATCTACCTGCCTGCCCTGGAAATACAAACATTTGAATGATTATTACATAAATAAATATATTTCTCACTTTTGCCACTGTTTTCCAAAACCACAGAAGCCATCTTTATTTCGGTCAGCCATTTTATCCTTGGCAACAAGCACAGTCCCTGGCACGTGGAAGGTTCTCAATAAATCATCTTAGATGTTGAAGGAGTGACCTCTTTTTGGCATCTCTTGATGCCCTCTAACTTTAATCAGTCACCATATCTTTTTGCTTCTATCAACTCACATATATTTCAAATCTGCTTTTTCACTATCATCCCCAGTGACATTCCTCGGAGGAGTCAGTATCTCCTGCCTACCATCAGCCTTGACTCCACCCACCAAACTATCAGTGTTCTTACTTTTTAGACAACAAATATGGTAGATGTACTCTCCTGTTCTTGAATATTTAATGGATCCCAAATTCCTCTAGTAACAAATCTAAATGCCTTAGTCCATTCTTCAGGGTTCTCAAACCCTAAACTGACTCCAACCTCTCTTTCCAATCCCATCTTTTCAATATATTCATCCTGTAATTCAGTAACTGCAGAAGTCTCAAGTGCCCTGAGCACTCCATATTCTTTTTTTCCTATGTTGGTTCCCTCTGCTCTTTTGAACTTCTTTGTCATATGTGTCTTGAACTCTAACACTTATGTGTATCTTATACTTTTAACTTATAAAATCCTATTTTTTGACAGATTATTACCCAGTAGTCCTTGGGTGCAACTGATGAATGATGAATAGCGTCATAACATGATGGTAAGTTCACATTCTCTGACTTTAGACTCCATCATCTTTTCTGCTAAGGGGACCCTGATTCCAGTTCCCAGCATATACTCACACTTTGCTCTTAATCATTTTTCATTGCCATCCCTCTCTGCTGACTGGATTCAGGTCACCTTTTCTGTATCACTGTGTTGACTCTGCTCAAACCATGGTCATAAAGAGATTTGTGGTAAATATCCTTTTATCACATGCATTGATCTTAGTAGTGAGTCAAAAACCAGGGTGACCTCATTTTCTTGTTTTTCTACTGTACCTTTAGTTATGGAGTGCATTTCTTGATTCATTTTTGGTATATCTCTCCACTCCTGAAAAAATTGTCACAGGTCTTCGAGAGGCTGAGTTGGAGGACAGCTCACATAGGTTGCTGTCTTTCACACACAAAATCAAGTCTTTTCATTTCTCCTAACCAAGGTCCTTGGTCTAGGTTTGTCACTCTGAGAGTCTCACTTGAGGATTGAGGCTGTGGGAACCAGCTGTGAGTTCCATCTCCAAACGTCGTTTTCCCATGGGTCTCACTGAATCCTCAGCCCAAAAAGCATTTCTACTAGGCTTCTTAGATAACTAGCTTATTAAAATGATTCACAAACTTAAGCCAAGAAATATAAAGCCTATATAGAAAAGGTACCTCAAAATTAATATACTACTAGGAAGGCTGAAGTGGGAGGATCACTTGAGGCCAGGAGTTCAAGGCTGCAGTATGTTATGATCATGCATGTGAATAGCCACTGCACTCCAGGCTGGACAGCATAGCAAGATCTTGTTGCTAACATAATAATAATAATAACTTATAAATGACCCAAGAACGATTATCTTTTGTAGTTTTAAAAATGAATTATATGTATTCTCTGACATTGTTTGATAAGAAAGTACTAATGGTCCCACAGCATCCTACAATGATAGATGATTTGTGAGGAGTTTATGTCAGATTAACTAGCGAGACAATTTATAAATGTGGCTACTAGCAAGGCAGATTCTGGATATCTTGAAAGACCAGGGGAAGAAAAAGAGATTTTCCCATATTCAGTGAGGTCATTTCTGCAGTTAGTGGTTTGGAGTGTGTCCCCTTAGCAGAGTTTAGCTGGATGGAATTTGAACTCACTCTAATATAATATGATGGAGTAAAATGTTTTGATCATCTGCCATTTACTGAGATAATAGTCTATTATCTATTTAGGCTTTCTTCAATTCATTTCTAAGTAGCAAAAAGGAAAACATCTGTAAGTTCATGGTGATTATAATGATGAAAGAGAAACTTTTGTTCAGAAATAGAGCTTTCCTTTAGGCTGAACCCCAAGAGAAATATTTTCTTTGCATCTTTATTACAAAGAAAAAAATGGCATAATATAGTGGATAACTATAGTGTACATATAAAGTGTATAATCTACATCTTTCCTCTAACAAGTATAAATGTAGTAATAGTCATATGGATGTGTTTATAATGTTTTTAAGGTAATCATGAAATTCAATTGAGTAAAACTCTATAAACAACAGAAATACAGTCTATGTGTGGTTCTGATGAATTAGCAAGAAGACTTAAATTTAAGATTTCTCAAATTCATGAAAGAGGTAGAGATTGTCGAAGGTGTTAGGGAATGTGTTTCCATAAAAGTTACATAGGAAACATAGGGACTTTGAGGATTATGCTTCTATAAGCAAATTTAGCAAAAGGATACCCTTAATTGCATAAAGATTACTGGAGACAATAAAATTACATACACATATCATGCTATCATGAAATCACAGGTGATCTGTAGGTAATTTATACTTTGTTAAACCCCAATAGATTTTTTTTCTCTGTATCATGTTGATTCATTATTTATATTAGATTGGTTATCTATATTAACGAAGTTAAACAAAGGGGCCGAGTTTGTCTTTGCAAGACATTTTTACATTCTAACTATCCTTCAAGATCCAACTCAGGTACCATCACTTCCTAAATTTTCTTTCCCCTCTTTGTTTGCATGTATAGTCTATTTTGCACAGCATACCTAACTTTATAATTTTATGCTTCAATTGTTGGAATCATGTGCACAGTTCTATTGTAGTTGAAAAATTATCCTAATATAATACAGTTCAATAACAGGAGACTTTTAACATATGCCTTACATAAAGATGGAGTTTAAGGCCAAGACTCATGTACTCTATCTGGAAATCTAGGCAGCACAAATTCACGCAAGACTGAATGAGCCTTACAGAATCAGGTCAAGGTGGTAGAGTTTTGGAGACATTGAATGTTTTTGTTTCAGCACTGCTCAAAAGGGCTCTGCATGAAAATATATCTGTAACTCTGTACAAAATCACGTCCATTGAAACTTTTCACTGTTGCAGGGACATAGGTTTTATCTAACATTATTCTATTATTGCTTTGTACTACAGTGCATAAACAGAATGTAATTTTGCTTGAGTCTATGTTTTCTACTAGTATATATTTCATATGATTTATTAGTTATTCAAAATACTCTGCTATAGTTTAATCATGAATCTTGATATTTCTCAACTTCCATAGTCCAGATTCAATACACACAATATTTCAATGGGGCATCACTGCTTCCATCAAGATTCTCCATCTCTGTCCTGGAATTTACCTTATCATTGAAATTACAGTTATGTGTAATGAACAAGCTAACTGCTCTAGCGTGGAAACATGAAACCTTATTTGTGATAATGAGATTTGACTTGTCTTCTTCCTCTCACTTTTAATAATATCATAATGTTGATGCATCTTAATGTAATTGGCATAAACAGTCTTAAGAAATGCTTTACTGCACCAGAAAACATAGATTAGAATTGAGATTATTATTGTTTTTCCAGACATTGACTTTTGGGGCCAGGCCAAATGGATTTCTGGTTCTTGGATTGTGCTAATCAATACAACTGTAGGTGTATGTTTTCTTTTTTTTTTTCTCTTTATTTTTTTTATTTTTTTATTTTTTTATTATTCTTTAAGTTCTAGGGTACATGTGCATAACGTGCAGGTTTGTTACATATGTATACTTGTGCCATGTTGGTGTGCTGCACCCATCAACTCGTCAGCACCCATCAATTCGTCATTTATATCAGGTATAACTCCCAATACAATCCCTCTCCCCTCCCTCCTCCCCATGATAGGCCTCGATGTGTGATGTTCCCCTTCCCGAGTCCAAGTGATGTCATTGTTCAGTTCCCACCTATGAGTGAGAACATGCGGTGTTTGGTTTTCTGTTCTTGTGATAGTTTGCTAAGAATGATGGTTTCCAGCTGCATCCATGTCCCTACAAAGGACGCAAACTCATCCTTTTTTATGGCTGCATAATATTCCATGGTGTATATGTGCCACATTTTCTTAATCCAGTCTGTCACAGATGGACATTTGGGTTGATTCCAAGTCTTTGCTATTGTGAATAGTGCCACAATAAACATACGTGTGCATGTGTCTTTATAGAAGCATGATTTATAATCCTTTGGGTATATACCCAGTAGTGGGATGGCTGGGTCATATGGTACATCTAGATACAGATCCTTGAGGAATCGCCGTACTGTTTTCCATAATGGTTGAACTAGTTTACAATCCCACCAACAGTGTAAAAGTGTTCCTATTTCTCCACATCCTCTCCAGCACCTGTTGTTTCCTGACTTTTTAATGATTGCCATTCTAACTGGTGTGAGATGGTATCTCATTGTGGTTTGGATTTGCATTTCTCTGATGGCGAGTGATGATGAGCATTTTTTCATGTGTCTGTTGGCTGTATGAATGTCTTCTTTTGAGAAATGTCTGTTCATATCCTTTGCCCACTTTTTGATGGGGTTGTTTGTTTTTTTCTTGTAAATTTGTTTGAGTTCTTTGTCGATTCTGGATATTAGCCCTTTGTCAGATGAGTAGATTGCAAAAATTTTCTCCCATTCTGTAGGTGGCTGTTCACTCTGATGGTAGTTTCTTTTGCTGTGCAGAAGCTCTTTAGTTTAATTAGATCCCATTTGTCAATTTTGGCTTTTGCTGCCGTTGCTTTTGGTGTTTTAGACATGAAGTCCTTGCCCATGCCTATGTCCTGAATGGTACTACCTAGGTTTTCTTCTAGGGTTTTTATGGTATTAGGTCTAACATTTAAGTCTCTAATCCATCTTGAATTAATTTTCGTATAAGGAGTAAGGAAAGGATCCAGTTTCAGCTTTCTACTTACAAAGAGACTTAGACTCCCATACAATAATAATGGGAGACTTCAACACTCCACTGTCAACATTAGACAGATCAACAAGACAGAAAGTTGGCAAGGATATCCAGGAATTGAACTCATCTCTGCACCAAGCGGACCTGATGGACATCTATAGAACTCTCCACCCCAAATCAACAGAATATACATTCTTCTCAGCACCACATCGCACTTATTCCAAAATTGACCACATAATTGGAAGTAAAGCACTCCTCAGCAAATGTACAAGAACAGAAATTATAACAAACTGTCTCTCAGACCACAGTGCGATCAAACTAGAACTCAGGACTAAGAAACTCAATCAAAACCGCTCAACTACATGGAAACTGAACAACCTGCTCCTGAATGACTACTGGATACATAACGAAATGAAGGCAGAAATAAAGATGTTCTTTGAAACCAATGAGAACAAAGATACAACATACGAGAATCTCTGGGATACATTTAAAGCAGTGTGTAGAGGGAAATTTATAGCACTAAATGCCCACAAGAGAAAGCTGGAAAGATCTAAAATTGACACTCTAACATCACAATTAAAAGAACTGGAGAGGCAAGAGCAGGCACATTCAAGAGCTAGCAGAGGGCAAGAAATGACTAGGATCAGAGCGGAACTGAAGGAGATAGAGACACAGAAAACCCTCCAAAAAATCAATGAATCCAGGAGTTGTTTTTTTGAAAAAATCAACAAAATTGACAGACCACTAGCAAGACTAATAAAGAAGAAAAGAGAGAAGAATCAAATAGATGCAATAAAAAATGATAAAGGGGATATCACCACTGACCCCACAGAAATACAAACTACCATCAGAGAATACTATAAACACCTCTACGCAAATCAACTAGAAAATCTAGAAGAAATGGATAATTTCCTGGACACTTACACTCTTCCAAGACTAAACCAGGAAGAAGTTGAATCCCTGAATAGACCAATAGCAGGCTTTGAAATTGAGGCAATAATTAATAGCCTACCAACCAAAAAAAGTCCAGGACCAGACGGATTCACAGCTGAATTCTACCAGAGGTACAAAGAGGAGCTGGTACCATTCCTTCTGAAACTATTCCAATCAATTGAAAAAGAGGGAATCCTCCCTAACTCATTTTATGAGGCCAACATCATCCTGATACCAAAGCCTGGCAGAGACACAACAAAAAAAGAGAATTTTAGACCAATATCCCTGATGAACATCGATGCAAAAATCCTCAATAAAATACTGGCAAACCGGATTCAGCAGCACATCAAAAAGCTTATCCACCATGATCAAGTGGGCTTCATCCCTGGGATGCAAGGCTGGTTCAACATTCTCAAATCAATAAACGTATGTTTTCAAGATTAATTTTATGACCATTTTTTTTTTTTATCTCAATAGCAAGAACATTTTTCGTTCTGTTGTCTATTGGAACGAGTGAATTAGTTTGGTAGAACATTAGAGGGTAAAAACTATAAGAAGGCAAGTGAAAAAATTCCCTTTCCCCTACTTTTATCTTTTGCCCTTGCTTTATTCCTTTTCTTGTAGAAGCAGCAGGGGAAAGAGGAGAATCCCATTTTCCCTGCTCCTCCTATGTGTAGATAGTAGTAAATTAAGTGAAAAATAAATGTTTTATTTGACCTCTTATTGATTATCCATATTAGATGAAAAGAAATAGATAATGGGAGAGATTAATCTCTAAAAAATATTAATTCACAATAAATTTGGCTAAAATACCTTAACAAGTAACCAGTAACTGACCTGTATTTGACCAAAGCTATATCCTTGTTGTATATACTAGGACACCCATGGACACTATTTTTATGTGGAAGTATACTAATAATTGCTTAAGGTAGAACCTCATTTGGGAGGACAGATACCTAAAGCCTTCAGTGTCTTGGGAAACCTCTTGGGAAAGCTCTGAGATCAGTGGGCGGTAGCCCACGGCTTGTCTCTGTTTGGTCTAGTGCTTAAGTGAACTTGCTAACTAAAGCCTTCCTTCCTCCTGTGTAAGTGAGTGAAAAACCTGTCTCATTAGTTGCTCTCCTGGCTAAGCGAGTGAATCTGATGTGTATGAGTTGCATCCACTGGGTCTGAAGTTAAATGCTGAGGTTTACTACTTATTTTCTGAAGATCAGAGATCTTCAACTTCAGACTACTATGCATTTTGAGTTATTTGTAAATTTCTAGATATTTTTGAGGGTGCCCAGCTAGAGTGACATTTATTCCTGGATTTTATCATCTCACATACAGCACAGAGCATTATCTATAAATTATGCCCATATTCTCCCTTTGTGGATATGTGTAATGTCATTTATAAAAAGAAATACTTCATTATACATTTGTTCTTAGTGGAGGTTCTGTTTTATACCTTAAGAACTTTGAAGAAATGTGTATGTGTATGAATTCATGTGTGTGTTTGATATCATTATGAGTATGCTTATGGTAATGAAGGAAAGAAAGAAAAGAATAAAAGTTAGGTGGGCATACAGATTAGTAAGCATCTTGAAAACAAATAAAATCACAGTAATAAACACATGGTTTAGAATGCATAATAATTATATTGATTTTCAATTTGTCAAATAATCTGGGCTATCATATTCCTAAAGTAGGCATGTTAATAATAGCATCATGCTGATTTAAAAGTGTATACAAATAATCCTTCACCAGACACATTCCTTCAATTAAACATCTGTTATACTAAATATATTACATATATTAAATTTTTGGTATAGCACAGTGTGGAATTATTTGTAACTTACTCACATGTATAGTATAATATTGGTATTAGTGTGTTATAGATAGACTAGATCTTAGAAACCATCTAAACCTGGGATTTTAAATAGGTATTTTTTCTTGTGTTAATGCTTTTGAAATGGTAGTGGTTGTGTGGAATATTGTTTGAGAATTCTAGGTCTGCATATGGATTAGGAAAAAAGAATTCTATAATTGATTACTTATGTAGGCATGGACCCAGCATAGAGAATGTTGGCAAGTGTATTAGGTGTTTTGACATCTCTAATCTATGTCAATATCCTGAATTTACAGAAAAAAAAGACAGGCATTTATGTAACACTTCAGAGATTGTGCAACTCATTCACATATGCTGGCATAGTTTCTTTTCAACAGTTCTGTAAAGTACGCAATATTTCGAACCCCTAGAAAAAAGACAGCTGCTTTTGTCCCTGGTTGGCAGTGATCATTTGTGGATCTTGGATCTGAATTCCAGAAGCTCCACAATACTATTCTCACAACAGCGCATGCCAAAAGATGTCCCCACTAGTAGCCACTCATTCATATTGCTTCTGGCTACATTCAAATCTCAGGTGAGATTCATCTGACCAATGAAACCTGGATATTTGTCCTCCCACAACTGCAAAGGAGTCTAGGAAATGTACATTTCTTAGACCATGTTCTCCAGAAAGCAGAGCCTGAGGCAAGGATTAACATGTTGACACTTTCTTTGAGAAGTACAAATCCAGCAGTGAGGGTAAAGAAAATGAGCAGAGAAAGGTGCTATGATGCATTTCTGTGTTGGTTCCTGTGTTCAGGATGTGTATCCACTGGTCTGTCATACTTCTCCAGAGCAGTTAAAAAGAGGAACTGATTCAGGGTAATCTTTAGAAGGGAGAAAGGAGGAGAAATTTATCTGTGGAGCTTTATCCCACATACGTTTCCTATTTTACTAGATTGCCCTCACCATGGGCCAGTTCCCTCAGACTTTCAACTTGTATAATTCAGGTCACTGTTGAATCCCACTCCTGGTACTGTGGCATTTCCTCTAGGTCTGGAAATGTAGGGGAAACTTAGGGTGGATTGCTTCAACATCTGAGGGATGTGGAACATGTGGGCCGGAGCTTCATCTCAGCCTTCACCCAGCCTGCAAGCCCAGCAGAGTGGTGGCACAGTTCAGAATGGGTGGCACCTTTAGAAGGAAGAAGGCAGTGGAGGGAATCTAAGGATACATATCACGTTTTTACCCTATAGAGACAGGTTTTTGGTTTCAATCTTAGGAAGGCTGTTTTCACAATGTAGAAAGCTACCATGACATAGGGAGGGTACTCAAAAGATGTTGGGCACACCCAGTGGCAGATGTGCATTACCACCTCCCGCACCTGATCACCCAGCTAAAGCATGTGTCCCTTGTCCTTCCCTCCACAGCTCCCTAGGGCTTTTCTTCCTTAGAACTTACCAAAATCTAAGCTTCACTAAGGCAGTGTTACTTCTGTTTTGATCACCATTGTATACACAGGAGTGAATACAGTGCCTGGTACAATGTAATAAGTTTGGATAAATATTTGTCGATTGGATGAATGAATGAATGAATGAATACCAGATAGCAAATTATGAGCTAAACAATGGTATGGGTGGTTATCACAGGGATGAAGATAAAGAAAATAATCTTCACCCAACTTGGAAAAGTTTCACAGAAGAGGTGGGACCTGGGTTAGGCCTTGGCATATAGTTTTAACCAGAAAAGTAAAGAGAGTAGAGATACTCTAGGCAGAAAAGCCATGAAAGTAAAGATACATATGTGGAAATGGTCTTCATTTGTTCATAAGATGATGAAGAAACCAATGCTCTATCAAATTTCTGGCAAACATATTCATACATATATTTATCTATGGATTTCTGCTGATCTCTAATTATCTTCCTGACTGAGAGGT
This sequence comes from Rhinopithecus roxellana, assembly GCF_007565055.1. NCBI lineage: Eukaryota > Metazoa > Chordata > Mammalia > Primates > Cercopithecidae > Rhinopithecus > Rhinopithecus roxellana. The sequence continues at coordinate 142,952,816 of NC_044554.1, forward strand.
CTACAAAGCATTGTATTGGAAGCAGGCCTTAATTCTATCATGTCCAACCCTCTCCTGAGACACATTTTCCTTCAGTGACCTGGGAAGCTGAACTTTCTTAATTGGATTAGTGGCATTTTGCTGTTTCAAACTGAAACAGGATCTACTGCCCTATACTAGCTAGCACTTTATAATCTACATCTATTTTGTGGTCATTGTCGAAGTATCAGAGCTAACCCAGGGAGACAGGAAGTGGCATTAGAATTTTTTCTGTTTTAGCCCTGCTTAGAGATGTAGTCCAAGATAATAAAAACAGTGTGACCTTTCTAGATCAGAATACTTTTTTGCTGTAGAGCTGAGGTTCACAAAGAAAAGTCTAAAGGAACTTTTCAGTGATGTGGGGTGTATATCTCTTGGGCACTTAATATTGCAAAGGGCCTTAGATTCAACCCACTTGCCCTCGGCTATTTTTTTTTAATGAGAAAGTGAATCCTACAAACTTTAATCCCATTTACCGAAATATCATAGCAATCTGTACTTTATATCAAATAATTATATCTGAGGTAAGCTTAGGAAATTTAGCCATTTGTTGAGGGTTGTTTTTCCCATAACAAAGTCTCTAAATAGAATTATCAAGACTATCAAATGTTAATTTGTCAAGAGAAACAGAATAGCTAATAAGGATAATTAGATTTATATTGTAAATAGAGTATTATCATGAAGGCTTCCATGTCTCCTAAAGGAAGTATGACTGAAATATGAATGCAGGGAAGTCTTAATCAACCAAACTCTAGAGTCATTTTCTCTTCAATGTACGACAGAATCTTGCTCTGAGGCAGTGTTAGGGAGAATGCCACCCTGGCATTTTAGAACTCTGGTCTTCAGTTGTGACTTACCTCCTGAAGAAAAGCACCCTCATTCATTGAATAGACAGGGAAAGGTGGCTGCCTGGCTTTCCTGGCTTTTCTGGTTAAGAAGAGAGATGAGCATACAGCTTCTATCCCTGCCCAAGGGCGGACACCAGCCTGCTGGCAGAATTTCCAAAGATTCCAAGATTTCTCGGGGATGAGGCTTCCAGTGACTTTTCCCTCCAAGAGTAGACATTGATCACCTTGTAGCAGAAGCTCAGAATACCTAATGCTTTTTCTGCACTTCTAGGAATCTGAGAGCATTTGCTCTACACCTTGTATTCTATCTGATCATCTCTTGCTCTCTTCCACTCTAAATGTTTCTTCTTATAACATTAGCCTGGTAAATTATAATTATTTGAGAATTTGGTCCGAGGTACAATTTTTAATTGCTTTTGTGAAAACCAGTACCTGGTATTTGCATTGCAGGTAAGTTATTTCAATTTTAGGGCAGGGATTAAAAATTTTTTTCATCAATATTCAGCATCCCAAAGAAGACAGAAAGAGAAGGAGGGGTTTGCTAAAAGAATGAGATTAGAAAGAAAGCTGCTGACAGTAAGTTTTTTTCCTCAGGAAAAATCAGAAAACTTCCCTTGTTCTCCTTCCTTGGCCCTTAATTAACGTGACTACCCATGGGAAGAGCAGCTGTGTCAGCCACTTCCCTTTCCTGTCTTTTTCAATGAAAATGACCAGAAACTGAAAGAAGTTCACAGTGTGGCAACTGCGCAATCTCAATTAAATAGCCTTAAAGATCACAGGTTAATTGGTTGGATCCTTGATTATTGAAAAACTGATTGAAGACGGACAGCTTCCCCTTGCCACGTACTGGCTAACCCCACTAGTTCTCTCACTTTTCTCTTCCACATGACTGTTGGACTCCATGCTTCGTGCTTCCTCCTCCTTCTCTATATTCTCCATTTAGTTACTTTAAAAAAAAGCTTTATATACATATAAAACTTTATATATATAATATTTTATATATATACATATATATACACACACACACTCAGTTTTGAAACTGTGAAACGAAACACCCATAATCCTATTGCCCAGAGATAAGCATCTTTAACATTTTCTTTGGCATTTGTTGTGCATATATATGTAGTTAGTTTTGTAAAGTTAGAATCATTCTGTATATTTTATAATAGTATAACTATTTCTCACATGAATATACACTTCTATAGTAAGATTTTGTATGACTATATGTTCTTCTATTGTATGAAAATTCCATTATTCGGTCTAATTTTGAGTATTTATGTTGTTTTGAAATCTTTTGCTGTCATAAATAAGACTGAAATGAACGTTTTAGCATTTAATATTATATATATATCTCTGAGAATTTCCTTAGGGTAAATTTCTCAAGGTAGAATTTTCAAATCAGATTATAGATATTCAAAGAGTCTCCAGAAAGCTATTATTTATTTATTTCCCATTTAATGCCAAATAAGTGTTGATTTTTCAACATAGCATTATGCCATACAATATTAAAGATGAAAGGCCTTATGTTTGATTCAACTTTTTAAAAATGGAAACTTTTATAAGGAAAAATTAAATTTCTTTAATTTGCATAAACGTTCTTGACTTCTTCAGTTTTAAAATTAATTTGGTCAATACTGCCATGACGTGAGTCTCTTTATGAAGTATTGACAAATTAAAATTAAGTACCTTTCCTTTTTTTTAGGATCACAGATAATCCTCCACAGAAGAGCCCATATATAGGATCTGTGAGTCTGAACACAAATTCAAAAGTCCCATCCCTCCTTGACCTACCAGCAAATGCACTAAGAAAACAGTATCTGCCCCCTCTATTGCAGATAGCAGCAGAACACAGGTCATGCTGTGCTACAAATTTAGTTTCTTCACCACTCAAAAAGAAAGAAGACAGAGCATTATACTAAACCTCTGTGGAATCTTCAGTGCCCCAAACCAACAACCAACAGGATATTGCATTTTACATGAATGGATTCATTACCACTATCATGACCAAAGAGCAGTTACAAGGCATCCTCTTGTGGTACTAGTACAAAACAACTAGAGAATTAATGCCCCTACTCTGGAGCTGCTTGCTGAAGTCTCTTCTAAGATCTGCCAGTAGCAAGCAGTGCTCATAACAAAACCATGACATTGAACTTGACGCAAGTAGAGAAAACAAAGGAAAACATGCTACCCTAGTAACTACCATATAAACACCTAGAAGAGAATAATTACAAAGTGAATAGGGACACAGAAGAAAAAAGAATATAAACGGTTTCCTGATGCCACAGTGTGGCATTGCTATAGAGGACTAAGAAACAACTAAAGCTGACAAACCAGTCTGGCATGGAACTAAGAGGGAGGGTAGTTCCTTCTCAGTTAAGCTTTATATTGGTGGTGCATTTAAGAGGTAGCATCACATCAGCAATAGCTTGCAACAAAAAATAATCATGGGATGTAATTTAATGTATGCTTAGGATCAAAAGAACCAAGAATCTTTGCCCATTGACAATTTAATCAGATGTACACATGGATCATATCACATGCGTATACTTAGTTTAAGTCATTTACACCAAGCTAACAGAAAAAGGATAGCAATTCCAAACATTTTGCTAGCACGTAACTTTGCAAAAAAAATTAAATTGGTAAAGAAAAGAACCAAGCAGTTTTACATTTTTGGTGCTTGTTTTTAAGCTGCTTCCAAATTTGTAAAATCACTTCCCTTTATAACAAAGGACTTTCATAATCTAAATATCAAATGAAATACTCCTAGCATTTAAAGAGTTTATCAGACACATACAATTACATTCAATGAAATTATGAGTGAGCTACAAAGTGGAAGATTAAGAATTCACACTGATAAAACCTCAAATAAATTCAAGCTTTTTAGCTAACAAAATGTGTCCTTATCAATTTTTTAAATACAGAAGGACCCATGAAACACACAGCAAAATTCAATGTTCTATGCTAAATACAGAGAATTGTATAGTTCACAGCGTGACGTACATATATTATCACGTTTCCTCCACAATGCTTACAGCTATTAACACAAAGCAGAACACGTCTCCACATTAACCTACGTTTTGCTGTATTTAACAAAGACTGCCTTCCTGCATGAAGGAAAGAAGTGACTCTTGAAATACGGAGTGGAATTTCTTTATCCAAAATAAGATTGAAGCACTGGCAAACCCACAGCAGATGATCAGGAGCCACATGCTTAATGGACAAGACCAATTCTTTGTATTCAGTCTAATAATCATGTCTCAAATTTTTAGACTGTTGTGCTTGTTGCCCTCCCAGTCCAACCTCTTCAGCAGCAACTGATGCTGCTTCAGCTCCAGCACTGGCAACTAGAGCACTCTCTGACACAGGCTGGTCAATAGGTACCGACTGATGAGGAAGTACAGCTCCTACTCCGAGACAGACACTGGGCATCTGGCCACGAGGGCTCAGCCAAGGATGGGTGCAGGGCAGGAGGTGGGAACAGGTGGTGGACAAAGCATTCAGGTGCCATGAGGCCAGACCAGGCCAGGGTCAGGCCTCCACCCCAGGTGCACGCCACAGCCAAGCTGTGCAAGCCAGAAGGGTATAATTTAATGTATTTTTTATCTGCAATATGTGAACTTACTTATAAACAGTATTGATAATATTACTTTTTTTTTTTTTTTTTTTTTTTGAGACAGAGTTTTGCTCTTGTTGCCCAGGCTGGAGTGCAATGGTGTGATCTCAGCTCACCGTAACCTCCACCTCCTGGGTTCAAGAAATTCTCCTGCCTCAGCCTCCAGAGTAGCTGGGATTACAGGCATGCACCACCACACCCGGCTAATTTTTGTATTTTTAGTAGAGACAGGGTTTCTCCATGTTGGTCTCAAACTCCCGACCTTAGGTGATCCGCCTACCTTGGCCTCCAAAAGTGCCCGGGATTACAGGCGTGAGCCACCGTGCCCAGCCTACCTCTTTTTATTTTACCCATTTTATAAGGAAAATGATGTGGAGTTAATTTTTATTTTTTGACTAAACTTGAATTAACTTTATTCATTGACATTTAATATATGTATATATAAAATATACACTAGCCATTAACATAAAATATCAAGTTTTTAATGTGTATGTGTGTTTATGTAAATTTTATCTTATTCCCTTTCAATTTTAACACATAATGCTAAATCTAACATAGTCAAATTTGTCAATAATTTCTTATACGATTTTGGCCATTTAGAAAAGTGTTTAGAAAGACCTTCCCCACCACAAGATCAGGTTGTTAATACTGAGCTACATTTTCTTCTGGTTTTCTATGATTTTGTTTTTTACAGTGCACTATTTAACCAACTTTGAAAGTTTTTTGGCAAATAGGATAATGTAGAGACAATATTTAATCCTCAAAGAGATAAGAATTACTCTTATAAGCTATATTTCCCTGTCTTGCCATGGGATACTCTCTTGATGTGGTAATTCATTAACTGAAATTTAATTTTGTATATTTGCTGAGAATAATCAGCTGAAGGGCTTCAGGATTCTAGTGGCAATGGGAAAGTTTGAAAGACAGTGGCCAGATAGTTACCTCTGGCCCCACCAGAATTCTTGTAGACTTGTACAAGGAGCTATGAACTCACGTTCTAGCAGGTAAAGGACAGATGATGGAACTACCAATATCCAGCACTGTTGGGGCCCAAGAGAAAGTAGCTTTCCCTAACTGTTGCTATTATTTCAACCACTACTCATACTTTAATACTACCATGTCCACCACTCAAAATTTGAGATCTTACAATGTTTAAGATTATACTAAGGACTTTATATACAATACATATGTGAAGATTACAAATATTTATTTATTTTAATTTTTTTTTCCTTTGTAAAAACAACTTTATTGGGGAAGTTGACAGATAATGAACTATAAGTGGTTAAAGCATATATTTTAATACATTTTGATTTGTATATTCACATGAAGTCCTCACCATGATCAAGATAGTAGATGTTTCTATCACCCCTGAAAGTTTCCTTATTCCTGTTTATCATCCTTTCCTATCACCCACTCCTGTTCCTGGGTAACCACTGATCTGCTTCCTTTCTCCTCTCCTCTCCTCTCCTCTCCTCTCCTCTCCTCTCCTCTCCTCTCCTCTCCTCTCCTCTCCTCTCCTCTCCTCTCCTCTCCTCCCCTCCCCTCCCCTCCCCTCCCCTCCCCTCCCCTCCCCTCCCCTCCCCTCCCCTCCCCTCCCCTCCCCTCCCTCCCCTCCCCTCCCCTCCCCTCCCCTCCCCTCCCCTCCCCTCCCCTCCCCTCCCCTCCCCTCCCCTCTTCTGACAGAACTTGGCTCACTGAAATGTCTGCTTCCTGGGTTTGAGCGATTCTCCTGCATCAGCCTCCCAAGTAGCCAGGATTACAAGCACATGCCACCACGCCCGCTGATTTTTGTATTTTTAGTAGAGAAGGCGTTTTGCCATGTTGTCCAGGCTGGTGTCGAACTCCTGACCTCAGGTGATCCGCCCGGCTGGGCCTCCCAAAGTGCTGGGATTACCGACGTGAGCCACCACGTTTGACCTGCTTTCTGTCACTATAGTTTAGTTTGCATTTTCTAGAATTGTCTTTCTTTCTTTCTTTTTTTGGGGGTCAGACTTTATTCACTCCATGTTGTGTGTATCAGTAGTTCATTCCTTTATATTGCTGAGTAGTATTCCATAGTATGGATATGCCACAGTTAATTCATCCATTCATCTGTTCATAGGTATTTGAGTTGATTTCAATTTTTAAATATTACCAACAAACCTGCTACGAACATTAATGTACAAGTCTTTGTATGAAAGTATGCTTTCATTTCTCTTGGTAAATACCTAGGAGTAGAATAATTAGATCATATTATTGGTGTAGCTTTAATTTTTAAGAAACTGCCGTATTTTTCCAAAGTGGTTGTATCATTTAATATTTCCATAAATGGTATATAAAAGCATATTAATTCCTCCACATCTTCATTGACACTTTGTGTAGTGGGCCTTTATAATTTTAAATATTAATAATTACATGTAGTATGATATGGCTTTAATTTTGCATTTCCCTAATGATTAATGATGTTGAATATATTTTCAAGTCTTTATTTGCCATCCATATATTTTCTTTAGTGAAGTTTCTGTTCAAAATTTTTGCTCATCTTTTTTTAAGTGGGCTGTTTCTTACTGAGTTTTCAGAGTTCTTCAGATATTTTTGATACAAGTCCTTTATCAGATATGTGATGGCAAATATTGTCTCCCAATCTGTGCTTGTCTTTTCATGCTGTTCAGTGTCTTTGAAGACTGAAAATTTTAAGTTTCATAAAATTCAGTTGATTAATTTTTAATTTTTATAGTGCATAGTTTTTATGTTTTGTCTGAGAAATACTTGCCTACCCCATAATCACAGGTTTTCTTCCTTGTTTTTTCTCTGAAAGTTTTAAGATTTTAGGTTTTTCACAAATGTTCCATTTTGTGTTAATTTTTATGTGTGGAGGTAGATATTGACTTGTCAATTACATTGGGTTTCTTTTTCCACATAGACGATGATGGTAATGGCGAATAGTGATAGCTCTACGTCAATCTCGAGAGATTTTATTTTTGCCTCATTTCACTGGCTGGAACCTCTTAAACAGTGTTTAATAGAATTGGTGCGAATGAGCATTTTTGTCTTATTCCTGATGTAGGGGTAAAATAATATTTAGTCTTTCACCATTAAGAATGATGTAAGAGCTTTCGGCTGGAACTGCCATCTTTCAGTAATTTGTCAAAATGACAAACACAAAGGGAAAGAGGAGCGGCACCCGATACATGTTTTCTGGCCTTTTAGAAAACATGGAGTTGTTCCTTTGGCCACGTATATGCAGATCTGTAAGAAAAGTGATATTGTAGATATCAAAACAATGGAATGCCCCACAAGCGTTACCATGGCTAGACTGGGAGAGTGTACAGTGTTCCCCAGCATGCTGTTGGCATTGTTGTGAACAAACAAGTTAAGGGCAAGATTCTTGCCAAGAGAATTAATGTGTGTATTGAGCACATTAAGCACTCTATAAGAGCTAAGATGGCTCAAGCCTGTAATCCCAGCACTTTGGGAGGCCGAGGTGGGTGGATCACGAGGTCAGGAGATCGAGACCATCCTGGCTAACACGGTGAAACCCCGTCTCTACAAAAAATACAAAAAACTAGCCGGGCGAGGTGGCAGCCGCCTGTAGTCCCAGCTACTTGGGAGGCTGAGGCAGGAGAATGGCGTAAACCCGGGAGGCGGAGCTTGCAGTGAGCTGAGATCCGGCCACTGCGCTCCAGCCTGGGCGACAGAGCGAGACTCCGTCTCAAAAAAAAAAAAAAAAAAAAAAAAAAAGAGCTAAGATAGCTTCTTGAAACGTGTGAGGGAAAATGATCAGAAAAAGAAAGAAGCCAAAGAGAAAGGTGCCTGGGTTCAACTGAAGCTTCAGCCTGCTCCACCCAGAAAAGCACACTTTGTGGGATTCAATGGGAAGGAGCCTGAGCTGCTGGAACCTATTCCCTGTGAATTCATGGCATATTAGGTGTTAAAAAAAGAAAAGACCTCTGGACTGTGAAAACATTTCTCTTCATTGAGTAGAAGTGTGGTATCCTCTCCCCCAAAGCAATATTTAAAGCAAATTTTAATTGTGTCCTAATTCATTATGTAATGTCTTTACTATTCAAATATAATGTATTTCTTGCTGAAAGATGTGAGGTAGCTTATTGTGCAACAAATTACTCAGTTGGTTAGAAAATGGCCAGGTATTATGTATGAAATATTTGTACTGGTTTGAAGATAGTCCCTCTAAATCATCAAAGAAGAAATAAAATAATTTACAAAAAAAAAAAAAAAAGAATGATGTATGCTATGTGATTTTTATAGGTGTCCTTTATCTGGCTGAAGAATTCCCTTTTATTCTTAGTTTACTGAGAGGTTTTTATTTTTTGTTTTAAATTAGAAATGAATGTTGGATTTTGTTGAATACTTTTGTAATCTTTGTTTCAAGATCTATTAATATCATGAATACCTTTGACTGATTTTTGAATATTAAAGTCAACTTTTTTTTCTAGGATAAGCCTTATCTAGTCATGCGATACTTACACATTGTTGGATTCGATTTGCTCACATTTTGTTGTGCTTTGGGATATTGCCTACAGGTTTTTGTTTTGAGGTTTTTCACATGCACAACAACGCCCTCCATATTCCAACTTTATAAAGAGCATATTTGAGTTGTGTCTTAGAGAAGTTAAGTAAATTGTACAAAGCTTACAATCTGAATGTGTAATCCTTATTCTATGTTGCATGTTAATAATAAAAAGTAAATTTGAAATAATATGCTTATGTGAAAGGCAGCAAATACCTAATGATCAGCAAGAGGACTACAACTTTTAATATCCTACACAGCTCTGAAGCACTGTGTCCCAGTGTTCCTTGTAGGAATCTGTCTGCTTTTCAATTCTACTTTTGTCAGGTTCTAATTGGAACTGTTATCTAGTGGAGCTACATACTTTTTGGGGAATAAAAAATTATTTTGAGGTTTTCTTTAAGATTTTGTACCACATTTGTTATGTTAATATTAGACTATTGTGAATGGTAAACTGTAAGCAATGGTTTTTCTGTGGTTTTCCTGTTGTCTAAAATGTGAGTATTAGCCGTAAGTGGAGCCTGCAACTAGTCCATTTGCTTTTTCAACCTATGTTGGGAGTTCCTCCTACCAAATATTATTGGAGAAGTAAAGAGAGTGACTGAAAGGAAGATCATGACTGAAAGTTTAATCTACTCTGATAATTGGGCCCAGACACATAAGTAGCTGTAAGAATCGGGGCAAGGCATGTAAATTGTGGGGTTCTCAATTTCTTTGTCTGTAAAACAGAGAAAATAATCCTTACCTCATTAAATTGTTTTGAGGAAAAGATGATATTTTAAAAATATAAACTATGGAAAAATCCTTTTGAGATTTTGAAACACTATAGAAAACATGAGGAACTAACTTAAGCTTACCACGAGAAGAATGTGGCTGTCTGCTCTTAGTGTAGTAGGTTGATTTACTCCTAGTGGAGAAGACATTAATTCATACTTCTGGATATGGCTCTAAGTTTACACACTTACACTTTTATTATACACGATGTAACAGAAAGCGTGAGAATATATTGCTAAACATTAGTTTCTTTTGTCTTCTAGAGGGAGTTTCAGCTTCTGAGAAATAGGAGAAAGAATGATATTTAAATCTGAGCCCCAATATATAAAACGCAGAGTTGCATGAAGTGAATTCCAAATCCTTCTTAACTTGATCAAGTTTCCCCTTCGATTAGCAGAAAGTATACCCATAGCATAAACATTGTTCTTATTCTAAAATTTATATTAAAATATTTCATTCAAAGATGTATTAGTATAATCTTAGAAAAGGATAATTTAATAATTCAGTTAATGGCCAAAATTTTAGAGAAAAGAGACTGATAAAATACACAATGGAGGAAAAGTTGCCTAGTAACTTTAAGTCTTTAGAACCCAAATTTATTAATATAATTCTTTCCAAGAAACAATTGTTTTGATATGTATCGTTGATAATAAAATAGTTCTATACAAATGTAATATTTTGACTACATATCATTAACCTCATTCCAGTCCTACGATGTGGTGATAAACCATGTGCCACTGCTACTAACACTTATTTTCTACTTTTAATATTAGCAATAGCATTCTAGTTAAACTGTCTCTGGAAGATTATTGATTTTCGTAGGTAGTTCAGGTCTTTATACTCCAGGTTCAGGATTTGATATCAACCAAAGTATTGATCCATTACTTTGAAATTAACCATGCCACTAACTACTATTGCATGTCGTTAAATTGTGAACATTTTGTCTATGTTGCATGTTCTTTTAATGTTTTAGTCTTAATATGTCACACTTTTTCAAAATAAGCTTCTTGGCAGTAGTAGGCCACAGAGCTGAGTAATAAAATTTGAAATTTAAATCTGAATGTATTTTATTTACTATCATTCTGCATTGATTTTGTGTGTCTATTTCTCTGTCTATGGCCTCAGATTGGCTATTGTTTTCTGTAAGCTATTATCTGCATCCACAGTATACTGCTGATGATTGCATTTGCATGGATTGTGTCACTTTCATCATTCATTGGTAAAAACCAGAACAGGAGCTCAATAACTACAGTTTTATTTCTTCATTACTTTATGTTATTTTGGTATAAAGACAGGACTTCTATCATTATCTAGTGACAATCATGAATTACCCTTTCTACAAGGAGAGGCTCAGAATAAATTCAAGATGGAAACATCAACACAATCAATTGAAATATTGAAACCGTTGAAGAACCAGATAATAAATATTATTGATCTGCTAACATTTCTAGGATATAATACTTGTAGTTCTTAGGAAGCAATATAGTATAGTAAAAGAAAATGTAGGATTTTGCATCCAACAAGTTTGAATTTAAATGTAAGCTTGCGGTGTAACTAGTTTGGAGACAATGGGCAGGTCACAGCTTTTTAAATTATAAATGGTGGGTAACAATGCCTACCATGCATATCTGTTGTGAGGGGTCTAGATACTGTATGTAAATTTCTGAACATAGTGACTGGTACATAATAGGCTCTCAAAGCACTTAAACTACTCTTCTTGAAACCAGCCAGGTCCCGCCAAAACCATGGTTTTGCCTCTTTGTAGCTTTGTGACTTTAATCAAGTTCCTTAATCTCTCCAATCCTTTGCCTTCCATGAAGGAAAAAAAATGATAGTCCTCACTTGAATCCCTTTCCCCTACAACTACATTGCCAAACCCCAAATCAATTATCTACAGTGTATGATTTTTTTCTTCTAAAAACTAAAAATATTAGCATGGTTTTCTGGAAGATCCTTCCCAAATTGAATTATTGCCAAGACCCAGCTGGGCTAACTAGTACAGAGATGAGTTGATTGAGTTGTTCATACTTAAAGGTAATCAGTCATTCAAACCCTGGAATGTAATTCCCAGAAAAGAGTGAGGCCCGCTTTCTATCTGACAGTTACACTTTTCTAACGTGCTATTTTGTGTTTCTCACCACATGTGGCAAAAGTGGTAGTGGAAACATGGAAAGCAAGCAGTGCAGTTTCTGGTAAGAAGACAAAGCTCAACTTGTCGTTTTCCCCTAGATTTTCTAATTGTAATGCATGGTAGTCATTTTATTTCAGAACAGTTCATTTGCAATTTTCCTTATTCTCTCTTCTAGTAATCTCAAGCCTGGTTAGCATATCCTTCAAATCTTTATCTAGATTTATGGTTTGTGTCAGTCACATGCCTTGTAACTATTTGACGAGAGATTTAAGATTCATTTATTTGGAGACGAAAAGGATGCAATGATGAATGATATTTAGAAGGGGAAATGGATACTGCTCTGCAAACAGAGTGTGACATGAAGACACATTTTCAGTGATTTACCACACATGAAAAAGCATTAGATTCCATTCCTATTCTACTGAACATTCATCTTCTATTCCTTGAGCTTATACTTTTCTCAACTGAAACTTTGGAGGAAGGAGAAAGGCAGTTAGTTAATGTTTTCTGAGAGCCTATGATATGCAGCAGTCAGGGACACTTTGTCTAGGCTCTCTAATTTAGAACCACCACCCACTTTGTAACATAGATGACATTTACCCTGCTTGTCAGATGAGGCAGGATGGTTAAGAGAAGTTACCAGTGTGCCTGTGGTCAGTCACTATTAAGACACAGACCTGAGCTTTGTGCCCTCCCTACTGTTCTTGTACTATATGCTGCTTTCTAACGTGCTATGCTTAGATATTTAGTTTTTGGTAAAGTTCAAGTCCTGGTTTTAGGTGGACCAAAATAAGTGAAACTATTTCTTTAACCTATTTCCTTTGATGCTAGCCTAACCTATATATCAGTGAGCATGAAGTTGTTAAACCATAAAACCTCAGGCAGTCAACTCAAAGGCCATTATTAGGTAGATCAAAAATTCATGGGAAATATCCCAGAATTTGAAGACTTTTGCACATGGAAGTAAAATGTTAGAAATGTCCCTTTCCCAGAAAAAGCCCAAATAGGAAATAATTTTTCTCACTGATATATCTTGGGGCATTTTGGGAAAACAGAGTTATGAATTGCAATGCTATATGAATTAAGAATTACTATTTTTTTTTTTTTTTTCTGAGGTAACTAAGTTTTGAGATAATTTTTATTATCTTTAATCTTTAAAGAACATATAGAGAATCCATCTTAACTATTCTGGTCCATCACACCAACATGGCATAAGTTTACATATGTAAGAATTACTATTTTTAAGGTAAAACAGACAGCAGGCATTTTGAAAAAATGTAAGCAAAAGAAAGCACTCTCTTTAGGAATGCTGCTGAGCAAGATCTTGTACTTTTTTCAGCAGTAACCGATGAGAACAGATTTTTCTGGATTTCTCTGGAGTCATAATTAAGAGCCTTGCATTAAGGAAGTGATCATTCTGATGTGGTCTCATGGAGGAACATGAACATCATAGAATGTACCAGTTTAGGTGAAGACAGAATTAGAAAGCAAGAACCAAGAAACATCAGAAAGAATCAGAGTGAGAGAATTCTCTCAGTCAAACCAGTTTCACTGCTTCTCTGTGAAGAGTTTAAAAGTTAATATCATGACTCCACTAATCTTAATTTTTTGTATACGTATTTGTGTCTACATAAACAGTACAAGAAAAATTATCCAGCTCTCAAACTATATTGCAACTCCTGCTTTTTATTACCTTTATATATGACTTTAAATTAAAGAACTCCTTTCAAATATACTCAGATATTTGGGTCAGGAGGACCTCTATTCATCATCACAGGTAAAATTTGGTTGTCCCTAGCAACCAGGTAATAAATGGTACTTGTAATGGAGTATTGCTAGAAGGAGGCTTGGTCAGCTTGGCTAGACATTCCTAGATATCAGACTATGGCTAGCTAACACCAGAAAATACTTGGATCATTAATATCTGTGAGCCTGAGCCACTCAACTTTTAAGAATAAATGAAACTTCCTGTGTCTCTGTTGGAGAGCATTCTCTGATCATGGAAATGTGGTAGGTCCAAGAAGTGCAGACCAGGAATCTGGGAAAATCAAAACCTTAGGAGTGACCCTCAACCAGTGAGGGATGAGATCTGGTGGATAAACACTCTAGCTTTCTTGCCATTGCTGGTACAGTACTGAAGAATGTTCCGTACAGCTTCTTAGAGAATCTCAGTGAGATTGAGCCTACATTCCCATAGTGGTGATTTGCTGATTAACAATATAAATATTAGCTATATTCACTTCCTTCCTTCTTTGTTGTACTTCCTTATTCTTTCACTGTTCTTCCTGGGATCGCTGCCCAGATAAACCATTTGCATTTGGATTATTGTCTCAGAGTCTGCTGACTCAAACTAAGAAAACCACCTGATTTTTTCTACCTAATATACAGAAATATACTTAACTTATCCAAGTTAAAGTAGATTTAAAAAAACTTTTGAGCACATAGTAGGTATATGTATTTATGGGATACCTGAGATGTTTTGGTAACAGGTGTGCAATGTGAAATAAAGTAGATTTTTAAGAGATTGTGTAAAGAGTTCTTGCCATGTTTTGTCTCCAGTGAGACTAGTATTTTAGGGAGTGAAATGGAATTGGGGAAAATATCTTGGAAAGATGGTGGTGGTTATAGGACTTGATGGCTATTGACCAGGAGAGTCTAATTTTCAATAACATCCTAAGGTGGGCACGCCTATGGCACTTACTGTATGCTGGTGCTGTACTGTGTTCTTGCTGTGTGTATGATAGTGTGTGAGTGTGTGTGTGTGTGTATGTGTGAGATATGATGATGTGCTATGTTTGGACTATGTTTCTGGTCCAGAAAATTTGAGAAAAGCTTAGCACAATGATGCCAGGAGAGTTTTATCAGGCAGTTGACATCAAAATGTGCCCTTAATGTTTATATTACACACAGTAAGCATTTAGATGACACTTTAAGGTTCACATTGAAATTGAGGCCAGAATATTTGAAATTAAAATTCATAAGACCTTCCTCTTTTAAGATTCTTATCTGTTCATTTTCAAAAGAGACCTTTAATTTTACTTCAAGCAGGTACAGTGATTTAACTTAAAAAGCTGGGATAACCAGTGGTTAATAGGTTTTTAGGAATTGCTTAAATATTTTTTACTGTGAATCCATCTGCGTTAGAAATGTTTGCTCTAATAACTCTTTTCTTAAAGAGAAAAAGAAAGCATTTGGAAAAATTTAGGTGGTCTGAAGAACTTCTGGAAATAAGTAGTTACTGATACAGGTTGAAACCACATTTCCAAGCAAACTATTATAACGATTTGGCAATTGACCAGAAAGTAGGGGACCTCTGGTTCATTCTAATTCTTCTATTTCCTGGAATTTCAAGACTCATTACTTCTAATTCCACTCCAGGAAGCAGAATGATATTTTTAAGCTATCAAAAATCCAAATTACCATGAAGACTCCCATTTTAAAAAGTTCAATTCCTTTCTCTAAACTAAGGAATCTGTTTCTTCATTTTTTTTTTTTCCACTAAAATAAATTTTGGTCATTCCTTCTGATTTTACTGGTAAATAACTAGCTTATGAAGTTTGCACAATTTCATACAAACTAAATTTAACAGCAGTAACATAAAAAGTTATTTTTCCTACTTACATAAACAGTTGTAGTAATATTCGTACATGATGTTGATCATAAGAGATAAGAACTAAAAAAACTAAAACTAACTGGAACAAAAGATTTGATTAGAAATGACAGTTGTTTGAGAGTTTATTTTTGTAGGACAAAAGCTAGCATTTAATTGTTTATGTTACAGTTAGGGAGTTTACATTATGGAGGTATTCATATCTCCATTTCTTTCGTTGTGCTGTGACACACTTCCTGGATATTTCAAACCACTCTGTTTTGCAAGACTACTTTGCATTCTGAAGAGGTTTCCTGCTTAATTTAGTTTCATCAACTGATTGCCATGGAAACTCTTGATATCCTTTCCTCTTCCTGGAATGAGACACTGGCTCTGTTTCAAATAGAACTTTTGGCACAGAAAACAGATTATGTTTTGTAGAGCAAAATGTGCTGTCAATAAAAAAGAGTCCTTCAGAGTGATCTACTGGATGGACAGGAGCCACAAATACACACATCACTACTGAACAGTAAGGTATTCTAACAATTAAAACCAGGTAGCAGCATAGTTCAAATCAAAACAAAGTGATGCCTGACCGACTTTTTAATTTTATTGAGAAGTAAATTGAAATCGATGCTTTATTGCATGCCAACTGAGCAAAATCAAAACAACTGATGATATATTACCCTAAAATGTTATGAGAGTGAATCAATCTGCATTTCTTAAGGGCATCTCAAATCAGATTGATTTGGAGAAGGTGAACAGTTGTACTGCAAAAATAGTTTCTATAATTAGCTATAACACAAAGATCTACCATTTTTCTTGCATGGATTTTATTTTAAAAGTACATTTTTCAAGCAATAGCGACTGTATTAAATACATTAGGTCAATCCTATTAAGTCCTCCACCTCGAAATGAGGATCATATTCTGAGTTTATTATACTCATATTTAACAATTTTTAAATATGGAGTTTGGAAAGTTAGAGTCAGTTACAATCATGAAAAAGAGAAGAAGGATTATGTTTACAGTGTATTTACTACATTACTTTGTGTATGGATTGCTGAGAAAAAAACTTCAATTGCATGGCTATATATGCATGTGTGTTTACAACTGTTGTGGATGACCGTGTATGTGTTTATGTATTGCATACAGACAGGTAGTTGTCAGAAGTACAGATTAATAGAAAAAGAAGTAGGTATATATAGTGGGAGAAAGAGGAAATTCCTTTCTGATGATTCTCTAAATTCAAGTATATGAGAGCGTCTTTAAAGTTAGAGTATCTTGTGTTAACATGTTATTTTTCATAATATTCAGATTTTGTATATCCTTTGAAAAAAATGAGTGAATGACAGCTATCTCCACACAAACTTGTAGAGAGCTCTGTTTTCCTAAGGCATTAAAAGTGAGAAGAGGCAAAATTTTGCTCCTTGTAAACCTTGAATTTAGCAGCAGACACATAATGGTTTCTTTTGATGGCTTGAAGTTTGTCTATATAAAATCATTGGTTATGATTTTGTTTTTTCTGATTGTGGTGATAGGCACACATTATTTTCTTTTCCCACAATCAATTTACATCAAGAAAATGTGTTGCCCTACAAAGTTTATTTACAGTGAAAATTCACGTGCATGGAGAGTACTTCCTAAAAGGAATGCATATTTAGTAAATCTAGAAAAAAATAAAATAATTTTATAAATTATAAATATTATAAGTAAGAGATTTTAAAACTAAGTTTATTATTTTGGGGTCCACTTTGATGATCTAAATTAGAAAAGTATATGGTACCTTCAAATTACAGTAACTTCAAATGAGCCTTAGCTGATTTGTCAAAATGTATTATAGCAACTCTGTTTTAATATCTCACCATAACAGAGCAGTAAAGCTCTGGTCGTCACAGTATGTTGCTCACTTTCAGTGTGATTTACTCTTAGCAATCTGTGCATAAATAAAGCATAGTTTCACGATGTCTGCTTTTTGTTGTTGTTGTTAAAACAAATGCCTTAGTGTCTATTACACTCGTATCTTTTCCTGGACTAGTTTCTCCAAATACATTTTTTTTTTAATCCTGCACGGACAATTGGAGTGCATTGCATGATGGAAATCTCTGACCTAATTCTGCAGTCATGAGAGGTTTGGAGAACAGTGATTAAGACCTAAACATGGACCTGTATGTTTCAGTGAAGTATCTTAACTTTATCAGCCCCTTAACCAAAGTGGAGTTATTTTTACTTGCTTTCTTTTTTGGATCTTTGCATATGCTAACATCTTTCTCTTTCTTTCTTTCCTTCCTTCTTCGGCTTGCGGGGGGGGAGTGGAGGGCGGTGGAGGGAGGTCTGGTTTCGGCTCTATCTTCTTGCGTTCTTGGCTTTTTCTTTCTTTCTCTCTCTCTCTGTCTCTCTCTCTTTCTTTCCTTCCTTCCTTCCTTCCTTCCTTCCTCCCTCCCTCCCTCCCTCCCTCCCTCCCTCCCTCCCTCCCTTCCTTCCTTCCTTCCTTCCTTCTTTTCTTTTCTTTTCTTTTCTTTTCTTTTTTTCTCTTTTCTTTTCCTCTTTCTTTCTTCTTTCTTTCTTTCTTCTTCTTTCTTTCTTTCTTTCTTTCTCTCTCTCTCTCTCTCTCTCTCTCTCTCTCTCTCTCTCTCTTCTTCTTTCTTCTTTCTTTCTTTCTTTCTTTCTTTCTTTCTTTCTTTCTTTCTCATCCTTCTATCTTTCTCTTTCTCTCTTCTCTCTCTCTTTCTGTCTTTCGTTCTGTCTTCCTGAATGTGACAGAGTTCTGAGGAGGTGGGGAGCTTTCCTATGACCCATTTTCATTCTTTGAACCTAACTTAGCAACTTGTGTATACATTATCGTCTGTGTTTGTGAAATGCACAAACAATACCGTGACTTAAATACCAGATTCATATCAAGGAATTGATCCTTATACTAGTCAGAAAGCACTTGCCTAAAATGAATATACTCTAACATGGAAACTAAAGCTCTGTTTCTGGAAAGGGCAGAATAGAGCCAGTGAGTGGAAATTATATAGACATAGATTTTAGCTCCATCTGAGGAACAGCTCATCAATAAGTAGCCGTAGGATTCTTTTTTCATGATGGAGCAGAGCTTTCTGTCTCTTGGAAGGGTTTTTGAGGTGTTGGTGATGAGTTAATTGTGTGGCGAGAGACCTTGTTTTCTGTCCTCCCTTCTGTTTGTCATCTGTCCTTTTTTCTCCCTCTCTTTCTTCCTTTCCTTCCCTTTTCTCTTTCCCTCTTTCCATTGAGTCTTCACACGTGTATTAAAGTCCTATTGTGTGTAAGATACTTTGCTTCTAAACCTAAAAGTCTGTTATTGAGAAGTAATAATTATGTGAAGAAAAACATTCAGTACTCCTTCTTCTGAGAAGGGCTTGTCTCTATTTCCTTTCCACTTAACACTGACAATTTTAGAGCACATTAAAACTGAGGCAACTAGCAATGCTGTTTCAGAAAATAATTTTTAAAAGAAATCCAAAAATCTTTTTTCCATTGATTGTATGTTTTAGTTTGCTGCTGGAAGTAACCAGGCACCCACAGAAACAGCAAAATGTGGACAATGAAAATTGAGCAAGCATTTAAACATGGGCATCTATCCCCAGTGAGCCCCTCCAGTTATAACCCCACAAAGAATTAATGAAAGTAGAACAGAAGGGTAGAGCAAGCAGCTGTTTTAGTTTTTAGTGGGAACAATCAGTAGGATAAGAATGGACATATGTCAAGTTACCCCCTCTGCTGTCCTTACATAAAAAGGCCTCTGAGACACAGACCGTGATGCCAAACCAGGTCCATTCTGCCTGTCATGTGGAATGCCAGTCACTGAGATGGTAAGTTTTACAGCAGAGAAAGAGTTTATTCATGAGGCAGTCAAGCAAGGAGGTGGGAGAACAGGTCTCAAATCTGCTTCCCTAAAGATGGGGTTTTAGGGATATTTATGAGATAGAGGAGTGAGGTGGTCTGAAGTATGAGGAAAAATGGTTGGGAGTAAGGAAAAGTGAGGTTATCAGTGACATATGCAAGCATGTCAAGCTTCATGGCTCTTCATAGGATGCATGTTCACACGGTGGTGGTGTTAGCATGATCTGAAGGTGGACATTCTGACCCTCTAACATCAAAAGTGTACCTATTGAACACTCAAGCAGGGTCAGTGGTTGCAAATGACTTGAACTGGACTAGAGCTGACTCTAAGTTCCTGAAAAACAGCTTGAGTAACCATCACCATGGTGACCTATATGTCAGAGATGTTATCTGTGGGGAAGCTAGTGCAAGTTCAGTTATGTATTGCTTAGCCACATGACTTTTAGCTACATAGATTTTAAAATCAACTAAAAGCAAGCAGCTAAAAACAAGCAAGGCAGGTTAAGCTTGGCAGACCTAATCAAGTTAGCCCTTGGTTTCAACTGTAAGTTGTCTCCCAATAATCGACCTTCCCTTTCTCCATTTTAACAAAAATTTTAGTCTATCATCCAGTGTCACTACATAGCCCAGTCTCCCTTGCAGCAAAATGATGCCATGTGTCTTACGTTATGACAAATATGATAGAAGCCAACTATCCTATGACAGCTATTGGGAAACTTCCTTAGGACAGCTGATATATGCCATGGCCCTTCCTCTCTTTGGCTGCTTCTCCATCCTGCTACCTGGAATGCAGATGCTACCGTCTTGCACTGTGGGGACAAGCGTCCTACTCCAGCTATGGCAGAATGGTGGCTGGAAAGAACTAGGTCCCTGAAGAGATCATGGAATGGAGCTGGCATAATCATCCCAAATTGCCTCCTTTATACTTGTCCTCTCTAAGTAACGTTATTTTGTTATTTTAAAAATAATTCATAGTCAAACACAATCCCAACTAATATGGGCACCTTATAGGAAGGCTAAAGGCAGACTGTCTCCATTTCTAAGATTGACACTTAGCATTCCTAGGAGGAACATAGTTTTTCAGAAAGATCTATAAATTATACTTGTGCTAGGGATTTTACATATGCTTTTCTTCACTTCATCCTCATAGGCTGTACCAGGCTCAAACTATGAATGATAATAAAATATGTTATCAGAGAGATAACATAGGAACTTCATTTAAGTCTGGGAATTAAACACAGATCTACCTGACTCAAAACGTACATTTTTTCTATCATTCTATATTTCCTTCTTGATATTCTGCTTTAAGATTCTTCCTCAGTTACATATTTCTGTGGCTGATAGACTGATTGGTATCCACTTAGCCAGTAGCTTTGAGAGAAGGCTCCAGAATAGGTGAAAGAAGTTTTCCTTTGTATAAGCAGGTGAAGACCGATTTCCAATATAAAGAGAAAATGTCAAGGGTGACTTCTATTTGAGAAAGATTTGAAAAGAAATGCTAGATCTGGTTTTATAACATCTGTAGATTATTGGTTTTAACTGGCAGCCCAGGCTGATTTCAGTTAGGTATGCATTTATATTGTCTCATAACATTAAAAAAGTAATTAATTGTTAAACTTTAAAAGTGAAAATCTGGGTTGCTTTCCCACATGACAATCAGCTGATGCTGTGTATGGCTGTCTTTATCAGTGGGGCTTGCTATTGTTAGTCAGCCCATGTCACTCATTTTCACTACTGACCATTTCCTGTTAGTCATTGGAGAAGTTTACAGTCTTTGTGTGGACACTTTTCCTTGAAGATGATTAAACACACAACAGATTGTTAACAGTTGCCAGATATGTTTGACTAATTTATCAATCTTAACTTCAGAATTACAGTCCTTATTTGTAAGTATATAAACACAGGTGTATTCTTCTTATTTTTAAGAATAATTTGGTGACCTCTAGAGACCCCTTCTTAACTATGTGGTCTCTGCAAAGCACCTATAAACTTTTATTTTTTGAGACGGGGTCTCGCTCTGTCGCCCAGGCTGGAGTGCAGTGGCAAGATCTCGGCTCACTGCAAGCTCCGCCTCCCGGGTTTACGCCATTCTCCTGCCTCAGCCTCCCGAGTAGCTGGGACTACAGGCGCCCGCCACCAAGCCCGGCTAGTTTTTTGTATTTTTAGTAGAGACTGGGTTTCACCGTGTTAGCCAGGATGGTCTCGGTCTCCTGACCTCGTGATCCACCCGCCTCAGCCTCCCAAAGTGCTGGGATTACAGGCGAGAGCCACCGCACCCGGCCTGTAAACTTCTTTAGAGCAATTAATAGATAAAACAAGTTATCTCTGCATTTTAGAATATAGAGTTGGATTATTTCAAAGTCCTAGAGATTTTCTACATGGTTCTGTTTGCCCAGTAGGCTTTGAGCCCAGTTGGAATATAGTCCAGCAAAAGGAGAACTCTTGCAGTGGTGGGATTTTTGCCACTCTCTCTCTCATAACATGATGAGGACATGTCCCCCCACCCCCCCACTAAATATAGTTTTCTTATGTCTATTCTAAAAGGGTTATAATATTGGCAGTAGTAGAGGGAATTTAGATATAATTGTGTGTAAGATGCAAGGAAAAAATAAAATGAATTTTCTTTCTCTTATGTTCTAGGAGAGTACATCATTATACCCTTGAAAGTCCAGAGGGAAAACTTCAATAAATATTGATCATGATGACCATGAATTAAGCATTCTCTGGAATAGTCAATTAACTATAATGCAATTAGAACAAAGCTCGAAGGCCTACTAAAGGCATGCAGCCAGCCCTTTAAAATGACTGTTGTGGGAAAAGGTTATTGAGTATGTGAGGTACAAGGATTTGTTAGGTCTCTGTGCTCCATGACTGCAAAAAACATTAGTTCATTTGCCTTTATCTATGAACAGGGAAAGATATGAACTTCTGTGTATACCACTGATAATCAAAATGACAGTCCTATGCCATTTGGTCTTCTTTTACAGTTGACAAAGTCATGGTAATGAAGCACTTTAAAATGACACGTTTTGCATATTTTGAGCTCAATCACATCTTAGCCAATTAAATAAAATAGCATTTTTATACCATTTCACAGGTTAGACATTTTCTGCTAAGACAACCACTTTCAACCTAAAACTCCTGACCGATTTTCACAGCTCTCTGTGGTCTGATTTCATGCACAAAGCCAGTCTTACTTTCTAATAGAAACCTTCTGCCTCCCTCACCCACAAACCCTTTATGGTCTTTACCCCACACATTTTGCTCTTCTATGAATGGAAATTCTTCCTCTGCCCTCTATGACAGATATCCGAAGCCTCCTTAACCTGCTTCTCAGATTGACACCCCGTGGATAATCCAACCATACAAGGAGGAAGGGCAGATATTACACAGTTGTCAAGGGCCTAAGCTTTGAAGTCATACTTCCTAGGTTCAAATCTCATTTCAATCAGTTTCCAGCTTTGTTTGGCACTTCATAATCAATCTTAACTTATTTTCCTTAGCAAATAGAATAAATATATCAACTTCATGGGTTTCTTGGGACAGGTAAATGTAATACTGCATGTAAAGTACCAAACATTATATTAAACCTTCAGTAAATGTTAAATATTAACTAGTATCATCATTACAGGGCCTATAATTATATACTGTTGTATTAGTCAAAGTTATTGATTACAAGCAACAGAAATAGGTTCTAGCTAATTTGTACAGAACTATATTGGGCATCTCACAGAATCAACAGGATATATTGACAAAAAGGCATAAAAATTGGGTCACAAGCAAGAGCCTAGACAGCAGGAAGCACAGGGGAGTTTCTGCAGAAACAGCTGGGTTAAGACACCATGGCTGAGTACTGTTGTACCTGCTTATTGCATGCTCTCATCATTCATGAATTCTCAACCTCTGTCTCCCTCTCTTTTTGGTGTTTGTTGTTACTGTTGTTGCATCAATTGTTCAATGTTAAAGTTCTGGGTGGAACTATGCAACAATCTCTGTCACACTCCCAAACTATAGCTGTCAGAGGATAGGGAAATCTCCTGGCCTTCCACCCAGACTCACAAAAAAAGAGGAGTTTCTTCCCAAACAGGACAAGGTTCAGATGTTGAGTGGTTAAAAAGTATTCTAACAAACAATGATGCCTTTTATTGTTCTTTAACTGTTTTTCAAGTTGAAGTGCTAAGTCTTTGAAGGCAGAGCTTACGCATATTTCACAGGTCTTATATGATAGGTTTTCAGCAAATACATTTTGACATAGAGCTTAAAGTTTGACAGATTTGTTTGGGGGATTTATTGCTTTCTATGCTCCACTTAGAGTTTAATAAAGCAATGAATTATGAGAATTTTATTGTAATATAAGATTGCCAAAATGGTGATTACAGTATGGTAAGAGAGCCCCAGAATACCTTTTCAAGCTAAATGGACTATCTCTATTAAAATTAATATCCTGCAGGTTGGAGAGTCAAAATGAGAGGGTCATGGCTTGTAGAGAATACAATCCTACATTGCGTAAAGTTATCTTCAGGGAAAATTATAATAGAAAATGAGAGTAGGGAGGGATAAAACCTATTAATATTATTTAATAAAATTTTTATTGTGAAAGCAATATATGACTGTTACAGTAAATATTTAAGATACAGAAAAACATAAACACAAAAGAAATTTCAAAAAATGTTAATCACCACAATTTTGAGGGATGCATTCATATAAAGGTTTGTATGTGTGTGTGTGTGTGTGTATGGTGTGTGTTTGTGTGTGTGTGTATATATATAGTGTGTATACTTGTGTTATATGTGTGCTTAAAACCACAAATGTATAACAAACACACCCATATATGCATAGTTGTTGTTATAAAACTATTCTTATATACAGTGTTTATTAATGTGCTGTGAAATTGTTTTCTTAAGAATGATTCTTGTTATAAGAGAAATGAATGTTTATTGCAAAAAACCCAGAAAATAAAATAAGAAAGTATGTAATACATGCAAACTCTCAGCAACCTAGAAATAACCATTGTTTACATCTTCTGGTATAATCTTTCAAAATCCTAGTATATAATAATTATACAGTTTTTTTGCAAAATAAATTATCTATTTTATAGGATATCTTATAACCTACTTTTAAAGAATAGCAATAGGTTATAATCATCTGTCCATTTCAATAGGTCTATATCTGCACCATCATGATTTATGGCTATATAGAATTCCACTTTGAGGATATACACAGCTGATTTTCTAAAATACAATAATGGATGTTTAAGTATTTTTATTTTTGTTTTTACAAGTAATACTTCAGTGAACATCCTTGAAACATATTTATTCTTCAAACATATCTATAACTTTATTTCCTTAGGACAAATTCTCAGAAGTATAGTTATTGATGCCAAAGGTATGCATATATTTATATCTTTGTATAGCAAATTACACTCTAGGACACACATCAGTTTGAAAATAAAAACAGGATATGAGTGTGAATTCTCCTAAAACTAAATATTGGTCTTTTAAATGAGGTTTTAAAATAGATAGATGAATCATTTGGGCATATAAAGGATTATGAAATTTTCTTATGTGATTAAGTATTTTAATGTAATTTAAAAGGCTTGAGTATATTATAAAGCAACACAATGAAAATGGCATATTACTAAATCTCTGCATATATTTATGAGCATTTTCTTAGAAATATTACCAAACAGTGATATTTCTGGGAAGAATGTACATTGTTATCTTATAGCATGCTGACTTCGGTTAATTTGTCAGGAAAGAATAGTAACACTACAAATGAAGAGTTCAAATTAATATATAATTACATGTGTTTTGTGGATTAAAACGTTATGTTTGATCTGTTTTTGGTTTTAGTCTTACCAAATTATAAGTAGGCTTCCATGACAAATAAAATAAAATATGCATTTACTGCTATTACCAATAAGTTTCTACATGATGTGGTTCCTGTATGCCTCTCTGACCCCAACTATGAAATCTTCCAGTCTCCTTAGCTGTGCTGGTTAACTGTGTTCCAGAGTTTCCATCCTTGTTTCTTTCCAACACACCAAGCTTATTTACTCCTGAAATCTCGTGCTTCCTCTCTGCTGATCTATTTATGACTGGCTTTTTATCATTCAGGTCTTCATTTATCATTACTTCAGAGAAGCATTCCAAGACAAAGCTAATTAAAGTAGACAGTGATGATTACTATTGCTCTTCATCAATATTTGTGGTTCTCCTCCTGCTGGGCATGTGGTAGGATTGCATTTCCCTATCCCTTCAAAGACTTGCTTTGGTCAATGAAATGTGAGAGCACATATCTGACACTGTTCGGTGGAAGCCATTAAAAGCTGGTATATGATTTACCACATGTCCTTACCTATGTCACTGCAGTTGATGACATTCAACAGTGAAGCCTCCCTCATCCTGCATCCCGGAGAGAGGACGTGGAACTAAGCACCACACTGAACTGTGATGGACAAATACTGTATGGGAAAAAATAACTTGATTTTTAAATACCATTCAGACTTTGGGGTTGCTTATTAGTACAGAATATCTAACCCATCCTAATACACAGGTTCCTTCTTCCTTTATTCAATCTCAGTACTTTCCTATTTTATTTTATACAGAGCTTTCATTATTACATGAAATCATCTTATTTGTTCAGTTATGAGTCCACTCACCTCCACCAGTAGCATGTAAGATTCTGAAGAGCAGGGGCTTTGTCTGCCTTGTTCATTGTTGCATCATCATTGTATGCAATACTGCCTTAAATATTTGTTGAGTAAATGAAAGAAATGAGAGGAAGGTCTCCACACATGCCTCTGGAATCTAGACTAAGACAATTTCTTTCCTTTTAAAACAATTGCTCCCAGATTCCAAGATAGCCTTTGGCAGATGGAAATGAGAACACGCTCAGTCAGGTTTCTGATGGCCAAGAGAGGTTAAATATTTTCTCATCAAGTTGTAAGAGCTCTTAGCCACTTTCATCATTTGGTCTTTTCTTCCCCCAACACTATGAACATTTTCACTCTCTGTGGATGGAAAACAACCATGATTTCAATTATTTTATATTTTATAATGTTCTATTATCACTAAAGCTTTTTTTAAATGAATAACAATTTAGCAAGGCCTTAAGTATATTTAGTGAATAGATACGTATGTTTTCCCTGGCCTTCCAAAGGCAAGATATGGCATTATATTTACAATGTCTAGGCTCTTATGAGACACTCTTTTGTGTTGACACATAATCATTCTTTCATTACAACTATTATGTCCCAGCTATCCTGTGGTCTCCAGATGTGTATCAATTACAAAGATACTTTGAGTTAATGATTTCTAGAAAGCCTTAAAACAAGTGGAATAGATGTGTTTATTATTGGGTAGTTGGTGAATAGTTTCTGAGCTAGAGGTGATAGACTTGTACCCCATTGCGTCATCTAAAAGAGGCTCTTGCACTTGCGCCGGATGACAACTACTCTTTGGTCTTAACACACATTGAGTTAGAGTAACTATTAACAGCTGTATATGTTGGTATCTTCTCAAACAGCATATGCCTGCTCTTGACCAGAATAGAATAGCACAGATGGCATTGCTACACATTTGTATCTTCCATTTGGCTCTAAAGCTACTTGTTGCCTTTTCACAGCCAGGCAAAGGGAAAGAATGGCAAAAACTCTTATGTTGAACTGCAGTGTGGCCGTTTGTTTGCTTGGCAACTAGTAACATAGCAGCATGGATCTATGTGATTTTAGATCATCCATACCCTTGGGTTTACCATCACACAGCTCAACTTCATCAGAGCTCAGTTGTTACAGAAAAAAATGACCTGATTCTTTTGTGTTTTGATTTTGTATGACATTCTGGAACTCCTTGCCCTTAAATGAACTCTTCATGGTCCTCTCAAACATGTTTCATATTTGTTCCTTTTCCCCTATTGCACTTTTAATTTATTTTGTCACTTTGTTTTTATATGTTTTACTGTATATCAGGAGTTTTCCATGTTTGCTTGATTACTAAATGGAAACAGGGTAGTAATTGAATTTAGAGCATGGAATCATTTTCTTCTGTCATTAAATTACGTTGGCATCCAAAATAGTTCAAGTAATTTCAAGAGCGTTACATATCAGATAAATCTGAAAAAATTCACAGTGATGTTTTTCTAGTTTTGATATGTGGAACAAAGAAGACTTTGTGGTATATAGGACTTTGGAGTAAGACAGTCCCATGTTTGAAAACTAGCACATTTACTGACTATGGGCTTAAGAGTGTTATTTAATACTTTGGGGCTTAATTTCTTCATCTGTTAAATTGGGAAAAAAATATTTCCAATCTCATAGGGTTGAGGTGAGGATTAAAACAGATAATGCATTTTAAATCCGGGGCCTGGCTCATAGTGAGCATTAAACAAATGGCAACTATTATCTTGCAGGAGAGTAATGGCACATACCTAAAAGATTAGTGTTCCAGAGATTGTGATTTCATCAATGCTGTAACTAAAACTGTGTATGACGTGTGCTATCCAAGCAAGATTCCAATGTATAGGTAAATCAAATTCGTTCTAAAGAAATAAGGGGCCGGGCGCGGTGGCTCAAGCCTGTAATCCCAGCACTTTGGGAGGCCGAGACGGGCGGATCACAAGGTCAGGAGATCGAGACCATCCTGGCTAACATGGTGAAACCCTGTCTCTACTAAAAAATACAAAAAACTAGCCGGGCGAGGTGGCGGGCGCCTGTAGTCCCAGCTACTCGGGAGGCTGAGGCAGGAGAATGTCATGAACGCAGGAGACGGAGCTTGCAGTGAGCCAGGATCCGGCCACTACACTCCAGCCTGGGCGACAGAGCGAGACTCCGTCTCAAAAAAAAAAAAAAAAAAAAAAAAAAGATATAAGGAATAATGCCAACAGATATTTGTTGTTAAAATTATAATAGTAAAGAACTTTATTTGATACCTATAGTTAAGGAAACATTTGTACATACATGTTTTTATGCAATCCGTGAAAGGCATACGTTTATTGGGGAGAAAATCATTCCAGGCAGAGGGAACAGTTAATGCCAACATTTGAAGGGAAACTATGCCTGGCATGTTCAAAGAAGAGCCAGGAAGCCCATGGGATCAGAGCAAAGAAGGGAAGAGAAGTATAAGGTAATGCTGAGAGAAGAAACCCAGGGCTAGATTATGTGGGTCACTATTCGGACCTTGACTTTGTTTTTAGTGAAACGGTGGGTCTTTGTAGGGAGTGAGGCATGACATGATTCCCTTTATGTTTTAGGGAGTGGCAAAAATCACTCTGGCTGCTGGTTTCAGAACAGATTGTAAGGGAGATGTAAGGGTAGAAGCAGGGACACCAGTTAAGAGCCAAACATAACCCAGACTTGGAGTGGTCACACTGTGGCTCTATCTTGAAGGTAGCAGTCACAGGATTTCCCAGCAGACTGGATGTGCAGCTATGAGAGAAAGCAAGAGTCAGGACAACCCTAAGGCTTTTGGCCTAAACAAATGCAGAATGGAGTTACCATTCTACAGGTAAATTGAGCCAAGTTTCAAGGGATGCATTAGGAGTTTGACTCAAAGCACATCAAAGAAAGAATGAATTAATCAATTATGTATTCGTAGAATGAACTAAAGCACTGAAAATAAATGAAGGAGCGATGGATCTCATGGACGAATACTGAAAACACAGCATCGTGCCAAAGAAGTCAGATACAGAAGAATATATAGTACCAGTTTCCAATTTTGTAAAATTTAAAAATAGGAAAAAAATTATCTTTAGAGATGCA
This sequence comes from Rhinopithecus roxellana, assembly GCF_007565055.1. NCBI lineage: Eukaryota > Metazoa > Chordata > Mammalia > Primates > Cercopithecidae > Rhinopithecus > Rhinopithecus roxellana. Next base: position 142,981,918 of record NC_044554.1, read on the forward strand.
TATTCAAATAGCCAAAGAATAAAGTAGTGCAAAGCTATGATTCCCACCATATTTAATAGAGCAGTTATCTGTAAGGGGAGAATGAAGGAATGAACATACTGTTGAATGCTGAGGCAGGTAGGATTATGGTTATATGAGTATTTGCCTTAGGATTTTCCACTTTATGCATTTTAATGTCCCTGTGTTATATTTAGCAGCAACAACAAAAGCTTTAGAAATACTATGCATCTTTTAAGACCTACTCCTCCATGAAATTCGTTCTGATCACCCTGCTCTGTGAGCTTTCTTTCTATTCTGAAGATTGAATCATTATTAACTGTATAGATCAATTGATTAAACATTACCTTATAACATTGCTACAGTGGTTATCTTGAAATATTAGGAAACTATTTTGTAGTGGTTCAAATAATGTTTTATTATAGATCATCCTTCCATCCAGCAAGGATTTACACATACAAAAACCCAATTTTTTGTTCACAATAGTAACCTGATGTTGGGTAACAAATACATAATTATAGATTTCAGATCTAGGGAATACATTATTCAAGTATTTATTTTTGAAAAGTTCTAATAGTATCATACCATGAAAGGCAATATTGTGCCCTGGAAAGAATATTAGAATTAAGGTAAAGAAGTCTGAGTACTCATTCTTCTCTTGCTAGATGTTTGCTTAACCAAGCTATTTAACTTTTCCATGTATTGAGTTCTCTGTGTGTTAAATGTGGTATTTGGGTTAAATTCTACTTTTCAGTTCTAATATTCTATGAATCTTTGAAATACTATATTATAAAAGGATGCAAGGATCAAGGTTCAGAGTCTCTTAAACAAATCATGTCAAAAAGTACAGCTATTATAAGGGCCAATTTTGGAAAACAACAGACCTGTTATTTTTTGAGCAGGTAAAAATAATTTTTTTTAATTGAAGGAAAGCTCAATATATTTAAAGTAAAAAGACACACAGAAAATAGACGAAAAAAATTGTGATACAAGCCACACGATGATAAACCACTTTTTTTTTTTTTTCCAAGAAGAAATGAGGAGATGAGTCACCAACTGACTCTGTGACCAAAAAGTCGTAGAGGAAATTCAGAAACAGAAGCTGGATTAGGGGAACTGAAACAATCATCAAAGAAATAAAGTATGCATATTTATTTTTCATGGGACAGAACATTATGTATTTAGTTGCCCCAATTTTGCTGTTTTATTTTATGGATTTATTTGGGGAAAAATAGCCTATCGAAATTTAGGTGGCAATTATTTGAGATTATTGATAAATAATTTGAATAGACATCAAATTGTAATGTCTTAAGAGGTAGAGAATTTAAAGCTTGTTTATTCCTGATACCCAGTTATTAAATGTATTTGAATCTGTTTCTATACCTACTGAATGGTCACTAAGCCTATTATTGAACATCTCCAATAACAGAGGTCTTAGTATCTTCTGTTGCTGCAATTGTAAAGGCTTACTGTATTTTCACACAGAGGGCTACTTTATATGAAGATATTATTTTGTAGCTGCCCTTAAATGGTATCTTTTTTTTGTGTGTGTGGTTGGTTTAACTTCACAATATGTATGTCTGATTTTCCTCCATTTTATTTACTGTTGCCAATGATACTTTTAAGGATTACTACTTACTGGGAGTGAGATTACATGCTTATATTTCATGATTTGGGGGACCAATACTCGAAATCCAATATTTTGGGCTGACAGAAGGAATAACTATCTATCTGATTGCCACTGGAGCTTTCTATTTTATATTAGTTGACTGAATACAGTTTGACCAGATAATGGCCAACTTGCCTGACTGTTGGTTCCCTACACATGTGGACCCTTTTGTATTCAAGGACAAAATGACATCACCAAAAGAAAAAATTAAAGTATTTTAGAATATGGCTGGGTGAGGTGGCTCACACCTGTAATCCCAGCACTTTGAGAGGCCGAGGCAGCCAGATCACCTGAGGTCAGGAGTTCAAGACCAGCCTGGCAAACATGGTGAAACCCCGTCTCTACTAAAAATACAAAAATTAACTGGGCATGGTGGCATGTGCCTGTAGTCCCAGCTACTAGGGAGGCTGAGGCAGGAGGATTGCTTCAACCTGGGAGGCGGAGGTTGCAGTGAGCTGAGATTGCACCACTACACTTTAGCCTAGGTGACAGAGTGAGACTTTGTCACAAAAAAAAAAAAAAGAAGAAAAAGTATTTTAGAATACAAGAACACAAGTAAAATGCTGTCTAAATACCATGCACCTCGGAGGCTGAGGAGAGCGATCACCTGAGGTCAGGAGTTCAAGACGAGCCTGGCCAACATAGTGAAACCCTGTCTCTACTAAAAATACGAAATTTAGGTGTGTTGGCATGCGCCTGTAATCCCAGCTACTCGGGAGGCTGAGGCAGGAGAATCGCTTAAACTCAGGAGGTGGAGGTTGCAGTGAGCTGAGATTGTGCCACTGCACTCCAGCCTGGGTGACAGAGCAAGACTCCATCTAAAAAAAAAAAAAAAAAAAAAAAAATGCAGAAGACATAGTCAATTTCAATTACTTCCTCTTTCTGTTTTTTACCTTCTTCATTATAGAGAGTTTCTCCATAAATCTGAAAATGAATACTCTGAAAAATTAGAACTTTAGATGTTTTGCTATAGGAACAAGATCAATATTTATTCAGATAAAATTTACTACTGTTCTGTTTGTAAATAAGTACTAGAAAAAATGGATCCAAGTTAGGTGGTTTCTTATACAGAATGATTAAAAACAAAAGGGAACTAGATAATTCTATGACATTTATGGAAACGTAGGACTAGAAGGTTAAGTGTGAATGCGCTGTGTGCTTCAGGTTATGCTGAATCTGACACCCTAATCCTGGCACCAGCAGTGAAGTCCTTGCCTTAGGGCATTAAGTCACTTAAGCATTCAATGCACTCAATGCGTTTTACTTAAGTCATGCAATAATGAGGCATCCTCATATTTTCTTTTTTTTTTCTTTTCTTTTTTTTTTTTTTTTTGAGGCGGAGTCTCACTCTGTCACCCGGGCTGGAGTGCAGTGGCCGGATTCAGCTCACTGCAAGCTTCACCTCCCGGGTTTACGCCATTCTCCTGCCTCAGCCTCCCGAGTAGCTGGCTTGAGCCACCGCGCCCGGCCCATCCTCATATTTTCTTTGAGCTTTCAGTCAAATGATAAGTAGAGTTTTAGTGAAGATTCCCATAATGTGTTCATTTCTTGCTATAACTTTTCTTTATAAGAAATATGATCTTACATTCTCTCCCAACTGAAGCTTTTGACTGTATCTTTAATAAAGCAATTCATTCTATATCATATGTGGAATGCTCATGTTTTTTCTATCATTTATTATGTTAAGCATGAACTTCAATGAAATGAGCAATTTTTGTAGGCACGAAAGAGGTGTGCTCTTTTTGGAGAGATTGACAGGTCCCCACCCAGAGGTCGATTTTTACTTGATGGTGGGCTGGAGAGCCATCCCCTAGGGAGCAGTATTAGCAGCATGTCCTTAAAAGCATGCCTATCACCTTTTTATTGCCCGAAGAGGTCTTCAAACCTTGGCCTTCTGCAGATCTGACCATTCACCTTCATCTTTTTAATTTCCTCATTATGTAGGTCAGTGAATAGAAGTACTCTGTTTCAAGCAGGAAATCTCAGGACCTGTAGTCCTGAGAACCACCTGTAGTGTAGAACCAAGAAATTTGTTACTATCTGATTTGTTTATTAAGTCTATCACATAAATCACAATACTAATAACCTAAAACGTAAATGTTGTTGTCTGTGTGTTGCAAAAATTTTGGCCAACTTAATAAGAGGTATTTTTTTCTGCTGCTTGATTGTTTTGTTTACTAAATATATGTCACCTTGATAGCTTTTTTTTTTTTTAGACGGAGTCTTCCTCTGTCACCTAGGCTGGAGTGCAGTGGCACGATCTTGGTTCACTGCAATGTAACCTCCACCTCCTGGGTTCAAGCAACTCTCCTCCCGAGTAGCTGGGACTACAGGCATGCGCCAATACGCCCAGCTAATTTTTGTATTTTTAGTAGAGACGGGGTTTCACCATGTTGGCCAGGCTGGTCTCGAACTTCTGACCTCAGACAGTCCACCTACCTCAGCCTCCCAAAGTACTGGGATTACAGGCGTGAGCCACCGTGCCCAGCCTATAGTTAATATAGGTAAAGCACCTATCTAATTTCAACTTTAACTTCTAAAAAAATAGAATAAATTAGTAAACTGTATAGTATGCAAGAAGGTGATAGGTACAATGGGAAAAGGTAAACAGACAAGGAAGTCAGAGCATTCTAGAGGGTAGGGAGGAGTGTTAAAGTACTTGTAAACAGCCATCAGGAAAGGCCCAATTGTAGCTTGACAATTAAATGCATCAAATGTAATTAATACTGAGTTATTCCTAGTAGAACATAAGGGTGTGTCTTTGTTCCTGAGCGAAATCTGTTACTCATAGACTCTGGTCAGGTGCATGAGAAGGCTGCACTTGTCTAGGAGAGCACTCAATATTTCCTTAACAGGTAAATGTAAAATGACCCTTGGTCATTCATCAATTTCATACTAGCCAATACGAGAGCTGAATCAGAAGTATTAAATTTTAATAAACTGAACTAATGTCACTTTTATCACTGTGGCAGCTGACTTTCTTCTTTTGCAGATGACAATAGTAAGATAAAATACATAAAATCAAAGAGCAGATGGAGATTAAGAAAGTACATCATCATCGCTTAAAAAGTGAAAGTTTCATAATTAAGCTGTATTATTGAAAATTAATATTTTTAAAAAACATAAAGTTCAGTCACTTAAAACCCCAATTCAATGTTTTACTTGCATATTTGTGCAAATAATCATGCTGTTTTATTTTATGGAAGACATTTCATAAATCCCATTTTTTTTCATTTCTGCTATGTAACTCAAAAAAAAAAGGCCAGAAGATTACCTAGCTGAATCTAAACCAATAAAATGTTTCAACACATCACATCTCACATCCATAAAAATACCCATTTTTAATTTTTTTGTCTCGGTCACTTAAAAAGCCAACAGAAATGGGGCTGTTTATGTTCAAGATAAACTAATCTTTATAACATAAATGTATCAAATACATTTTGAAATTTAAGTGGACATTCCTGGAACAGATTAGTTCACAGATGGATTTATTTAGGTCAATGTTCCTCACACCCTTTCTGAAAGCAGAGCCAGCATCCAGAGAGTAGGACCCAAATATTAATAAAAACTCACTTTACTTGCCTTTAATTGAATGATGTTCCCTAAATCAGCTCACATGTGAAGTAGTCCAATTAACTCCTCCTGAATGTAGCTGTGCTTTACCTTTTTTGGTTTATAGTGAAGGGCAGTATTATTTGAAATTGTTTTAAAAGCTTTTAGCCTTACTGCAACTCACTTCAGTAGTACACAGAAGTGGAGATCTGAGGAGGTAGGAGACAAAGTTATTTGCTCGCTGTCTACCCATTCATCCAGGCTTTCTTCTTTGCTCATGGAGCACCAAATTCGTTCAAGTATTTACCTCTTCAGGAGCTTGGCCCTTTCCTTCATTTTAAGAGGAAATTCTGATTAGTCTAATATTTAAAGAAATTCCTTTCTCCTTAACACTAATTCGGTTAAGTGGTCAAATTCTGGTCATTAGGAGCTTCTGTGAGTGTCATCTTGCTTTTAAAACGGACTTTCTGGCTCTCCCTTTCTGGTCATTGGGATATGATGTCTTCTCAGGATATGATGCCTAGAACTGCTGCAGCTATCACGTGACCATAAGGCTTTACTTTAGGATGAAGCCAGCACCAAGAATGGCAAAGCAGAGATGAAAGGGACCTACTCTGATAATATTCTTTAGCTACTGGCTTAATTAAGCCTACTTCTGGAGTTCTTGTTCATTCATTCATCAAATATTCATTGAGGACTTGCTAGGAACCAAGAACTGTTCTAAGTGCTGGAGGTATAGCTTTAAAAAGTACAGAAAACAAACAAAAAAACAAAACAAAAAACTCCATGCAATGAAGCTAATATTCAAGTAGGGGGAGCTAGACATTAAATAGAATAAATAAGATTTTTTATATATATGTATATATACAGCTTTTAAAGTGATTAATGCAATACAAAAATAAGAAGATGTGGAAGTGTAAGAGGCATTGGAGTTGCACACAGAGTCATCAGGGAAGGTCATAGTGTGAAGGTACCATTTTATCAAAGAGAGCAAGATGTGAGAGAATTAAATTCTCTAGTGAGTATCCTTCCCCTGTTATTTGCTCAGTGCATGCTTACTGACATTGATGTCATGGATAAGTTACTCAGTTTTCATAGAAACTAATAACTCCATGCCTCTCCATACATGTGTGTGTATTTGCATTTCTTGACATTTGCTATTATGCCCAATTCAAGTGACTTGGGCAAGTGGATTATCTCTGCCTGTGTGCTGGGACACACTTTTGCTTTCCTCCATTCCTGAATCAACTTCTTGCTACTTCTGGCCATTCAAGTTCTAGTAAGGAGATGAGAGAAGGCATTTGCAGGAGGACATTGGAGTGAGTTTTATTTTATCTATACCACTTTCATCATAGTAACAACAGCTAACATTTATTAAGCACTTACCATTCTCTGAATAATATTCCAAGCCCTTTGAGTTTATCTTCTGTAATTCACTTAGCAGTCTTATGGAGGTTTATGCGAAGGTCACAGAGCAAAAGGTGAGCATTGACTCACAGCAAGGGGTTGGATTTCAGAGCCCCAGAAATTAGATATAAGATAAAAATTTTTACTTTTCAGATGAATGTTAATAACTTTTATAGAGCTTATAAAAAAATGAATAATCATTGACTGAGGTGTTGAAAAGCCAATGCAAATCATGAAAACCAAATAGCCCTTTAGCACAGTGAATACCTAGGCCATTTTTAAAGCTAGCTGTGTTACAACTGGATACACATATGCAGTCAAAAGTTTAATAAACACATACTACAATAAAATTTCTTACGAATCTTTATTCTTCCAAATTTATATCCAATGAAAGTTAAGGAGAACTAACAATATTGATTCAGCTGGCAGCTAAATTACATTAAAGTACTCTATGTATTTTGCTGTAATCTATTAAGAGGGATCATTGCAACCACAAAACTGTAAACATGGTACATATAATCACCAATCTATTTCTAAACTTCTGAAAACAATAAGCATTTGTAGTAAAAGTTTCCAAGAAAAACTCAGTAATTAGGTCATATCTGATAATGACTCTGGAGAAGGGAAGGAAAGAATGGTTTCTGGAGAAGAAACTTCAGATAGGAGAGAGGGCAAGGAGAATTGGACTTCTATTCTGGTTGGAGGGACGGCTAGGAGAAGAAGCAAAAACATGTGTGAATGAGCTCTAAGATATGATAAAATATTTTCCAAAGTGTATGCAAGATATTAATCCCCAGGATATTAACAGGCTTTTGGTTAATAAGCAAATAAAAATTTAGTTAAAAAATAATTTTGTGCAGACCTAAAGTATCAGATCTTTAATGTACTAATTTGTATTATAAGATTTCACTTGAGGGAACAGAAATTTCCCCTCCCCTCCTTCCTTCTGTAGGGAATCTTACAGGACTAGGATTCCATAGTAGACATGTTAAGAAACATTGAAGAGTGACAGAAATATCTGAGCATAGCTGAACATTTTATTGTGTGCCTTAGAGAGTTCTCCAGAAACTAAGAAAAGGATGGTTGCTGTGGAAAAAGGAGAAATAAGCTGAATCATCCCCATGCATGATCCTAGCACTGGGGCTAGAATCTTCTTTAGAAGATCAACTTCATTAGAGAGGCTTCTTGCTGGCAAGGTGGTGTTGCCAAGTAGCCAGGCTCTTAGGAATCACTTAAAGTTCCCAGGCAATAGTTGAATCCTTACAACTAGCAACCAGATCATTAAAACTTCTGTGTAGAAAGTAAGTTGAGAATATTTCAAATATATAAGTGAGTGCTTAATATTTTCCTGTTAAACACTTCATTTATGATGTCATGACCTGTTTGTCCATGAGTTTTCTCACGCCCCATGTGCTCTAAGCACATGGTTAACTGCTTTGCCAGTTAACATTTTAGCTATAAAATGAGCTTCCTAGGCACACCAGTAGAATTCTGCACAGATTTCAGATTTTGTGTTAATGCTAGCCACCAGCCAGGCAAGGTAGAATTGAGTACATGTGGTTGTACATTTGTGCATTTGTACCAATATTCTTTTTGTCCAGATTTCCTCCTTTATGTATCACAGTCCTCTTAATAAATATCACTTCCACATTTAAAAAAAATTGGTCAATATTTTGCATCCTTTTCTCAGCGATACTGAGAGATAGGACTAGCTGGATTTCCTAGGCTGACTAAGAATTCCTAAGCCTAGCTGGGGAAGGTGACTGCACCCACCTTTAAACACGGGGCTTATAATTCAGCTCACACCCGACCAATCATGTAGTAAAGAGGGCTCACTAAAATACCAATTAGGCTAAAAGGAGGAGGTAAAGAAATAGTCAAATCATCTATCATCTGAGAGCATGGGAGGAGGGACAATGATTGGGATATAAACCCCAGGTATTCAAGTCAGGAGTGGGCAACCTCCTTTGGGTCCCTCCCATTATATGGGAGCTCCGTTTTCACTCTATTAAATCTTGCAACTGCATACGCTTCTGGTCCGTGTTTGTTCTGCCTGGAGCTGAACTTTGGCTCACCATCCACCACTGCTGTTCACTGCCATCCACCCCTCCGGATCTGGCAGGGTGTCCGCTGCATTTCTGATCCAGCCAGGTGCCCGTTGCCACTCCCGTTCAGACTAGAGGCTCACCATTGTTCCTGCGCCGCTAAGTGGTTGGGTTCGTTGTAATTGAGCTGAACAGTAGTCGCTGGGTTCCACGGTTTTCTTCCGTGACCCATGGCCTCTAATAGAGGTATAACATTCACCTCGTGGCCCAAGGTTCCATTCTTTTGAATCTGTGAGGCCAAAAACCCCAGATCAGAGAACAAAAGGTTTGCTGCCATCTTGGGAGTGGCAGCCACCATCTTGGGAGTGGTCTGCCACCAACTTGGGAGCCCTAAGAACAAAAACCCACCTGTAACAATATGCTATTATGGAAGTAAGTTTTATTAGCACAGTAAGTCAGTGGATCAGCGATTTTGCAGATAAAGTGTTCAGTCCTTAAGTAGTAAACTTGTTCTCTGAAGACAGGGATCTCGGGGAAAAAATAAAGCAAACTTGGTATTTTAAAAATATACATTCCAATTATTTGGAAAGAAAATCTGAGATTTTGAATTATGGAAAATTAATTAAAAATCTCACAGTTGAGATCGCACCACTGCACTCCAGCCTGGGCGACAGAGCGAGACTCCGTCTCAAAAAACAACAACAACAACAACAAAAAAAACCAACTCTCACAGTTGAATGTAAAACATACACTCTAATACAGATGGCTGTCGATACACTTAGTAATGTCTATATATATGGATTTTATTTCTGTATTTTCATCAAGCATGCTAAGTGTGTTGATTGATTCCACCTTATAAACATAAGAATAGTTGGCTTCCATATTTAAGATTATTAGTGCAGATGATGGCTGTATAAGACACCTCGGGGAAAAGACTTCCTGAGGTACTTGTTCAGGTATTCTTAAACAGTGGTCAGACCAAAGGAATTGCATTCAAAATTTTGTATGTGTCTGCATTTTCAGATGAGAATGTCTAGGGCTTTGGTGAGAATCTCATTGCTGGTCTGATACCAAAGAGGAGTAAAGAATCACTGTTTCAGGATTCCACAAGATCTGCTGAGCTGTAGAATCCCCAGGGTATTGTTACTGAGCTGCACCTACTGGACTGATCATTTTAAAACAGTTTAAAGTACTTATTTTATTTTATTTTTATTTATTTATTTATTTGAGATGGAGTCTCGCTCTGTCACCCAGGCTGGAGTGCAGTGGCTCGATCTCAGCTCACTGCAAGCTCCACCTCCTGGGTTCACGCCATTCTCCTGCCTCAGCCTCCCGAGTAGCTGGGACTACAGGTGCCTGCCACCATGCCCGGCTAATTTTTTGTGTTTGTAGTAGAGACGGGGTTTCACCGTGTTAGCCAGGATAGTCTCAATCTCCTGACCTCATGATCTGCCCGCCCCAGCCTCCCAAAGTGCTGGGATTACAGGTGTGAGCCCCCGTGCCTGGCCAAAAGGACTTACTTTTGGTGTTACTTCAACCATCATTTGATCTCTTAAATTAAAGCAATGTGATTATTTATTATAATTGGCTCAATCATGTCCACACGTCACCCATTATTCCTGTGTTATTTCCCAATTGACTTGACTCATGTGTGTATGTGTGTGTGTGTTTGCAACAATAAACCTCTCAATAGACCTTTTGGTGGTATCTGACAGACCAGAGTTTTAAGTCCCAAGGCTCTCAGTTTGGGGAAGAAATGCTTCGGTTCATGTATCCCTTAGCACTTACAAACTAGAGTTTGTATTTTCCTAACAAATTGAATGAAAGCTTAAGTTGTTAGTTCTAAGATTATTTGGGGGGAAGGGAATATGGTAAAGGTTTTAGAGCATTTTTAAGACTATCACAATCACTGTTTCTCAAATTAAGGATGATTTTGCTTGCAACCCTGAAACGTAACAAAAAAAGTTTAGATTCTGAAATTTTAACATACATGTACATATGCACACACACACATAATCACAAATAAGATTGTTTCCTGCATTTGCCCTTCTACTTAAGTATCTATGATTAGACACATTTATTACAGAAATAGAGTGTGATTCATGATTGAATGATACTAGGTCTCTTTGATTGCTAAGATGAGGAACTGTAAACTCTCTTGTTTGGTCAGCTTCAAGAAGAAAATGATTGTCTTGAGAAGTCTTCACTAGGCATATTGTAGTATAGACCGGATCAAAGCAATGAAAGCAATGAATTAAATTTTCTAAAAATAAACACTGTCAAATATTTTCCCAAGTAATTGTCATCCTGTGTTTGACTTGGGGGAGAGGTGGGATGGCGTGTTAATTACTAAACTCCAAGTCCCTCCGCAATGGTGGGCAGGGCATCCTCCTGGCTGCTGATCTGGCTATTTTCATTCAGCATGTGGTTGACACTTCCAGTGATTCTCATCATAAACATTTTGCTGCCTCATCACAAAGGAAAAGTAGAAAACAAAGCATCACACAGAGACTGAAAGGGGTGGGTTTCCTTCATTTGCCTTAGTCAAAACATCACATGACCTTCCTATCCCACCCTCATCATTCCTTCTATTAGTCTTCTTAAAGCATGGCACATTGAGAATTAGTGAGGACCATTTTAATAGAGTTTAGTTTGCTTGCAATTAACTACACGTTGAATATCCCTTATCCAAAGCATTTGAGATTTCAGATTTTTTAAAGCAAATTTTGGAATATTTACGTTATACTTACCAGTTGAGAATTTCTCATCCAAAAATCTGAAATCTGAAATGTTCCAGTGGATATTTCCTTTGAACATCATGTTGACACTCAAAAAGTTTCAGATTTTGGAGCATTTCAGATTTCAGATTTTCGGATTAGGGATACTCAACTTTTACTAAGGGACTGCACTTAAAAGCATATTAGAAAAATAATCAACAACTCAGGGCATATAGAGTCTCACAGAGTTTCATAAAGCAAAGTTCAGGGTCACATAATAATACTATGTTGAATTTATAATTTACTTTTAAAGCAACTTAATTACACTGAGCCTGGATTGCCTAGTGCATAACCTACATTATATATAGTAAGCACCATCTGCTAGCTTGCTAGCAGTCATCAAAGAGAATCGTCAGGACACATACCACATTCCAGTAGCACTTAATCTACTTAGGTACTTGTTCAGGTATTCTTAAATGGTGGTCCAGACCAAAGGAATTTTATAACATTCTTTGTATAACTCCAGAATTTATAATATTACTGTTAAGAGACTAGAAATTATTGAAAGTTTGTGTGTAAGAGAGCTCATTATAATAAAGATATGTATTCACAAGGTAATGTGGAAAGTGATTCTCTCCATGGATCTTTTATTTTGTGACGCAATGTACCACAGCAACTAAACTGCTCTTCAGCAGCTCCACTCTCAGTCAGCCTGGACAGAAGGCAGCATGGAGACACACTGGCACAGAGATCAGTGCTCAAGCATTGAACCCCGATCTGTGCCTATGCAAGACAGGGCAGGCATATCTACTATGGAGGGATGTGATAGTGGGTCACAGAAAATACAGTTTGAGTCATGAGAAGTCACGAGGAACCTTTCTTATTTCCATTTGGGTGCAGCCTCTAAACCTCTGCCCTGCACACACCCACACAGGTCCCACAGTCTGCAAAGGGATAGTTTGTATTAGACAAAGAGAAGCCAGCATGTCACAGCATTTGTTCGTTGATTACACATATTTATTTTGTACCTACTTGTTCCAGGTACTCTTCTATGTCTTAAACATAGGAATGACAAAAAAGTTCCCGTAGAACTTACCTGCTAGTGGCCTTAGTACAAACCCGTCACAGTTCTCAGAACTTCACATGACTTAACCCATTTACCGCTTATAAAAATCTGTGTGGAAAGCACAGTCATCCCCATTTTATAGATGAGAAAACAGAAACCTTGAAATGTAGCATAACTTGCCAGAAACAGGATACAGACCCGTTTCTTAACCATTTTGCTGTTTCTTAACCATTTTCCTGCTTTGCTTGTGGATCCTTGGAATGGAAAGGTATGCTTGGAAAGAATGGGGGCAGGGAATTGAGAAGGCAGAAAAACAGCATTTCTGCTGAATGTAACAGGTGCTGAGCTGGGTGCCACATGCAGATTATCTAATTTTGTTCTGTAACATTTTACAGATAAGCTCAAACAGTTTTCTAAGGATCACAACCAGTTAAGTGGCAGGATCAGGAATTGTTAGATTTGAAGAGCTTGTGATTTTTCCTTTATACTACATTGCCACAAAAGAGAAAAACAAAACCAGAAAATAAACATTCAAAAACCTATTTATCAAATTTGTTTCTGTAGTTCTTCAACAATCCATGTATATGTTATGTGTGTGTGTTCATTCAATTGTTTTCTTTATTAAAACCATAATTAATTAGTATCCCTCAGAACCAGTATCAGATTTAGTAGCTTAGTGAATGTGTGAATGAAATTAATAGGTATTTCTGGCTTTAAAAAGAATTCTCATTTTATGTCCAACATGTGTGTTGGCCAGATTTTTCACATCCTTTTTTATTTTTGAGAAAAGAAAAAAAACTGATGTGGCAACATCATTTGAAAATTTTCACATCCTATTTCACAGAAATTTTTAGTCTTTGAGAGTACAAAACATGAATTTTTAAAAAACAATTAAAAATGGACTAATGATATGATATAACAATATGTTTTTGTATTTTCAGTTTTTTCCCGTGCATCACCAGCACATAGTGACAGATGCAGTCACATAAACGGTAATAATTTCCTTGGCCCCATCCCTGCTTTCTAATAGAAGAGCTCAGCTCTCTGGATAGAGTCCCTCTGGTTTTCCTGGGAACTCCCTCCCCCAGATTGCCCAACACACACTGATGATCAAGTTGGCTTCCCAGTCCTGGTTTGGCATCTGCTGGGTGCCTCAGTGTCTACCAGACCCCTCCAACCTCATGGCAGCTGGGGTACTGGAGGCCTTGATGTGTTAAAACTCCTTAGGTTTCTGCTTCAAAGGGGAAAGGCTTCTTTCAGCGTGATCAAAGAAGTGCTACTCTTTTTCTAAAGTCTTGACTAAGATGTTAGTAAAGGTTCTCTTCTGATTTTTTCTTCATTTTCCGCATGTCCCAGATGAGAGTCCAGCGGGGCTGAAGTAACAGGTAAATCCAAGGAAGAGATGCCATGTTTACTCAGATCTCCTCTCACCTCCAGTAACCAAAGCTTTCCATTAAACTCATTATTCCAGGCAACCTTTTCCATCAGAAAAAGTATTTCCTGGGGGCCACCCAGTCCCATTGCAAATAGACTTTAGGAAGGTCCACCTTGCCAATTTCCTAAACATGCCCCCAAAAGTCTAATATACTCTCAGACTCAAATTGAGATACTTCACAGCACTACCTAATACCTACCAGAAACTAAACATCACAAACATTATTATATTTCATCTTTACAACAACTCCATGAAGAAAACATATTATTTCTATGAGTCAGTGGGCTAAGAGAGACTAAGAGACTTATCTAAGGAAATGGAGAGTAAGAGACAGAAATGAAACATTCATGGCTTCTGAACCCACATTCAAGACTTTTCCCACTATATCATAGTGTCTTAGGAAAAAGAAAATCTGAAAAACAAATTTTAGCTTTTAAAAAAACGTTATCCAAAAATTCTCATTCTTGTAAGTCACATAGTGATATTTATGGTAAACTACATATTCAAGTAACCCAGAAATTCGAAATTCTGACAGAGTAGTATTCAATTATGCTATTAAGACCAATTGTTTTCATTTTCCCTTTTGGATTGTCATTAGTCACATGTGGTAGATAAGACATCAGATTTAGGAAAGAAAGCATTGATTTGATTGATTCCAACTGTAAATCTTAAATACGTATTTCAATTTATGGGATCATAGTAGTTCTCCTAAGCCCCTGGGTTATAGTATATAGGCCTCTGGATTACAGTACAATTTCCTATGCAAAACAGGTTTTTTCCTGACAGATTTTAAGACTCAAGATTGGAAAAGACAGAAATTTAAAATATTTCCACTTTCTTCTCAGTGACCAATTAAAATATAAATTTATATAGTAGGGTTATTGAATTACTTGAGCATTTATGTCTCAATGAAATAACAATCTATAACACACTACCACTGGGGAAAAAAAGACTGTACCTGTCTCCAGTTACACATTGTATATGATGTTAACTGTGTCTCTGTGAGTGCTCACATACATAAGCACTCCACATGGTTTAGTAGTCAGACAAATGTTTTGTGTGGGTGATCTCAGACTCCATAACATAAACCACTTACTCAAAAAACCTATTGGTATCTCTCTAAATCTGTGCCAGCTGGACAAGCTAATAGTTATATTGAGAGTTTCTCTTCCCTGGTGCTTATCACCTACACAATAAGCTATTTGACTACCAGAAACTATTTGAGTAGGGAGAGATTGTAGTAAAAATGTTTGCTAAAATGCTAGAGGTCAAAGACATAAGCTTGATTTCAAAATGAGAACTAGCATGTTGTGGATTAAAAGTCTACAAAATATTTTAAAATAAAAAATACACATAGACATATATAAATATATTAGATTTGATAGCAAAACTATAAATCCATCTCCTCTTGCCATTTTCTTTCCTTACCATATGTGCTTTTTAGCCACAGGTATAGGAGTGTTGGAGCTTCTGGACCTGTGGCTGGTGCTTCCATACTTTCCTGTTCTTCCTAGTTTATAGGAATTTCACACTTGTCAACATATATCCGCTCCATAATGGATGTCTGAAGTACAATCATCTTAAGAGAGGTCTTCTCTCAGAAAGTTGTTAAAGCTAGGAGATTTTTGTATATTTTTTGTAATAAGTTATAATGATAAAAATAATAAAATTTATAAAGAACTATACAGTCTTAAAAATTCACATACATTTTTATATTAATATATGACATTTAATATGTCACATTAATTCTTGCAAACCCCATGTTATAGGTTTCATTGTCCCTATTTAGTGAAAGAGCACTATTTCACCCTTTTTTCAAGGTCACAAATGGAAAAAGTGACTCTAGGTCTCATCCTCTTCACTGGATGGTTGTGCAAAGCATGCAAAGTACACAAGTATACACTAGACACGCAATGCTTTGAAATGAACAAATATCCAGTATTTTGTTATTACATAGTTTATCTTTCTTTGCTTTATAAAATTCATTCATCACAGTTCAGGGATGGTTTGATAAATGTTGAACTCCAAAACCCCATTTTAAGGAAAGAAAATTGATTCTGAGAGAGAACAAGTGATTTTCTCATTTTTTGCACTCACAATAAACAAGAAATTCAAACTGGATTCACATACCAAGTGAAGTATATTTACCTGGCCTTCAGACTAGATACACAACATAAAGTGAGAAAAAAATGATTAATTGTGCATGATACGACAAAAGCAGGCAGATTGCATACATTTTTGTAGTTACATAGAGATCCCAGCTAGCCACCCAAATTCAGGACTGCCTGCCATAGTGTAAAGTTTAGCTGGGAATAGCTGCTAAGTTGGGAATTGCAGTTCTCTTTCCATTTAGGTGAGGCGTGGGAGTAGATCTCTCCAATGGTGCCACAAGCAGCAGCATGGTCAATGGTGTGTTTTCTCTAAGCTTTCTTCTCCTTGTCTCAACATAGTATAAAATGAGGCCCCAACTGAGGGGAGAGCCCTAAAATGGAAGTCATGTAGATCTTTGAATCACCCTGTGAAGAAAAGCAGCCTACTAGGAACACCCAGGTCAGACTGTGGTATAACCGAGAAATAAACTTTTGTTGTAGGCTGTTGAAACTTTGGAGTTTAGTATAGCAACTAATGTTATTTAACTAATATAAAATTGAACATGTATTTAAGTAAAAAATTAATATCATTAAATGATAGACAAAACTACACCCTCATTAAGTTTTAAATTATGAAAGAAATTAAAAGTAAATTGTTTTTAAAATAGTAAACATTGCATAAGCTAATGCATATTTCCCTTTTTTAGAGATGATGGATAAAAGATTACTTTTTACTAGTTGATACAATTTCTAGATGGAACTCTAGTTATATAGGCATTATCTCATTATTTAAATAAGTGATACATAACAAGGATACTTTTCTGGTAGCTAATCTAGTTTATATCTGGAACTCTGTTTATATAGATACTATTTTATTTTGCTCTGAAATGTACAAACACAACCTTCTGCCAGTACAGTGTTATTAACCAGAGAAGTGATCTTTAAGCAAATTGGAATTTGGAGAAATCTTGTCACATTTGAAATAATTAACTAATTGACAAATAAGAAAATGTATATATTTATGGTATACAATATGATGTTTCAGTATTTGTATACATAGTAGAATGATTAAATCAAGCTAATGAACAAGTTAACATATCCATCACATCACATACATATTTTATTTGTGCTAAGAACATTTTTTTTTTTTTTTTTTTTTTTTTTTTGAGATGGAGTCTCGCTCTGTCGCCCAGGCTGGAGTGCAGTGGCCAGATCTCGGCTCACTGCAAGCTCCGCCTCCCGGGCTCCCGCCATTCTCCTGCCTCAGCCTCCCGAGTAGCTGGGACTACAGGCGCCGCCACCTCGCCCGGCTAGTGTTTTTGTATTTTTTTTTAGTAGAGACGGGGTTTCACCGGGTTAGCCAGGATGGTCTCAATCTCCTGACCTCATGATCCGCCCGTCTCGGCCTCCCAAAGTGCTGGGATTACAGGCTTGAGCCACCGCGCCCGGCCTGTGCTAAGAACATTTAAACTCTACTCTCAACAATTTTTAAGTAACTATGTATTATTATTATAGTCACCATGCTGTATAATAGATCTCCAGAACTTATTCTTTCTTTGTAATTGAATACAAATTGTACCGTTTAACCAACATCTTTCAATTCTCCATCCTACTTTCCAACTCCCAACCCCTAGTAAGCATCATTGTACTCTCTGCTTCTATGAGTTCAATATTTTTAGATTCCACATATACGTGAGATCCTGTAATATTTGTCTTTCTATGCCTGACTTATTTCACTGAGTATGATGCGCTCCAAGTTCATCCACATTGTCACAAAGAACAAGATTTCCTTCTTTTTTTTAAAGGCTAAATAGTATTCCATCATGCATGTATACCACAGTTTATTTAGCCATTCATCTGTTGATGGACACTCAGGTTTTTTCCATATATTGAAACAATAATTCACATTATTCCATTGTGAAAAATGTTGCAATGAACATGGAAGTGAAGATATCTCTTTGACATACTGATTTTACTTACTTTGCATATATATGCAGAAGTGGGATTGCTAGATCATACAGTAGCTCTATTGTTAATTTTCTGAGTAACTGCCATATTACTTTTTGTAATGGCTGTACTAATTTATATTCCCACCAACACTACAAGGATTCCCTTTTCATCACATACTTATCAACATTTATCTTTTTATTTGTAATAAAAGCCACCCTCACAGGTGTAAGGTAGTATCTTATTGTGGTTTTGATTTGCATTTCCCTGATGGTTAATGATGTTGAGGACCCTTGCATATACCCATTGGTCTTTTGGATGTCTTCTTTTGAGAAATGTTTATTCAAATTTTTGCCCATTTTTGAATTGTGTTCTTTGTTTTCTTGCTATTTCATTGTTTGACTCTCTTTTATAATTTGGATATTAATCCATATCAGATACACGTTTTGCAGATGTTTTCCTTCCTTTTGTGTAGGTCTCTTCACTCTGTTGATTATTTCCTTAGCTGTGCAGAAGCTTTTTAATCTGATGCAATTCCATTTACTTATTTTTGCTTTTGTTTCTTGTGCTTTTGGAGTTTCTAATCACAATTTAAAATGTATCTCATCATCTTTAGTTGTATGTAGATTCATGCTGGATGCATTTATGTGCACATTCACAATGATGGTGGCCAAGAGCCAAGAACAAGAGATAGAGATCTAGCTAAGCATTTTCTATCTGTGAGACTTGGACAATTAACTTTACCTCCCTGAGTCTCAGTTTCCTCACTGGTAATATGAGAACAGTAATACCTAGACTATAAGATTTTTGTGACAGTAAAATGAGATGATACAAATAAAACTATCTTTTTATCTGTAAGTCAAAATTTCAATGTTATTTGTTATTGTTTTTTAATGGAACTTGGTGTTCATGACAAAAAATGGAAACTCGTAGGAAAATTTGACTTAAATTCAGCAGAAATTCACTTTCTACAGTAATGCCTGAATATGTATATATTTTAAAATATTTCTATGTTTCCCTGAGCATTTTCTCTCTTACAATGGGTTAAAGAAAAAGGCAAGTTAGTCATCTGAGATGGCCCATATAATGTACTCTTGTGAGTCAAGATGGAGACATGTTAATGGAGAAAAGATATCGTCTATTTACAAACACTTCAGTTAATTGAAGAGACTCTACGCATAGTCAACTGAACTCAGTTTCCAGAGGTCACTGTGCATAGCAAAAATAAATTAAGTAATCATCAGAATTAATCATACTGACGCCTGTTTGTCTGATATTTTTTAGAATATTGTGGGAAGCTAACAGCAATGAAATTTGGCAAGCAATTTGGAATTTGTGTGTGTGTGTGTGTGTGTGTGTGTGTGTGTGTGTGTGTATGTGTGTGTGTTTTATAAAATGTGGTCTTTAGATGTGTACTTCAGCTTTGGCCCAAACCCCATCCTCTAGAGTCTGGGCAAACCAAGTTTTCAAATACAAGAGATGCCAAACAGCAATTTGTGAAAGGGAAGAGGATGGTGATAAATTTAATATTCGTGCATGCTGTGAAATTTTATACATTTGTTATCAATTAGAGAATAACTATACTAGAAAGCTCATAAAAGGTGATATTTGCTACCAGAATTTAGGTAGAAGAGACATATTCTCTAAGTAAATTTATAACTTGATTTATTAATTGAACACTTACTTAAGTTTTACTCAGAACGCTTCAGGCAAGACAAAATATCAGGGTGTCCCTAAGAAATCAGAAGATAGGGCTCAAGATTATAAGCCATAGACAGCACCACAAAATGTCTATTAAAAATAAATAAAATGTACAGCTTATTAGGAATTGGAACAAATGTGGTTAGCCATGGAAATAAAAAATGTTGGTGGTGATACAATGAGTTTTCATTTGAACAGGTATTCAAGCTATAATAATGATTGAAGTCTGTTGTATGTCAAGTAAGAAAATGAAGAAGTCTCAAACGTTCCACATATTATGACAATTACTTGGCATTTGTCTCTACAGGGGCTCTAGAGTGAAGGATTAAAATCCAATGCTCCATGGAAACAATGCTTTAGAAGAAAAATTTAGGAAATTAAGTGACAGGAGTCTCACAGTGACATTTGTACAGTATATTCCACAGCACTTAGATGACCCTCTGCTTTGAAAATGCTGAAAACACAAAGGGTTTGCTAGCCACAGTGGAATAATGGAAGACTTGGATAGAAGGCAATAGATAACAGCTGCTCAACTGTCTTGAGTAATTTGAAGTTTAAGTCCTTACTTGTTTCCCTTTGTCTAAATGTTTCTCTTATTATTAGATCCAATTTTTCAATCTTTTAATCATCCTTGTGGTTCTTCTCTAAACTTGCTTCAAATTCTTGAACTTTCTGGTAAATTGTGCAGCTCAGAACTGACACATTTTTTAAGCCTTCTATGATTAAAGGTTTTTTGTTTTGTTTTGTTGATAGTTATATGGGTGCTCAAATACTTTAAGTATAATTTCTTAAAGTTTCTCTTGAAATCAGGAAGTTACAGCATTTCAGCAGTAACCCCATGCAAATACATGGAAGTTTAGTCTTAGTTACCCTTCGACACAATAATGACACACTATTGTTTCTCCAATTATATTAAGCCAGTGGTAGTTTGATTTGGATAGTGACATATTCAGACATACTCAAAGACTGTTTACTAGCCTTTTGTAGTATAATAAACTGACCTTTCTAAAAAGGTTTTTATAAGTTAGATTGATTGAACATTTTTTTAGAAGTAAAAACAAACATTAGAATTTACTAGTGGAAACAAATAGCATAGTTGTCATCTCTAATTCAGTTTGAATGACTGACTTCTATTGAAGGTGTTCTCATGAGCAATGATGCATCCTACTAGTGTATATAAATAGACTATTCAGTTCTTTGGGGCATATTTTTCAGAGCTCAAAAGTATTCTATTTCTAAATTACACTATATGTTCACCATAAATGTACAGATTTATTCTTTGACTTTAAAGCCTGACATTTTAAGCTTTGTATGAAATACTGTTGCCTTGAGGGAAAGGAAGGACAGAAATGGTTAGAGGTCAGGATAAATTTTATATGTAGTTTTAGAATTATTTGTCAATGCTGGCCTCTATACCTTCTTACTGTAAAAGACTATTTATTTCCCAGAATAAAAGATACTTCTAAAAGGAGATCCCTTTGCATCTTGTAATAATGTATACTTAGAATATATTCTTTTTAATTGTTTTTAAAGACTAGCACAGTTGTATATTTTAGTTAGAGGTACTCCAGTTCAGATCTACCTATGTTTATGGCACATGAATATATCTAGAGGACAGAAAATGAACTTTAAAAACTATTTGATTGATTAGGCAGTAATTATAATCACTGGATTAATCTTGATGTGTTGTTGAAACAACTTCAGATAAGTATCTTTGTGGGATTTGCTGAGTCAATAAAAGATCTGAGCATGTTGAATAATACTTTAAGTTTCTAAGCTTTCTAAGATATGATTTAAAGGAGAAATCCTGAGATTGGCCTGTCCCAATAATGAGGTTTGGTCAAGGCTACTGGATGCCCTAATAATGAGGTTTGGTGATACCTGTCAAGGCTATGGAGCTCCTGAGGACCAGTTACAATATAGATTTTCACTGCTGCTTGTCTATAATGAATAGTTCTGCTCCCTTCCAAATTCATATTCCACATCACGTTTGTTTCACAACTCTTTAAGTGAATCTGGTTTGAGTATGTCTGTTAGATCCAGTTCTTATTAGAACAATGCCTGACATCTTAGACTACCATGAGAAAAAAAAGAAAAAAGAACAATGCCTGATAGTTGCTTAGAAACTAAATTGAAAGTATTAAAAAGAAAAGAATTGTTCACACAGTTATTGACAAGATATTGTTTATTGATAAGGTCATGGAATATATAGTTTCATGATCAAGCATTACATCAATGCCAAGAGGAGAAAAATAATATTTTTTTCAGATTTATAGGAAACTTGAGTTGATATCACTGATTCAGTGTGTTTGTATGAAGATACATTTCTTAATCTGTCATGTGGCAAATTCAGGATTAGAAATTCAGCGATTTACTAGTGGTTATATTAAATGCTTTTTAGGAAGATTTCAAATAAAAATGAGATTTTAAAAACATGACAGTTGTTGTTCTTTCGCTGTTGTTTTTAGAGCAAACATTTTTTTCTATTTTGTTGATTTGGATAGGTTAATAGATATAGAAAAACAGGAAGAAAAATTAGAACTTGTGTTATTTGAGAGGAAAAGCAAATTCCTACATCCTTCTGTCTTCGAGTGCTGTCAATCTCCCTTTGAAATATGGGCATGGTAGGTTCTCCCATTTCTGCTTTCAGATTTAGACTCTTTTAATCCCTTGTGCAGTGCGTCATAATGACTTCCTAATTGTCCTCCCTCCTTTAATGCCTGGCCAGTAATCTTGTGAACCACCTATGCAAGTTTTGCTTTTTCAAAAAAAAAAAAAAAAATTAAAATCACCGCTCTTCATTTCACTCATATATTCATTTCTATAATTTTGTTATTTCAATAATGTTATGTAAGTGGAATAATATCCTATGTAAGTTTTTAGGATTTTTTTTCACCCATAATTCTCTGAAGGTTTATTCAAGGTGATGCATATATTAACAGTTTATTCTTGGCTATTACAGAGTAGTATTTCACACAGTTTGTTTATCCATTTACCAGTTGAAGGGCATCTGAATTGTTTTTAGTTTGAAAGTATTACAAATAATGCTATTATGAACATTTATGTACAAGTTTCTACGCGCACATAATTTTCATTTCTCTGGGATAAGTGCTCAGAGGTGCAATTGCTGTGCCATTGGAGAGCTGCATATATATACTTTTTTAAGAAACTGAATGTATTTTCCAGAATGACTGAGTTATTTCATATTCCCAC
The DNA here is from genome assembly GCF_007565055.1 of Rhinopithecus roxellana. NCBI lineage: Eukaryota > Metazoa > Chordata > Mammalia > Primates > Cercopithecidae > Rhinopithecus > Rhinopithecus roxellana. The sequence continues at coordinate 143,004,757 of NC_044554.1, forward strand.
CAGAAATATGAGTGATTCAGTTTCTCCACATCCTCACCAGCATTTAGTGTTTTCATAATTTTAAAATTGTATTCATTCTGATAGGTGTGTTGTAATATCTCAGGGTGTTTTTAATTTGCACTTTCCTGATGGCTAGCAATATTTATCATTTTTATGTGCTTATTTGTTATCTGTGTATCCACTTTAATAAAATATCTGTTCATGTCTTTTGCCAGTTGTCTAATTAAATTCTTTAGGTTCTTCTTCTTCTTCTTTTTTTTTTCCTGTCACATTTTGAGAGTTCTTTACTTATCCTAGATACTAATCCTTTTGCCTAATAAACGGTTAGCAAATATTTTCTCTCAGTCTGTAGCTTGTTTTTTTCATCCTCTTAACAGGGTCTGATGCAAAGAATACATTTTTAATATTGATAAAGTCTAATTTATTCTTTTTTCTTCTATAAGTCATGGCTGTAGCTTTAAGTTTAAAAACTCTAGCCCCATATCCCAAAGACATTTTTTTCTAAAAGTCTTATAATTTTATATTTTACATTTAACTTTTATATTTTACATTCTTTTGGAGTTCATTTCTATATAAAGTGTAAGGTTTAGGTCAAAGTTCATTATCGGTCCAATTGCTTGTCCAGTTTATGTCCAGTTGCTTCAGCACCATTTTGTGGAAAGGTATTTTTCCTTGATTGAATTATTTTTATATCTTTGTCATGGAAAGTTGGGTATATTGGCCAGGTGCGGTGGCTCACGCCTGTAATCCTAGAACTTTGGGAGGCCAAGGCAGTCAGATCACAAAGTCAGGAGGCGGAGACCATCCTGGCCAACATGGTGAAACCCCATCTCTACTAAAAACACAAAAATTAGCTTGGCATGGTGGCAGGCACCTGTAATCCCAGGTACTCGGGAGGCTGAGGCAGGAGAATTGCTTAAACCAGAGAGTCAGAGGTTGCAGTGAGCCGAGATCATGGCGCTGCACTCTAGCCTGGCGACAGAGTGAGCTCGTCTTTGACTTTTTATTAGCATTTTATATTTTTCAGCATGGAAATTATGTGTTTTAATAGAATTACATTGAACTATTTAATTTTCTTAAGTAATTATAAATAAACTTGTAAGTTTTTGTTTCCAGCGTTTATTGTTAGTATATAGAAATGCAATTGATTTTTTTTTAATGTTTATCTTGCATTTTGTGACCTTGCTGAGCTCACTTTTTAATTTTAGGAGATGTTTTCTTTGCATGTTCCATAGGATTTTCTATTTCAATAATAAAGCCAACTGCATACAGTACAGTTTATCCCTTTTTTTTTTCATTCCACATGCCATTATTTCTTTTTCTTGTTTTATTCCGCTGGCTGGAACTTTGAGCACTATGTTGAATAAGAGTGGCAAGAGCAGATATTGTTGCCTTGTTCCTGATTTTACAGAGCAAGCATTCAATCTTTCATTCTTTATAATTTTTGCTGTGATATTTTGTAGATGCTGTTTATCAAGTAGAGAAAGCTATTCTCAATTTTTATTTTTCCAAGAGTTTTTTAAATTAAAAATGCATGTTGAATTTTTTCCAAAATCTTTTTCTTCATAGAGTATATGACCATATGCTCTTTCTTCTTTAGGGTGTTCATTTGGTGGGTTATATTAATTTATTTTCAAATATTAAATTAGTCTTAAAACCACTTGGTCATGATATATAAAGAATTCTATGTGCTAATATTTTATTAAAGATTTCTGCATCTATATTCTTGAGGGGTATTTGTCTGAAGCTTTCTTTTGTTTTGTTTGGTACTGTCTTTGTCTGGTTTTGATATCAAGGTAATACTAACTTCATATGATGAATTATGAAATGCTCTGTTTTCTTCCCTTCAAGAGATTGTGTAGAATTGGCATTAAATGTTCTTTAAAAGTTTGGTAGAATTCTCCAGAGAAATTATTTGGGGTGGAGATTAATTTGGGATAGAGATGAGTTTTTAGCTTATGAATTCAATTTACTTAATATTTATTTATTTATTTATTTATTTTTTATTATACTTCAAGTTCTAGGGTACATGTGCATAACGTGCAGGTTTGTTACATATGTATACTTGTGCCATGTTGGTGTGCTGCACCCATCAACTCGTCAGCACCCATCAATTCATCATTTACATCAGGTATAACTCCCAATGCAATCCCTCCCCCCTCCCCCCTCCCTGTGATAGGCCCCAGTGTGTGATGTTCCCCTTCCCGAGTCCAAGTGATCTCATTGTTCAGTTCCCACCTATGAGTGAGAACATGCAGTGTTTGGTTTTCTGTTCTTGTGATAGTTTGCTAAGAATGATGGTTTCCAGCTGCATCCATGTCCCTACAAAGGATGCAAACTCATCCTTTTTTATGGCTGCATAGTATTCCATGGTGTATATGTGCCACAGATTCTTAATCCAGTCTGTCACAGATGGACATTTGGGTTGATTCCAAGTCTTTGCTATTGTGAATAGTGCCACAATAAACATACGTGTGCATGTGTCTTTATAGCAGCATGATTTATAATCCTTTGGGTATATACCCAGTAGTGGGATGGCTGGGTCATATGGTACATCTAGTTCTAGATCCTTGAGGAATTGCCATACTGTTTTCCATAATGGTTGAACTAGTTTACAATCTCACCAACAGTATGAAAGTGTTCCTATTTCTCCACATCCTCTCCAACAACTGTTGTTTCCTGACTTTTTAATGATTGCCATTCTAACTGGTGTGAGATGGTATCTAATTTACTTAATATTTAAATGTCTGTTCAAATTTTCTATTTCTTATTGGAGAAATTGTGGTAGTTTTCTGTTTTTTTTTTTTTTTTTTCTGAGGAATGGTAAAATTTCTTCTAAGTTATTACATTTAGTTATGCAGCGATGTTTCTAGTATTCACTTACTATCTTTTTGATGTTTTCAGGATCTGTTTTATTCCTGATGTTGGCAATTAGAATCATCTTTTTCCTTTTTTGTCAGTCTTACTAGAAGTTTGTCAGTCTTATTGATCATTCAAATAAACAGCTTTTCATTTCTTTTTTTTCCTCTGTTTCCAATTCCATTGCTTTTCTGCTCTTATCTTTATTATTGCTCTCCTTATGCTTGCTTTATTTAAATTTACACTGGTCTTCTTTTTATAGATTCTTGAGGTGCAAGGTTGAATTATTGATTTGAAGCATTGTCTCTATCCTAATCTAAGTGCTATCTATACATCTGGTGCTATAAATTTCTCCCTGAGTCTTGCCTACATTTGTCCTCAAAATTTCGGTATGGTGTGTTTTTATTTTCATTCAGTTGAATATATTTCTTGGATTTTTCTTAAATCTTCTTTTTTGGCCAATGAGTTATTTGTTTGGAATTGTGTTGTTCAGTTTTCAAGTCTTTGAGGATTTTTCTTTCTATTATTGATTTATAGTTTGATTTCCTTGTTATCAGAAAACATACTCTTCATGGTTTCAATTCATATGGCCCAGTATATGGTCTTTCATGGCATACATTTTTTGAGTGCTTAAAAAGAATGTATGTTCTTTCGCTGTTGTGTTCTTTAAGTGTATTAGATTCATTTAGTGAATTTTTTTAGTGTTTTAATTTTGTATAATCTTGTTGATTTTCTGTCTAGTTGTTCTATCAGTTGTTGAGATAGGGGTGTTGAAATTTCCAATTTAACTTTAGTCGTGGATTTGTATAGTTTTCCCTTTAGTTATATTCCTTTTCATTTCACATCTTTTGCGTCTTGGTTGTTTGATATATATACTTTTATAATTGCTATGTCTTCTTGGTAGATTGACCCTTTTGTCATTATACAATGTCTTACTCTAATTCTTTTATTTTTTCTGAAGTCTATTTAATCTGATATTATTATAATAGAAACTATTTCCACTGTCATTTTATTAATATTTCCATAATATATCTTCTTTATCTTTTTACTTTAATCGGCTTACATTGTTTTATTAATATTTGAAGTAAGATTCTTGTAGAAACTATATTTGGATGGTATTTTAAAATCTGCTTTGCCAATCTTTGTCTTCCCAGTGGCATGATCATAGCTTTTTGTAACCTTGAACTCCTGGGCTCAAGCCACCCTCCCAACCTAAGCCTCCTGAGTGGCTGTGCTGCACCGCTAAATCCTGGCTAACTTTTTAAAAATTTTTGAGAGATAGGGTTGTTCAGCGTTGCACAGGCTCATCTTAAACTCTTGGCTTCAAGCGATCTTCCCACCTCAGCATCCTCAGTAGCTGGGATTACAGGCATGAGCCACTGTGCTGGGCTCTTAAACTTTTTTTTTTTTTTTTGAGACAGAGTCTCCCTCTGTCACCCAGGCTGGAGTGCAGTGGCTCCATCTGGGCTCACTGCAAGCTCCGCCTCCCAGGTTCACGCCATTCTCCTGCCTCAACCTCAGGAGTAGCTGGGACTACAGGCGCTCACCACCACGCCCAGCTAATTTTTTGTATTTTTAGTAGAGACGGGGTTTCACTGTGTTAGCCAGGATGGTATCGCTCTCCTGACCTCCTAATCTGCCCGCCTCGGCCTCCCACAGTGCTGGGATTACAGGCGTGAGCCACCGCGCCTGGCCAAACTTTTAAAAAATAGTTACATTCTGCCTTATCTATATTGATTCTAGAGTTTATCTCATTGCATAATTTTTTTGTGTGGTTGCTTTAGGTGTTACATTATACATACAAAACTTATCACAGTCTAATGATGGTATAATTTTACCAGTTTGGGTGAAGTTCGGAAGCTTTACTTCACTTTATATTCATTCACCTTCCCCCACTTATAATTATCTTAAACATTTTCTCTACATACATATTGAACCATGTCAAACACTGCTATATATTTTTTAATTGCTTCAATCATCAAACATAGTTTAATGTTTTACCTATATTTTATGTGTATTGTTTCTCACTGTGTTCTGTCTTCCTTCCTGATGTTCCAAGATTCTATTCTCTTTTATTTGTGTTTAGAGAAATTTGTTTAGCCATTCTTGTAGAGTTGATTTTCAGCAACAAATTCTCTTCGTTTTTCTTCATTTCAGAATATGGTGATTTTCCTTTCATTCCTGATATATATTTTTACTAATTAAATATAGGATCCTAGGCTGATAGTTTTTTTTTTTTTTTTTTCCTTCCAGCTTTTGAAAATGGTACTGATACTTCCTCTTGGCTTTATGGTTTCTGCTGAGAAATTTGCTGTTATTCAAATATTTTCCCATATAGGTAATGTGTTATTTCTCTCTTGTTTCCATAAAAGTGTTGCTTTTTCTTTAGTTTTCTAAAGTTTGACTATGCTGTGTCTTATTGTACATTTCTCTGGATTTATTATGTTTTTTATTCACTCAGCTTCAATCTGTATGTTTGTGTCTTTAACCAAACTGGAAAGTTTTTCACTTTGATTTTATATTACTTTGATCAATTCTTCAGTTCCCCATTTTTTTTCTCATTTATTGCAAGAACTCCAATGGCAGAAATATTTTGTTTGTTTGTTTGTTTGTTTGTTATAGTCCTCCAGGTCCTTGAGGCTCTGTTCATCTTTTTTGTCAGTCTATTTCCTGTCCATTGCTGAAACTGCATAATTTCTATTGTTCCATCTTTCAATTCATGTATTCTTTCGTGTAGCTCCTCCATTTTGCTGTTGAGCACTTTCACTGAGTTTTAAAAATAATAATTAATAATTTCAGTTATCGTATTTTCTGAGTTCTAAAATTTTCATTTGGTTCTCCTTTATCTTTTATTTTGTAGCTGAGATTTTCTATTTCAGAGACTTTCTGTTTTTCTGTTTGTCTCAAATGTGTTTGTCATTGCTTATTGAAGCATTTTATGATGGCCTCCTTATCATCTTTGCAGCTAATTTTAATATCTGTCATTTAGATGTTCCCATTTATTGATTGTCTTCTTTCACTGAGTTTGAGATCTTCCTTGTTCTTTGTGGGATGATGAATGATTTTCTATTGAGACCTGAATATTTGGAATATAATGTTATAAGAGTCTGGAACTTATTTAAACCTTCTGTTTTAGCTGATTTACTCTAACCCCACCAAGGTAGGACAAAGATGGGGGCACCTTGTCACTGTCCAGTTGGGGCAGAATTGTAGGTGTACCCCTCAACGTCCATTGATATGAGGAGTGAAGGATCCATGTTACTCCTGGGTCAGAGTGGAATTGCTGGTTCCCGACTAGGCTTTTACTCATACCTCTCTGGCAGGGGATGGAGGAGTGGTGCATTTCCTTGTTATCAGAAAGCACACTCTCTAGAGTTTCAATTCTTATGACCTGGCTAAGTTTTTATGGGTGCCTAAAAAGAATGTATATTCTTCTGTTGTTAAGTTGTGTTCTATAAATGTCTATTAGATTCATTTTGTTGTCAGTGTTGTAATCTATACTCTTGCTGATTTTCTGTCTAGCTGTTCTATAAATATCAATTGTTGAGATAGGAGTGCTGAAATTTCCAACTCTTAGTGATGGATTTGGAGAAATGGCCTCTCTGTTGCTGCAGATTGCTAAAGTTCTGACTCTCCACTTAGCATTCTCTGACACCATCCTCGTGGAGGGAGGTTGAGGCACCTCACCATAGCCTACCATGGGTAGAAGCCCAGGCACTTTGGTCCCTCCCTCAGTATTTGCTGGTGTGGGTATGAGCATAAGTGGGGCTGTAGGTTTTTTCTTCCCTCCCACCGTGGTGTTTGGTTGGAATAAAGTAGTCATTGTCTAAATATTTGTTTTTGTCTTTATTTTTATTTAGTCTTAGACTGCCTCTTTCCTGATCCTTTTCCTACAGAGAGAAGGCTTTATTTTTAATTAATTAATTTTTTTGTCCATGCCTATCAGTGATTCCAGCTTATTAGCTTCTTTCTTTTCTTTTCTTTTCTTTTCTTTTTTTTTTTTTTTGAGACAGAGTTTTACTCTTGTCACCCGGGCTGGAGTGCAATGGCGTGATCTCGGCTCACTGCAACCTCCACCTCCTGGGTTCAAGTGGTCCTCCTGCCTCAGCCTCCTGAGTAGCTGGGATTATAGCTAATTTTTATATTTTTAGTAGAGACGGGGTTTCACCATGTTGGCCAGGCTGATCTCGGACTCCTGACCTCAGGTGATCCTTCTGCCTTGGCCTCTCAAAGTACTGGGATTACAGGTGTGAGCCACCGTGCCTGGCCTGCTAGCTTATTTAACTGAAAGTCTTGAATATATGAGACCAAATGAACATCTAGGGAATTCAGCATCGTATCATTCCTTAGGTCCCCGGGTCCATAGCCAATCTGCCTTCTTCTCTTCTTTTAGAATCATCTGGTGCTTGTTTTACACGTAAGGTCCAGGGTTTTAGTTTAATTAGTGGGAGAAATAGGAGCAAGTGCATCAGCTTCATCTTCTCAGAAGTGGAGCCAGGAGTTGTGCATATTTAGCCAGCAGTACATCTTTCTATCACATCAGAGAGTTAATTACTGCCTAATCTGAAAAGGAGTTCAAATCTTATGAATCTCTAGAAATGAATGATTTATTTCAGGTCTAAATTATTCTCTCTACTCATCAAATACACTAAAGTAGAAGGCAGTACTGATACCCATATCATTGTTGAGTTATGAAAAGTAAAAAGGTTGTTTTCCTCTTACATAAATATACCAAGATATTTAAGGATTCTGATGTAGAAATGAATGGTATACTACTTCAACATTTAGAAAAAATAAAATGTTTTAATTTGTTCAAGAAACTTCTAGGGTCTTACTATTGATATTATGATAAAACATTTCAGACAGTCAAATGAGTTAGAGGGTAAAGCACTAAATCTTGTGTCCTGAGAGTTTTCCAGCCTGCTTAGGCAGATACCCAGTACTTTAATGTGTTCCTGAACACATTAAACACCAAAAAATATCAGAGTTAAGCATTAACTAGATAGCAATTTCAAGCATGTAGAAAAAGATTAGGAAAGCACAATCAAGAAATCCAAAGAAATTTTGCCTAAAATTAAACCCTATAGTGTAAGTCAAATTTTATTCAAATTTTTAAAGATTATAAGATTGCTAGGATAAAACAAAGTCACTGCAAAATAAGTTAATTACTGAAATCTTGTGGTCTTTCTTTAAAAGTTATGTCAAGTAAAATAAAGCAAAATCTTGATTATGTATCGTATTCCTAGCTTTGTGCTACCATTTTGGTTTTTGCAAAATAAACACTAGTGAAACTGATTTTGATTTATGAAATTCAGCGGAACTTTGCCCATTTTGAAGATCTCTTTTGACTAATAATTTCCAGGAAAAAATATAATTATATTTCCTGTAAGGTTGTGCTGCCAGGCCATGAATGGTAGGCTACCTATACACAACAAGGTAATTACAGAAATTACATGCATGCATTTAGAAACTTTTGGAGACAGGTGACATTGCAACAACATCCAAATATGTGGTCAGTGTATTCATCTCATTGAACAGATTCTGGACCAGTCCAGGTACTACTGAATTTATGTGTGAGTCCATGGGATACATACTGCTCACTAAGCACATGCATGTGGAACACATATTAGTTCTGGCAGATAAGAAATTTAAAAAACAGAAAATGGTGCCAGGCACAGCAGCTTACACCTGTAATCCAGAACTCTGGGAGGCTGAGGTGAAAGGATCACTTGAGCCCAGGAGTTCAAGACCAGCCTGGGCAACATAGCGAGTTGTCTCTACAAAAAAAAAAGTAAAATTAATTAGCCTGGTATGGTGGCACACACCTGTAGTTAGTCCCACCTACTCGGGAGGCTAAGACGGGAGGATTGCTTGTACCCAGGAGACTGCAGTGAGCCATGTTTATGCCATTGTACTCCAGCCTGGGTAACAGAGTGAGACCATGTCTCAAACAAACAAACAAATGGAAAAATGGGTCCTTTACAGATATCTTTGCACTGCTGCAAAGCACATATTATGTGGGTCTTACGCAAACATATTTATTCTAAAACTAAATACATTATAGCTAATTTAGCAAATTTCCAAATCAACTCAAGTAAAATAGTTTTTTATTTTGTGATTAAAATATTGACTAGAATAAGAAAACACAGCTAATCATTTTAATCTTATAAAAACCCTACCACGAGACCAGTGTTAAGTCAGAAATCATAAAATGCTAAGTTATATTAGATTTCATTATTCCTCAAAATTTCAAAGAACAAAATAAGTATTCAAGGGAAACTTTTAAATCATTTTACTCAGGAGACTTCCCTGTGCTTTGAAAATAAGAATATACAAATCATCTGTCCACTTCTCTCACCTCCGTTCTACCATCATTACTCTGGACCAGTGGTCTTCAAAGTGCAGTCATCAGACCACTAATTTTAACATCACTTGAAAACTTGTTAGAAACACAAATGTTTGTTCTTCATTCAAGACCTACTGAGTTTAAATCTCTGAGGCTGGGACCCAGCAATCTGTGATTTAATAAGTCATCCAGGTGATTCTGATGCACACTGAAGTTTGAGAACCACTTCTCTTTACCAAGATATTTCTATTACTCTTTGTTACCTCAATAGCTTCCCAACGCTGATTCCCTTTCAGTCCTTTCTCAACTCTATAGTCCAATCAATATTTACCAAAAAAAAAAAAAAAAAAAAAAAATCATGTTTCTCTACCTATTAAAAAAAGTCAATGATTTTCTAATACTCTTAGGCTAAAGACCAAAATGTTTAACATGACCTGTAAGGCACTTAAGGTCTGGTGCCCAATCTACTTCTCAGGTCACTTCTAACAGCACTCCCTCCCCTTCTCAGCCCTTGCCCCTCTGGCCTTCTCTCACGCCTCTCTACTGACTTATCCCAATTCTTTCCTGATTGATTATCTCTAACACACCCTTTAGGAGAAATTTTTTTTTCAGGAAAGTCTTCTGTAGCTTTCCAGATTAAGAGTCTCCTGCAAAATTCTGTAAATGTGTAGTTCTGTTGTTTAACAGACCTTGTATCTCTTAGTGTCTATCCCAACTACAATATTATATTCACATGTGGTTATCTGATTGTTTGCCCATCCAAACATTATAAATTAGGGTGTAAGCTCCTAGACAGAAAAGACCATGTCTGTCATTTGGTTTTCATTGCTTCCCCAGAGCCTGGCACAGTGTTTACTCTGAGGCTGACATTCAAGAAATATTACATAACTTGATAAATGGTTGACCGCCAAATAAATGGACCCCTAACCTAGGAATGGCTCACGCTGCAATGGGACAATGATGGATGACTCTCTGGCTGTGCTCCTTGTTACTACAGTTTTTACCCTTTCCATCTACCTCAGGAACAGACACTGTACTGACACTATCCCAGGAGCAACCATCTTTGAAAAATAGGGCAATTCTTGCTCTTTTTTTCTGCTGCTACAATACAGCAGAGTATCAGCAGAGTCCACCATACTGGAAGAATTTCTATCAAGTATTACAGCTCAATGTGAATTTTCCCATATCAAGAATTGAATGAACCAGTCATCAGAGGCATTCTTTTTATAATTCACTGGGCTAAACTGGGGATTTACCATAATTTACAACTTTTTGTGGAAAAAATGAAATCCCATTTTTAAACAATATCCTTACAAACATACCTACTTGTTTTTCAGGATTCACTGTATAAGCGGTAATTTGTTTGTTTTTTTCTCTCAACAATCCCACTTCTGCCAAATCCATATGTTTTTCACCAGCCCAAAACCTTCCACATCCCCCTCTAAAATTTAAGACAGAAACTTAAACTTAAAACTTTTGAAGAATAGTTATTAAATTATACTTGATGACTTTTTAAAATATATTCCCATTTATTCTTCCTCTGGTAATGCTTAAAGAATAAGAGCTCCTGAATATGCCCCTTAATTAGTGATGTTGGGAGAAATTCTGTATGGCAAACCTAAACTAAAAATAAATGTTTCTAAATTCTAAAACAAACAGAGCTTCTATCCCTTCTTAAGGAGCTCAAAGACCTCTTTGTCTCTCACTCTGGGGTAAATCAGCATGCCTCAGCCACTGAATGTTTTTCCCACTGGGTTGAGGATTCCAGTAATAAATTAACTTACAGGAGTGAACAATGGAGTAACTCCTCTTAAGGCCAAATCAGATGCAATCTGCTCAAAGTCCCAAATCAAGGAATATTTTTTAAAGGTAGTTTGACATAATGGATATTATTCATGCTTTGATCTTTTCAACATCATCGTCACAAAAACAATCATCATCTGCATCATCATAATAAAATATGAAGATGTAATTTTTATGTGAGCCTGGTAAATAATGTATATATACATATACACATACACCCCTATTATATATGAAGATATATATATAAAGAAAATATAAATATATTATCTTTATGTACACATATGTATGTATATATACATAAACATGCACATATATAGAACCACATACATATTTTATTAAAAGATTAAAGGCAACAAAGTGGGGCTGTAAATGTGAAGGGTAAATCATTTCATACCTGGAAGAGTGCTGTCTAAACACTGCCCGTCACCTAAACAAGAGCCATCATCCTTAACTCTTTTTGACAACTGACTATTTCAGGTAATAGCCCTAGGCTTCAAGAAAGGCTGGGCATCTTGGAAGTATTAGGGCATGAGTCACGAGTCTTGATTCTTCCAAATAAAATATGGTAACTCTTTCTAGTGATTTGTTTAGGAATGTATGTGTAAGATGATGATGGGAGGTCTACTGGAATCTCTGAGAGAATATTTTTCTTGCAAAAAATAAAAAGACCTAATGAAAGGACACTCTCTTTGGACTGTTAGTCTCTTTGGGTGAATAGTGAGTTTCTGGCAGTTCTTTCAAAGGATGGGAGCAAATCTTATGTCTTGAAATCCACAAGGTAAATATTACTCAAATGTCTAGGTTGTAAAAATATATATTGCAGGCAAGAAGAAGTCAGTTTTAGTTATGTATTATTTTATGGTTCCCTGAGAGGCCATATGAAATAATACCGAAACCTCACAAAGAAGAATGATGTGAATGAGGATATTGATGTAGGACAGAATCTGCAACAGCCCAGAAACATTAAATGTGTCATTATAAAAAGAAGTATAGGTATCAGGCATAGGGACTGCAGTGGGGACAAGCCAGATCTTAGAACAGTCAGGAAAGTTTCCAGAACATATTCAGAGTTTGTCTAGACTCAGGAAGTATGCCTAAGTCTAGAAACATCCTAGAGAGCTGTGTCCAAGAAATCATTTGATATTTATACTTTCAGTACTGATAAGACTAGGCAGACCCTACAAAATTGTTTCTCTTTTTCTTTACTAGATTATTTCTAAAATGAGATGAAATCCAAAATAACGATATTCTATATTCCTTATAGATAAGGAACTGTACATTTTAAAAATTATCTTTGATACAAAACATTGGTGTTGGTTTAACATTGACCATCATCTCTGCCTACCATTTATTTTTTCTCCAGAAAAATAATGACTTTGTCTCAAAATGTACATAGTCAAGAGACTTAGAAAGTTAGTGGCCAACATGCTCAAAAATCTCTTGAAATAGAAAAATAAATTTTCTTTTCTATGAGGTCACCCACCTAAAGTGTAGGATATAAGTGCATCTTCAAAATCCAGCTCTATACAGGTTAGAAAATCGTCCTCTTAATTTACTATTCTAAATTTAGTGATCCATGCAGTAGTGGACAAGTTAATGTACATAAGGAAATTTTCATTTTATATAATATCTGTGGTTTATCTACAGGAAATTTCTTTTTATATGAAAAAATCTTTCTTCAACAGATGGATTTTATGGTATTAATACACCTTGATTCATTAGGTGACTCCAATTGATAAATATTATGTAATCTGGTGGTCCTAAATGTATTGAATCCATTGTATGACAATCTGTTTGTGATTAATTGGCAATAAATATAGAAATGGCTCCAAAGCTGGTGATATTGTATCACTCTTTTGTTGTGGTATCAAGTATTGGCACTATACAGCTAGAACCCTCACCTTGTCTTAATGTACATTCTTGAATCTACCATCTGAGTTATTTGGCCCATATTGTGAGTTACATTGGCTGACAATCTTTTTTTTTTTTTTTTTTTTAAGAGACAGAATCTCACTCTATCACCAGACTATGCAGTGATGTGACCATAGCTCACTGCAGCCACAACCTCGATCTCCTGATCTTAAGTGATCCTCCTGCCTCAGCCTCCCTAGTAGTATGCCACAATGCCTGGCTAATTTTTTAAAAAACTTTTTTGTAGAGATAGGTCTCTCTATGTTGCGCAGTCTGGTCTTGAACTCCTGGCCTCAAGGATCCACCTGCCTTAGCCTGCCAAACCACTAGGATTACAGGTATGAGCCATGGCAACCAGTTGCAACATTAACTCTGCTCCAACTGGGTTTACTTCCCGGTGACCTAAAGTGGAAAAAAATTGTTACTTTCCTGTAGTATTTATTTTATACATATCTTCTACAGAAGAGATTTCAGAATTTATAGAAATATTTTTAAAAAATCATTTCGTGACAGTAGAAACTTCAGTGTCATCTTCCTTATACATGCTTAAGCTCTTAAAATTTCATTCTCAAAGAGGAAATCTGGATGTAGATTATGAATATCATTAAAATGCATATGTAGGAATTCTTGAAACTGACATGCATTTCAGCAACTGGCAAACATCCTCTACTGGAAACAGCTCTGGCTAAGAGTCAGATGATTTGCTGTCTAATTTACCAGCTAGAAACCTTGGGTAAAAGACTTAACTTCCTTAGTCTTATATTCTCATTTGTTAAATGGGTATGACCATACCTTCTTTAATTGATTTATGGGGTATGTTGCAAGCATTAAAATGATGAAGGAAGTAGAAGTTTTGTAAAACATGTGTGCTATTTAGATATAGCCATTTTAACATGGCAATTTAGACTCAGTTGATCATTTTGATATTATTTAGCTATAGTTTTTAAAATGATGTATTGATTAGGAGAGATTTGGATAAATAGTATAGAAGAACCCCCATAAATAATGATGGCGGGAACAATGTACTTTTCTCTCTCAAAAAATTCTCAGAGGTACCAATCTAGGGCTGGAATGGTGGCCCCATGATGCCATCAGTGGACCAGGCAGCTGTCTCTCCTCTCCCTTGTCTTTGTGTAGCTTCCATCCTTAACACTGCCGCAGTGAGTTCTAGCCACTTCATCTGTAGTCTCTGCAGGAGGAAGAAGGAGATGGAAAGGGTAAAAGGACTTCTTTCTCAGCTGAGTCATTCCACTGCAAAGCCCATTCCTGGAAGGCACACACAATGACTTCTGCTTGGCTACTCCAAGAGAGTCAAGAAAATGATTCTTTAGCTGAGGTCATCAAATGTTTACTGTGGTCTATAAAACAAATTATCAAGCTTCTGCTTTTTGTTACAAAAAAATAGTGAAAAATAAATGTGTCTTTTTCTTGAGACTTACTCTTTCCTATCCCTGAACCTCCCACATCCCTATCCCTTCTCCCCAAGCTAAGAAATGGGACAGTAATGCTCAGATAGAATGAGAGATAGGCTGATGCTCAAAGATACCTCAGAAATATGTACTTGGAAATAAAGAACATGTTTTTAATTTTTGATGTGGTCACTTTGATTATTTGAAAATATTAAATTCTCATTTGTTCATTAATTTTTTGGAAAGTATTTATTGAACACCTATTCTGGTAAATATGACAGAAAATGTTTATACAGATGGTTATTTCAAAATGTAAGTGCATTCGAGATACTAAAATATGGCAAATTCAGAGCATAAATGAGTTGGGTACAGGGTAATACTTAGATGAGATGGTAGGAGGTAGAATTTAGACTGAGATCAAAAACCAGTTCTTTACAAAATTATAGTATTCCTACTATTAACACTGATAGCAAGCCTTATAACTCATTGGACACAAATGCATGTGAGGTCTTGTCACTTTTGTTTCTTTTCCATGTAAGTCACCCTAGAGGACCATAAAATAATTGCCAATGGCGGGTTATACAGGGGGAAAGAAATTATAAGAACTAGGCCCACATAAATATTTCTTCTCTTATTGTATTAATCACTTACCTACTGAACTGATTATCACTGCATGTGTTACTCTAATGTGATTAAACCACATTCAAACAGCATTGCTAACATCCCACAAGAAACTCAGTAAAACTCCCAACAGACCTAGGCAGTAAAAGGGAGCATCAATACAATCTTCTTCCCTGTTTTTACTTATGATGAAACAATAACATTTTGATTTTAAAATCATCTTGTTTTAGATTATGTATGAATGTAGTTATAGTATTTTTCACCAGCAACCATTTGCCTTCTCTAAAGCTGACAATTCCCTTTTTTTAGTATGAGGATTTAGATTCTATTTAAGTATTGTAACTATTAACAATAAAGTGACGGTTCCATCCAACAACAGTCATTGGGTAGTTGCAATATACCATGTACTGTACCAGCACAAGATAAGACAAAAATAAAGTACTGGGAAAAAGGCTAGATTTCTTAAACCCACTTGGCCACGTCATCATGTCATATTTATGGGACCATGGCCACATACTGCCTAAACCCATTGAACCAACAGTAAAATTTCCATTTCAACCTGGTCTACTTCAACCTATTAATGGCTCCTTTTTCACTGGGGAGAGTCTAGCTGCATTCACTTTAGATCATTATCTATGTTCGTGGAATCAATTTGTATCCATTTTAGACTATGGCCTATGCCAAGAAGAGGCGAGTTTATTACTTGCCTTCAGGGCTCTTGATTCATCTCCTTGCGTGAGCGGCCTGCAAGCCTGCCCTGTGTTTGAGAGGAAGCTCCTTGTATTGGAGCACATGTGGTTTGGCAGAGCCTGGTGTGAACATGTAAGTGCCAGTAACCAGTGCTGTGTTCCAACACTGCATGCTTATTATAATCTCAGCCTCATCATTATCATGCCTCTGGCAGGGCCTGCTTCAAAGGAGCCTTGCTTGTGATTTGAGGGAAAAAAAAAGCCAATAGAAGATACATCTAGAAGAACTGGTTGGCATTGCTTTGTGTGATTCAGCCCTGGATTATTCTTATAAAAGAAGAAAAGGCAGAGGAGGATGGTCTCAGACAATGCACCATCATGACAGTTGGAGGATGTCGGGATGTTTCTGCTTCACATAAGCTTTTAAATAAATACATATGCATTTATTGCATGATTGCCATGTGCAAACCACCATGGAGGATCATAAAGATGTAAGACAAACATCCTGATCTTTGATGAGCTACAGTTTCACTGGGGAGGCATGATAAATACACATGAAAGAGGACAAAAAAATGAGAATTTATGATAATGAAATAACTAATGAGGTTCATATTGTAATTGCTATGAGAGCTCAGGCAAGAACTTTATTTTTTAAGGCTTACAGTGTACTTGCTTCATGTTTTGGATCAAGCAGAAGCACCATAAAATGTTTTCACAGGTAAATAAAGGGCAATAACATATTCATTCAACAAATACTTCTTGATGAATGACTGACATAATATTCACTCAGAGGTAGATTCCATAGTGGTATAACCTAAGAGGAAATCTATTGTGACATATATTACTTGCGATATGCCAAGACTTTGTTTTGCAAGTTAAAATTCTTATAGTGCTAGACAGGGTGAAGGGTGATGACAGTAGCCACCGAGGCAGCCACTAATCAGCTCTAGTTCATTGTCATCAAAGATGAATGCAAGCTTAGTGTTGCTGAGTCTTCATATCATTTCAAAATAAGAATTTTGAAATTCCCTAACATATAAAGCATTCATTTGTGGGTTGGGAGGAAGGGGTGGCTGTGGGCATGTGCCTGCTATTTCCAAGAGCCATCAATATGTGGTGCTCTTGGCAGCGGCAGATCTCCATCCAGCTTTCCTTGCCAGCTCTGGGTATCAAGGACAGGATTGTAATGTGTTTTAAGAAAACACTACACTGGAAATATGCTAATCAATATGTAAAGTACCCAACCACTCCATACTGGATGTAAAATAAGAGACGTATTTGAAGGGATTTTGGAAGTAAACATCTAAATGGCAAATAGAAGCAATTATCTTTCTAAATATCATCCTTAATAGTTTTTTCAGTTTAGAAAAAAAGAAAAAAAAAGCTGTAGCTGCCTTTTCTTGTTAGAAGTCTTACATGAGCTAATCTTTCTGATTTGCACAGATTACTATATGGCAAAGCCTTGCAACTTGCTTTAAGCTTCTGTGTGTCAGGAAGGTAAACAGAAATTTCAATTCTCTCATGGGCTTTTGAGTGGATGTAAGTGTTGAGTAACAAAACACACCTTTTCTTTGCACCTGCTTTAACTGAAGAATTCAGGAGGCTAAAGAAATCAGTTTCCCTTCCTTTTCCCATTCTGTAATTTTTTCATCCACCAAATAGGATTGGATAATCAAAATAAATGATATGAGACCCTCATTTCACGTTTTATGATAATATCCTCCAAAGGATGATTGTTCACTCTTAACAGTAGCTCTTGGTTACCATGACAAGGAAGAATGGGAAAACCACTCTCAAATTGAAAGGAATCCCTTGTTTGTTTTGTTGTTTTGTTTTGTTATTGAGTCGTATTACTGTTAGCAAAAGACATCACAATTAAGCACATCCCGTCTAATAAACCTTGTGTAGCTGTAGTCATGTTAGTGGTTCTGTAGCCCTGGTGCCATCCAAGCTCCCCAACAGAATCTCCCATTGCCACTGAAGTCCAGAGACCCAGAATGTGAAGTAAACCTGGTCCACAAAAGAAGTTGTTTTTGGTGGCCACACTGCCATCTCTGACATTCAGCAATTCTCTAGGATCAGGCAAATGGGCAGAGAGGGACTCCTTCCCCTCCTGGTATCCTAAGTGACAGCTACTCCATGTCACCAAGGCTCTTTTTTTTCAGATCAAATCCCCACTTTATGAAAAATAAAATTTAAATTAAAATGTCTGTTTTGGGGGATGGATTATAATTATATTTCTATTCAATGATTCATATATAAACTTTGGTCTTACCAAAATGTCTTAAAACTTCAACATTTTTCATCAATATTTTTCTAGCAGCATAGGTTTTGTGTTCAGCCATTTATGAGAACTTGGACACATAATTATTTTTCATTTGAAATGCCTTCTGAGAGGAATAATATTAAAAGTATGATTAATTAAACAATTACAGAGTGAGTCAATTTCTTGATTTCAGGTTTCCGATGAAGATAGAATTCTCCCCAGCCAAATTTCCAGTGAACTCTCCAAATTATTAGAATTAGGGGAATTACATTTTTATTTCTGGAACCAATATTAAAGGTAACTCACATTAGCTAGATTTTTCTCTGAGAATGAACTAAGTTTGCAGAAACTCCATATATATGTGTGCATAGATAGAAGATAGATAGATAGATAGCCAGAGAGACAGACAATCTCCAAGCCACGAAGAAACCTGCCTGCTGCATTTCTGCATTGCTTTCAACCAAAAGCCCTGTGGGAATAAGGCAATACCAACACTATGATGCATGATTGGTCTTAATCAGTATTTAAACAAAGGAAGGGCTGGGAGGAGACAGGATGGGGGAGCCCACCACAAGCCCACCACCTCCACCTGTTGACATTAAAATACCCTCAGCTCCCAGGTCTGTGTTTTCAATTCATGTATATTAAACGATTCAGAGTCTGGCAGGAGGAAACACTCGTAGGAGTGTTTTGTTTAGCTGTGTTTCGTAGCTGCGATGTTTTGAAAATCAGGGTTTTTTTGAGAGCACACAGCTAGATAACAAAACTAGCACAGAGTTCCAGGGTTGAGGACAGAGAAACTGAGAAACAAACCATGGGACCTGGATTATGTGGGTCTTAAGGACAAGAATGCATCCATGGTCTCTTCTCACGGTGTTCAGAGACTTATTATTGCTGTCATTGTTTTTAAATGTGATTTCTATACAGATTCACTCAGTGTGACTATATCTGGATTCTTCAAGATTGTTCAGTATTTCCTCTTATGACCTTAAGAAGAAGAATAATTTTGTCAAGAAAAGTGCTAAATTAATAGGGTATTTTTAATGTACTTAGACTTTGAGAATGTTTTGATGATTTCTGAAACGTTTAATAATGCCGTCTTAGGCAGAGCGTAGTCTCTCATACATCCATGAAGAAAAAAAATGAATTAAAACTCAAATCTTAAGCAAACATAAGGGATGAATTTATTTAACATCACAAAGAGTAAATTACCATTTGTTCAATGGTAATAATTGCTTTAGAGGGGAAAAAACAAGATAGCAGGACTAGCAAGTGCCTGAAGGGTAAGGATTGTGGGGTGTAGTTTATAATTTTAAAGTGGCTGTTTGGCCGGCAGGGTGGCTCATGCCTGTAATCCCAACACTTTGGAAGGCCGAAAGGAGAGGGTCACTAGAGCACAGAAGTTCAAGACTGCAGTGAGCTATGATTTTACCACTGCCCTCCAGCCTGGGTCACAGAGTGAGAGCCTAACTCTACAAAATAAAAATAAAAATAAGTTAAATAAATACATAAAGCAGGTGTTCAAGGAAATGAACTGCAAAGTGACATTTGAGCAAAGACCTGAGGAAAGTAACAAAATACATAGAAAAATGTTTCATTTTTACTTTCCTTTCAGAAGGAGCTAAATTAATTTGTAAGTATTTGAAAAGAGCAATATTAGAATAATTCATTTCATTAGGCATTACCCGAGAAAGATGTAGACCGACTACTGGAGACCTGTGATCACCTTGAAGGCTGGACCTGGATGGATCTTCTGTAAGATCCTAGCATCTTCAGTTTTGTTCAGGATAGTTTTAGCATTACATGTAACTTTGTTCCCCCTTTTTGAGAATTAGGAATGTAGTCTTTCTATTTGTATCCTTAAGGACTTTTATTTAATAAACAGAAACATCCCCTTCTCTGGGCAGCATAATAGCAACAAGAACAGTGTAAAGAGTCCCAGAATGGAATTGAAAGCCAAGTTTTGGGCTGAGTGGTCCCTTAGTAGCCTTGAGACTCTGAGCAACACATTTAATTTCTCTGTGTCTCAGTTTTCTCATCTGCTAAGTGGTAAGTAGATATCATGGTTCTTAAAGTTTCTTTGTAAGTTGTAAATGTTTATGAGTTCCAAAATTCTATTATTTTACTGTTTGTTTCTGAGCCTTTGCCTGAAACAAAGGGCAGCAGGATAGCAGCTGTCTTGTGGAAAGTTCTGTGGGTGACTCTACAGGCCAAAAAAGGAATCAGGAACATTCCTTTATACCTGTGCCCGTGTAAATCCGCTCCCTGAGTTTTCAGCTATAGTCATCTATTGCACAACCTATTAGTGACCTTGCCAAAGTCCTCCTTATCCATTACTCAACCCGCATGCCAAGCTGCTTCATCTCCTGCTATTGTTTCCCAGGAGTTTACAGCTGCCTTTCATTGCTCAAAGTTGCACTTTGAAGTGTTCTCACACTTGTGGTTGTCCTGTTTTATCTCACCATGCTCAGATTCCGGGAATCCTAAGGTAATCCCTCATCTAGAAGCTCAGTGAAAATTTGCTGTGGTATATCTTACTGAAGAATTAAATGGCCGGGCATGGTGGCTCACACTTGTAATCCCAGCACTTTGAAAGGCCGAGGCAGGTCAATCACCTGAGGTCAGAAGTTCAAGACCAGCCCAGCCAACATGGTGAAACCACAGCTCTACTAAAATTACAAAATTTAGCTGGGCGTGTTTGTGCGTGCCTGTAATCCCAGCTACTCTGGAGGCTGAGGCAGGAGAATTGCTTGAACCCGGGAGGCGGAGGTTATAGTGAGCCAAGATTGAGCCACTGCATTCCAGCCTGGGTGACAGAGCCAGAATTCATCTCAAAAAAAAAAAAAAAAAAAAAAAAAAAAAAAAAAAAAAAAAAAAAAAAAAAAAAAAAAAAAAAAGAAGACTGGCTGTATTCTGGCAGTGGAATGGTGTTATTTATTTACTTTCTTTTATTTTGATGTAAAAGGATATTTGCTGTTTATCAGAGCTCAAAAGTCCAAAGTCCAATTTAATATTCCATTTACTCTTTCCTGCTTTTACAAAGGCTACTGAATATATCAGCCCATGTTGGTCATCTTTCTTTTCTGAAACAAGGAAGCAGTATTGTGGTATAGCAGAAAGAGCACAGGTATAATGTGGAGATGAACAAATTGGATTTGAATTCTAACTCTGCATTTTACTTGGCTAGGTATGTGGAAAAGTGCTATTGCTGCTCCAACTGAGTACTGATGGTAATAATTTTATATGCGTATATATTCCTCACTGCTACCTGATAAGGTTTCATTTTCTTTAAAATACAGATTGTAATATCCATTTCACACAATTTTGTGAAAATTCATAAGACAGTATGTGTGTAAAACATTCAATCACTAAATGCCAATATTTCAAACACACTAGATTTCTCCTTTTGAACATTTCTATTCAATATTGCTAGGCTTTAAACAATTATTTTATGATTATTTCATGCCTATAAATCTTGTATCATTAATCTCCTCATAAAATTTGTAAAAAGAGAAACAATGCCACACATTTCTTTAGCATCTCCAGTGCAGCGTCTGAACTACTTGAGGACTTTTTAATCTGTTCATAATTTTCAATTTAACATTAGCGTGTTAAATTGTTAGCATTGAACACAGTACCAGGCACATAAAACTTGCTCAATAAATATTTTATGAATAAGTGGGCTTCCTCATTTATTTGCCCATGAATCTCTTCAAAAATCTCTTCAAATTGAATTTGAATTCCACTGGAATTTTGATTGAAAATTCAGAGTACCTCAGGTCATCTAAAGCTTCTAGGCCCTCATTCTGGAAAACATTAGGTTCTGTTCTAGTGCTTTACGGGAGTCAGACTGTCCAGAAAGTGACAATCACATACAAGGATGTGTTTTAAATTTAGGTAATAGTATATATATTCTCATATAAGAGATATACCCAGGCTTAACCCCATGCCAAGTTCTATCAAAAGTCAATATTGATTATTTTGTCACCCAGGTAATAAGCATTAGTGTCTTATAGCGTTGCAGTCTTTCTGCTCCTTAGCTCAGCTAGGTCTGAGTTCTTGTCTCACAACCAGGAAGAACTGGGCATATGGACACCAGAGAGTGAGTGGAGTAGAATGTATTAAGTGAAAGGAAAGCTCACAGCAAAGCGGGGATGCGGAAGGTAGTTCCCTTACCCAAAGGCGGAAAGGTCCCTCCCCTGTGGCTGGGTCTGGGGCCTCTTATGCACACAGAATGGGTGGTGCATGCTGATTGGTTTGTGAGTATGCAAAAAACGTTAAGGCAAAGGCATCACTCAAAGGTGGGCATAACAGTGTAGAAAACCAATTAGGAAATAATAGTTATATGTAAAATAGGTGAAGGGTGGGGACAAATCAGATGAAAGTGCACCAAATAAAAAGACAAGTTCTCAATCCATTCTGAGGATTTAACCTGTAGCTTGGCTTTCAGGCTTTAATGCTGCCTTTGGCTTGGAGGTGGAGTTTTCCTGGGGACCCACCCCTATCTGCCTAGGTATGTGGTTGCCTCCTGCCACTCACAATAGGTAGTTAAATAATCTGTATACCAAACTCCTGAACACACAATTTACCTATATAACTAACCTGCACATGTACCTCTGAACCAAAAATACAAGTTTAAAAAAAGTCAACATTGTTCCAAATATAACTGGCAAATGTCCAAGAAGAAAATCTGTGTTCCTTAGGTTGCCCAACTTAGTTTTTTCAATAATATTTTTCATATTTTTGAGGAAAACTTCTGCTACATTTTTGCTTATATATCCAAAAATCACAATGAAAGTAATGATTGCTGAATGGTTTGCTATTTGGGAATCTTTTTGTTTGTATTCCTTGCACTAAAAAGAAGAGAGGAAGGCCAAGTTGTCAGTCGTCTAAATAAATATAATGAGGTAAATTTAAATGTATTGAGCAACTGTAAATGAAATGTGTTTAGCCCTGTGGTCTCAAATTTTACTTTGGATAAGAATCAGTTGAGCAATTTATTAAAATTACAGTTAGTCTGGGTGAAGATCAGGAACTTGCATTTTATCAAGGGGCCCAGGTGATTCTGACACTAGCAGTCTATTGATCTCAGTAAAAGAAACCCTGTCTTAGACTACAGAGTAGCCACTACTTAGGGAGAGCTTGTAGTATCTACAGCCAAACAGAACTCATTTCAAATTCCAGAACTGCCATTTGCTATCTTTGTGAGTATGGGAAATTACGTAACCTCTTTGAACCTCAGTTTCCAACTGTAAGACTGAATAGTTCTTACCACACAGGTAAGATAAAATGAGGTATATGCCTAGACCATTTTGTATATCAAAAAGTTATCACTGAATGGGAATTATATATTTCTACATATGTAATATATAGAATTGTTTCTTTACTGTTTGTGCCCTTCTAAATGTAATAGCTCACTAGTCATTCTAATGGGGAAATATATTGTGAATGCTAATGTTCTAACCTAGGTTCAGCTCCATAATTCCTCTATGATTACTCCAGGAATGGAAACCTTGAGAACCACTAGCTAGTGGGATCATGGGATCTAAAGGTAGTGTTTACTTTTGAATCGGATCAAAGGATTTTTTTTTCTATGTTACAGCAGACAAAAGTTGTTAAAGAAAAGGTATAATTTTACATACTCCATTGCCTTCAATTGTAATATAAGAAAAATACTTCATTGATTTCTGGCTCTGTAACTCCATTTAACTCCTGACGCAATTTCCCACAAGAGTAAATTACCTGCAAATTGATCTGCTTTGAGGCCCCCTGGAATTCCTGATGCAAATGTGGGTAGAGGCTGGAGGGTTTAATAAATAGGTTGTTCCAGTGCCAGCCCAGAGCCCTTCATTGCTAGAAGGATACTAAGGGGAACCCAAGCCCCAGAAAAGACTGAGATATTGCTGACCTAGAGTTACACTGAGAACACCCTGTGAGAAGTTTTCCTGATACCCCAGAGGTCAGGTCACTGCTCCTCTCCTTCTGTCATGCACTTGATCTTTGCACCTCCACAGCCTTGTGTTAATGTACTGTCCTCGATTGTTCCCACCTCTGTCTGCCACTGAGGATGCAGGTTGTAGTTTCCTCATTTTTAACATCTGTATAGAAAACACTGCCAGGCCTCGAATGAAGGAATAAAGAAATGAATAAATAGCTATATTCCAAATTCCTGGACTGAGTCGTTCTGTCCTGTGTTTACATAATTGTACCAATGCTGTGCATAAATATAAAAAGGCAAAATTGGTTCCATTTGTACATGTAGTTCCTTTAAAACTAACAAAATATTTTATACACTAGTGCATTAGCATTATAGAGAAAAAAATAATTGCCCTTATGATTTGTTAAAATAGACAGATGCAAAAGAGTTATTTCATTGTTGTCTACTTTATACTGAAGTACGTCAGGGAAATTTTTAGCAGGTATGTCTTTAAGAACAGGTGTCAAAGCACAAAAAGCCAAGGACATATTTTAAGATAGCTTCAAATTTACCATAAAAAATTTAAAGTGAATCCAACCCATAATTATCATTCAAAAAGATTTTCAGTGGCCTTCTACTAATCAATTATACACAAAATTTGCAGAAAAGTGCTATTGCAATTTTGGAAACTTTTAAATAAAATAAATGCTGAAATATTTTAATAAATATTATCTTGTAATTTATGTATTTCGTAACAATTTTACAAAATGCCAAAAACTCCAATGTGTATTTAACTTGAAGCCAAGTAATAATGACATGCAAGGGGAAAATTTCGTTTTTCTAGAGAACATTCTTGGTAGTTCTGAATGAGCTATATTTAATCACAGTGTGCCTGAAATAAAGTCAGGTTGGACAGCTCCCTAGACAAGCAGGGTGCTCCGACCATAACTTACTCTCCTTAATGTGGTATTTTCTCTCCACTAAAAGGTTTAGTCTATTGTAAAAGGGTAACTCAACCTCAGGTATAATCAACAAGATCCTTGATGGCTCCCTTTCATTAAGAGAATATTGGCCAAAAGCTCGTTATACCATTTCCATTTACATTAAATTAAAGGAGAACTAGTT
Organism: Rhinopithecus roxellana; assembly: GCF_007565055.1. NCBI lineage: Eukaryota > Metazoa > Chordata > Mammalia > Primates > Cercopithecidae > Rhinopithecus > Rhinopithecus roxellana. Next base: position 143,029,703 of record NC_044554.1, read on the forward strand.
GTACTCTTAAGCTTCTTATATATCGCTCCAGATAATAAAGATGCCAATAAAATTAAAGGAAGGAATAAAGCATATTTATGTAAATTCTAAGTTTATAAGGAAATACATTAGTAGGCATTCAAAAAATCATCCACGGGGAAAGGTCTAGGGAGAAACTCGAGGCTCTCAGGAGAGCTGTATTGGTAAATGATGGTCTCTCCACAAGGGCATCTGGTTGTCATAAATCATAGTGCTGAGTATGCTCCAGGACATGAATGTGCACTAGTCAATTTCCACTTAGAAAATGGTAAACGCAAAACCAACTTTGAGACCTTCAGATAAGAAACAATACTCTTGAATTTCATCAGTGCATACAGTTCGTTACCACTCAGTTACACTGAATTCACATGTGGATTGGCATTTTATTTTTACTGTGGTATACTTAGCCCAAAATAATGCCAACAGCATTGTTTCTATTCCTCATTGAAAGTTGGGATATTTCCAAAGGATTTTCCAAAAGCAATTTTCAACTGTGAATCACTATGAATATCAGTATATAAAATCACTTGAATGTAGATCCTTGGAAAATACCTTTAAGTTAGTTTATTATTGCCATGTAGAATAAATACAAGAAAATATACAAATCTTATGTGTAAAGCTTGTTGTTTACTTCACAAAATGACATCTGTGTGGCACAAGCAACCAGATGAAGAAACAGGCTGTTATCTGAACCCAGAAAACTCCTTTCTCCCCCTTCCAATAATTAATACCCAAGGATAAATTACTGCTCTGAATTTTTTTAAATTAATGTAAGTAAAATCTTCCTATAAGTACTGTTTTTTTTTGAGACGGAGTCTCGCTCTGCCACCCAGGCTGGAGTGCAGTGGCCGGATCTCAGCTCACTGCAAGCTCCGCCTCCCGGGTTCACGCCATTCTCCTGCCTCAGCCTCCCAGGTAGCTGGGACTACAGGCGCCACCACCTCGCCCGGCTAGTTTTTTGTAGTTTTTTTTTTTTTAGTAGAGACGGGGTTTCACCGTGTTAGCCAGGATGGTCTCGATCTCCTGACCTCGTGATCCGCCCGTCTCGGCCTCCCAAAGTGCTGGGATTACAGGCTTGAGCCACCGCGCCCGGCCATAAGTACTGTTTTGTATCTGATTCTTTTACTTCAAGTATGTGTACGGGATCCATCCGTGTTTTTACTATCGTTATTGTTCATTTTTTCTCATTGCTAAGCAGTAATCTGTTGTGTCAGTATACCACAATTTTTATGTCCATTCTACTATTATAGACATTTGGATATTTCCAGTTTTGAGCTATTATTCTGTTGCAGACATGAATATTGTCATTGTCTTTTGGTAAACACAGGTGTCCTGTCGAATACAGGACTAAGAATTAAATTGTGGGATCATTGGATATGTGTCTTTAGCTAGGAGCTTTAGTAATTTCTGCTAACAATAGGAGTTCCATTTAATTCATATCCTCTCCAACATTTGGTATTGCCTGTCATGATGACTACTAAAACACCTTTTTATATATGTAGGGGCTATTTAGATAGTTTATTTTGTGAATTGCCTCTTCTAGTCTTTAGCCCACCTATTATGTTTACATTTTTCTTATTGATTTGTAGGAGTTATTTTTATCTTTATACATTTTATCTTTATACATTCTTTCACAATGCATTTATTAAAAAAACTTTATATGCACTATATAGTTTAGTTTCTTAATGGTGGAATAGTCAGGGTTCTCCAGAGGGACAGAACTAAAAGGATATTGTATATCTGAAAGGGAGTTTATTAAGGAAAATTGATTCAGAGGATCCCAATATGAGGTCCCATGATAGGCTGTCTGCAAGCTGAGGAGATAGGAAGCCAACAGTGCAGCCTCCAGCCCGTGCCCAAAGACCCAAGAGCCCCTAGAAAACTACTGCTATAAGTCCAAGAGTCCAAAGGCCAAAGACCCTGAAGTCTGATGTTTAAGGGCAGGAAGCATCCAGCATGAGAGAAAGATGAAAGCCAGAAAACTCAGCAAACCCGCTTATCCCACCTTCTTCCACCTGCTTTCTTCTAGCCAAGCTGGCAGCTGATTGGATGGTATCCACCCACACTGAGCGTGGTCTTCCTCTCCCAGTCCACCGACTCAAATGTTAATCTCTTCTGGCAACACCCTCACAAACTCACCCAGAAACAATACTTTAACAGCTATCCAGGCATCCTTCAATCCAATCAAGTTGACACCTAATATTAACCATCAGAGTGTCTTTCGAAGAACAGAAATTATAGTATCATTTTAGCATGACCCAATTAATCATTCTCTTTTATTTAACCCTTTTAGAATGTGTGAAAGGAAAATAAAATCCTGGGGTCTCCAAATCACTAAGCTAAAGGGGAAAGTCAAGCTGGGAACTGCTTAGGGTAAACCTGCCTCCCATTCTATTCAAAGTTACTCCTCTACTCACTGAGATAAATGCGTATCTGATTGCCTCATTTGGAAAGGCTAATCAGAAACTCAAAAGAATGTAATATGTCTCTTATCTACCTATGACCTGGAAGGCCCCTCCCTGCTTGGAGTTGTCCCACCTTTGCCTCAAGTTGTCCCACCTTTCTGAACTCAACCGATGGACATCTTACACATATTGATTGAAGTCTCATGTTTCACTAAAATGTATAAAACCAAGCTGTACCCCTACCACTTTGGGCACACCTCATCAGGACCTCCTGAGTCTGTGTCATAAGAGCGAGTCCTCAACCTTGGCAAAATAAACTTTCTAAATTAACTGGGACCTGTCTCAGATATTCAGGTTCACATTCTGGCAACCACGAAGGGATTCTAATGGAGATGCCCCTGATCTTTGACAAATCTGCTATCAGTGCTTGGTACCAGCATGAGCTAACTTTATGACTCAAACCAATAGGATAATTTGCTGATGTCTGGGAGTAACCCCCTTCAGAGAATCCCTGATCTCCCAAAATGTGGTCAAGATCTAAAGTTTATTTTGCTGTACAACTCTCCTTTTACGAAGTTTTACTTGCTTCCAACAAGGAAGGCAAGATGTCCTGCTTCCATGATGATGGAAGGCAGATAACTCCTTTATGGAATGTGAACTCACTCCTATCAGGGAAGACAAGTTCTAGAAGTTTGAGGTTTTTTTTTTTTTTTTCCCTGCTTCTAGGATGGTAAAAGGCATCAGCCTGAGACTCATCCCTAGTTAAGTAGATGAATTGGGGTTTTGTTTTTGCTAAAGTTGAACAACTGGCTGGTCTTAATTTCTCCTTACCATTAGCGCGCTCAGTGATCGTATTGTTTTTTTGTTGTTGTTGTTAGTGGTGGTTCCGGTCTTTCTTCCATCAGATTTGACCAACTCTACCTGACTTGGTCAAATCCACGTGAGAATTCCAAATTATGGGTAACAAAGCTTCTCTAATTTGGCTAAAATTCCTCACAACTGCAAAAGAGGGGAAAAAACGAGAAACCAAAAAACCATGCACTTGTTTTCTGTGTTTGCTTCCTATCTTAATAAACAAACAAACAAATGTTCTTTTATTTACTTTTCTTCCACCCTATACCTCCTTCCCATTTTGCCATTTGCAGTACCAAAAACATCTAGAGAAGTCTTCCAAGGACTTGGACCACTTTAAAGAAACCAGAACAAAGGCGCCACTCACCTGTTTTGGGGTGTTCTGTTTTCTTTGTGTAGTTTCAAGAGTCATGGGTAGATTCTTCTTAGGTGTAAAGCTCTGTTTTCCTGTATCGCATGACTGATCTCTTTGGCTTGAGTACCAGAGATTACCTTGTATTGGGAGAGGATTTGACCTCGGCATGTGTAACGGTAAAAGGGAGCTACAAAGTTAGGGATGGCTGAGCAGTTTACAGGGAGTGGTCTTGGCTGTTGTTTATTTATTTTTTTCTCCTTGGAAGTTGTTTAAGGATCTTAATTCTAGTTTGGAGATGCATCCTAAAGGGTCTTCTCTATTGCTTTTTCTCCCAACATTAATCTCGATTAGGCTTGTCTATGTGCATTTGCATGAAAAACTGAACTGTTGTCTTCATAGGTAAATGTGAGACTGTGTTTTCACAGCTCTGAAGAAAAAGGTCATTTGCTCTTCTCAGCTGAAAGGTGCCCTTGGGCGACTGGGGTCCCTGTAGGAGTGTCTGGGAGGTTGATCCCCAGTGGCCCTACAGAGAAATCCCCAACAAAATTCATTTTTAAAAAGACTCATCCAGGAAAAGCATACAAGGGCTGATCACTCAGTGTTTTGAGCCCTCTGAGGTCATAGATTTCTGGAGAGAGAAACTGAGACACATAAGAGGGTGGAAATGACTTGCCCACAAGCAGCACACATCAATCCACCACACAAAAACCCTAAGTCACAGCTCAGTTCTTCCTTTCAAGATAAAAAGTGGAAACAAATAATCTAAGTATGAGGAGAAAACAAGGAGAATGACCCCCCTTTTGAGCACTCTGTAGGTTTTATGGCACTTCTACTTGCCAGAGTTTATGTAAAATGAAAGTAATATGGTCTTTGAACACATTTGCATTAAGGAAAAAGAGCCCTAAGTCCGTCTGCAAACTATAGAGTTCCTAAGTTCTCTTTTTTCTCTATTTTCTTTTCTGTCTGCTTTAAATCTGCTGTTATTTTTCTATTGAGATAAAAACCACTGTTTGGATCCAACAGGTTTTTTTGTTTGCAAGTCAGTGAATTTGTATTTATCTCATGGCTAAAGTTCTGAAATAAAAGCTATAGGATCTGTGTGTGTGTGTGTGTGTGTGTGTGTGTGTGTGTGTGTGTATTTAAAAGGCTTTTATAAAATTTCTATAATTTTATGTTTAATTAGTAATTAAATCCATTTTAATTTCCCTTTACCACACCAGAATTTTTCTCTCCATACCTTATGATGTAAACTTTACAATTATTGGTAAAGTAATGTTAGAATTGTCTTAAGAATTGACAGCATAGATTTTTTTTTGCATTTATTAATGAAGAAATTTCATACTTATCCCTGACAAATACTATAAGGTGTCAAAATTTGACATAAGGGTCACAAACTATGAATCCAGCCCAAGGCAGAATGATGTTTGCTTATGTAATTTTTAATCATCTTCAGGCCTGGTGGAAGATGCAATAGAAATAAACTGAGTTCCTGAGACATAGGGCTAGAAATTAAAGCTATTCAACTTCTCGAGGCTCAGGAACTATCGCAGAAGAGGTGGGTGTGTGAGGTTGTAGGGGCCGATTTTTAGAGATAAAGTAAGTTCAGTTTCTCTGTAATTTAATTATTAATGTCAAGGGCACACTGATGCAAGATCAGCATATGGGCCCCTTTTTCAGCTTAACAAAGTTTTCTTGAAGCATTAAGTGACATCTAATAAAGGTTATAAAGGTTATAAAAGACTTATAGAAGTTGTATTTTATGGTCAAGATTGAAATTTTATAAATTATAAAATTTTGAAAAACAAATTGAATTGGCTTCATGCTGTTTTTATTGGGGCTTATTGTTTGGGAAATTACGTCTCCTCTCTCAAAGAATGAAGCTTTTCACCTTTTAAAAAAATCGTTGAGTTTATCACTTTGGTCAAATGAATTACTTATTTTACAATGAATTGTGATATCAAGTGTTTTAAACCTTTGATATTTGACAAACTTTCCAAAATCAAATTATAAATTACATCTTTTTCTTCCCTAATTAATCCTTTAAGATACTAGGTTCCATAAAGTCCAGAAATGACAGAATTTGGCTTATTTGGTATAAAAATTATACAGGAGGCCTTGTCAAATATGAACTGGTGTTTGGTTTTCTTTGGGCTGATTTGTATAAATATATTATTGATATGTGTTCCAAAATTATGGGAAAATCTTATAATTCTGATATGATGTAGTGTACATTACCAGTAATAATTATAATTGCTATGTTAAATTATTGTGTGTCATAGAGGTAACAAATTTCCTTGTCAATTGTGTCTTTGACTCTGGCTGCCTTAAAACTTTTTGTCATCCATGAACAATTGTCTTGTTTTGATCCACTTTAGAAGGTAGTTTTATAATCAGCATAAAACTCTAACAGGTGCTCTTGAACACAAGTTTCTGGTAACTTTGGAGATTGTGACATCAGAATAGAAGAAAATCTTTCAGGTCTCATGGAGAACTGAAATGTTCATGAATATCAAGCAGAACAGGAATTAACCACATGGCCTGAACTAATATAGACTGAAGTAATCTTTTTGACTTTTTGCTTAACACATTGCTGATCCTTTGTTTCATTTTTTTTTTTCCCAGAGTCAAGGAAACTTTCCTTTTGAGCTATTGACAGCCTTTAACAAATTAGTATATTCCTATGAGCAAAATTTAGAACATATTTGTTTCTTTCTACTCGATTTCTCAAGAATTTGGAAACTGTGAGTATTCTTAACTTATGGCAAAACAGTTATTTGCATAAGTACAATAAGAATCTGTTCTCATTTATAACAGGACACAATTGGAGAAACTGATTATTTTACTAAAGCTTTGACTGGGATGGTGTGCTTTTCTTTAAGGAATCAATTGACTTTCAGAGCAAATAAAAGACCCTTGGGAAAACTGGCCTCACACATTGTCTACACAGTCCCTACACATCATTCCTGATCTGTGGTAAGAAAAGATTGTCACTTTCTAACAGGCCCAGGAGACCCAAGTTTATCCTGGAACCTCACATGGAGAGGAATTCTCCAACTCATAGGTATTTGATGGTACAAATCCATGGCTGGGCTCAGCTTTAAAAAGTCTTACCTGAGATTCCTTCTATGGAATAAAGTTCCATCGAAGCCAATTTAAAAGACTATGTAAAAGAATAATTATTCTTGCTGTACTGCATACAAATAATCAGGTCAAGTATAAGAAAGCAAATCAATCCAACCATGATTTGTCTTTAATAAAAATGGGAAACTGGAGAGAGAAAAAAATATGTTTCAAAAACAATAGTACACCTGTTGTTAGATTCTAGTCTGGCCTAACGTTTTTCAATTTTTATTATTTTCTACAGATTGGACCACATTCTAATTTTTCTTGGCTACAAGTCTTCAAAATAATGTTTTCAATTTTTTCCTTCCTTTTCTTCCAATATTTCCTAATTTGGAGTCACTGAAAACCAATTGTGCTTTCATAAAGCCCTGCAACTGAAGCTAGACAACTTAAACTTCAGAAGAAAATAACAGCAAACTATTTACATACGTAAGTCCCTATTATACCTGCCTACTGATGTACGGACTTCAGAGTAATGTGGCCTATATTAATTTTTCAGAATCGTTCTTTTGTTTCTTGTTGTTTTTCTCCTTTTATCACCCTATTTTCTCTTCATAGGACATGAGACTTCACAACCTTCTGAAAATGGACTTTCCTAATAACTCAGGACTTACCTGTCTAGGAATAAACCATTCTAGCCATGAGAGATCAGATGAAACCTGAGACCAAAGACTCGTTTTCTCCTAAAATGCTTTCTCCCAAAGATTTTTTGTTAAGGTGGGGGATGGGGAATGTGAAAGGAAAATAAATCTTGGGGCCCCCAAATCACTAAGCTAAAGAGAAAATCAAGCTGGGAACTGCTTAGGAAAAACCTGTCTTTGAGGTTCACTGAGATAAATGCATATCTGATTGCTTTATCTGGAGAGGCTAATCAGAAACTCAAAAGAATGCAACCATTATGACTTGGAAGCCTCCTCCCCATTTTGAGTTGTCCCACCTCCACCTCAAGTGCTGCCCCCTTTGTGGACTGAACTAATGGACATCTTACAAATTGATTGAGGTCTCATGACTCCCTAAAATGTATAAAACCAAGCTGTGCCCCTACCATCTCAGGCACATGTCATCAGAACCTCCTGAGGTGGTGTCACGGGCATGCGTCCTCAACCTTGGAAAAATAAACTTCATAAATTAACTGAGACCTGTCTTAGACATTCAGGGTTCACAAATGCTATTTATGAAATGCATTTATCCCTCAGAATCCATGGGTGATGGGTTCCAGGACCTCCTGAAGATACCAAAAATTGCAAATGCTCGAGTCCCCAATATAAAATTGCATAGTGTTTGCATATATCTTATGCATATCCTCCCATATACTTTAAATCATTTCTAGATTACTTATAATACTGAATACAATATAAATGCTGTGTAAATAGTTGTTATACTGTATTGTTTAGGGAATAATGACAAGAAAAAAAGTCTGTTATATTCAGACCAGACGCAACGTTTTTAAAAAAATATTTTTAATCTGCAATTGGTTGAATCCATGAATAAAGAATCCAGAGATACAGAGTGCTAACTACTTTCCTACCTTGAGTTCGTAAAGATATTCTCCTATGTTTCCCTAGAAAAGTTTTAGTATTTTATATTTCACATTTCGATCTATAATCCATCTGGAATTGACTGGTGTGTATGTTGTGAGGCAGGGATCGAAATTTATTTTTTATATAGATATTTGAATGATCCAGCATGCATATTGAAAAGTCCATCTTTTCTGTAAAAGACTTTTTTCCCAACTGCACTATAGTATCACTTTGTCATAAATTGATTGAACCTGTTATATATATCTATATATGATATATAAATGTATATCAATATATGAAATATATGATACAGATAGATATACCTATACATATCATATATATCATATATGATATATGCTATATCTATGTATGTCATATGTCTGTCTATATGATATATACATATATAGCTATATATCATATATGACATATATACATATGAATTCATTTCTGGATTTTCAACTCTGCCTCTCTGTTCTCTTTGTCCTTCCTCCTGAACTAAACCATCTTGATTCCTTTAGCATTATAGTAAGTCTAGCATACTGATGGTACAATTTCTCCAGATTTATTTTGTTCTTCCAGTTTGTCCTGGATATTGTTGGCCCTTTTCATTTTTATATACATTTTAGAATCAATCTTTCAATTTATAGCAACAAAAGTGCTAAAATATATGTTGCATAATTCGATCAACTTGAAAAAAATTATATTTTTACAAAATTGAGTTTAACAATTAATGAGCATGGTGTATTCCTACGCCTATTTACATCCTCTTTTATTTCTCTCAGTAATGCTTTCTAATGACATATTTTTTGTTAGATTTATTTCTAGCTAAATTGTTTTAAGTGTTTTTCAATTGGTTTCATTTAAAAGTTTTTATTTTTTGCTTTTCCTGGAACATAAAATGTAATTGATCCAAAATAGGGACCTTGTGTCTAGAGATCTTAACCTCAATTCAGTTATTTATAATGGCTTTAGTGTGTTTTAGTTGTCTTTGTCACTATTTTCATGTATGCTCCCAAGTTATCTGAAAATAGTTACAATTTTATATCTTCCTTTTCAATCCTTTCGCTTTTTTGTGGTTTATTTATTTATTTAAATTTTACTTTAAGTTATGGGATACATGTGTAGAACATGCAGGTTTGTTACATAGGTATATATGTGCCATAGTGGCTTGCTGCACCTATCAACCCATCATCTAGGTTTTAAGCCCTGCATGCATTAGGTATTTGCCCTAATGCTCTCCCTCCCTTAGCTTGCAAACCCTGACAGGTCTGGTGTGTGATGTTCTCTTCCCTGTGTCCATGAGTTCTCATTGTTCACTCTCACTCATGAGTAAGAACACGTGGTGTTTAGTTTTCTGTTCCTGTGTTAGTCTGCTGAGGATGATGGTTTCCGGCTTCATCCATGTCCCTGCAAAGGACATAAACTCATTCTTTTTTATGGCTGCATAGTATTCCATGATGTATATGTGCCACATTTTCTTTATCCAGTCCATCATTGATGGGCATTGGTTCCAAGCCTTTGCTATTGTAAGTAGGGCTGCAAAAAAAAACATGTGTGCATATGTCTTTATGGTAGAATGATTTATAATCCTTTGGGTATATAACCAGTAATGGAATTGCTGGGTCAAATAGTATTTCTGGTTCTAGATCCTTGAGGAATTGCCATAGTGTCTTCCACAATGGCAAAACTAATTTACATTCCCACCAACAGTGTAAAAGCATTCCTATTTCTCCACAGCCTCACCAGCATCTGTTGTTTCCTGACATTTTAATAATTGCCATTCTGACTGGCATGAGATGGTATCTCAATGTGGTTTTGATTTGCATTTCTCTAATGACCAGTGATGATGAGCTTTTTTTTTCATGTTTATTGGCCACATAAATGTCTTCTTTTGAGAAGTGTCTGTTCATATTCTTCGCTCACTTTTTGATGGGCTTGTTTGTTTGATTCTTGTAAATATGTTTAAGTTCCTTGTAGATTCTGGATATTAGACCTTTGTAAGACAGATGGCTTGCAAACATTTTCTCCCATTCTTTAGATTGCCTGTTCACTCTGATGATAGTTTCTTTTATGTGCAGAAGCTCTTTAGTTTGATTAGGTCCCATTTGTCAATTTTGGTTTTTGTTGCAATTGCTTTTGGCATTTTAGTCATGAAGTCTTTGCCCATGTCTATGTTCTGAATGGTATTGCCTAGGTTTTCATGGTTTTGAGTTTTACATTAAGTCTTTAATCCATCTTGAGTTAATTTTGTATAAGGTGTAAGGAAGGGGTCCAGTTTCTGTTTTCTGCATATGGCTAGCCAGTTTTCCCAGCACCATTTATTAAATAGGGAATACTTTCCTCATAACTTGTTTTTGTCAGGTTTGTCAAAGATCAGATGGTTGTAGATAGGTGGTGTTATTTCTGAGGTCTCTGTTCTGTTCCATTGGTCTATGTATCTGTTTTGGTAACAGTACCCTACTGTTTTGGTTAAAGTAGCCTTGTAGGATAGTTTGAAGTCATGTAGCATGATGCCTCCAGCTTTGTTCTTTTTACATAGGATTGTCTTCGCTACACAGGATTTTTTTTTTTTTTTTGGTTCCATATGAAATTTAAAGTAGTTTTTTCTTTTTTTCTTTCTTTATTTTAATCATTTTTATGGGTGTTGACTTTTGCTTTTCTAAAATACCTTTTTGTATTGGCTAGTCTTTCTATTAGAGTAATAAAAATAGTTATAGCACGTAATAACTAACTTCATTGGAAGTTTTTCAGTATTTTACCATGAAGCATGAAGTTTGCTGTAAGAATTTCTTGAACACTCTTTATCTAAGAAAGTTCCATTCCATACCTAGTTTGCTAAGAGTTTTCATGGTAAATTGATATAGAATCATATGAAATATTTTCTTTTCATATATCACATAACTTTTCTGTTTTCTTCTGCCAGTGCATATCAACATCCATTTATTTTTCAATGTTAAATCACACATCACACTTGCTTTCCTAGAACAAATCCACTTTATGTAATGTGTTAACTTATTATCAAATATATTTTTATATAGCAGTTTACTCATGAGCTTGATAGTCACTGGGTCAGGTATTTTGCTCCATATTTTAACATATATTGAATTATTTTCGACATCTTAACTCTTGATGTTTTTGACATTTTAAGTCCTTTAAGAAGTAAAATTGAAAATATCTACTTATTCTTCCTATTGTTATAGTAGACATGCTCATGTAGGTAATACCTCAGAAGTTTTCCAGGCATTACTGTCTGGTGATGTGTAGATAAAACAGACTGTCGTATTTATACACTTTGAATAACAGGATTTCTACAACTTCTCCAGGCTTCACAAATCAGACACACGTTTTCTTAATGCCCAAGTAGCAATAATCCAAGTTACTATCCTAAATGTCTATGAAGTCTTTAACAAGGTTTTACTCCAAGAATATATTTTAGTTGGATAATTTTACCTTAGCTAGTTTTTACTCATTTTCTCAGAGTATCATTCCAAAATAAAATCTACTCTTTACCTTTGCATAACCAACAGTTCCATTAAAATATTTTTCTTTAATTTAACATGGAATTTATCCACAAAAGGGAATCCAAACTTCTCATTCTGTAGAAAATTTGAAAAACTACAGTCTAGAGGATTCTGTTATTATATTTGCCATTCCCATCTAGGAGTGAGTTCTACCATTTTTATATGTCACTTATTGTGTCTTCTTTATATTTATATTATTTAAATATTTTTATATTATGATATTTTGTTTATATTTTAAACTAGAACACAATTGACAGAAATTGCAGTTAATCTAATTATGGATTAGACAGTTGCAGGAAACGTTAGTTTACTCTAGGAAGGGAAACACAAATTGAATTATTGTAAGGACACAATAGGCAAACTCAGTCATCCAAAAATGAGAAATAAAGTACCAGCAGGCCACAGCAGAACTAACTAGAACTGGAAATTCAAACACGAGTTTACAGTTTCCATCTTGAAAAGGCTTATCTCTGTTTTTTCATCTAATTTCTCTTTAGCTTTATAATTTTGTACATGCCCTAGCATGACTGCCTCTCTCTCTCATTTTGGTGTGGCTTTAATATTCATGTACTCATTGTTTTTTTAAATATTAGGGAGAGAAGACTCTTATCTTTCACTTCTTATGTACCCACATGAAGACTCTCAGCTGAAATAACTCTTCTCTTACTCTTTTTTCTTTAATTTTTCTAAAAAAAAACCAGGATACCTGTGCAGATGTGCAGGTTTGTTACATATGTATACATGTGCCATGGTGCTTTGCTGCACCTATTGACCCATTGTCTAAGTTCCCTCCCCTCACCCTCCATCCCTCAACAGGCCCTGGTGTGTGTGTTCCCCTCTCTGTGTCCATGTATTTTGAATGTTCAGCCTTCACTTATGAGGGAAAACATGAGGTGTTTGGTTTTCTGTTCCTGTGTTAGTTTGCTAAGGATGATGGCTTCCAGCTTCATCCATGTTCCTGCAAAGGACATGATCTCATTCCTTTTTATGGCTGCATAGTATTCCATGGTGTATATATGCCACGTTTTCTTTATCCAGTCTATCATTGACGGGCATTTGGGTTGGTTCCATGTCTTTGCTATTGTAAATTGTGCTGCAGTAAACATACGTGTGCATGTGTCTTTATAGTAGAATGATTTATAATCCTTTGGGTATATACCCAGTAATGGGATTGCTGGATCAAATTATATTTCTAATTCTAGATCCTTGAGGAATCACCATACTGTCTTCCACAATGGTTGAACTAATTTACATCCCTACCAACAGTGTAAAAGCGTTTCAATTTCTCCACAGCCTCGCCAGCATATGTTGTTTCCTGACTTTTTAATAATTGCCATTCTGACTGGCATGAGATGGTATCTTACTGTGGTTTTGATTTGCATTTCTCTGATGATCAGTGATGTTGAACTTTTTTTCATATGCTTGTTGGCCATGTAAATGTCTTCTTTTGAGAAGTGTCCGCTCATATCCTTCACCCACTTTTTGATGGGTTGTCTTTTTCTTGTAAATTTGTTTAAGTTCTTTGTAGATTCTGGATATTAGCCCTTTGTCAGATGGATAGATTGCAAAAATTTTCTCCCATTCTGTAGGTTGCCTGTTCACTCTGATGATAGTTTCTTTTGTTGTGCAGAAGCTCTTTAGTTTAATTAGATCCCATTTGTCAATTTTGTCTTTTGTTGCAGTTGCTTTTGGTGGTTTTGTCAGGAAGTCTTTGCCCATGCCTATGTCCTGAGTGGTATTGCCTAGGTTACTCTTTATTGACTCCACATCTTGAAAGGAGAAGGGATTATTTTGTTTAGTGAGTTTGAAATAACTTGTTGAGCATGCTCTGCTAGCACCTTTCTCTGGACTCTGTTCAGGCGTGTCTGCCTATTGAAAGGGAAGTTTCTTACCTTCTTTCATCCACATGGATCTGCCAGTGATGTGGAAGGCTAATAGGTTTCCACTTGTGTCAGTGCCTGGGCGAGTAAGTATGTTCAATTTAGGAGTCAATTCCTAGCAAGCTTATTAGGTTTTAGATCTAAAGTTGTCATCTCCAGTCAGGCTGTTTTAGTAATAAAGGTGATATTCTGAATTCCATTTGCTTGCTTTTTGCTTCTTTGTCTCAGTTGGTTCCAAAAGAAGAAAAAGATCTATTATTTAGTAATCTACATGAACCCCACATAGAGAGAGAATAGAGTACATAATTCCATCACATAAAAAGTAAATGTAAAATACATGAAGAGTTAAATGAGAAAAATAATATTTAAATATACATGCATATCTCAGAGATACCGTGGGTTTGGTTCCAGATCACTAAAATAAAGCAAATATGGCAATGAAACAAGTCACACAAATTTGGGGGGGGTTCCCAGTGCATAAAAATTAGGTGTACCCTATACCGTAGTCTATTAAGCATTAAAACATTATGTCTAAGAACTGTACATACTTTAATTTAAAAGTACTTTATTGTTAAAAAATGCTAATGATCATCTGAGCCTTCAGCGACTCATAATCTTTTTTTTTGGTAAAAGGTCTTGTTTGATGTTGATGGCTACTGTTTGATCAGGGTGTGGTTGCTGAAGGTTAGGGTGGCTGAGGCAATTTCTTAAAATAAGACAACAGTAAAGTTTGCTGCATCAATGGATTCTTCCTTGAACAAAAGATTTCTCTATAGCATGCAATGCTATCTGATAGCATTTTACTCATAGTAGAACTTTCAGAATTTGAGTCAGTCCTCTCTATCCTGCTGCTACTTTATCAACTAAGTTTATGTTTGGACAGTATTAATTGGAGTTAATTAAATATGGAGTGACTATTATGGGGAAAACACTGTTACTTTCTATGCAGAATCCCATGATAGACATTTCTAGTAGTTTCAGCAATGTCTGGGGCTCCTAGCCGTCTAGGCAAATGTGAACGCATTTGAGCTTCATATATCAATGGGTCCATTTCACAAACATGATATTCATTAAAGGAAGCAAAAGGCAGAACACATTCAGTTGATTGTATTTGTATGCATTACATGTAGCAAGATTATAAGGAAAATAAAAGTATTTTCCTTATAATTCCTCATGGACCTGAAATAAACTACTTTTATTTTCCTTATAATTCCTAAATAAAATACAAATATTATTTTAAAATAAATATTGAAATATTTCTTAAGCTAAGTGGAACACACATAAATATTATTAAATAATAATGTGCTGTATATATTTTATATATATAAAATATAGTTTCCTCCAATAAAGGTTATCTCATTCTGAAATCATGCGTGGTAAATAAAGCTTGTGAAATATGGATTATAATATGATACCTGCAGTCATCACCCTGGCACAGCTAACACTTATTGGCTCCATATTCCTTACTAGGTAGAAGGTAAATGTCTTACTTAGCATGGCATAGTTCTTCTACAATTAGAATTTTACTTTCCTTTCTATACTTCTCTTCTTTTTTCTTCCTGCTTACAACATGTTCACTGAGTAACCAATGGATCAATCTCAGTTCCTTGAGTGTAATTTTAAAATATTTTTACCTACAATACTTTGTTCCTTAACTTCTAACCATCATTTTCAACACAGTTAAAATATTGCCTTTGTGAAACTATTTCCAATTCTCATACTGTGTTATATACTTTAAGGTATTCTAATGAGCTTACATATCTGTATTCTCCATGAAGGATAGCTCATGGAAGGTAGTGCCCTGTCTTATTTGTCATTGTTTCCCTAATACTTAGCCCACCCAGTGTCTGGCATACTAAATGCCTAATGTTAGACAAATGAATTACTTGGAAGAGCTATTGAAATGTTAAAATGTTCAAAAAGTTGAAGGGACAATTTCTGAATTAATGACGCAATGAATAGTATCAAAATTCAGAGAATGTCACTGTGGGTGAGAGTGATCTGGAAAGATTCCATCAAAGCTGGTGGCTCTGAGGTAGGTCTAACAGGATGGGTAAGATTTTGCAGTCATTGAGGAGAGTGGTGAGCTTCCCAAGCTAACCAATCGTGAGAGCAAAAGGTTGGAGAAGGGGAAGCCTTTCTTCATTGTGCAGATCTCCATGCACATGAAACCTCTTTTAGGAAGCTAGTGTCTTTATTCTGTGTTCCATAGACTGTTCACATTTCCTCAGTGTTTCTGGTGATTCCCCTAGAGTCAAAGACTGTGTTAGGGTTTCAGGTCCATGAGAAATGAAGAGAGAATGGGATAATACTGTAGATGAAGCCAAGCAAGGAAACTGCTCTCAGTTAGAAGGTAGCTTCAGCCTGATCCCACAGGAGGCTCTGGAGTGTGAGTCACACCGAGTTGATCCCACCTTGAGGAAAATGCAGCTGTTTATACCCCCAGATTAGCCAGTTATTAACTACAGGCTGTCTTGAGGGGAGGTTGCCAATCTCCTGGGCAAGAGAACTCCCATTTGGCTGAAGGCACTTCTCTAGGGAGGGGCCAGCTGTGAATTATGAGCATTGCCCAACATGGGTGAACTTGCCTGCTAAGGTGGATGTGAGCAAGGCACTAACAAAAAATCTGCTCAGTTACCCTAGAGTGACCATACATTTTTGTCCACACTTCTGCTTTGACCCTACTCTGTGTCATGCTGTTGTATCACTGTCCCCATCTTCTGGGCTATTTATTCGGTTTTTCTCAGGCAGTGTTGCTTTCAAATTGATCCTGATCTTCTGAACACCACTAAATATGCTGGTTACTGGCACCACTTATTGGCACTGTGACCATTTCTACTGGATACCACTTTTTATTTATTACCAGGTAATGTCAGCTCCTGCTGCTGATTCTGCAGCTTTCTGGGTGTCGAGTTCTATTCAGGGTCAAAGCCTGGGAGAGTGCTCCTTGTATTGTGTTGCATTGTGTTTGTTAAATGAGCACCCAAAGGCAGAGAAGAATGTACCCCAATGCTTTTGAGAGTTAATAGTATCTTTCACTTGCTACTTAGAGCACTACCCTACCAAATGCTACTCAGACATCCCTTTCTCCAGTGACTAATGCTTTGTTATTGAAACACTATGATCTTCCCAGGTCTCTGCTCCCTTTGGGTGCACCCGCTGCTCACTGGTCTTTCAATCTCTCCTGCAAATGGACTTTTGGTAGACCTGTGCCATCAAAGCTTTAGGCTGCCAAAACACGTCTGAATTCCAGTAGTGGCAAAACCATAACCCCAGGTACATATGCAAAACTCTGATTAAGACTAAATTATTCAGATAATAGAAATTGTAGTTAATTCAATATGCAGTGACTATTATGGGGAAAACACTGTGTTATGTTCTGTGCAGAATCCCATGATAGACATTTCTCATATTTTTAACAATGTCTAGGGCTCCTATCCTTCTAGGCAAATGGAAAAGAGCCAATGAGCTGTGAGTGGAAATGACTTATGGGATGAAGCATTTAATTACCAGTGTCATTTCTAGATTGAAGTGTTTAATTGTTCATATGAGATTCCCTTGTGCTCTTATGTCCCTGGTGTAGCAAGTATGGAGAACTCCTGTGGACATATGGTGGAACCAATGGTTGAGCAGTCTTCATTGCATAAGTTTCTCTTGAGTTTCTCAGACCCACAGTGGATGTTGCATAAATAAGAGAAATGAGAAATAGTGTTTTTCTGAGTTAAGCCGTTGAGATTTGGATTCTTTGTAAGCATAGCATAAACTGTACTAACCTATCTTCACTAATGAAAACAACCCTGTTCTTTCCCCTCCTGTTCCCCATTCAACTAAATAGTATGGTCTCCACAATGAAGAATTTTGGCGAAGCCTACAAATTAGAAAACTTTCTAGTAATGAGTATTCACTTTCCCTGCCCTCTTTTGACTCATTGTATCTCCTGGCATGTTATTAAGAAATCTCTATGTTTAAATAGAATCGTTTGGCAAAAATTTACTGAACATAAATAGATTGCAGTTAGTTAATTTGCTACAGTTGTTAAAATAAGTGAAATACCTGAGTTACAAAATAATTGGCCTACATAATGTAAGAAGTGAGTGATCATGTAGGTTGCAAGGCCCTAGAAAGCCAAATCTTTGAAATTCTATTTTTTTAATGAAGTAGGTCAGAAGTATGCTTTCAATAAAAGTGTTCATTTTGGAAAGTCTGGTAACTAATGCTAAGAGTTATATAAATAGATAGTAAAATATGTTTCCTCACTGGAATCCTCCAAAATAAATAAATCTCAGAAATACCTTTGTTTGCACTCTGTTCTTGGTGAGCTGTACTGAAATAAAAAGAAAGATGGAATTTGAGATATTTATGTAACAAAATAAGACTGTGCTTATAGAAAATTATTACTGTCAAGATAATGAATATTTTAATATAAAAATTCTCTGTATGGTATGTGTGATATGGCATTTACTATTTATCTAAACACATCTATTTTTTAGAAAATACATAAAACTCCATAGATAGTGAAATTTGCTTCTTTCAACCAATGGCTAAAATTTGCATCTGTCTTATGTTGGTGAATTAATCTACTCTGAATTTTCTAATATGAAAAAATTTAAATCATAAAATATATATATGATAATTTATATGATGAAAGAGATTTGATAAAACAGCTTCAGAGAAAGCTACATGATATCCCAAAAGATGCATGATATCCCAAAATCAGACAGAGCTTACATTGTTGGCCAGGGATTAGCAGCTGTTTAGAATATTTCTTCCCTGTAAGCACCTTACATCATATTGTAAACTGGCTTTTCTATTACGATCAGAGAAGACCCTTCATGCAGCATTTCTACAGAGAGACATTTCACTGTGGTGGCAAACTCATTTATTTAACACTGGTATTTCAGCCATCTGACAAAGGGTCTTTTATCGAAAAATATAGACAATGAAACACACTTTTTCATGACCACTATTAATAATTATAGAATTTTGGTGTTTAAATGCAATATTAAAAAATATATGCATAACAACAACTAAATATTTACTGAACATGAATTATGTGTCAGGCATTATGTTCTATATGAATTATTTTATGTAATTCTCAAAACCCTCCCTTAAGTTATATACTATTATTAGTTCTATTTTACAAAGCAGAAAGCACTGATAGACTAAGTAACTTATTTAAGAGCATAAATTTAGTTATTAACTATACATGAATTGGAACAAAGATTTGTCTGGCACTAAGGTTACAGAAATGAGTAAAACATGAGCCCCGTCCCTGCGGAACTTAGTGGGAGACGTAGACATGTAAATAGCAATTTAAAAAGACATGAAAAGAACTACATACTCGAAACAGGAACTGTAATTTGAGAAATAGAAAATAACATATGAGTTGAAAGTAAGATTTCATCAGAAAAAAGGGGAAGGTCATTCCCGACATCATATCCTGCATGTTTAGCAATAGAGAGGCATGAAGGGGCATGGAGTTTGGGAAATGCTGATGAGTGTGTATGGCTGGAGTGGAATGTGAGGAGAAATAAGAGAAACTTTGTGGCTCAATTCACAGAGCTAAAATCATTCAGTTAATCTTTGCTTCAGACACTTTTACCACTTACTTCCCTCCTTTTCTTTCCTCTTCTTTATGTGTTTACTATTTCCACAAGAGTGCTTATGTAAATATTTTTAAAGTATAGGATGATTGAGATGACATATATGAGCAAATACTCTGTAATAGATTCAGGCACCTAAAGAGGTGAGAAGAGAAAAGAGATATTATTCCTTTAATTAGATCAAAAATTGTTTCTAAAATTAAATATCAAACAAATCCCTGAACATTCTGCATGATCTAGGAAAGCAAGAAAAAAGATTGCACACACAATTGAAAATTCTGATTTCTGAGTATCAAGCCTACTTGTGAGGTTGGAAAATTCCTAAGGTTATCTAGGGCGTTTGAAATATGCCACAACTCCTGGGGAAACCCCCTATAGAGAAGCAAATTTGTTTTAGAAAAAAAAAAAAAGCCACAGGGCTTTCTCAGCTTAGGTTTAAATATGCTAATGTAATTCATTTCAGAAGGCAGTGTGCCAAAAAATTTAAGTAAAATAAAATAAAAAAGAAAATTCTAAGATTATCTAGAGCATATACAGTAATTCAGGAAAACATACATGCAAATGAAGTCTGTTTTCTACCAAAATTATGACTATCTATCAAAATAATAATTTCTAGGAAAATAATGATAGAACAAACATTAATTATTTCTAGCCCTTTCTAGCAAGAAAAGAACCTGCTATAGAAGTAAGGAGGAAAAACATGAAAGAAACCATCTATAGTGCAACAGGTAAAGAACTGCAGGAATATTACAAGTAAACGTTTGTTTTACATTTTTACCCTTCAAGAACACAGCCATTTTGGGAAACATGTCTGACATAACAGTATGTGGTGACAAAGACTGAGAAAATAATTTGTGTGTGAAAATAATAATAAACAGCATGAGTTAGAAAGTTATGAATGCAGATATATGTCATATATCTGTGTCATATATATGACACACATGACACATAAAATTTATACAGAAACTCCAATTCATACAGTTTCACAGAATATAATATAGATGGAAAAGAGAGAGGAAGCAAAGAAGAAGGCAGGGGAGTGTGGCAGAAATTTTTTCCAAAAATGGCCACAATATTTCCCATCCTATATGTTTTTGATATGCCTTCTATTGAGAGATGGGGTCCTCTCAATATTTTCCCCTTTAATTTATGTCTATAACTATGTAAATAACATTACTGTGTCAAATTCTATGGAAGAGAAATATCCCGAGGAGAAATATGATGTGTTGATGGTTAAAAGAATCCGTGTGATTTCTGAGGGTAGGTAGTAAGAAATGAAAGTTTCTATCTGGTTCTCTTTGGATACTCTGCTGTGGGGCTCTGAGCCACAATGTAAGATGTTTGAGGCTGCCATGCGGTGAGTAAGCCCAGGCCACACGTAGATTATGTGACTGACAGCTCCAGCTGAGGTTCCTGCCAACAGCTAGCATGCATCCAGGTGATTCCCACGCCCAGTCTTTAAGTGCTTCCAGCTGAGGCCTCAGATATCATGGAGCAGAGACAAATGTGAGACACATACATCTCATTAGTAAGTAATGATGTTTATTTAAGAATGAAATAAAAATACTATTTTTCCTTTCAATTTATATGTATTGTATTTTCATGAGGCTACTACTGTAAGTTGTTGGGACATAACTACTTATTAGTTGTTTGGACGTAATAAATGAAACAATTAGGTATTTCATTGAGCTTAAGGACACAGTGAAAAGAATTACAGAGACACTGAGGGCACCATGAATAGAGATGGTTTGGGCTCCCTGAATTAACTCATTTAATTTTCATATCAATCGAAGAGGTGATTCCATTCTCATTTCCATTTTATAGAAACCGAGGCATAGAGAGGTCTACACTATCTCACTCACACAGCTAAAGAGTATTATGCAGGGTCTGAACCCAGTCAGTCTGACGCCAGAGCCCACACCCCCAAACCAGTACAACTGCTTCTGTCTACAGTCCTGTAATTAACATAACAGTGTCAAACAAACTCAAAGAGAAATGTCCTAAGGAGAAATAATTTCAATAAGAATATTGTAAGAAGTATATGTTCAAGCTGGAAAGGGAAAAAGTTTTGTGAATCATTGTACAAGGAGAAAACTAAAGCCCTGGTAAGCCTCAAAGACAAACACATTTAGTCATGGGCAGAGTCAGTGTAAGAACCTATCTCTCCCTGCTTCCAATTCTGATACACCTGCCTTCTAACTGAAAAAGTTCTGTTCAGGAGTGGCGACCAAAAAATAGGATATGCAGATACTCATAATGCTGTAAGAGGACATAGAAAAATAAACACCTGAATTTGAAGTATAGTGACATGGCAGTTATTCTTGTAGCTGACAAGAATCAATAGATTAAAAGTCAGTTGTTTTTCCACTGAACTTGGGATTTGCAATGTTTATTCTAGTCACTCAGTAGAGCAATTGCTGTCATTGGACAGTCAAATAATGCTCATTAAAAGGCTCTAATTTGCGCTGTCTTCTTCCATAATCTGTAAAAGACTTTCTTCTTTTGTCCTCCCTAGCAGATGATATAATACTCATTTCTTTTCTTGTTACCTGGCTTCCTCACCAGCCAGGCATTTCTAAACGGCAGGAACCATGCCTTTTGCCTCAGTCAGGATCTCTAGTGTCAGTCAAGAACAGTGCCTAGTATGTAGTAGGTCCTTAAGCAATGCTTGCTAAGTGAGTCTGCAATAAATGTATGATAGCAGGAAGCTATATGTGAGCTATGACATAATTTATTTAATCAGTCTAAATACAGACTTGTCTCCAATGTCTCTGTACAGAAACACCTGATTTCAACTATACAGAAGCAAGAAATAAATATCTGTTATGTTAAGTCATGGAGATTGTGAGTTTTATCTGTTTTTAAGGCTTCTATTACCTTAGGCTAAAATGACCTCTGTTTTCAACAAAACTTAATCAAAAGTCTGGCCTCATCTTACACATTCAAGCTCCCTTGCAACCATTATCCAGATGCAAGTCATACACCGGGTCCAACATGATCCTAAACAAGTGGTAGTTTTTCAGTACCTTATGATTCATTTACTTCATTTATATCAGCCTCACATATTGCTTTATGTAAATGATTCAATAGACTTGCAGTCTGATCTGAAAGTATCTTATGAGACACTAAGCACAAGGAGAAGCACAAATGTCTTCTGAGTGCTCAGATAACTCTAGATGATTATTCTCATCTCTTTACTTTTGCTCATAGTGTTCATGTTGCTTAGGATATTCATTTTCTTTCTTTTTAACAATACCAAGCCGTTTCTTGATTTCCTAGCTTACACTCCACTTTGTTACACCTTCTCTAAAAGTTTCAGACCCCCTCTTTTTTTTGAACTTAAATAGCATGAGAACTCTGGGCTACACCATTTGACTCATGACTATTCTGTCTTGCTTCACATCTTATTTGTTTGTCTGGATTCCCCAACAAGATTCCAACGTCCTTTACTAAAGAAATCAGTCATTACAGTATCACCAGGTCTAATCTGGTCCTAACCAAATGACAGTCTTTCAGTATTTCATGATTCTGTTACTTCATTGATACCAGCCTTATGCACTTCTTAATGAAAACTGATTCAACAGACTTCAAATCTGATCTGATAGTAGTATTTCATGAGGCTCTAAGTACAAGCAAAAGTTGGTAATACTAAAGAGGAAGGAGGGATCATTTATTGGAAAACATATATGTTAGACCTTACATTGCAGCAGAGGAAGAAAAGCAGTATGAGTGGGTGGAAGGTTAGCTGTAGTTCATGGTGAAATGTGGAAAAGTCAGTAGTTACAAGGAAATAAAAGAGTCAAAAGACCATCGCAAAAGGAGCTGAAGCTTGGATTACATGGAGTTAAGCTGTTTGTGTCCCACTGATGGCCATTTGAATACCCACAGGCTTTATTCTTTCTATTTCAGTATTAGAGAACTATCTGGTAGTAGCTTCTTATACGGTAGATCTTCCCTTAGGTATACTATCATTGCAGTTTTGGCATTAATGCCAATATTGGCGGTGACATTGATGAATTTGGATTATCCTGAGATTATGAGATATGTATGGGTTTGGGCATATTTGAAGTATGGTAACGGCATCAAAGGATACAGTTTATGTTTCTTAGCACCCTAGAATCAATCAGCATCTTGATGCAATTTTATGTGGCTCTTTAATTGCTGATTTTGTAGTGTTCAAAACTTCTAATGATGTAACAGCTGAAAGAGGATTTGCAAAAAGGCATTGAAAAAAAAGCTTTTTGGCTGCTTTTTATTAGGCACCAAGGAAACATTTTGGCTGTGTCTTTCCATCTAAGTGAAAAGAACGAAAGAAGTATTCTTTCTTTTCCATGCAGTGTAACTAAATTGTCCGGAAAAAAATCAGCATGCACATGTCTTGGACAAGTGAGAAGAGTGCTGTTTACTGTCTTGCATCATTAGATATGACACTTCTATCATGCTCTGAGAAGATATAAAATAGGTCATTGGAATAAGGACACAGTATGGAAAATAGATGAAATCAGATAATAAATTGCAAACCTGTTAAGCCACCCTCTATTTTTATCCTTCCCTTTTTTCTTGTTGTCTTCCCCTGTGGGGTGGAAGAGATACTTCCCTTCATGGCCTGCCTTTTGCTTCACCATAGACAGATGCTCTCCCAGAATCCAAGATAATACACGTTTGTCCACATGGTAGACTGCACTAGTTTTCTCCAACATAGGAGAAATGTGCCCTTATACTACAAGGAAACAGAACTATTGAATCTACTCTTGGCAAACTAATACTTTTTTTTTTTTTTTTTTTTTTTGAGACAGAATCTCGCTCTGTCGCCCAGGTTGGAGTGCAGTGGCGCGATCTCCGCTCACTACAAGCTCCGCCTCCCAGGTTCGGACCATTCTCCTGTCTCAGCCTCCCAAGTAGCTGAGACTACAGGTGCCCACCACCATGCCTGGCTAATTTTTTTTGTATTTTTAGTAGAGACAGGGTTTCACTGTGTTAGCCAGGATGGTCTCGATCTCCTGACCTCGTGATCCGCTTGCCCTGGCCTCCCAAAGTGCTGGGATTACAGGCGTGAGCCACTGTGCCCGGCCAAACTAATACTTTTTATTGTCTGCCATAGGTCTCATAATTCCATTTGATATTAACCATCTCCAGTAACATCAATAGTTGCAGGAAATCAGTAGAAAGGAAGGACTATTGAGAGAACAATTTGTCCATCTCTTTGCCTTCAGGTATATTTATATCACACTGCAAAGCAAAAATAACCTAAACATTGAAATATCGATGTGGAAAACTATCTTTAAAATGCAAATAAAATTTGGAAATTTTATTTCATTGTTTAGGGGATTTTCACTTGCTCTGTCCTTGAGGGCAGCACAGCAACATGGTCACTCCTCTTTGAATAAAGACCAAGTCATTTCAATGGATCTTCATCTCATAGAAGAGGTAAAATGGCAGAGATGCTTCTGTGGTTTGAATATTTGTCCCCTCTAAAACTCATGTTGAAACTTAATCCCTGATGTGGCAGTATCGAGAGGTGAGGCCTTCAATAGGCAATTGGGTCATGAGGGCTCTGACCTCGTGAGTGGACTAATCCACTCATGGATTAATGGTTTAAGAGGTTAATGGATTAAACAGTTACTGTGGGAATGGGACTGGTGCCTTTTATAAGAAGAAGAGAGACCTGATCTAGCACCTCAGCCCCCTCGCCGTGTGATGCTCTGTACTGCCTCAGGACTCTGCCGGGAATCCCCACCCGCAAGAAGACCCTCACCAGGTGTGGCCCCTTACCTTGGGATTTCTCAGCCTCCGTAACTATGAAAATATTTTCTTAATAAATTACTCAGTATCAGGCGTTCTGTTGCAAGGAACAGAAAATGGGCTAAGAGACATGCCAATGAGGATGGTGGCTAGGAAGTGAATGATACAGTTGCTTTCTGCCTGCTGCTTTCTTGAAGAGGGAGACACTCGTCTAAGTGATCTGCATTAGAGGAGTGCAGATCACAAACAGAGGGATTTATGTGAGTAAAGAATTATGTATACCCTAAAGCAATGTCATTATGGCAATTATATTTAAGCATTTTGGTAAAGTCTTCAGAAGAGTATAAACCATTAAAAAAGAAACAGCTGTTAGAGGGGTTTATATCTTAAAATAACAAAGGTTTTTGCGTGTGTGAAGAATGCCAACATCTTAAAAACATCTTCAATATAATTCATATTGATGACTTTTATTTTCACTTCCAACCACCTCTAAATAGTTCCAGTATTTTTGAAACTTTATTTTATGTTTTTAAGTGTGTGTGTGTGTGTGTGTGTTTTAATAAGTCTTCACAGTTTGGTCTACTATATTAAGCTCGATTGTGAAGTTATTAAGCTCTTGGAATGGGCCTAAACTACAAAAATTTGAACACCTATAAGAAATTAAGAGTCCAGTAAACGTTTTGCCTTAAAGTAAAAGATGGATCCAAGATGTCCAGCCTGGGAAGAAAGATGATTAAAGTGACTGAAATAGGATAAGTAGAAGAAAAATTAATAGGAGAAAAAATAATTATTTCAGCTTGTGGATAAATATCTGTTATAGGATTTCTACCTGTGAATGTTTAATGGCAGCTGGAAGGATAGATTTGGACACTCAAGAGTTAGGAGTGGAGATGCCAATTTAATAGGCATCTACATTCTCTTGAAGGTTTGTAATAGGTAAGTTTACTGTGGTCTTTCTCTCTCATTCCCTAGCCTCCACTCAGCTTTGCTGAATCAATTTCTTCTCCTGAAATTTTGATAGTTTCTTTCTAATACGCTACATTATACTTTTGTATGCAACATGAGGGGTTAGGGTCAGGGAGAGAGAAAATGAAGAGGTTTCTGTTTATTTCTGTTACTCAGCTAAGTATCAGAAACACAACAGGGGGTTAAAAAGGATGTCAGCGGAGGTGCTTGACGGAGAAGTCACCTGAGGAATTGTGTGCAAACACAGAAACCCTTTGGTAACATGAGCTGTGTTTCCTTGTTAAACTGACCCTGCTGTCTGACACCCTCTATTGCTACTGTTGCATCACAGCTAGCTTAACATCCAGATTCCTTTACCAACTATGTGAGAATCTACTAAAAGCATTCTCTGATAATACAGTCAGCCCTGGGAAAGACATCTGAGCTTTAATTAAGCAATGTATGTGGGGGAAAATTTCTGGTATTTTGTTTAATAGACAGGCGTAACACATTCTTCTCTCCAAATATGCTTTTAGATGACATGGGGTAGGTTTAGAGAGATTTATAACAAAATGAAACTGATGTGGCAGTAGAATTTGTTAGCCCATTCTTTTATGTTTCTCCGCGGAGATCTTTACATAGTAAAATGTCAGATTAGAGTTCAGCGTAATGATTTTGGAACATGATAATGTTATTTCAGAACACTTCATTTAGAAAAATATCTTTGTTCTAATACTTCCTGATACTAATTTAATTTGCTTTGGTGCTCATTGTTTATAGGAAGTGTAGTTGCACATTTCTTTGCACTTGCCTCACAAAACTTCCAACAGAAACCAATCAACACACATCTCATTAATCTTCTTAACACTAAGCTAAAAAGACCAAACTGAAAATATGGCGATCTTTCCATGAATGCACATCAGGACTGGATCGTTTATCTCAGAGTAGGCATGTGTGATGAAAACAGTATGTCT
Organism: Rhinopithecus roxellana; assembly: GCF_007565055.1. Classification (NCBI taxonomy): domain Eukaryota; kingdom Metazoa; phylum Chordata; class Mammalia; order Primates; family Cercopithecidae; genus Rhinopithecus; species Rhinopithecus roxellana. The sequence continues at coordinate 143,056,641 of NC_044554.1, forward strand.
TTGTGTGGTTTCTAAGTGGAGAGCTGGAACTATGTGAAGAACAAGGAGCCTGCCGTGCTGTTGGAAGGTTTTACTTCTTTGCACTATCATTTCTATTGCTTTGACTGTGGTGTCTTCCAAGTGTCAGGAGTTATTTCTTCCCGAAACGAACTCTGGTTGGGCTGGGAATAGTGGCTCATGCCCAGCACTTTGGAAGGCTGAGGTGAGAGATTCAGTTGAGGCCAGGAGTTCAAGACCAGCCTGGGCAACATAGTGAGACACCATCTCTATAAAACAAAACAGAAACAAAAAAAACCCTCAGGCAGTTTGTTGAGAATAAAGCATGTCTTAAGCCACATGCCGTTACTTCTTTTACCCTTGCTCTGTCTTGTTAACTATTCTTTCAAAAAATTTCAACATCTGGAGTTTAATATTTTTTATGCTTCATTCCACAACTTCTTAGTGAGTTTCTAAAATTGATACAAACAACAAAAACCTATGTCACAAATGGAACACAAGCAAATAAGGCTCAGACATTTAAAAGCTGATGGCAACGTACATCAGGATAGGATTATGTTAAAATAAGGATTGTGGACTGTGTGATAGTCTTCGTGCTTGATTTTGTGCTGCTAGTAGGATATAAGTATAAAGATAGTAATCCAGATTAGAGTGCCCATCTACTGTAACACAAACTATTATCTCTATATGATACCCAACACACAGCAGATATTTCATAACTTACGACAATAAATATCCTAAGTCCTTACAGTCAGATGAAGCACCTAGAATAACCAACTATGAAGGTGTTAGCCATTTACACTTTTATATTAAGTAAAATACTAGGATTAGAAGTCAAATAGAGGGCTAGTAGAATATTGGAAAGTGTGTTTTCCCTTTGAGTGTAAAGCTCCATTTTGGATGGAATGTTGAGTGGTGAAGTCTTTTCAGCATGTCTTCTGAAAGTTTTCTCTTTACTCTCGTTTTCACCTGGGTAAAAAGAATGTAGGAATGATTAACAGGGTGGTTAATGTGTAGCAGCTGAGAAAAGGCTCTCCAGATACAATGTGTAGTCTGATAGGAAGAACAATGTCCCCCTCTACCCACTTTGTTCACCTCCTAATGCATGGAAACGATGAATCTGTTACTTTAGATGGTGAAAGGGACCTTGCAGAGGTGATTAAATTAAGAATCTTGAAATGAGAGGAGTAGACTAGAATATCCAGATGGGACCAATCTAATCACCCCAGTCTTTAAAAGCAGAGAAACTTTCCCAGCTATGGTCAATGAGAGCTATGTCGATGGAAAAGTCAGTGGGATGCAACTTGAGCGTGGAAAGGGGCCACGGGCTGAGGAATGTGGGCAGCCTGCAGAAGCTGAGAGCTGGAAAATGCAGGGAATGGAGTACTGGTGAGTTGAGATTGGTTTAATAATTCCCTAATACTAATGTGCACAACAAACTCATGGACTGCTTGTTTAAGATGCATATTTCTAGGCCCCATCGCAGGCATTCTGATTCATTAAATCTAATGTGAGGCATCAAAATCTGGAATTTAACTCCATTTCAACAAGTGATCAAGATAGACTTTGAAATCCATTTTTGTTTGATCTTATTAAAAGCAAGTTGCCATATTTAACATTTAACAGTCTTATTTTCCATTTTTATATTTCAGAATCAGGGAAAAGTCTTCTCGCTCCCTCTCACATGCACATACTCACAGGCACATGCACACACACAGTCACACATGCACTCAGACACACACACACACATACTCTCACACACACACAATTACTCTTGACTGCTTCCTATTAGCTGGCCTGATGTCATCTCTCTAGAGAGTCACAAATTTAGGACCTCAATTTTTGAAAGCTGAATCGGGAATACGTGATTAGAAAGATCAACAATGTCTTGTCCCAGGACACTCCCATATGTGTTTGTTTAATCTGTGTTTTCTATGCTAGAGTGTAAGCCCATCAGAGTGAATCACACAGGTACATCAGTCTCATTAGCAGCTCCACCAGCTAACGAATGCCAGACACCATTAACCAAGAAATACTTCCTTTTGAGGAAAATGGAAACCACGCAAGGGTAGTTTGTTGTAGGGGAGCTGCAAGGCACGGATAGATTGGGGAAACATGATCCAAAAGAAATGAAATCACTATCTTGTAGAGATACCTGCACTCTTACGTTTATTGCAGCATTATCCACAGTAACCAAGATATAGAAACAACCTGGGTGTCTATCACCAAATGAATGGATAAACTGTGGTGTGTATATACATGTATACATGCACAATGGAATATTATGCCACCTTTAAAAGGGAGAGCCTGCCACTTGCCATAACATGAATGTACCTGGTAAACATTATACTAAGTGAAATAAGCCAGACAGAAAAAGGAAAATATTGCATGATCTTAGTTATACATGGAAAAAAAGGTAGATACAGATAGAGAATAAAAGAATGTTTACCAGGGCAAGGTGGGAAGGAGGGAGTGGGGAGATATAGGTCAAATAAAAATCTAATGTATAACATGAGGACTATAGTTAATAATAGTATATGGCATGCATTATTTTTGCTAAATGAGATTATAGCTGTTCTTGCCACAGACAAAAAAAAAAAGAGTAACTATGTTAGGTGATGAATATGTTAATTTGTTTCACTATAATAACCATTCTACTATATATGCATCTCAGTGCTATTTTGCATACTTTAAATATGCACAATAAAGTTTATTTTAAAAATAAAATGATTGGAAAGATATTTAGGAATTAAAATGAGCAGATTTGCCAATCTAACAGGGGATTACAGAAAACTATTCTCAATCTGTAAGCTAGGTTGTTGGATGGAGATGATATCTGCAAACAAGCAAGAAGCACATCAGGTAGAAGGCTAATTTGCTTTTGGAGATTATGTGTTTGAGAGGCCTGTGAGAGGTGATAAGCAGGGAGTAACTGCAGATGTATGTAAATCTAAAATGCTGCAATGTGATAGCAAAACAGTGGCCCCCAACGATAACTATGCTGTAATTCTAAGAACTTGTGAATATTATCTTACACGGCAAAAGGGACTTTGCATAGGTCATTAAGGTTAAGAACCTACAGATGGGGAGAGTAGCTGGGATCACCCAGGTAGGCCCAATCTAATCATATGAGTCCTTTAAAGGAAAGTTAGCCAGCTGAAGAGAATCAGACATGGCAGCAGCATTGAGAATATTGGGCCCTGCTGTTGCTGGCTTTGAAGATGTAGAAAGGCAGCCTCTAGAATAGGCTGGAAAAAGCAAGAAAATAGATTTGCTCACAGAGCCTCCAGAAGAAAGCCAGGCCTGCTGACCACCTTGACTTTTGGCCTGGTGAAACAGATTTTAGACTCCTCACCTTCAAAACGATAATAAATTCACGCCATTTTAAGCACCAAGTTTATGATAATTTGTTACAGCAGCAATAGAAAACAAATATACCAACATCCTTCCTGCCACCCCCACCACAAGAAACCCAAAATTTATGAGACTTACTGACACAACTCTCTCGGGCCACCTTTTCTGGAGCCAGGAAAGGAGGAAACTTCTCTCATTAATTTCCTTTGTGAGACATTTTCTTAGTTGTTGGTCTGGGATTTCACTGACAGAAAGCTGCCAAGTCAACTGTTGGGGAAGTATTCTTTGGTGCGCACAGAAAATCAAGACACGTTTATATTCAGTCAATGACGGTGAAAACCAGACTTCAAGAGAGAAATCTACACTCTAAGTCAGTTCCCATTCTCAATATGTAGCAGTCTGAATTTGCCCCATCACTAGCAAAACTCATCTGAGGGCTTCCTGAGAAGTCAGGTGAGATGCATCTATGAGGAGTCTGACCCCAGGAGATCTGTGAGTATGGACATGTTTAGAAGCAATGTTCTAGGTTGCATAGTTTTTTTTTCCTATCATCTCTCATTCTTGTTCAACATTACAATCCACTTTCAAGTGTGTGTGGAGGATCAGAAAAGGGGCCTGTATGGCCATTGTGGGGGGGCGGGGAACCAAAAAGAGTACCAGGCAAGACCACAGTGATAGTACTTGAGATGGGCACAAGCTGAGAACATGCATCTAGTGAAGTGGTCTGACATTTAACCTTGTGGTTAAAATGGGGTTATGGGCTTTTGGGTGGATAACAATCTTTCCTTACATACCAAAAAGAGTGCATCCTATCAGTTTATGTTGTCACTGCTGATATTACCGTGGATCGCCTGACTGCAGCATTATCCATTTCTCCACTGTAAAGTTATTCTTTTTCCATATTTCCATGATATAATCTCTAAAAGGAAGCCACTGTGTACAGCCTGCATGGAAGGAGTGGGGAGTTACGTTCTGCCTCCTTGAATGTAGAGTATCTATACAAGATATTTGGAATTTTTCTACGTGGGAGGTTTGTCTATTCTCTTCCATTTATTCAATGATTTATAGTATATGGACTGAGTGTTTACCTTCACTTCGGCTTACCGTTTGTTACTATATTTTGCTGCTCAAATTGTTCCAGCTTTGGCCACTGTGTGTTCTCTCAGTTGGTGCCTATGTCCTTTTGACATACCATCATCAATGTGTTTTGTTTATTTTAAGCACTTCTTTAATTTCTGGTACTTCAAAATGCTTCAGGCTCATCTTATATATTTCCTGCTCTATTATTGAAACCAGTCACTCTTTCTTTCCAAGAAATTCTGGTTACTTTTGTTGGTGAACAGTATTAGAAACAAAGATCTGGGTTAGATGTACTCATTTCTCCTGGGAACTTATGGCTTCTAAGGCCTCCTCAGCTAGGAGAGTAAGAAAATATGAGTATACTAACTTGTGTGTATATACACTTCAATATTTTATGTGTAACTATATTTGTCTACATTAGGCAGGAAATGAGACCATACAGATGCCTACAGCTCTAATCCATTACCACATGGGTCATTCTATGCTCCCGCCCTTCCCTATCTCTAACCTCAGACTCGAATATTGACAGACTTTGCTCCCACTGCTCACCATCCATTTTACTGAACTGTTCAATTCCAGTATACTTATATAGAGATTTCAGATTTATTACCCATACCTCCAAGAAAAACGACTTTATCATATCACCTTATCAACTAGAGCACAGTGCTTGTGTTGAGGTCTTCCAACTTTATTCTTGCGCAGCTTATTTCCAAGGTTAATCAGGTCAGCCCTTTACCCCCACTCCTTTCAACAAAGCTGTTTCACACATTTGTAATAGTTAGATTCTTCTGTCATAATCTTCGTTTGATCATGTGATCCCACAACTACTTAAGTGATTAAAAACACATATTTAATGGTTAGTTTTTTTCTTCTATAAGGTTCTATGGGTACAGTGTCATAGAGCCATCATTGTAGTTCTGTATATGATGGTTTATCCACCCCCAAGACTCCTGTTTCACCTGTGTAACCACTCTGTAGTCCCTAGCACCACTGATCTATTATCTTGATAGTTTTCTTTCCATCATATCTTATGAATTGAATTATATATTATGTAGCCTTTGCAGACTGGTTTCTTTCACTTAACAGTATGTATTTAAGATTTCCATCCCTCTGCATAGCTTGATAGCTCATTTCTTAAAATCATTGAATAGTATCCTATTGAGTGGGTGTACCACTTCTGGTGTATCTATTTACATTTACTTGTTGAAAGACATTTGTGTTGTTTCCCATTTTTTTGCAATTACGAATAGCGCTGCAGTAGAAATTCATGTGCAAGTATTTGTGTGGACATAAATCTTCAGATAAGTTAGGGAAATAGTAGGAACTTGATTGTTGGATTACATTGTGAAACTATGTTAAACTTTGTAAGAAACTTCAAAACTCTCTTGCAAAGTGGCCATGTTTGTTTGTGTATCTGCCAGCAATGATGAGAATTCTTGTTGCTTTGCATCTTTGCCAGCAATTGGTATTGTCAGAACATCATAATTTTAGTTCAGGGAGACCTATATAATACTTCTCATGTACAGAACCATAAGATAATAAATGTGCATTGTCTTAAACATAACCTGTATACTAATTTGTTATAGAAGCAATAGAAATCCAATACATGTACACAGAGTTTATCTTTTAAAGAATATGGAAATGTTTGTGTTTATCTTCTGATCCACATCCAGTTATGTCTTCCTTAGGGGCTAAATGCCATAATTTCATCAATAACTTACAAACCTATTTGTGAGCAGAAAAGATATTAATATTATTGTATTTCTTCTCTCACTTTGTAAGAAAGTGCCTGTTAGTAATATGCCATTAGGAGACATTAGCTTCCAAACTCCCTAGCTATCTACCTGTAGTATAAATAAATGTTAATAACTATTGATTTTTAAAATCTACTTTGAAGCTCCAGAAAATATTAAAAATTATGTTTATGTAGCAAGTTAAATGTAACTTTGTTTTTTCTTTTCCAATTTATTTTTAAAATGTCTCTTCCCTTAGTCTCATTTATAAGACTTCTTTGATACTTTCACTTCTTTGAGCTATACCTTTTGATTAATTTTTTAGATTTATTAAGATTTTAGGGAAAAATAAAATTCAAGAGTGAAAAACTCAGTTATCTTGAGAAATACTTTTATGACGAATATAACAGTGCAGAACTGAAAATGTCATCTATATAAACACTGGTTTCTGTAGATCTGTTCCTCTAAAGCAATTTCCTACTGGTTTTTGTTTTTCTTCTAATACATTTCCTGTTTCTGGCCTATAATTTCTGCTTAATTCTTTCCTATATCGGGTTGTCAACTCATTCTGTCATCTGCTTTATTTCCCTCTACATTAAATAATCACTTCTAGAATACCTTCATTCAATATTTATACAAAAGGGGGATTTTAATGGAAATTCATTAGAAAAAAGCTAATTACTCACTTTTTAAAGAATAGATTCTTTTTCACCCTCCATTGAGAGATATGTTACAAGCAATGTGCTAAAACTATATTAGCATGATTTTAACATGTGAATTCCCTTATTCCCAATCCTTTCACAATTCTCCTTTATATCAAGATTTCATAAGCATTATATATTAAAAAATCTTAGTGAGAAATATGTAATAGAGTATACCTACCAATATTTAGTATATAGGAGAAAAGCAGGAATACAAACATCCTATAAATGGCAACATATCTGATCATGAGATGACTGGAATAAATAAAAGCACAATTTATACTTTATACTCACCTGAGATGTAGAACAATTAATGCTTAGTCTTTGATTGCAGCAGAACATACAGATGATTTCTGCTAAGATCAAAGATGAAAAGAACATTAATTGTTCTATTTTTCAGTTGAACACATTATCAACTACAGCAAGACATGATATTCTTTAGAACTTTACAATCTAGAGGGAGAATGACAAATATAAATGTAACTATAAGGTAAAATATGATCACTATCATAAAATAAAGGGTTTGATGACCTCAAAGGAAAGAGAAAGTATGTGTCCTTGAGGGAACCAGGCTAAGTCTCAAGGAGCAGGGAGCACTTGGGTTGGACCAATTAAAAAGTTGACAAGAAGGGAACATGCTGAGCAAAGCTAGAACAGCGAGGTCATATTCATAGTTAAGAAACATGAACTAATCCAGCACAGGTTTGGGGTAGGTCAGGAGTAAGCAATAAGTTAAAATTTTGGCTAGATATATATGTATTGAAGTCCTTAAAAATAGCCATCAAAGACTTTTGATTATTTTAGCAAAGCTATCTAAGGCAAATTGGATGAACCATTAACATGATTGTGTTAAGCAGTCATCTCAGTTGTCTCTCTAGGTCTAGATTTCAAACGATAGTGTGCACACTTGTCTATGGAGCAAACAAAAAAGCCAATGACTGTGACCAGGCCCAACCCTTAATTATGATTCAGTTCATAAGCTGTGGGGCCCAGAAATCCATATTTTTAGCACCAGGTGACTCTGTGCACATTAGCTTGAAGTTTGAGCGTCTTAAGTGAAAGGAGAGAGCCTGACCTTGAGTGTAGCGGAAGAAATGGCAAATAGGTTATAGGTGAGATCAACCTGGCACCCTGACTGTAAAACCTGAATTTTTATAGATGACTCAGTTTCAGTTCTGAGGCTTACTTTACTGAAGCATCAAAAACAATCAACGTTTCTTAAGCTATACAGTGCTAATTCTCAGAATTGCTTCCTGAAGGTGACTGTAAAACTGAGCACTACCTTAACATACATGGTTTGTGGTTGGATCGAACAAGTTGGGACTATGTTGAGACTGCTGCTTATCCTCCTAATGTCATAAAAGCCTGCTTGAGCTGCTAAGAGAGATTACAGGAAAATAATACAGATGAGATTGAATTCTTCCAGGCAGGGATATTAACTAATTTGTCTCTCGTAACAGGGTCAATATTTGTGGAATGAATAAATGAGTGAGTGAATGAATAAACAGGAAATGTGGTTGACTTTTGATGAAAGTTTATAGGACAATCATTCAAATACTACCAGAAAATCTAATGTCACCGATGTCCTATAAAATATTGTTCCAGGAAGACGCTATGACTTTCTACCACAACTGGAAGCAAATGCAACACAAAAAGCAAAAGCCTCCTTATTCCTTGTGGGCCTGTATCTCCTATCCCAAAAAAAGACTTCCTCTGGAGTTTTCTACTCAGTAACAATCCACAGCAGACAGAGTATTTTAAAGGAGGGTATTTGTTTGTCTCTTTAGGGTAATGTTCATTTCTCATACTATATTCTCCTTTTTATCCTTGGAAAATTCTGCCAAAGATGTCATGAAGCTCCCCCTTAGAGGAGAGTCTCAAGGCACAACAGTTTGCTTCAGGGCAAACTTTATTTGCTCCTAAGAAATGTAGCTGCAATAAACTCTGCATGAGTAGTATTTACAAATATTCCATCACTTAGTGGAAAAAAATCTTGGGCGCTGCTAAGAATGTGTCTGGCTGAACAATGTTAAATTTTGGAAAACAACTATTTTCTGGGCTGTTTACTAGAATATAACTATCAACAAAATATTATTCATGGAGCATTTTTTAAAAACAATGAGAATGCCTTTAGTTCAGTAGCTACTGAAGTAATCTCTCCTGTGAAAAGTAGGAGGCCAGCAGTAAAGAACAGCATTACTCTACATTTATACCCATACAGTATTATTTCTAATATGTTTGACTTGAGTTCTCACTTAGATAGATTCCATATGAACTTAATTGACTGGTGTTTCAGTTTCTAAAATGTTATATACAATGTAGTGTTTTCAATTGAAAAAATGCAGATGGGAATCTAGAAGGTGTTTGATTTATAGCTGAAGTAACAATAATTCCTTTTGCTGTTACAGCAGAACACTAACATTGTGCTTAGATGATTTAAAGTAGATACTGTTTATTTTATTTGACTTTTACTAGGATTATAAAGATTACAGTGCTCTACTACAGAAGAGATTTTCTTATTCTAACAGACAAATGCATTTCTAGCCATTATATCATGGCATACATATTCACACTGTAAATAGCTATTTAATGGAAATTATGAGGCCACTCATGTAGACAAAGTAGCTATTGTCTGAGAGCCCCTCAGTCATCTTGTGTCATAGAAAATACAGTTACTAACTTTAATCATAACCATATGGCATTTTAGAAACCTTAGTATCTAACTTCAATATATAGAGACATATAATTAATCATGAAAATACTTAGACTTAAATTCCACATTGACTGGCATTATCAACTTTGCCTTCCAGTAATAATTAGATAGCTGATCAGAAACTATGTATTACATGGCCTTCCTTATGAAATTAGGCAGTTTTTAAAATTATGCATCATAGGCCAGCCACAGTGGCCCATGCCTGTAATCCCAGCACTTTGGGAGGACAAGGCTGGTGGATCACCTGATGTCAGGAGTTTGAGACCAGCCTGGGCAATAGGGTGATACCCTGTCTCTACTAAAAATAAAAAATTAGCTGGGTGTAGTGTCATGCAGCTGTAGTCTCAGCTACTCTGGAGGCTGAAGTAGGAGAATGGCTTGAACCTGGGAGGTGGAGGTTGCAGTGAGCTGAAATTGTGCCATTGCACTCCAGCCTGGGTGACAGAGTGAGACTCCATCTGAAAAACAAAAAAATACATATGCATCATATATTATTTTAATAGTGGTCAATTATCACAGTCAATTCCATTTAAAAGCAATTTTTGATGCAAAAATACGTCATATTGAACTTATTTTTTTCCTACTGGGTTACAATATTGACATTATAGTCTTAGGTTCTTGCAAATTATAATTAAAGGTATATTCTATCTGGAAAATGAATGTGTCAGTGATTTCTTTTTTTTTCAGATAACTATGTTTGCCATGTTTGTCATCTAGGCATATGCTTAACTATTGGGTATGTTCAATAAAGAGTTAAGAATATGAATTTATTTATTAGATTTGCTTAGAAATATAATCAAAATAGGCTGGGTGCAGTGGCTCACACCTGTAATCCTAGCACTTTGAGAGACTGAAGCAGGCGGATCACCTGAGGTCAGGAGTTCGAGACCAGCCTGGCCAACATGGTGACACCTCATCTCTACTAAAAATACAAAAATTAGCTGGGTGTGGTGGCATGCACCTTAGTCCCAGCTACTCAGGAGGCTGAGGCAGGAGAACTGCTTACACCTGGAAGGTAGTGGTTGCACTGAGCCAAGATTGTGCCATTGCATTCCAGCCTGGGTGAGACAGCGAGAGTCTGTCTCAAAAAAAATTATGTATCATATACTGTTTTAACAATGGTGAATTACCAAAGTCAATTCCATTTAAAAGAAATTTTTGATGCAAAAATATTTCATAAAATTAACCATATGTCATTTTAGAAACTGTAGTATCTATTTTTTCACTTCCTAATGGGTTTCAATATTTTTGTTACTTCCTAATGGGTTACAATATTGACATTATATTCTTAGAATATACCTTTAATTGTAATTTGCAAGAACCTATCTGGAAAATGAATGTGTCAGTGATTTCTTTTTGTTTTTGTTTTTGAGAGCCATGTTTGCCTTGTTTATCATCTAGGCACATGCTGAACTATTGTGTATGTTTAATAAATACTTAATAAGAATATGAATGTATTTATTAGATTTATTTAGAACTGTACTCAGAATAGGCTGGGTGCAGTGACTCATGCCTGTAATCCTAGCACTTTGGAAGGCTGAAGCAGGCGGATCACCTGAGGTCAGGAGTTCGAAGCCAGCCTGGCCAACATGGTAAAACCCCCATCTCCATTAAAAATACAAAAATTAGCCTGGTGTGGTGGAGGGTGCCTGTAATCTCAGCTACTAGGGAGGCTGAGGCAGGAGAATTCCTTGAACCCAGGAGACGGAGGTTGCAGTGAGCTAAAGTCATGCCACTGTACTCCAGCCTGGGTGACAAAGTGAGACTGTTTCAAAAAATGAAGAATGTATTCAGAATACACTGGAATTTTGTAAGACAGACAAAATTAAGATAAGCATAAAATTAGATTAAATAGTGGCAGCTAACTGCAGGCCCCAGTCCTGTAACTAAAGCTAAGAAGACCCCCTTCTTGCCCCAACAAAAAGTGTTTTCACTTTCACTTTCACAGTGTTCAATAGAAACACTGAAGTTATATTGAGCAGCAACTTTTATTTGACATTTAAGTTTTTGTTTCATCAAAAATTTTCTAATTTCAGTTGAGTTTTTTGTTATTTATTGACTTAGAAGGGTTCTGGTTTTCATATTCTAGACAATACCTTGAGTAAATACAATGAAGGACTGTGAGAAAGTTAAATTTGTGGCGCTTTTCATCTAAAACAAGAAAAAATGGAAATTCCAAAAGAAAGATGAGTAACTCTTTAAGCCGCTTCTGCTGAATGGATGTTTCATACTAGTTTTATGGGGAAGTATCAAAATGCTGTACAAGGGACTAATCCAAGTATTAGTATCTTAAGAGAAAAGCCGTTGGGTGCTTAAAACATGGGTGGAAATTTCTTAGGGTATATTGATTGTTTACAAAATGTCAAAATACTACTAAACTGTATGAGAAGACAATAAAAGCTACCAGCATTTGAGGACACATTTACATGACAGATCTTACGAGTATATTTCCTGGAAATGTTTCACTGATTCATTTCATGACTTATTTATTTATTTCAACACTTGTTCAATACTTTACATGTGTTAAACTGAGGAGTTTCAAAGAGGAGCTTTGTTCTTTGGCCTGATGGAACCAATACAGTGCTTCCTTGTGCCTCAGTGCTTCAGAGTCATTAGTGAACATAGTTCCTTCCATTTGTACTTCAGCCCCTCTCCTAATTTTCAGAAATGAATCCGGGCAGTAAACAAGGCTGACTGACGGAGATACCAGGATACACTCACAATTGAGATACTGTTATTGAGCCAATTTCCCTGTCTGACACACCCTTCTCTTAGAAGGATATCTTTCTATGGCTCCTACATGAAACAAATAAAATAATTCCCAACAGGCTCTTCTGCCAGGGTACCAGTCACGCCCAAACATGACGGCATTGGGCAAAGCTTAGGCTCCAACAGCAATTTTCTATCAAGGTTACACTGAGGTCAGGTTGGTAAGTATAACCTCTATCAAGCCAAGGAGTGGCTTGGATTTTATCTTGTAGGAAATAGGAATAGGTTCTATGGAAAAATTGAAGGACGAACAGGATTTGGGTGGATGATTTAATGGGCTCTTGGGTGAATGAACTGATTGAAACTTGATTATGGAAATGTAGCATTAAATATGTGCTTTTCCTGAGAAATTTAAAATTGGTTTAAAATTAGTTAAGCAATGACCTTGGAATAATGGAGCTTAGTTCAAAGCTACAATTCACAATTTTTGTCAGCTCTTCACTTTAAAAAGTGAATATTGTTCAGATGTGCAAAAGGGTCACACCAGAGTTACAAAGAAGTCACAGGCCAGAAGCGTAGCTGATGGGTGATAGGGAAACCAGGTCTGTAGAAAAATCTCCCTCTTCATTACCATCCTCCTGAGTTTCTCCTTCCAGAATCCTTATGTTCCACTTGTATATTCTTACAATCTTGCAACCTCTTGCCTTCTACACAAATAGGAAAACAGGCAGCTTTTTCTTTGGAGTTGACTCTCAAGAAAATTCTTCTGGTGTTCAAAGGAATTATTTGGAATAAAAATCTGAGGCTGAAACAATTTTAATGTTTATTTAAAATGAACTTTTCCACTAAACCTGTTTCATCAGATAACACTAAATATCACAGCATACACACACAAATTTTATTTGTCCACAGGATATGAATAGGGAACATAATTAAATAATCAGAATATACCACACTGATGATACTATCTTATTACCATCAGTAATAAAACAAAATGTTACTCATTCTTCCTCAGAATTCACTCACAGGGTTTGCATAGATCCTATGAGTCATGGTACCATCTTCAGCCCTGGGAAACTGCCCTCTCTCTTTTGGCTCCATTTCCACCACCCCAAATACCACATGGAGAGATGGAGAAGGGCTTAATTAAGAAGCTGTGAAGTTGTCTTAACATTGTTGTTTTCAAACTCACACTGCAGACACAATGCTTTGTGAACTTAAGATAATCATATTTCAGATAGAGATACCAGAGGGGCTGTTTCTCCAGCAAGTTCCTCCAGTGGTTTTTATGTCTTGAAATTCCAATTCAAGATTAGTTTGAGCCTTGGAAATGGAGATATTAGAACGATCAGATTATCTCAACAAACCAGATTGAGCATGCTTTTATAACTCACAGTGATCTTGGCTACCAAAGGATTTTGGTAGATGATTAAACTTTAGAAAGCGAAAGTAACATTTAGTTTAATCTTTATATGAGGCAATAATTCCATGAATTATAAGGATATTTCTTCTGAAATTTTCACTTTATATTTGGTACCTATTTCTCCTCAGTATTTTTAACCATATTTCCCTAAAATTGAGATACTTGGGCTAAAACTATTTTTTTTGTTTATATGTTTCTAGGCTTCACAGTCAAATTAGGTTCAACTGTAAGAAAAAGCAAGTATAAGAGTGAGTTTTTGTTTCCTTAACTGTACTCCTTGAACTCACCTCTCCATTACCTTCTCACCACCCACCCAGTTGACAAAGATATTTCAGAAAAACTTTGAAGACTGTAGATTTGATATGAAATAGTCCATTATTTAAAGCATTCTCTAGGGTGCAATATTGCCCCTAACGATGGGTCAAATTTTAGGGATGGGGAGCATCGGTTCTCAGCAGGCAAAATCTTAGCTATTAAATTAGCTGTGGCCTTCCAGACGATTTGCATACTGCATATTTGTACATATACAAATATATGATGTATCTAGGGTATTAAAAACTCATAGGAGCTTTGGATTAGGGAGAACTAGCCTAAAAAGATGCTGTAAGGAAGCAATAATAAAACTTTAAAAAGTTAACACTGCTTTAAAGACTATGGCCTCCTATTTTCTTCTACAATAATTGCATAGAAACAGTCCCTTTCCTAGTGCCCGCTCATGTGCTCCTTTATTTTGTCAATCTGTTTTCCTAATACTGTGTTTCTATAAGGTTTGAACATCATTTATTTAGGTTTGACAATTTTCTTCTGCCTGCAAGCATTTTTAGTAGTACTTCTGTCTTTGCTAAACTAATTTGTAATTAGGAAAGGACCCATCTAGAGTGTATGGTTGTTAAACATCCTGTTGATTCATCTCTTTGATAACTGAATCTTTCTTTGTCATTACCATTACATCACTTTGCCTTAAAACTGTTTATTTCCAGAGCAGCTCTGGCTAGGAAATCAGGGTTGCCTTGAGTTATTGGGTGACAATTTCCTTTTTTGTTCAAATCTCTTTTTGTGGCGTATATGCCATTTCTTGTTTATTTAAAATATGATTTGACAACATATTCTCATCCTTATTTTATATGTACAGTTGACACTTTGCACAATCCAGGAGTTGGGGAAATCAACCCCCTATCTGTGTCTAACTTTTGACTCCCCAGAAACTTAACTACTAGTAGCCTGCTCTTGACCGAAAGCCCTGCCAATAACATAAACACATAAACGGTCGATTAGCACATATTTTGTATGTTACATATATGATATACGATACTCTTAAAACAAGCTAGAGAGAAGAAAATGTTAGGAATCATACAGAAGGGGAGGAAGGTGCACTCAGTGTAACTTTTATTTAAAAAATCTGCACATAAGTGGGTCCGAGCAGCTCAAATCTCTGTTGTTCAAGGGTCAATTATAAATATATACACATATGTATATCTGTATGCTAAATTGTGTCTATAGATTGGCTAACCTGAATAGCACAGCCTTCCTTAAATATTCAATTAAATGTGCATGTTGCAAGCTGACCCAATATTACATGTTTTACACATGTATATTTAGCAATCAGTTGTGTTCCTTTTTTAAAAAAATTGTCCTCATTCAGATGTTTTTAAAACATCATCAGATTGGCTTTTTAATAGTTTGTTGTAGGCTCTTTTTTAAGGAAAACTGATATATAGTTGAGAAAATACAATTTATTCACAAGGGGAAAAGCACAAATATTAAATGCATAAGTTATTACATCAAATTAATGTGGCCTTACAAATATTTCATACTGATAACTTCCAAATGTTCTTCTCCAACCCAGATTTCTCCCGCAAACTCTAGATCAGGAGCTACCAAACTGCAGCCCTCAGGCCAAATTCAGCCACAGCCTGTTTTTTAAAATAAAGGTTTACTTGGAACATAGCTATGTCATTCCCCTGCATATTGTCTGGGGCTACACAAAGGCAAAGTAGTTGTGACAGAGAACATCTGGCCCACAAAGCCTAAAATATTTACTATCTGGTCCTTTATGAAAATGTCTGCTGACACCTGCTCTATTCATATATCCAACTCCCTTCTATCGTCACTTAGATGTCTGAAAGTGTACCAAATCATAAATGCTCAAAACCAAATTCTCATCTTTCCTCTAAAATCTTTTCCAACCAGAGTCCTATCCATCCCAGTTCATGGTAATCATCTTTCAGGTTAAGTGAGAAATTTTAGAGTCACATCTTCACTCCTTACTTTCTCTCATACTCTATTCTCAATCCATTAGATATAAAGCCTCCTACTGGCTTTATTTTCAACATACTCAGAATTCAGTCTTGGATCGGCCCCTCTGCTGCTAGCATTCTGGCTTGAACCAGTGCCATAGTTTAACTAGGTTGCTACCATCTTTACAATATACATCCAGAGTAATCCTGATAACATGGAAGTCAGACTATGTCCCTTCTCTACTTCAAACCTTACAGTAGTTCCTGATTTCCCTTAAAGTGATAGCTAAAATGCCTGTAATAGCCCACAAGCCCTGCATGGTCTGGCTCTCCTCTAGTACCACCCTGACCTACTCTTCACCACTCTCCCCATCACTTGCTCTAATCCAGCCTCTTGAGTCTCCTTGCTGCTCTCAGAAACGCCACACGTGCTTCAAGCCTTTGCCTGAACTGTCTTCAGCCTGGAGTTTGCATCATTGTGATATCCACATAACTCACCCTCTCAGCTTTTTCAAAGTCTTTTCTCAGTGAGGCATACCCTGGTCATCTTATTTACGACTGCAAACTGTCATCCTTCCAACACCTCCTCCAAAGACTTTATCCCTTCCCTTGCTCTATTTTCTCCACAGTACTATCTTTATCATATATAATTTACTTAGTTATTATATCTATTTTTTATTTCCTACTTCCCCCATTAGAATGTAAACTCTGTTAAACAGGGTTCAGGAGACGTTTCATTTACATTTACCTATCTTTATCCTAAGCACATAGGGTGTCAGCCCATAAAAGCCTCGAGGAAATGTTTTGTAAATGCAAAATGAACATTGATTTAAATTTTTTCAGTGAAAAGCATAACACATTTTTTTCAGCTAACCTTTTTAAAGGCCTTTTATGTGTGACTATACAAGTATGTTCTTCTGGATATTTTTTCTTGTCTCATGATAGTATAATTGTAAATATGTTCAAACTATGATAGCACTTTCTTATGTAAGACCACTTCAACTCAGTATTTCTGAGATTACTGCTTTTTCAGCCTTTCTTCTAAATAGTCAGTACAGTATTTCCATGTCACATTGAGAATTGTTGATGCTCAGTGGTAATCTATTAGCCATCTTATCCTTCCAAATCTACTACTTCTATCTTAGTAAACTTACAATTCTATTAATAGAATTCTTATATTTGAACCTATCCACATTTAAGAAAATAATTCCCCATCAAAACTTTGTCTTAACCTACCCTCTTTAGAAACCAGAGCCTGAAGCAACAATTATAATAGTTACCTTTTACTGAAGAAGTGCAAGCTTGGGGCAGGGATGGTAGAAAATTGATAGTAAGACAAGGAAAGATGCAAAGCAATGCAACGCCGTGGGCTATTGCACTAGCTGCCCTTCTCGGTAAGTTGAAAAAAGAAGCAGTAAAGGCCCTGAGTAGGCATGTTCTGGTAGGCAGGAATTTCTTTGCAACGATTGCAAGGAAGGGCTGTAGTTCAAAGTAGCCAACCAAAGAGACAAAGGGAGATGTGTCTGCCTGGCACCTTCTGATTCCTACTTCCTGGTGGTCAAAGTTTGCCTCAGAGAATTCCCTTTCCTGCCATCATACCATCTTGCCCTCCAGGGTGCAGGTGAGGTGACTTGGCAAGGACGAGCATTGCATGTGAGAAATTAGACCACCTGGGCCCAGTATTTAAATCTGACCTAAGCCAACTCTGAAAACTATGGAAGGGTATTGGTCAAGTCATTGATGGTCTGCAAGGAGGGTAGATTCTTCAGAAATAGGACACTGAGGGAATCTGAAAAGGTACACAAAGTTTATATATTAATACAAAGCCACCAACTCCAGTTACCAGCTTTGCTCAGCCTCAAGCCGTGCTCAGAAAAATCATGCCCTTTACCTTTATTCATTGAATTCCTCCAAGTTTTCTAACTCTTCTTGGTCACAACCTAAATTTTTGCCACTTTTTTTTTTTTTTTTTTTTTTTTTTTTTGAGATGTAGTCTCGCTCTGTCACTCAGGGTGGAGTGCCATGGCACAGTCTCGGCTCACTACAACCTCCACCTCCCAGGTTGCAGCAATTCTCCTGCCGCAGCCTCCTCAGTAGTTAGGATTACAGGAGTGCACTACCACGTCTGGCTAAGTTTTTAAATTTTTAGTAGAGACAGGGTTTCACCATGTTGGCCAGACTGGTCTTGAACTCCTGACCTCAGGTGATTTGCCATACTCAGCCTCCCAAAGTCCTGAGATTACAGGTGTGAGCCACCATACAAACCCATATTTGTTCTCTCACTTCTAATCAACACACTCCAAACCCCACTCCTGGTCTCACACCCCATGGGTTCTTTTATGGTCTTCCTTGCTTTATTGTTCAGAGTCAGCCAGTTCAGGGTTGTGTTTGCTTGGAGGCCTAGCCCACACTCAGGAAAGTCTCCAACACTTATCTGCTTTGTCTGTTCCTACTTCTGGGTTGCCCAGCATACTAGAAAAAGTCACATAAATGTTACACAAATTCATACATTTATACTATTTAAACTATCTACACTGCTGTCCTGTAATCCTTCTATTCATCTCAAATGAACTCTGTAACATTTTCACCATCCAACTGCAAACATTGTTTTTCTGAAGCCCCAAATTCCAATTTGTTGTCTCACTTATTTTTTATTTATTTATTTTTTTTGAGGCGGAGTCTTGCTCTGTCGCCCGGACTGGAGTGCAGTGGCCGGATCTCAGCTCACTGCAAGCTCCGCCTCCCGAGTTTACGCCATTCTCCTGCCTCAGCCTCCCGAGGAGCTGGGACTACAGGCGCCCGCCACCTCGCCCGGCTAGTTTTTGTATTTTTTTTTAGTAGAGACGGGGTTTCACCGTGTTAGCCAGGATGGTCTCGATCTACTGACCTCGTGATCCGCCCGTCTCGGCCTCCCAAAGTGCTGGGATTACAGGCTTGAGCCACCGCGCCTGGCCTGTCTCACTTATTTTTAAAAATTTTATTCTGGTAACAGCACTTAACATGAGGTCTACCTGCTTTACAAAATTTTAACTGTACAATACAGTATTTCTAACTATGAGTAACATTGTACAGATCTTTAGAACTTATTCAGCTTGTATTAATTGAAACTTTCTGCTTATTGATTATCAACTCCCTATTTCCTCCTCCCCTCCCATCTTACTTCCTACAGATTATTAAATTTCCTGATTTATTATTTCACAAACATTCAGAATGGGCCATCCCAATGCAGAAATCTTTTCTAAGTTATTTTACTGGAGTATTGTTTTTACTGGTACCATGATTCCATCCTGAATTACCTCCTATAGAAATTTACCTCAATAATTACTCACTCTGTTTTCTCTCTCCCATTTTTCTGTATCCATCATCTGAAGCTGTTAACCAGGGCCTCTTCTATCCTAAAATTGAAACATACAAGAAGGAAGTGAAACAAAGCAATTAATCACTATTTCATTTCTTTTTGTGTGTGTGTCAGTTACAACCTAATACAGATTTAATTATATGGCAAAGACAGTATTTCCATCAGTATATATTTAGAGATATTTAGATAAGACATAGCTTGGGATGGAAAAATACAAAAGTACAAACTTCAGCTTTTACTATATGAATTATTTCATATGGTTAAACCCAAAGTGGCATATTCAGGTGTTAGCAGTAAAAAGTGATTTGAGTAAGTACCTAGAATTTGACCAGGACGCATAGTTCAGCAAGCAAGCTCATGTTCCTTTAGGAGACAAAAACTGAGTTAAGATGCAACCTTACTAGTATGTAACTGTAAATTTTTTTCTCTTACACTTCATCAGTTAGTATTCAACCTCAATAATTTAAAAATGCACCCATTTCCTGGTTAATAATTATTTATATAAAAATAATAGAAGCACTTCAGGAACAGTAGTTTGAGGGACTCCATGAACTCGCTCCTCATAGAATCAATCATAATTGGTGAAAATTATAAAAATCAACCATTTAAAGTATCTGTGTATTGTCCTAAGGGCATAGACCAAATGGAAAAACCTTTATTCAAGAAAATCTAAACCTCAGAAGAGTGAGGGCCTATAGTTTTGATCTACAACCCCATTTCCAGTTCCATGTGTTGGAAGCTCTACTCTGGGTAGCTGTAACCTAGAAAACAGGGCTCTTTTTTCCTCCATGTTCTTGTCCAGGACAGTCTCTCCCTGACAGGCCACTTGCATTTCTCACTGCCCCAACTCTCAGGCTCTGAGTTGTAGAATCTCTATTTAGGTCAGCATGGCCGATAGATCTGGGGCTCTCTTCCTGTACCCATTTCCCACTCACAAGGTGGAAGTGCTGGCCCAGCCACGGAAGACTGAGAATACCAAACCCTAATCACTCCTGCTCCAGCCCATTTGTAAGAGCAGAGATTTCATGTCAGAAGAAGCTAGCAGAGAAGACCAGAGACTCAAGTCCCAGGCCTGTGACCTGCCAGAGGGGTATTGTTTTTGTTTTTGTTTGTTTGTTTTTGTTTTTGTTTTGAGATTGAGTTTCGCTCTGTTGCCCAGGCTGGAGTGCAGTGGCATGATTTCGGCTCACTGCAAACTTCGCCTGCCGGGTTCAAGTGATTCTCCTGCCTCAGCCTCCTGAGTAGCTGGGATTATAGGTACCCACTACCATGCCCAGCTAATTTTTGTATTTTTAGTAGAGACGGGGTTTCACCATCTTAGTCAGGCTGGTCTTGAACTCCTAACCTTGTGATCTGCCTGCCTCGGCCTTCCAAAGCACTGGGATTACAGGCATCAGTCACCTGAGCCTGGCCAGGGGTATCATTATAAGAGAAGCTAGCCACTGTCCCCACCCCCAGCTCAGGAGAAGTGGTGCAGAGTTTCTTCCTGAAGGCAAACAGCAGCATGTAGGAAGAAGAAACTCCACAGCTCACTCTAGGGGAACTGACTTTATTTGGAACAGAACATGGGAAGCTTTACTCCTAAGTGTGTTCTCAAAAACACTGGAAATTTCAGTGGTTAACATTAAAAGGATGAGCAGACTATAGATCAACTTATAGGCAAGACACACAAAAATATATCAACTCTTAAAACTCAATAAGAAAATCAACAACTCAGTTTAAAAAGGGGGAAAAGACCTAAACAAACACCTCACAAAAGAAGATAAAAAGGTGTGTGTTAAATAAGCATATGAAAAGATATTCAAAATTATGTCATGAAATTTCAAATAAAAACAAGATATGGCTATACATGTATCAGAATGGCTAAAAGTCAAAAATCTGATAATACCAGATAATGCTGGTGAGGATATATAGTAACAGGGACTGTAATTCCCCTTACTGGGAGGAATGCAAAATGGTATAGACAGGCAGTTTTTTTTTTTTTTTTTTTTTTTAAATTAAGGTAAACAGTCCTACCGTTTGATCCAGCAACCACATTCCTATGTATCTATTCAAATGAAATGAAACCTGGGCACAGTGGCTCATGCCTGTAATCCCAGCACTTTGGGAAGCTTAGAGAGGAGGACTGCTGGAGCCCAAGAGTTTGAGCCCAGCACGGGCAATATGGCAAGACCCAGTCTCTACAAAAAAAAAAAATTAAAATAATTAGACAGGCTTGCTGGCATGTGTCTGCAGTCCTAGCTACTAAGGAGTCTGAAGTGGGAGGATTGTTAGGGCCAGGGAGGTCGAGGCTGCAGTGAATAGTGATCATGCTGCTGCACTGCTACCTGGGTGACAGAGCAAGACCCTGTCGCAAAAAAATAAACCAATGAGTGAGTTGATTATGTCTACACAAAAATCTACATGTGAATGTTCATAGCAGCTTTATTTACAGTTGCCAAAAACTGGAAGCAGCCAAGATGTCATTCAATAGGTGAGTAGATAAATGTGGCCTATGTATACAATGGAATATTGCTATAAATTGAATGTTCATCCCCTCCCAAACTCATGTTGAAATCTAATTGCTGTTGTAACAATATTAAGAGATGGGACTGGTAAGAGGGGATACGGCCATAAGAGCTCTGCCGGCATGCGTGGATTCCTTGTAAAAGGATGAGTTCAACCCCCTTGCGTCTCTCTCTTGCCCTCTCTCTGCCCTCTGCTTTCTGCCATGGGATGACTTGGCAACAAGGCCACCGGATGTCAGCCCCTTGATCTAGGACTTTCCAGTCTCCAAAACGGTGAGGAAATAAGTTTCTGTTCTCTATAAATTACCCAGTTTGTGGTATTTTGTTACAAGAGCACAAGATGAACTAAGATAAGTATTATCTAGAGATAAAAAGAAATGAGTTATTAAGCTATGAAAGACAGAAAGGAAACTTAAATGCATATTGTTAAGTGAAAAAAGCCAGTATAAAAAGGCTATGTACTGTATCTTCCCAACTACATAATATTGTAGGAAACGCAAAACTATCAAGATGGAGAAAAGATCAGTGTTTTTCAGAAGTTCAGGGGGAGGGATGATAGGTGTAGCACAGGAGATTTCTTAGGGCATTGAAACTATTCTATATGATATGATAATGGTAGATACATGGCATTTCACATTAGTCAAAGCATATGTAACTGTACAGCACAAAGAATGAACCCTAAAGCAAACTATGGACTTCAAATCCTCACCAGTATTGGTATTACCGGGTCTTTGGATTTTAATCATAGTTGATAATGTAACAATATTGTTCCACTGATTGTAACATCAATTGTAACAAATGTGCTACACTAATGCAAGATGTTAATAATAGGAGAAACTGGGGATGTAAGAAGTGGTGGGATATATAGGAGTTCTCTGTACTATCTTTAATAAAATCTTAAATAAATGAAAAACAGCTGATGGAATGTAATAAGAAAGGCTTCTCAAAAGCCGCCCCCCCCCCTTTTTTTGCCATGTTGACAATGTCATGTTTTGGCATGATTGCTTTCAACATCTTTGTAATTTTGCCATGTTTACTTTCAACATCTTTGTAATTGGCTATAGTCAGCTCTGAGAGATGACACATAAGATTTTGACCTGATGTCAGCCTCCTCAATGATGAATCAACTACAATGTTTCCCATTTTTCATAAGAGCTAACTCAGCTCTAGAAACCGAATTACTAAAATCAGGAAGAAAAGAGAGGATGCCACTACCACCTTAAAGCAATTTTTAAAAATAATTATAAGGGAATAATCTGAGCAATTGAATGCTAACAAATTAGTTAACATAGATGAAATGGACAAGTTCCTAGGACACAAACTACTGAATCTAACTCAAGAAACTGAAAATCTGAATATACCTATAAAGAACTCAAACAAATATACAAGAAAAAAACAAACAACCCCATCAGAAAGTGGGCAAAGGATATGAACAGACATTTCTCAAAAGAAGACATTCATACAGCCAACAGACACATGAAAAAATGCTCATCATCACTCGCCATCAGAGAAATGCAAATCAAAACCACAATGAGATACCATCTCACACCAGTTAGAATGGCAATCATTAAAAAGTCAGGAAACAACAGGTGTTGGAGAGGATGTGGAGAAATAGGAACACTTTTACACTGTTGGTGGGATTGTAAACTAGTTCAACCATTATGGAAAACAGTATGGCAATTCCTCAAGGATCTAGAACTAGATGTACCATATGACCCAGCCATCCCACTACTGGGTATATACCCAAAGGATTATAAATTATTCTACTACAAAGACACATGCACACATATGTTTATTGTGGCACTATTCACAATAGCAAAGACTTGGAATCAACCCAAATGTCCATCTGTGACAGACTGGATTAAGAAAATGTGGCACATATACACCATGGAATACTATGCAGCCATAAAAAAGGATGAGTTTGCGTCCTTTGTAGGGACATGGATGCAGCTGGAAACCATCATTCTTAGCAAACTATCACAAGAAGAGAAAACCAAACACCGCATGTTCTCACTCATAGGTGGGAACTGAACAATGAGATCACTTGGGCTCGGGAAGGGGAACATCACACACTGGGGCCTATCATGGGGAGGGGGGAGTGGGGAGAGATTGCATTGGGAGTTATACATGATATAAATGATGAATTGATGGGTGCTGACGAGTTGATGGGTGTAGCACACCAACATGGCACAAGTATACATATGTAACAAACCTGCACGTTATGCACATGTACCCTAGAACTTAAAGTATAATAAAAAAAAAGAAAAAAGAAAAAATAATAAATAAATAAATAAAATTAAAAATAAATAAATAAATAAAGCTTAAAAGAAAAAAAGAAATAGATTGGATTCGTAATTTAAAACCTGTGCACAAAGAAAAGTACAGGCAAAAATGACTTCACTGGTGAATTTTACCAAACATTTAAAAAAGAATTAATGCCCATCCCCAACAAACTCTCCAAAAAATAGAAGACATGTTTTCCAATTTTGCCTATGAGGCCATTACCCTAATACAAAACCTGAAAAGGCATCATGAGAAAAGGCGAAAGTGACAAATTAATATCTCCTAAAATAAGGTGCAAAATCATTAACAAAACACTATCAAAATGAATGTAGCAACACATACACAAAAGGGTTATACATCAAGACCAAGTGAGATTTATTCAGGAGTCCGTGATTCATTTAACACCCCAAAATAAATCAGTGTAATAGAATATATTACAAAAATAACATCTCAATTGATCAATAAGAAGCATTCGACAAACCAAATATCCTTTCATAGTACAAGTATGCAACAAAGAGAAGGAAACTTTCTTAATCATAAAATCTATGAAACAGTTCATAGCTGTCATCATATTTGATGGTGAAAATAGAGAGCTTTTCACCGAAGATCAGGAATGAGACAAGGATGCCTATTCTTTCCACTTCTATCCATGACAGCACTAGGTATTCTATTCAAGGAAATTAGGCAAGAAAAAGTAATAAAAGGAATCTAAAATTAAACTAATCACAGATGACATGACTTTGTATATAAACAATCCTAAGGAACAAAACAAACTCTAACAGCTAATAAACAAGTTCAGCAAGGTTTCAGGATACATCCATATGCAAAAATCAGTGGTATTTATGCATATAAATATATTCAGCCCCTGTCCCACATCCATGGATTTAACCAACTGCAGATTGAAAATATTTGAAAACAAATGTACTTAACATGTACAGAATTTTTCTTGGTCCCTAAATAGTATATTATAACAACTATTTACATAATATCTACATTGTATTAGGTATCATAAGTAACCTAGAGATGATTTTAGGTATAGAAAAGATGTGCATAGGTTATATGAAAATACTATCCCATTTTATGTTAGGATTTGAGTGTCCATGGATTTTGGTATTTACATGAGGTCTTAGAAACAATTCCTCACAAATAACAAGGGACAGCTATACAACTAACAATCAGGAAATGAAATTAAGGAAACAATTCCATTTACAATAGCACACAGAAGAATAAAATACCTATAATTTAATTCCACAAAAGAAATGCAATACTTATCAACTGAAAACTACCATAAAACATTGTCAAAAGAAATTAAAGAAGATGTAAATAAATGGAAAGACATCCCATGTTCACAGATAAGAAAACTTTGACTGTCTTTGGGTTGGTCCTGGAGCAAGATGGCCGAATAGGAACAGCTCCAGTCTCCAGCTCCCAGCGCGAGTGACACAGAAGATGGGTGATTTCTGCAGGTTCAACTGAGGTACCGGGTTCATCTCACTGGGAAGTGCTGGACAATCGGTGCTGGTCAGCTGCTGCAGCCCGACCAGTGAGAGCTGAAGCAGGGCGAAGCATCGCCTCACCAGGGAAGTGCAAGGGTGAAGGGAATCCCTTTCCCTAGCCAGGGGAACTGAGACACACAACACCTGGAAAATTGGTTAACTCCCACCCTAATACTGCCCTTTACCAAGGGTCTTTGCAAACGGCACATCAAGAGATTATATCCCACACCTGGCCTGGAGAGTCCCATGCCCACAGAGCCTCCCTCATTGCTAGCACAGCAGTATGCGATCTAACTGCCAGGCAGCAGCGAGGCTGGGGGAGGGGTGCCCGCCATTGCCGCCTGCCATTACTGAGGCTTAAGTAGGTAAACAAAGCCGCCTGGAAGCTTGAACTGGGTGGAGCCAACAGCAGCTCTAGGAGACCTGCCTGTCTGTAGAATCCACGTCTGGGGACAGCACACAGCTAAACAAAAAGTAGCAGAAAGCTCTGCAGATGCAAATGACCCTGTCTGACAGCTTTGAAGAATGCAGTGGATCTCCCAACATGGAGCTTGAGATCTGAGAATGGACAGACTGCCTGCTCAAGTGGGTCCCTGACCCCTGAGTAGCCTAACTGGGAGACATCTCCCACTAGGTGCAGACTGACACCCAACACCTCACACAGTGGGGTACACCCCTGAGATGAAGCTTCCAGAGCAAGAATCAGACAGGATCACTTGCTGTTCAGCAATATTCTATCTTCTGTAGGCTCTGCTGCTGATACCCAGGCAAACAGGGTCTGGAGTGGACCTCAAGCAATTTCCAACAGACCTACAGCTGAGGGTCCTGACTGTTAGAAGGAAAACTAACAAACAGAAAGGACATCCACACCAAAACCCCATCAGTACGTCAACATCATCAAAGACCAAAGGCAGATAAAACCACAAAGATGGGGAAAAAGCGGGGCAGAAAAGATGGAAATTCAAAAAATCAGAGTGCATCTCCCCCTCCAAAGGAACGCAGCTCATCACCAGCAATGGATCCAAGCTGGATGGAGAATGAGTTTGACGAGTTGAGAGAAGAAGGCTTCAGTCCATCAAACTTCTCAGAGCTAAAGGAAGAATTATGTACCCAGCGCAAAGACTAAAAATCTTGAAAAAAGAATGGAAGAATGGATAACTAGAATAATCAATGCAGAGAAGGCCATAAACGACCTGACAGAGATAAAAACCACGACATGAGAAATATGTGACAAATGCACAAGCTTCAGTAACTGACTCGATCAACTGGAAGAAAGAGTATCAGCGAATGAGGATCAAATGAATGAAATGAAGCGAGAAGAGAAGTCTAAAGAAACAAGAGGAAAAAGAAATGAACAAAGCCTTCAAGAAGTATGGGATTATGTGCAAAGACCAAATCTCCGTCTGATTGGGGTGCCTGAAAGTGAGGGGGAAAATGGAACCAAGTTGGAAAACACTCTTCAGGATATCATCCAGGAGAACTTCCCCAACCTAGTAAGGCAGGCCAACATTCAAATTCAGGAAATACAGAGAACGCCACAAAGATACTCCTCGAGAAGAGCAACTCCAAGACACATAATTGTCAGATTCACCAAAGTTGAAATGAAGGAAAAAATGTTAAGGGCAGCCAGAGAGAAAGGTCGGGTTACCCACAAAGGGAAGCCCATCAGACTAACAGCAGATCTCTCAGCAGAAACTCTCCAACCCAGAAGAGAGTAGGGGCCAATATTCAGCATTCTTAAAGAAAAGAATTTTAAACCCAGAATTTCATATCCAGCCAAACTAAGTTTCATAAGTGAAGGAGAAATAAAATCCTTTACAGACAAGCAAATGCTTAGAGATTTTGTCACCACCAGGCCTGCCCTACAAGAGACCCTGAAGGAAACACTAAACATGGAAAGGAACAACCGGTATCAGCCATTGCAAAAACATGCTAAAATGTAAAGACTATCAATGCTAGGAAGAAACTGCATCAACTAATGAGCAAAATAACCAGCTAATATCACAGTGACAGGATCAAGATCACATATAACAATATTAATCTTAAATGTAAATGGACTAAATGGTCCAATTAAAAGACAGACTGGCAAATTGGATAAAGAGTCAAGATCCATCAGTTTGCTGTATTCAGGAGACCCATCTCACATGCAGAGACACACAAAGGCTCAAAATAAAGGGATGGAGGAAGATCTACCAAGCAAATAGAGAACAAAAAAAAGCAGGGGTTGCAATCCTAGTCTCTGATAAAACAGACTTTACCATAATGGTAAAGGGATCAATTCAACAGGAAGAGCTAACTATCCTAAATATATATGCACCCAATACAGGAGCACCCAGATTCATAAAGCAAATCCTTAAAGACTTACAAAGAGACTTAGACTCCCATACAATAATAATGGGAGACTTCAACACCCCACTGTCAATATTAGACAGAGCAATGAGACAGAAAGTTAACAAGGATATCCAAGAATTGAATTCAACGTTGCACTAAGTGGACCTAATAGACATCTACAGAACTCTCCACCCCAAATCAACAGAGTATACATTCTTCTCAGCACCACATCGCACTTATTCCAAAATTGACCACATAATTGGAAGTAAAGCACTCCTCAGCAAATGTACAAGAACAGAAATTATAACAAACTGTCTCTCAGACCACAGTGCAATCAAACTAGAACTCAGGACTAAGAAACTCACTCAAAACCACACAACTACATGGAAACTGAACAACCTGCTCCTGAATGACTACTGGGTCCATAACGAAATGAAGGCAGAAATAAAGATGTTCTTTGAAACCAATGAGAACAAACATACAACATACCAGAATCTCTGGGACACCTTTAAAGCAGCGTGTAGAGGGAAATTTATAGCACGAAACACTCAAGCGAAAGCTGGAAAGATCTAAAATTGACACTCTAACATCACAATTAAAAGAACTAGAGAAGCAAGAGCAAACACATTCAAAAGCTAGCAGAAGGCAAGAAATAACTAAGATCAGAGCAGAGCTGAAGGAGATAGAGACACAAAAAACCCTCCAAAAAATCAATGAATCCAGGAGCTGGTTTTTTGAAAAGATCAACAAAATTGACAGACCGCTAGCAAGACTAATAAAGAAGAAAGGAGAGAAGAATCAAACAGACACAAAAAAAAATGATAAAGGGGATATCACCACGGACCCCACAGAAATACAAACTACCATCAGAGAATACTATAAACACCTCTACACAAATAAACTAGGAAATCTAGAAGAAATAGATAATTTCCTGGACACTTATACTCTTCCAAGACTAAACCAGGAGGAAGCTGAATCCTTGAATAGACCAATAGCAGGCTCTGAAATTGAGGCAATAATTAATGGCCTACCAACCAAAAAAAAAGTCCAGGACCGGACGGATTCACAGCTGAATTCTATCAGAGGTACAAGGAGGAGCTGGTACCATTTCTTCTGAAACTATTCCAATCAATAGAAAAAGAGGGAATCCTCCCTAACTCATTTTATGAGGCCAACATCATCCTGATACCAAAGCCTGGCAGAGACATAACAAAAAAAGAGAATTTTAGACCAATATCCCTGATGAACATCAATGCAAAAATCCTCAGTAAAATACTGCAAACCGAATCCTGCAGCACATCAAAAAGCTTACCCACCATGATCAAGTGGGCTTCATCCCTGGGATGCAAGGCTGGCTCAACATATGCAAATCAATAAATGTAATCCAGCATATAAACAGAACCAAAGACAAAAACCACATGATTATCTCAATAGATGCAGAAAAGGCCTTTGACAAAATTCAACAGCCCTTCATGCTAAAAACACTCAATAAATTCGGTATTGATGGAACGTATCTCAAAATAATAAGAGCTATTTATGACAAACCCACAGCTAATATCATACTGAATGGGCAAAAACTGGAAAAATTCCCTTTGACAATTGACACAAGACAGGGATGCCCTCTCTCACCACTCCTATTCAACATAGTGTTGGAAGTTCTGGCTAGGGCAGTCAGGCAAGAGAAAGAAGTCAAGGGTATTCAGTTACGAAAAGAAGAAGTCAAATTGTCCCTCTTTGCAGATGACATGATTGTATATTTAGAAAACCCCATCGTCTCAGCCAAAAATCTCCTTAAGCTGATAAGCAACTTCAGCAAAGTCTCAGGATATAAAATTAATGTGCAAAACTCACAAGCATTCTTACACAGCAGTAACAGACAGAGAGCAAAATCATGAATGAACTTCCATTCACAATTGCTTCAAAGAGAATAAAATACCTAGGAATCCAACTTGCAAGGGATGTAAAGGACCTCTTCAAGGAGAACTACAAACCACTGCTCAGTGAAATAAAAGAGGACACAAACAAATGGAAGAACATTCCATGCTCATGGATAGGAAGAATCAATATTGTGAAAATGGCCATACTGCTCAAGGGAATTTATAGATTCAATGCCATCCTCATAAAGCTAACAATGACTTTCTTCACAGAATTGGAAAAAATCGTTTTAAAGTTCATATGGAACCAAAAAAGAGCCCACATTGCCAAGACAATCCTAAGTCAAAAGAACAAAGCTGGAGGCATCACGCTACCTGACTTCAAACTATACTACAAGGCTACAGTAACCAAAACAGCATGGTACTGGTACCAAAACAGAGATATAGACCAATGGAACAGAACAGAATTCTCAGAAATAATACCACACATCTACAGCTATCTGATCTTTGACAAACCTGAGAGAAACAAGAAATGGGGAAAGGATTCCCTATTTAATAAATGGTGCTGGGAAAATTGGCTAGCCATAAGTAGAAAGCTGAAACTAGATCCTTTTGTTACTCCTTATATGAAAATTAACTCAAGATGGATTAGAGACTTAAATGTTAGACCTAATACCGTAAAAACCCTAGAAGAAAACCTAGGTAATACCATTCAGGACATAGGCATGGGCAAGGACTTCATGTCTAAAACACCAAAAGCAATGGCAACAAAAGCCAAAACTGACAAATGGGATCTAATTAAACTAAAGAGCTTCTGCACAGCAAAAGAAACTGCCATCAGAGTGAATAGGCAACATACAGAATTAGAGAAAATTTTTGCAATCTATTTATCTGACAAAGTGCTAATATCCAGAACCTACAAAGAACTCAAACAAATTTACAAGAAAAAAACAAACAACTCCATCAAAAAGTGGGCAAAGGATATGAACAGCCATTTCTCAAAAGAAGACATGCATACAGCCAACAGACACATGAAAAAATGCTCATCATCACTGGCCATCAGAGAAATGCAGATCAAAACCACAATGAGATGCCATCTCACACCAGTTAGAATGGCAATCATTAAAAAGTCAGGAAACAACAGGTGCTGGAGAGGATGTGGAGAAATAGGAACACTTTTATACTGTTGGTGGGATTGTAAACTAGTTCAACCATTATGGAAAACAGTATGGGGATTCCTCAAGGACCTAGAACTAGAAATACCATTTGACCCAGACATCCCATTACTGGGTATATACCCAAAGGATTATAAATCATGCTGCTGTGAAGACACATGCACACGTATGTTTATTGTGGCACTATTCACAATAGCAAAGACTTGGAATCAACCCAAATGTCCATCAGTGACAGACTGGATTAAGAAAATGTGGCACATATACAGCATGGAATACTATGCAGCCATAAAAAAGGATGAGTTTGCGTCCTTTGTAGGGACATGGATGCAGCTGGAAACCATCATTCTCAGCAAACTATCGCAAGAACAGAAAACCAAACACCGCATGTTCTCACTCATAGGTGGGAGTTGAACAATGAGATCACTTGGACACAGGAATGGGAACATCACATACTGGGGCCTATTATGGGGATGGGGGAGGGGGGAGGGATGGCATTGGGAGTTATACCTGATGTAAACGACGACTTAATGGGTGCTGACGAGTTGATGGGTGCAGCACACCAACATGGCACAAGTATACATATGTAACAATGTATACTTTCACCATGACCAGGCTAGCCTCGAGCTCCTGACCTCAGGTGATCCGCCTGCCTCAGTCTCCCAAAGTGCTGGGATTACAGGCATGAGCCACCGTGCCCAGCAATAGACTTCATTTTACAAAGAAAATGTAATTATTCTAAGTAAAGTTTCCAAATGTATGAAGCAAAAGTTGGCAGCATTACTAAAAGAGACATTCTGTAATCATGGTGGAGATATTAACAAACCTTTCCCAGTAACTTGATAGATCAAGTATACAGAGATATCAGAAATTACTAGACCATTAAGCACATCCTAAAGGAGTTTAAAGAAACCAAAAGAGTTTAAAACTGCATGTTTAACTGATTTGTACATAACAGACAATAACCAAAACTGAAAGAAGTTATGTTTAAAGTACATTTCTATCAGGTAGTGGATCTTAGTTTGCCTGTTTGATGATTTTATGGCTTATTTTTATAAGTCGATCATTGTGGAAAGTGACCTAGCATTTATGAAATGCCTAGTGTGTACCAGATGTTTTACTTGTAATCCTCAGACAACCTCATGAGAATAATTATCTTCATTTAACAAAGAGGAAACAAAGACTCGGGAAAACTAAGTGATTTCCTAAATTCTGGTAAGTGGTAGAGTTCATGTTTGGACTTACAGTTGTCTCATAGAGTCCTTTTCTGAGTATATTTTAGAAGTGAGACATTATTTCTTGATTAAGTGCTTGACTGCTCCCTTGAAACAAGATACTAAACTTTGAGCATGGGTAAATGTATGTAATTCTACCGTAAAGAGAAATTCATATAAAATCCCTTTTTATGTCTCCCTTTTCCTCTCTTCCTTTTTCTTCCTATAAGCCCAAATCACTATAAAAAATGAAGAGTTAACACTACCCATCATTATAAATTATTTGCTGCAGGCTTTAGTGCAGAAGAAAATGAAAGCTCACCTTACGAATATTAGGTGAATAAGATGCTAGCGCTTACAAAGTGGAGTTAACCTGTTTTAACCAAGAGATGTTATGCCAAAGAGTATAAAAATTGAAGAGGAAAGTTTAGCTTTCTTAGAATATGTGTATATTAGATGAGGTATAATAGATGATATTTATTTAGCCAGGCTTTGTGTTTTAAATATATAATTTTATTTGTGTATCCCATCAATTCTGTGAAAAAGGTACTACTGTAGTCCACATGTTATAAGTGAGAAAAATGAGGTTCAGCGCAGTTAGATACCTGTGCCTAAAGTTTCGCTGATAAATAAGTAGTAGAGCAAGAATAGACCCCAAGAGTCCGTGATGGTAACCACATAAACCATATTTTCCTCAGAGGTATGTGAAGGTCTCCTAAAACCAGAATTTTTTTTTTTTTTTTTCTGGTAAAAGCAGACTTACAGTCTATATTTTCTTCCATTCATTTTTTTTCACTTCTGATCCAGAGCATGCCTTTATTTCACTCATCCAATCTATTGGACAACCTTGAACTTTTCTAGATTTCTTTTTGGGGGATTGACTGTGACCACATGTGTGTTAAAATGGACAACTGTTCTGTTGTCTGAAGAGATTCTAGTCTATTACTTTTATAGGTGTTCTACAGATATAGAATTAGGAAAAGCATTGTCTACATGAAGAAATTTGGAAAACGCAAGGAAAACCAACCAGAAGGCCAAAGTTGAGGAAGACTCGTGTCTGAGAAAATGAAAGTGTACATCACGCTTAGGTAAGAGAAGCCTAGGATACAGGAAAGAGCAGATTCAAATCCAATCCAAAAGCTGAACATTGACCAGCATCGTACTAAAATAAACGTACCATATGGAATAAATGGGAAGATTTTTCATCTCACATGTAGTCTAATGCTTCCTGCTTCTCTCTTCAAGTTCTAAGAACTAACAGGCAAGTACTTTTAGCCGCAGGTGAAGTTTGAGAGAGATCGGGACTAACAGAAGTATGCTGTGTTTGGAATATGTGTTCTTCCGCCAGCTGTAGGACATGAGTGTCTCCTCTTGGGTGCCTGTAGCCTAGCTTGTTTCTTTCTGGAATCTTTAGCCATGCACTACATCAATTATAGGAATAATAGCTATGAAAGACTCCAAGTTTTCCCTTCTTTCCATATCTGAGGTGAGAAAGATATAGATGAGGTAAAATGCTGTTCCCATTTCAAATATGCAGCCTGACAAAGCAACACTACTTTCTCAAGCAGTTGCAGTGTACTACAATCCAGTCTTTGGGATTAGAAATCTGAAAGACTCAGACTAATGCTACTGAAATCAAAAGTTTCCTTTTACTGGTTTCATCCTTATTGGTAAAAGGTACAGATGAAATTATTGTATTTGTTTAGCATTAATTGTAATTTTTGAAATGTACTCACCACTTACTAAAGGTTATAAAGCATGACATTATGTTAATGAAGAATCTAATGAATTTTTTTTTTTTTTTTTTTTTTTTTTTTTTTTTTTTTTTTTTTTGAGACGGAGTCTCGCTCTGTCGCCCAGGCTGGAGTGCAGTGGCGCGATCTGGTCTCACTGCAAGCTCCGCCTCCTGGGTTCACGCCATTCTCCTGCCTCGGCCTCTTGAGTAGCTGGGACTACAGGCGCCTGCCACCTCGCCCGGCTAAGTTTTTGTATTTTTAGTAGAGACGGGGTTTCACCGTGTTAGCCAGAATGGTCTCGATTTCCTGACCTCGTGATCCGCTTGCCTCGGCCTCCCAAAATGCTGGGATTACAGGGTGAGCCACCGCGCCCGGCCTAATGAATAATTTTTAAAAACATTCTGCCAGTGTGTAATACCAGCACTTTGGGAGGCCAAAGTGGGCTGATCACGAGGTCAGGAGATAGAGACCATCCTGGCTAACACGGTGAAACCCGTATCTACTAAAAATACAAAAAATTAGCCGGGCGTGGTGGCGGGCGCCTGTAGTTCCAGCTACACAAGAGGCTGAGTCAGGAGAATGGCGTGAACCCGGGAGGCGGAGCTTGCAGTGAGCTGAGATTGCACCAGACTCCAGCCTGGGACAGATGGAGACTGTCCAAAAAAAAAAAAAAAAAAAAAAAAAAAAATTCTGTCAGTGACAAGTAAAAAAAAAAAAAAAAAAAAAAAAAACTGAATATCCTCTATTGCTTCATATGTGTTCATTGATATTTTCCACAATGTCCAAAATAATGTATTTTATGTAGCTTCTACTCATGAAATATTAGTTGATTTTTTTTTTTTTTTTTCCGTAGAGGATTCATTTCAAGTTATCTCCCAAACCTTGTTGAGCTAAAGTTCAATCTGTCTCTCAGAGGTGGAAACACCTACTTGTAACTGAAAAGTCACTGGGGCTTGTGTTTTGATGCCAGTAAAGACTCATTCATCATTGTTAATGATGTTGGTACACCTGTTTATAAGTTACAGGTACAGAAAAGCCTGAAATAGTAATGTCTTACCCAGACAGATATGGGGACATTTTCTGTTTTATTCTAGAGGGAACATTTTTTCTCACTTTGTTTCAAAATGACTTTGCAGACAGTGAGAGTGATGGGTGTTTTACTCTTACCATTGACTCTCAAATTTGCAGTAAACCACGTGGTTTCTTTCTTAGAAATACAGAAATTATGAGCTGGAAATAACCTTAGAAAACAGCCCCATTATTTTACAGATGAGGAAACAGGAACCCAGAAAATGATGAGCACCTTTCCAAGGTACTAGATTTAGTTAGCAGCTGAGCCAGAACTGGAGTCTATATTTGCCTTATTCCACCTCCAGTGTTGTTTCCCCACCACACACAATCCTGTTTTACATATCTCAAGCCAAATAACCAGTCAGTTCACCAAAGAAAGTCCAGTTGATTGACCTGTTAGCCTGTAATGAGCTCTGCAAAATTCCCCATTCTTTGTACTACATAGGTGGTGCTATTATTAATTGTATTAGACAGTGGCTGCTTCATGTAGACAAAAGGAGAACATGACTTTTCTGAACTTTGTACCACAATATGCTGTATTTTATTCTAAGAAAATCCTATTTTAGGAACACTGAATTCTGTAACTGATTAGGTTTCCCTTTTCTAAATGACTGCTAGACAGCTAAGAGCAAATGTGTGGCCTAATTTTACTAGTGGAAAGGGCACTGTGTAATCTAGTGTTCTATTATCCTTAGTCCTGCCTTTATTTTACATCCTTATCTTTGACTTTTTTCTTTT
Source organism: Rhinopithecus roxellana (assembly GCF_007565055.1). Lineage (NCBI taxonomy): Eukaryota > Metazoa > Chordata > Mammalia > Primates > Cercopithecidae > Rhinopithecus > Rhinopithecus roxellana. Next base: position 143,092,368 of record NC_044554.1, read on the forward strand.
GATTTTACACTTATTTTGTACCATCTTGCTTTATTCAATCATTGAAATTTAATTCCTTCTTGTGACAATGTAAATATAGATAAATGTAGGTGGGATTGGTTTTAATATGCAACAATTTTGTTATGATAGATTGTTTCAACATTTATTCCAGTTTATTTTGAATATATCTAGAAGCCTTTACTAACTCAAGTTGATTAGTTTACCCTCTTCAACCTTGGGCTACTCTCATTTTGATAAGTTTACATCATGAAGATGACATGAGGAAATTAAATTATTTTGTAACTTGTTTACATAATTTGATTTGCCTGAACTACATCTGAACCTGAGTTCAAACTCACAGAAGATAAATAACAAATTTGCTATAAAATGTATCTCATACATATAGAGAGAAGTTAACTAGCATTAGTTTTAAAATTATTTTTACCAGGTAAAATGTTTGCTTTATTGGGCATTTCCTTGGAGTTGAAAAAGCTGTCTGTTTAGCAGATACATTTCTGAGAGATCAATAGTATCGACTTAAACTTCAAAGGGTGCCTTTTTCCAAATATTTTACATTATTAGCACTTAAAGAGATAAAGATACATGGTGGATTATGGAATAGCTCAGAATTTGTCTAACAATCCTCACTCATGTTTGCAATTAGTTCAGGGCCTAGCAATGATTTGATTTTGTTTGAAAGTTAATTTACTTTATGAAGTAACATTTGCTATTTGTGATTATTCACAAGGCACAAGACTTCAAAAGTAAAATATTTCATTGGTTCTTCGTGAGTTTCTTCCCTCAGTTTTTCTAAGGATTCAGCTATGTACATCCTTGCCTGTTATGTGCGTGGTGATATTATTACTTGTAGGTAACTCCAAAGACTTGAAAATAATCAACATGTTGTTGAGATTCTATGATTTTAAAGCATCCTGAAAACCACGAGAAAGTGTGTTTGAGAAATAAACACATTACAAAATAAGGCATGAGAATATTGCATCTGTTGGTTCAGTAAGTTCTCACTGAGAAAATTAGAGAACAAAACATCGCATGGTATGCTGCTTAAGTTATACTCACCAGATGAAAGCACATTTAATAAATGATGGAATAAACACACAGTTATTTCAAAAAATAGGCAAGTTAGACCTAGGGCTGCATTATCCTGTAGAGCAGCCTCTACATACATGTGGCTATTTGAGTACTTAGAGTGTGTCTAGCATTAAACTGAGATGTGTTGTAAGTACAAAACATATGCTGAATTTCAAAGATACAGTACAAACAAAAATATGAAATATCTCACTAATAATTTCATATTGATTTCCTATAGGAATAATATTTTAGATATACTTGATTGAATAAAATACAGTAATAAAAGTAATTTTACCAGTAAAACCTGAGGATTGGTAGAAAATGATATAGAAAATTTCAACAAGAAACAAGATTAGTTTTAATGCTCTTGTTGGTCTCCCAGTAATTTTATTCCTGGAAATTTATTTTTTAGAGACAAAGTCTCACGATGTTGCCCAGGCTGGTCTCAAACTCCTGGGCTCAAGTGATATTCCCACTGTGGCCTCCCAAAGTGCTGAAATGACAGGTGTGAGCTGTCATGCCTGGCCTCTTATTCCTGGAAGTTTAAACTAAGAAATAACAGTAATAAAATCTATATGTACATCACATATAATGACCACAAGTATACACCCAAAGCATGCGCACGTGAATGCACACACACTGAGTCCATTAGCAAATACATATTGCTTAACAATAAAAGAATTAACTAATTTCAGACAGACAATTTGAAGTTGGTATATGTAAATTAAATATGATACATGGAAAAATCAAACAAGGTGATACACAATATAATTGTACTGTGCATGCAAATCAAAAGGGACCAGAAATAAATATTCAAAATAACATTGGTGTGCTGAGGCAATAAAAGTATAAGTGATTTTCATCTTCCGGTTTTTGAAGCATTACTGATATACCATCTTTTACATTAATTTTTAAAGAGATAAAAGGGAAAATAATGTATTACACAGAAACTAGCATACCTTGTATATTAGGCTGCTTGGGCTGGCATAACAAAATACCGTAAACTGGGTGGCTTAAACAACAGAAATCTGTTTTCTCACAGTTCCAGAGGCTGGAAAGCCCAAGATGAAGGTGCTAGGCAGTTCGGTTCCTGGTGGAGCTCTCTTCCAGGCTTTCAGAGAGCTGCCTTTCTAACAGTGTCTTCACGTGGTAGGAGGTGGGCAGGAGATCTTCTTAAAAGACCACCAATTCTGTTAGTTTAGGGCCCCACCTTTATGATCTTTTAAAACTGCAATTACCTCCTAAAAGCCCTGTTTCCAAGTATAGTCACACTGGGAGTTAGGGCTTCAATATATGAATTTTGGGGAAAGCACAGTTCAGGCCATAGCATTTTATAATGTGACCTCATGCTATAATACAAAGAACATAAACATTGTATTTAAAGAAGTTTGAAATTGAACTCAAATTCCATTGCAAAGAAGCTATTTATTTAACTCCTCCAAGTTTCCATTTTCTTAACTGTAAAATAGGGAATGAACATTTATTTCATAGGATTGTTTTCTTTTTGTCCCGTTTTTTTCTTTACTCCTTTTTTCTTTATTGCCTTCTTTGAGAATAATCAAGTTTATTTTTTCATTTACAAGCTTTCGTATTCTTATGATTTTCTTAGAGATTACCATATGCATCTTTGATCTATTAGAATATCTATAAATTAATGGTATTGTTACTTTTTGGAAAATAAAATAATCTTACAACCTGTAAACTGTTCTTAAACTCTTCCTACATTTTGTGCTATTGCTATCACATAGCATTTCAGCTCCAATTTTATCCTTTGATGTCTGTTCTGTGAAAATGAGAATGGGCCTAGGACTGCCTTAGTTTGTTTAGTGTTGCTATAACAAAATGCCACAGACTGGGTAATTTATAAAGCATGGCAATTTATTTGGCTCATAGTTCTTGAGGCTGGAAGTGGCCTCCTCTTGTGAGGTCCTTCTGGCTGCTTCATCCTGTGGCTGAAGGCCTTACATAACAAGAGAGTACAGGAGATACTGCAAGAGGACCTAACTTGCTTTCGTAACAGTCCCACTCTCAGAATAACGAACCTACTCCTGCAATAACATCACTGATCTATTCATGATTGCAGAGCCCTCATCACCTTGTGAAGATCCCACCTGTCAGCACTGTTACACTGGGGATTAAGTTTCCCACACATGAGCTTTAGGGGACACATTCAAACCATAGCAGGGCCTATCAACTATGTTTTCTTTGCCAGCTGTGGATGCTAAACTTCGAAAGAGGTGCTGAGAAAAGTCATTATTGGAGGAGACAGTATTCTTTCTCGGTTCTACTATGGCTGTCTCACCAGGTTTTTCCAGGGTGTGCTTTTTTCTCCACTGCACAGCCCAAGTGGTTTTCTTCAGGGCCTGGTACCACCAGGGTGCAACCTTCTGCAGCATTTAACTGTTGGTATCCACTTGGGTAGCAGTGACCTCAGCCCAAGTCATACAAAGAGGGCTATATTCCTGAAGAGGGAGACCTGTCAAGCGCCTCAATCCAGCAGTGCCTACAACAGCTCCCAAATTCCCTCTGTAAGCCCAATTTCCTCTGTCCACCTGCCCATCAGCCCTAGCTCACCTGTGTCCTACAAGTTTGCTTCCTGTGACCCTCTTATTGTAGATACCATGAGTGTATTAGTCAGTGTTCTCTAGAGGGACAGAAGTAATAGGATATACATATATATGTATACATAGAATTATATGTGTGTGTGTGTGTGTGTATGTATATATATCCATATCCATATCCCACAATAGGCCATCTGCAAGCTGAGGAGTAAGGAGAGCCAGTCTGAGTTCCAAAACTGAAGAACTTGTAATCTGATATTTGAGGGCAGGAAGCATATAGCATGGGAGAAAGATGCAGGCTGAGAGGTTAGGTCAGTCTAGCCTTTTCACATTTTTCTGCCTGTTTTATATTTGCTGGCAGCTGATTAGATGGTACCCACCCAGATTAAGGGTGGGTCTGCCTTCCCCAGCCCACTGACTCAAATGTTAATCTCCTTTGGCAACACCCACACAGACACACCCAGGATCAATACTTTGCATTCCTCAAGCCAATCAAGTTGACACTCAGGGTTAACCATCACAATGAGCCACAGACCTCATGTCTACAACCCCCCTCTATCTTCACACCTGCCTACAACCATCAACTTGCCTGAGTGAACAGAAGTTCTTTCCTTTTTTGTTTGTCTCCTGTGGGTTATCTCTGGCCTGGAATGCCCAGATAATTTCTCCAGCATCTACTGGGTTATAACCAATCTTTAGTAAAGTCTGATTCCCCTCCAAAGTTTGTCCTTCCTTGAGTATTCTCCAACTTCCCCAGAATACCTGTTAGAGTTCTTTTTATCTTCATGGTTACTCTGTTGTTTCTGCCTCCTGCTAGGGCTTGGGGTGATACATCTGATAATTTTGCTGTGTTTGAAAATTTGTAAAGGCAATTTCTATTTTCAGCCTAGACGAAGTACCTTGGACTGAATATAACTGCCTGCCGGAAACAAGTAAAAACTGGACAAAATAGAAGAAACACTTGTTTTCAAACATTGTCTGTGACACCACATAGTGATTTTGAGAGATGGGAACACAGCAGGAGAACTCTATGATTTCCCTCACTTACTGATGTGAAAGACTTTCCAGATCAGTGCACAAGGAGGGAAAACCCAGCTGGAGCCTGGTGGTGTTCCTCAGTTATGGAGAAACTGAGATGGAAGGGAGTTTAGGCAGCTGGAATTTGCAGGGAAGAGTTCCAGAGTGGGGGAGTCTGGAGTCCCATAGAGGATTTCAGTTGAATCTTCAATTGAGTATTTACCAGTGTACGTATGAGAAGAAACTTTCTGAGACTGAGTAAAAAGAAAACCACATGAAAGGATTAGAGAAAGCAATCCTCAAAACATGAACAGAATCAGCAATAATGTGTGTTCCCATCAGCCAGAATGGAAAATAACTCATAATTCGAGGATATTGGGTGGAGTATTACATCAATAGTGAGTAAAATTAGCTCTAGATTAAAGCCTCCTCCAATTATGTCTAACAAATTTAAAAGCAAGGCTCCAAAAGATCAAACTCTTTCCATGTAACTTAACTGCATCTTAGAGTGAAGTTCAAGGATATTAATAAGATTACAAAAATATCCAGCCCTCAACAAGGTAATACTCACAATTTAAAAATTGTCAGGCATGCAGTGAAGGAGGAAAATGCAACTGGCGTGAAGAGAAAAATTAAACTGGAAAATGATGCAGATGAAAGTGCAGACAAGGACTTTAAAAATAGTATGTTCAATTAGATAGAGAAAAATTTAGCATCTTAAGAGATGTGTAATATATCAAAAAAACTAAAATCAACTTCTAGAGATAAGATCTGCAAAGTCTGGGATGAAAAGTTTACTGGAAGGGATTAACAGAAGATTAGGCACTGCTGAAAGATTAGTAAACTTGAAGGCATAGCAATTGATGAGGTTCAAAACACACTACCCCAAAATATGACACCTTGGCATATGGAGTGTTGTAAGCTGAAGGGGGCTGAGAAAACCTCAGAAGCAGGAAGGTTTCTCTGACTTTCTCCTACCTTTCTCCCCTGAAGCAGGTGATAAAGGTTAGAAAGAATCCTCTGACCTTCTGCCCCATGCAGGTCATAAAACTTAGAAATAATATTCTGACCTTTCCCTCGAGCATATTATAAGACCCTCACGTGACAGGTAGCCTCCCTGTACCCAAAGGAAAGGAAGGCCCTTCTCTTTGAAGACATAGGGACATAGAGAATAATCGGAACAAACAAGCCTTGCTACATTTCCCCCAGTTCGTCATCATTAGACCATACCCTCTTTGTCTAATTCTACTTCTCAACAGCTATCCGTTTCTTCATCAAACTTAGCATAAAAATACATTTCCCTGTTTCTTTGGGTCTTCATTTCTGAAGGCTCTCATGTCACATAAAATTTATTAAATAAATTTGTATGCTTTTGTCTTGTTAATATGTTTTTATCAGTTTTATTGTTAAAGCTGGTCAGGGACTCTAAGAGGGTCAAGGAAAATCTGCTTCCCCTACACAATTAAAATATCCAAAATGATAGAAGGCAGAAGAGAAATGACTGACAAAAAGGTGCATCAGTAAGCTTTGGAACAACTTCAAGTTACTCAATATATGTGTAATTTGAGTCCATAAAGTATAGAAGTGAAAGAGACATAAAAATATTTAAAGAAATGACTTAAAATTTCCAAATTTCATAAAAATTATAAGTCTACAGATCCAAGAAGCTAAATGAACTTGAACAAGAAACAAGTCAAGGAAAAGTACATCAGGACATATAACAAAACAAATGTTTAAAACGAATAATGAACTGAGCACATTAAAAGCAGCCAAAGAAAAAAAGATATGTTACAAATGGAGGAACAAAGACAAGGATGGCAACACATTTCTCATCTGAAACAATGCAAAAGACAAGTGAGCAGTATCTCTAAAGTACTTTAAGAACAAATCTGGTCAACATATAAACTTTCTGCAACAAAGAAAAGCTGAAACAAATCAATAGCAGTGGACCTGTACTAAAAGAAATAGTAAAAATTCCTTCAGACAGAAGCAGAGTGGTAACAAATGAGATCTGTACCTATAAAGAGGAATGAAGACTAGAGTCATCCTTCAGTATCCACAAGGGATTGTTTCTAGGATCCCTGTTGGATACCGAAGTCCACAGATGCTCAAGTGCCTTGTATAAAATGGCATACTATTCGCATATAACCTATGAAAATTTTCTGCATACTTTAAATTATCTCTAGATTACTTATAATACCTAATATAATAGAAATGCTATGTAAGTAGTTGTTATCCTCTATTTTTTAGGGAATAATGACAAGAAAAAAATCTGTAAGTCCTTAGTATAGATGCAGCCATTCTAGGCCTAACTACATAGTACAGGTCAGCAACAGAGCAAACATTTTCTGAAATTTTTAAAAAGTATATTCGACCCACAGTTAGTTAAATCTATTGATACAGAACCTGCAAATACAGAAGGCTGACTAGAAATAAAATAAATGTGCATATATATAAATTAATTTTAACCTATGTTTTATCTCTTTAAAAGTAAACCAAGTATCTTAAGGAAAAATATAACAACACATTCGGGGGCTTGTAATATATGTAGAAATCAAATATATGACAACAATAGAACAAAATCTAGTGAGGGGGAAGTATACTGTTTCAAGGTTTATATCTGTACATTAAGTGGTAGCATATTACTCAAATGTAGATTGTGGTAAGTTAAACAAGTATACTACTAGCCTTAAAGCAACATTAACAACAAAATAGAACAAAGAACTTTAGCTAAAATTCTTACAAAGGAGATAAAATGGAATCATAAAAAAATAATTTCTACAAAGATAGAAAAAAGAATGGAATAAGGAACATGGGGGAAATTAAGAACTAAAGAACAAGATGACACATTTATATTCAATTCAGTAATTACATCAAATGTGAATGATGTAAACATTTTAGTTTAAAGGCAAATATTGCTGAATTAGATAAAAAAGCAAGCAAGAAAATATGGTGCTTATATGAAATATACTTACATATGAAGACATAAATAGGTTAAAAGTAAAAGGATAGGAAAAAATACCATGATAACAGTAGTCAGCAGAAAGCTGGATTGGCTGTATTAATGTCAAAGTAGGTTTCAGAGCGGAGGATATTACCAGGGATAAGAAAGTTGTTTCATAATAATAAAGGGTTGAATTTATCAAGTGACTTTAACAATCCTAAACATTTATGCACTTAATGGTAGGTCCTTTAAAATAGATGAAGCCAAAACAGAATTGAAAGAACTATGCAAAACCACAATTATAGTTGGAAATTAACACCTACTTTAAATTAATGTATTGAATAAACAGATAAAAATATAAGGATAAAAAGACACTATCAATCAGCTTTATCTAACTGATATTTATAGAATACCGCACCCACCAGCAGAATACACATTCTTTTCAAGTGTATATGGACATTTTACAAAGATATATATTATTGTTTGCTGTACAATAAAGTGCCAATACATTTAAAAAGAATCAAGTATGTCCACTGAGCATAATGAAATTGAATTAGAAATCAATAGCATAAAAATCACTAGAAAATCCCTAATATTTGGGAACTACAAATCATATTTCTTAATGTCCCATAGGTCAGAAAAGAAAGAAGGGAAATTATAAAAATATTTTAAACCAAATCAAAATGAAAAAGCAAGTTTGCAAAATTTCGAGGATGCAGCAGACACAGAGCTTAGAAGTAAACCCATAGCAAAGAAAGTCTGTATCAGAAAAAGAAGAAACTTCTCAAGTCAGAGGTCTCGGTTTCATATTTAAGGAAGGAAAAAATGGAAATCAAACCCAAATGTAGACTGAAGAAAGGAAATAATAACAATAATTGCAGAAATCCATAAAACACAAAACAAATATAATGGAGAAAATTAATCAAAAGCTGGTGTTTTGAGAAGGGCAATATAATCAATAAAGTCAGACTGATGAGAAAAAAAGAAAAAAGCAGAAATTACCACTGTTTGGAGTGAGAAGTGACACCACTAGAGTTTCTATATACATTTAAAAAACATAGCAAGAGAAAATATTATTTTGGTAAGTATGTTATTCATTTAGATGAGTTAAATGAACTAGGCAAAAACCTTGAAAGATGTAACCAAGAAAGTTCATTCAAGGAGAACTAGATAGTCTAAATAGTCTTATATCTATTAAAAAATTAAATTTTATTTTCACTTCCAAAAGCTTCCTTGAGCCCCACCTCCTTCTTTGTAGTAACAACACTTAGCATAAGATCTACATTCTTAGCAAATTTTTAAGTATCATAGTCTCCCTTTATCTGCAGTTTCACTTTCTGCAGTTTCAGTTATCTATGGTTAACTTTTTTCCAAAAATATTAAATGGAAAATTTCAGAAGTAAACAAAACTTAATACCTTTTAACTGTACACCATTCTGAGTAGCATGATGAAATTCATATGCAAATAAACCAGTAAACTTCAGAATACAATAATCCACTGCCCTAATCACCCCAGGGCCAGGTACTAGGCAACTAAGGACAGCCCCTCTACCCCAGAGCCCGCTGAAATTATTCAAACTAGCCAAGCCTCACTCACCTTGACATGCCTATCCCAGGGAAACCATGCAAAAAAAGCATCATCCGCGCTTTCCCCTCATTCCTTCTGCCTCCAGACTGACCTGGGTACCTCCCCAAGTGGCCCAGCATGGCATGTCCCTTCCTTGGGAACTGTATGTAAGTAACAATCTATCTTTCCAACAGCAGTCCTCACCTGATCTGTTGGCCTCACTGTACCTAATAAAAACAAAATCACAGCCACATTTTAAAATAGCACCATTTACTATGTGCAAGTTATATCTCAATCCATTTATGAAAAGAAAAATATAGTAATTTAAAAATTGAAAAGCCCCTTTAAGAACCTTTATAATTTTTGTTTCCATTTCCTTCGTCCCTCAGAGAGAATTCTTGTTTCTTCTGCAGGCTTTAGAGCAGAGTACCTGATAGAACTTTCTGCAATTATGGAAAAATTTTATATCTGTGCTTTCTAATATGCTAGCAACTTGCTACTTGTGACTGATGAGCAGTTGAAATGTGGTCATTTGAGGAACTCAGTTGTTAGTTTAATTTAATTTCTACCAATTTTAATTCAAATTTAGTCACATGTGACCAGTAGCTACTGTATTGGACTGTGTAGCTCTAGAGGTTGTTGATGATGTGATCTCCCCCAGAGCAAATATTCTCTTATTTTAGTAGACAGGAAATCTATTTGATCCAGTAAGGAATTAAATAGATTAATTGATTTGAGGCTGCATTTCCGTTTTGTAAGGCTCTATTTTGATTTGCTCTTACTCCTGGAGTATAGATCCTCACAGATCTCAATTAAATTGTTAGTGGGACCAAACTCTATTTTTGTCTTAGTAGCCTGTAATACAACTTTTGTTTGTTTCTTAACCCGTGCAATTTAAGAGTCAACAAATGCTTTGAGGGAAACAGTGGCACAAGGTTTCAGGTTCACTCTTCTGTGATTTTTCTTGGCTCCTTGATCTTGGCCCCTCAAGTTCTGGCTGTCGTAATTTTCTCCAAAAACTTCAAAGAGCTGATGTTTGTAACTTATCCAGTTTACATAGTTATTCTCAGCATGAAGCTTAATTTATGCAAGCTCCATTACCATAGCAAGTTGTGGAGATCCTCATAGGATTCGTCGGTAAAATATTACATATAAAGTTGTTATTTCACTGACAATACATGTTTCCTCTTCTTTTAACTTAGAACTAGCAGTAGGTCCTAAGGTAATAGTAAAATTTGATTTCTGTAAACTTAGGAAGTCTAAGTAGTAAAATTTAAATTTCAGTAGCTTCTCAGTGCCCTTTCTCCTGCTCAAGTTGCTTTTAGTCAATTTATTAGAGACTTGTAGTTTACCAAACCACCTCTCAGGATTTACTCCTTGCTTAGTATGATCTCTTTAGAGCTTCCCTTCCCTCGCTTCAAAACTCAGTAGTGTCTGTCCCATATTCTCAATTCCAGTTCCTTTACTCTATGCTCTGAAAGCTTACCATGCCCCTCCATTAAAGCAGAGTTAGCCATTAAGTGTCCTCCAGTCTCTACATGCTAATGTCTTTCTGTATCTTCATTTTCCATGCTCCATGTGAGGTAACTTTCTGAAATCCAGGCCTTGTGCTGTCACTTTACTGCTTTATACCTCTCAGTCATTCCCCATTACCCATAGGAAAAAGCTCAAACTCCTTGACATGGTGCATAAGACCTTTCATGTGCCAGTCACAGGTGACCTTTCTGGCGCATTTTTAGCTTGACTTCCACATGCATCAAAAAGTTCAATTTTTCCAGATGTTTTCGTGGAAATGGAGTTTTAATTTTTTTCCCCAGAACATGTTATATCTGTCACATTCTTCTATTTTTGTCATGTGCTACTCTTTCTCTTAAATACTCTTTCTTCCTCTTTTCCCAGAAAATATTCTACTCACTCTTCATGGTCCACTGAAGCATCACCTGTGTTGTGAGACCTTCCTTCTGATGTTTTTCTCCAGCTGGTCTGTTAGCTCCTGAAGCTTATGCTATTTTCTTATTCATTGTGTGTCATTTTCTTATGTCCCCTTAGCACCACCTTGACAAGTAATAATTGCTTTACAAGTGTTTGTTTTATACAACTGAATTGCAGTGAATAGCAGGGCTTAGCCCGAGCTTCAGCTGATTCTTTAGACAGAAAACTAAGTATTTCAAGCCTTGCATGTAAATCCCAGGCAAGGCTATTTTGGTCAGGTGAATGTTTTAGCACTTGTCAGCTCATGGCGTGGAGGTAGCTGCCAGCTTTCCCTCACATCTTGCGCCTGTCCTGGATATCATAAATGATATTGTCATTTTTAAGCACAGCAAAGTTTTTTTATACTCCCTTCAAAGGAAATAAGTTTTATACAGTTACATATGGGAAAAGTCCGTATGTAAATACTAATATCTTAGAATTTGAGCCATAAGCTACATCTGTACCTTGAAATTTACTTCTGAATTGTCATCACAGTATGTTACAGAGTAGCTCCATGATTCCTTAATAAGTTAGTTGACTCTCAGCTAGGGTAGTAAATTTTCTTGAACAATTGAGGTCAGAGGTATCTGGGTTACTTTTTAGATGAAGGTTATTTTCTAGCTTAACGCTCTGAAGGTCTAAACTACAATGTAACTTTAAATGCAAAACAGGCACTGCTTGTGCCTGAAGCAGTGGAAAAATGAGGTCTTAGTACACATCATGTAAGGTTTCTTAAATATACACTGTGCTATAAAATTGAAATAATGAGAAGAAAAAATAACTGAAAACACTTTTAGAGTACACCTTGGGACATCTAAATAATGTTGGAATGGAAAAGGAATAAAATGTTGCAGGAAGTCAGGGACCCCGAACGGAGGGACCGGCTGAAGCTGTGGCAGAAGAACATAAATTGTGACGATTTCATGGACATTTATTAGTTCCCCAAATTAATACTTTTATAATTTCTTACGGCTGTTTTTACTGAAGTCTCTGAACATAGATTGTGAAGATTTTATGGACACTTATCACTTCCCCAGTCAATACACTTGTGATCTCCTATGCCTGTTTTTACTTTAATTTCTTAATCCTGTCATCTTCGTAAACTGAGGAGGATGTATGTCTCCTCAGGACCCCGTGATGACCCTGTGATGATTGTGTTAACTGCACAAATTGTTTGTAGAGCATGTGTGTTTGAACAATATGAAATCTGGGCACCTTGGAAAAAGAACAGGATAACAGCAATGTTCAGGGAACAAGGGAGATAAGACTTTGGACTCTGACTGCCGGTGATCCGGATGGAACAGAGCCATATTTCTCTTCTTTCAAAGGCAAATAGGAGAAATATCACTGAATTCTTTTTCTTAGCAAGGAATATCCCTGAGAAAGAGAATGTGCCCTGAGGGTAGGTCTATAAATGGCCCCCTTGGAGGCGGCCATCTTTTATGGTCAAAGCCGAAGGGATGAAAAAAGCCCTGGTCTCCTGTAGTGCTCCCAGGCTTATTAGGTCGAGGAAATTCCCGCCTAATAAATTTTGGTCAGACAGGTTGTCTGCTCTCAAACCCTGTCTCCTAATAAGGTGTTATCAATGACTATGCGTGCCGGAAACTTCATTAGCAATTTTAATTTCGCCCCATCCTGTGGTCCTGTGATCTTGCCCTGCCTCCATTTGCTTTGTGATATTTTATTACCTTGTGAAGTATGTGATCTCTTGTGACCCACACCCTATTTGTGCACTCCCTCCCCTTTTGAAAATCGCTAAAAAATCCTTGCTGGTTTTACCGCTCAGGGAGCATCATGGAACCTGACAACATGTGATGTCTCCCCTGGACACCCAGCTTTAAAATTTCTCTCTTTTGTACTCTTTCCCTTTATTTCTCAGACCAACCAAGATGCTTAGGGAAATAGAAAAGAACCCATGTGAACTATCAGGGTGGGTTCCCCTGATGATAAAATACATTCAGTTATACCTGGGAGAGTTATAGAAAGAAAATAGAATGTCTCCTAGTTGAAAATTTGATGTCCCCTGGAAAAACTGCAGGCGTTTATGTTGCTGTCAGCAGTTGGAACAGGACCAGTGTTTCCACTGTAGGAATGGATGGCTGCAGAGACATGAACAGAGGCTCCATTAAGTCACAGAAATTTGAGGGGAGTATAATTCCATGAATTCTCAGAGGAAAGCCACTGAGAATGATTCAGCTCCAAATCAGAAGGTAAACCAGGGTCAGGTCAGGGAGTGACAGTGGATCTCTGAGGCACAGGCAAGGCATTCTCTTCTTAGCTCTAAAACTGGAGAAAGCAACAGAGAATTTTTTCCAATGGATACCTTACTGCATAAAGACAATCTCAAAGAGGAAGCTGCTCAGATCTGTTCTATACTAGACTCAAGCAGAGAATTTCTGGAGCTGGTAATACCAGTGGGCTGGGGTAGGTCCCCTAATGCCGTTGGTGGAAACTCTACCCCCAGCTGGTATCCAGGCTCTTGACACCATCGTGAGAAGGAATTTAAAGATGAGTCAGAACATGGTGAAAGTATGGAGATTTATTGCCAAGTGGAAAGTACACACTGAAGAAAGGGGAGAGTGGGTGTTCTTGAGAGAGTTGAGTGCAAGGGGGTTTGGGGGTGCTTCCTTTATGAATTTCTTTAACCAAGGGATAGAATAATTCCTGAAAAAGGGTAAAGAGTTCTTGGAACTTTGGTGCCACCCATTTTTACACCTAATATGGATGTTCCTGGAACTGTCATGGTGCTGTTGGTTGTGCGATTTAGTGTGTTGATAAGCATATGACGAGGTCCTAAGTGAGACCTAGGTCAAATCCAGTGCCATATTGGGTGCAGTTGTTCCTACTGGGCTTGGTCCATACCCTGTTTTTCAGGATCTTATCAGCTCATGGCCTTTAGTCATGTGAAACTGCCTGGAATGTTTTATTCTCCTGTGACCAACCTGTATTATTCCTGTCTTACTGGGATGTTCCCTTCCTCCCTAACTCAGTACCTCTGCTCACCCAGGAGCATGTACAGCTAGTGCCTTCCTGTGTAAGAAGTGGGAATTTGGATAGATAAATTCTGTGTTCCCAAAACTAGATAGAAGGAACAAAATAAAATATAGGGCTGTATACTAAAAAGGAAAGGCTTTATATTTACTGCAAAAATAGCATTTGTACATTGTAGCATATAAGCCACTGATCAGCAAATGTATAATATCAAGCTGAAAAGGACAGGCTGAAGAAAATATTAATTTGGATAGGAATTAGGTGATTGGGAGCATTCAGAGGATCCTAAAGAGATTTTTTTTTTTTTTTTTTTTTTTTTAAACAATTAGTGCCTAAACTCTCACTTCCACACCAAGAAATTGCGATAATTCTACTTGGGAAGTAAGACGCTCTCTTTCCCACCTCCCATTGAGACTCACTAGTGTTGTTTTTGGTGATTTCTTAATTTAGTGGAGAGTTAATATATATGAGTCTTTGTTGAGACATACCATGTGATAAAGAAATCATGTAAAATAGTCTCATGCACAGAATCGTATTATATTCTCATTATATTCTCATGATGTCTTCACAACATTGCACAAATGATGCTTAAACATACCAGTTTAGACTTTGCACTTTGCACTTGGAATTTGGCACTGGAATTTGAAACACTATCTCTTTCAGCCATTTTGACTTCCTTTGAGCTTCTTTTCTCTGAGATTCACTGAACTCAAATATCTGATAAAATGGCAGCATTGTCCCAAGTTTCAGCTTTAGAAAGAGGACATATTTCACTATCATCTCAGATGCCAGCATGTGCCACATTCCATCCGTCAATACTCAGGCAGCCAGGACTATATGAAAATGCTTTAAGATTTTCCATCCAGGACTTGCACAACTTTAGAGGAAAGAAAAAAAAGGTTAGCTCCTGACCTATGCCTTGAGTGGTAATAGATATTTCTCCAATTCATCATATATTTTGGAGTTGTCCCCATATATTATTTAATTTTTAAAATGTATGTTAGATGACAAAAACTGTTAGAGCCCTAATGTGAGTCAATATTGACAGTTGTCAGATGAGGAATTTTCTCATGGAAAAATAGACTTAGTCATTTAATATAAACCATCACAGAGAAAAAATAAAAGTCACCAAGCTTTAAGACTTCCACCCCTAGCAAATGTTATCCCAACAAATAATTTATTCTTCAGAGGACTAGCATGACTTAAATTTATTTCATTATTTATTATATTAAGAAATACATACTAAAGGATATAAAAAGACCATCTAAGCTTCTCTAAGCCTTTGTAGAGAGCTGACTTTTTGAGGTGCCAACATTCCACATTTGCTGATCAAATGAAAAGCAACATGAAATGACTATCTATAGCACATTTTTCATTCATTGCACAGAACTGGCCTGAGGCTTGTTTAAAAAGTACCATATTTTTTTCAAAGAAATATATTTGTCTTTGTGTGGTGACAGATACTCTTTGAAATTATAAAGTATGGAATAGCAGAGTTTGCCATTTGAAATCAGGAAATAAAAATTTCCCCAAGTCACATGTGAGAGACAGAGTTCCCTCTGAGGTTCTTTAACATCATCACAGTACAAGGCCTGCCACTTTGAATTCTGTAGCTCAGTTAGGAGGGCTAATCAATTCCTAAAGGCAGAGGGTCCATCCAAGAAGCATTTCTTGCTTTGACTGGGGTGTCAGGTGTATTAACATATCAATTGCGCTATACCACAGTGTAAGGGCTATGTCACATTTTTGTACTTTGTGCCTCATAAACAAGGATTATACTCAGGTGAATGAGACAAATTTTTCACTTTATAGCTGGGAGAAAAAGTTTACGTTCATAAGAGAAGGTCTTTGTGCTGTGGAAGTAGTCATTTCACCCCTGAGAGGATATCATTAATTACAGTTATGATAAAGGTGAATAAATAGAGCCATACAGTTACAAAATATATTTTACTGGTTGACAAGCTAAAGAAAAATTGATAGATAATAATACAACGTGTTGACATGTCTGTGTGGAAACTAGCATTCTTCTACAGATACCTGGTTACTAGGAAATTAAAATGGTGACACATTTTTAGGGAGTCAATGTGAAAATAAAGTTATGAAGAATAGATTGGAGTCAGCAATTCTACTTCTAGAAATTTATTACGCACATATATTTGCAAGGACATGAGGACATGATATTCATTGCAATACTGTTGTAACAGAAAAAGCAAACTAGATGTTTAATCAATGTGGAATTGGTAAAATTAACTGTGATTTATCCAAACAATGGAATACCACCTACCAGTACAATTATATAGCAGTATAAATGCTATGTTCCCTTTTGGGTAAAAATAGGAATATATATTTATACACCCCCCACCAACACACAAACCACATACATGTAGTACTTTATAAGCTTTTCTATGCAATATATCCAGGAAATATTTCTGGAAGGGTACATAGGAACTGCTATGCTGCTTTTTCTAGGAAGGGAAACTGAGGCCTGGAATGGGAAAGTGATACATTTTTTATTATATTTATTATTTTATACAGTCAGAAAGTTTCTCTATGTCCATGAATTTTTTATAGTTGGAAATATATATATTTCAGAAGTCAATTTTGAAATAAATCCTATCTTTTTTGTCTTATATGTTGCTGTGGATGAAATCTCCCAATAGGCTAATTGGACAAAAATTCAGGCTGTGGCCAGCCCTTACTGTGTGAAAGGTTGTGGCATTAAGAATGTTCAGGCCCTGGCCAGGCACGGTGGCTCATGCCTGAAATCTCAGCACTTTGGGAGGCTGAGGCGGGCAGATCATGAGGTGAAGAGATTGAGATCATCCTGGCCAACATGGTGAAACCCCTCTATCAGGGGAACACCCCACCCCCGATATTTATCATGGGTTATTTTCTATTTCCCTAAGCATCTCAGCTGGCCTGAGAAATGAAGGGAAAGAGTACAAAAGAGAGAAATTTTAAAGCTGGGTGTCCGGGGGAGACATCACATGTCGGCAGGTTCTGTGATGCTCCCTGAGCTGTAAACCCAGCAAGTATTTATTAGCGATTTTCAAAAGGGGAGGGAGTGTATGAATAGGGTGTGGGTCACAGAGATCATATACTTCACAAGGTAATAAAATATCACAAAGCAAATGGAGGCAGGGTGAGATCACAGGACCACAGGATGGTGTGAAATTAAAATTGCTAATGAAGTTTCAGGCACGCATTGTCACCGATAACATCTTATCAAGAGACAAGGTTTGAGAGCAGACAACTTGTCTGACCAAAATTTATTAGGCGGGAATTTTCTTGTCCTAATAAGCCTGGGAGCGCTACAGGAGATGGGGGCTTCTTTCGTCCCTTTGGCTTCGACCGTAAAAGACACCCGCCTCGAGGGGCCATTTATAGACCTACACTCAGGGCACATTTTCTTTCTCAGGGATGTTCTTGCTGAGAAAAAGAATTCAGTGATATTTCTCCTATTTGCCTTTGAAAGAAGAGAAATATGGCTCTGTTCTGTCCGGCTCACCAACAGTCAGACTCCAAGTCTTATCTCCCTTGTTCCCTGAACATTGCTGTTATCCTGTTCTTTTTTCAAGGTGCCCAGATTTCATATTGTTCAAACACACATGCTCTTCAAACAATTTGTGCAGTTAATGCAATCATCACAGGGTCCTGAGGAGACAATCATCCTCCTCAGTTTACGAAGATGATGGGATTAAAAGATTAAAGTAAAGACAGGCACAGGAAATCACAAGGGTATATTGATTGGAGAAGTGATAAGTGTCCATGAAATCTTCACAATTTATGTTCAGAGATTGCAGTAAAGACAGGCATAAGAAATTATAAAAATGTTGATTTGGGGAACTAATAAATGTCCATGAAATATTCACAATTTATGTTCTTCTGCCACGGCTTCAGCCAGTCCCTCTGTTTGGGGTCCCTGACTTCCCGCAACACCTGTCTCTACTAAAAATACAAAAATTAGGTGGGCATGGTGGCGTGGGCCTGTAGTCTCAGCTACTCGGGAGGCTGGGGCAGGTGAATTGCTTCAACTTGGGAGGCAGAGGTTGCAGTGAGCTGAGATCATGCCACTACACTCCAGCCTGGCTACAGACCAAGACTTCGTCTCAGCAACAACAACAATGAAAAACAAGAATGTTCAGGTCCTACCTGTGACAGAAACAATGACAGAAACTAGTGACCAGTCAGTTATTGCAATCGTTAACAATTACTAATATTTATTTATTTAGTACTTAGTATGGGAACAATTCTAGGTGTTTTAGAGAAAAACATATCATTTCATTTCATTCTCGTAATAACCATGAGGAAACTCTCATTACCCCAGTTTATGCAGGGAAGAAAAGAGAGGTTCAAAGAATATAAGCAGCTTGTCTGAAGTACCCAGGTGCTCTTCTTCCTCCTGAGTCACTATTTCCTGAGTGAGCCAGCTGGCTTTCCCTTCACTTTCTTTGAGAACTTGCTCAAGCACCTTGTCAGTGAGGAATCCTGTGTCCTTCCTTTGTAAAGTTAGCTTCCCAACTGTCCTAATATCTGTATCTATTTTTCACCATATAATGTATCTAACATGACAAACTATGTATTTACTCAATTACTTGTTGACTGTCTTCCGTGTCCCCCATTAGAATATAAGATCCTCAAGGGTAGCAGATTGCCTGATATTGTCTGTTTTTTTCACCCCTTTACTTATTTCAACACCAGGCACAAAGTGGACATTTAGAAAATATTTGTTGAATAGATGAATGAAGGGAACACATAAAACTGTGTTAGAAATTTGATTTAAGGACTTGTCCCTAAGCCAGCAAACCTATATCCCT
Organism: Rhinopithecus roxellana; assembly: GCF_007565055.1. NCBI lineage: Eukaryota > Metazoa > Chordata > Mammalia > Primates > Cercopithecidae > Rhinopithecus > Rhinopithecus roxellana. The sequence goes on from NC_044554.1 coordinate 143,111,304, forward strand.
TGCTAGACAGTCAATCAGCCCATGATGGCGTAGATCATATCTCTTCAGCTTTATATCCCCAATGTCTAGCACAGTGCAAAATAGAATTATGCACTCTATTAGTACTTGTGTCTCAAGCACGGTTGGTAACCACGCTAGACATGGATGGAAACTTTGCCTCCACACACCTCAGATGGTGGCCCACTTGGGGTTTTCATTTTCCTGTCTGCTCACTCCTCTGTATTTGATGGCCAAAACTTGGATCTATGGGCTCCTGCATCACTCATTGATTTACTGAATGCATCTCTACTTCTCTCCCTTTTCAGGGCTGTTTTTGTCTGCACCATTTATTTGACATTTCTCATTTACTATTTTATCTTTAATTTTGTGTGCATTCATATCTTTTCAGTCCAACTTGATGTTTTAGTGATTTGTATCTCTCTGATATTTCTTTGTATCATTTATAGAAGGATGTGCCTGAATGAGTAAATGAATGAATGAATTTGATGGTGAAAAACGTTTTATGACAGGAAGTGAGAAAGAAGATAAAACAACATGCATAATGATTAAGTTGACAGAGTTAGCCACCTGAAGATTTAATTAACTTAAATGGAACTTACTTAATAGACTACTTATTGCAATCCCCCAAATACCTCTGGAACAGTGGTAGAGGTGAAACTTACAGCATCTTCTGAAAGCAGAATGTGAACAAGAAAACTCCGATAAGATTTTTTTCTAAGTTTGAGTTTGTTCATTCCTTTTTTAATTTGACTAGGTTTCATTGAGAAATAACTTTTAAACAAAAAAACTCTCAAATATAAAAATCACACGGAATGTTTTAAGTACATTAATTATTAATGTGTTTTTAGGCAGTGTTCCCTTTCTATGTTTATAAAATTATATGCTTGCTTTTCTGTTTCAGGATACATAATACTAAGGCGTGGGAACCACATTTGCAATGATGGGTTGCCTGAAGCAATGCTAAACTCATTTCTATGCATTCTATAGGAGGGAATGACTGGATGTTGAGAAGCTCAGAAAAGGAAAGTACTTGGAGAAATGAAGTATGTGGCCGGGTATGGTGGCTCATGCCTGTAATCCCCACACTTTGGGAGGCCAAGGCAGACGGATCACAAGGTCAGGAGTTCGAGACTAGCCTGGCCAATATGGTGAAACCCCGTCTCTACTAAAAATATACAAAAAAACAAAACAAAACGAAACAACAACAACAACAACAACAACAACAACAACAACAACAAAAACTAGCTGGGCATAGTGGCAGGAGAATCACTTGAACCCAGGCAGGAGGTGGAGGTTGCAGTGAGCTGAGATTGTGCCACTACACTCCAGCCTGGGCAACAGAGGGAGACTCCATCTAAAAAAAAAAAGAAAAAAAGAAATGAGGTATGTACTTTTGCTGGGAAAAAAAAAAATGCAGTCACAGTCCAATTTGGGGATATCCCAAAAGCACATAACTGGGGAAGCTTGTGCTAGTGCTCAGGAAGTATAATTCTTTTGAGAAATGACACAGTGCCTCTTAAAAACTATTGAGCTCTTACCAAAAAAAATGCTCAATGAATCACAAACAGAATGCATGTGACAAATGAAATGAATATAAGCAGTTCACCAAAGATGTATGATTCAGAAGGTTAACCCAGTTGCTAATGGTCTGATGAGCTGGAACAATTTTCTATCTAGAGAGTGCCAGAAACAATCTGAAAGTGATCAGAATAGGCATTTAAAGTCAAACCCAAAGTGTTCGTCATATATTCAAAAACTACTTTCTGACTTGTATAAATTAATTTCACAATCTCCTGATAGGTTTTGGCTCACAATGTCAAATTTTGGCAACTTAGGGTTATTATCTATTTTATTTGCCTCTAGAGAGAAAAGCTCTCACCCAGATGCAGACATCTGTTTGCTCTTAGCACTATTGTTTCTTTCTGGGCTTGCCAACTTTGTCTATTTAAATATGGTATTTAAAAATTCTTTCAGTATGACACCCTAAGGATAGCTTGTAATAAAAAGTGGCCCTCTAAACAAAGTTGGGCAAAAATAATTTTTGAGAACAAGAAAGCAGGTCAATATGAAATGGATATGTTATACTCAGAAATGGGATCCGTGAGTTCTTGTAGTCTCATTTAACAAATATCTTTTTGATAGGCTCAATTATAAATCAATAAAAATGTGTTAAAGAGGAAATCCCTGATACTTAAGAAAATTATTTGTTGATTTAATGTAATTTGTCATTAAAATAATTGCCTCTAAAGATAGTATATCAAGCACACTAATGAATTAAAAGTGAACTTAGCAGTTAAACAAATTTTCATGTTAAACATTAAACCTACTTTGAAAATTCACACATTGCTAGATTCAATTTAAAAATTAACCTCAAGCCAGTTTAGAGATGTACATACTGTAATTTTATGCATTACAAAAGTTCTAATGTATATTTGTAACAATTCATTTGGGAATATAAATAACCATAACAACACCAAGAAAAAAGGGGACATCTGAAATTTATTTATCTAAGTGATACAGATTTCTAACAATATAAGATCCTTTAGGTTGTCTTCAAAGACAGAAGTAATAAGCAACTACATTGGATTGGATGTGCTAAAGACTAAATATCTGCCATTAAGTCCCCAGAGCTCATGTCAGAAATGGCATGTTGTCCTCACAGAGATGTGGACTCAATGGTTTGGTAAATATTTTTATGTAGATGTAGACTCAGAGGGGACATTTGGCCGTCATGCTGGCAGCTTATTTTCAAATAGTCCAAAGAGTAAAGGAATGCTTATTTTGAAATTACTTTTCAGTTTAAGTACTTTAAAACCTAGTGTTACCCAATCAGAACTATGAGTGTGTGTTGAATTTAAAGTAATACATTAAACCTTCTTTTCTTTCTAGAGTAACAGAGCTAACAAACGTTAAAAGTGCCTTTTGCCACCACTTTAAGGCTGTTTAATCAAAATTAGAAAGACAATTAATGGGGAAATAAACCAGCATTCACAGGGAGAATGCAGGCCTGCAAAAGTGAAAAGGTTTTATTAAATAAGGAAATAGGGAAACACCTAAAATTGGTTGTTTATTTCCATTGTTCCTGGAAAAGAATTAAGATTTGGGATTCCAAATACCATCGGAAATGACTGCCTTTGGGGTACTATTGCATAAGGGAAAGGCTTAAATACCTAAAAATTAAATCCCATTGTCAGACGCATAACAATAAACAATGAGAAGGTTAAAAATGACTCTGCTTTTTCAAAGAGCTGAATCTCTGCCATGGTCAATAAATTAGATTACTCATTTCTAAATTGTCTAATGTTGCAGGAACTGACATTTACTTATAAAAGGAATATTTATGACAAAGTAATGATGCTCTTGGACTAGATTATTGTATGATTTTTATGCTTCCTGATAATAGATATGTGATTGTTTTATCATTACTACGTATTTTTGGAGTTCTTTTGTACTTTGATTTAAGAAAAAAAAAAAACTTTCAAGTTCCAACAAAATAGCAAAAATAGGTCATGGCTTTCTCCATGCCTTCTTCAATTTCCAGGAGTGTTATGTCTGACATGTGATTTGGTCGGATTGGTCCCCTGTGGGCTAGCTTTGACTGACTCATATGGCTCATCCCACTTCCCCTTCTTAAGGGTAAGGTTCATATCTTTAAGCAATTAGAAAAAAAAAAAAAACCCACCCTATTGAAAATAAAACTGATGCTTGAGGTAACACATTAAGACTAAACTGCAGTAGATTATAGCCACTTATTCAATCCAAAGCATACAGTGTGGCTTTTAACTCCTACTCTGTTTTGAGGCAGGGAGGTGAAGCAGCCAGGATATATTAAATAACTGTACCAGAGAGAAGAAAATGCAGCAAACATGAGAGAATGAGATAGAAGGCAAACTTTCTAAACTTCTCAGCTTCACTGTGAATTGGCTTTGCTTGGATTGTAACTGGGAGGAAAACTGATAAGGATAATGTAGTAGGTTTCTTCCTTGAAGCTGACAAGATTTATACTTTTTAAAAAAAGAATTTATACTTTTAAAGAAAAGCAAAATCTGTAAAAGGGGGCCTCATTTGTCAGATGTGGTCTTTGAGATTATCCCGCTACACTTGGCCTGTCTCTTTGTCTCTAATTTTCTAAATGCAGAAGTCATCCCTATTAAGCCCTCACGTGTCTGCTCAGCCCTGGCCTGCATGTCCTGTCTCAGGGTGACCGGTTATTAAGGGCTAGAGAAAATATTGGGAGTAAGTTCAGTAGTTCAAACACACAGCCTTACATTCTTTTTGTGGGTTCAGCCCTGGCCCTGTTGACCCTCAAGTGTCCAGGCCTGGATCTAGGTTTTGAGTCCCAGCTCTGTCACAGATTCTTACCACCGTCCTGGCCCCACCTCTTACGTGGCTTTGCAGCAGTACCCTGAAAACGGCTGGCTTTTCTCTCTGACGCTAGTGCCTTCTCATTTAGACTTGCTTTTATCTCATGTTCCAATCATGACTGGCTTGATATTATGAAACTTAGAGATCCTCAGATCATCTCCCTATACTGGCTCTGCTTTCTGGACACTTGACTGCATGGTTCCCTCTACTTGGCTTCTCCTTTGTCCATCCATTTTTCAGCTTCCACCAGCTTCAGGGGTCTGCCCAGATTCCTGACCTCTATCCCCATCCTGATATCTCCTGGCCAGGGCATGTGGGACCACACTGCCATCACCTGGGACGTTTACACCTTGTTTTATCCAAGTAAAATAGAAGTAAATAGATTTTGTTGTTGTTGATGATGATTATTAAATTTTTATATCTTATTGACATACTAAGATTGGCTTTAAGTCATTAAATCATAAGTCTTTAACAAAGATGATAAAAAATTCAAGTTATAATGATACAACAGGATCAAATGGAATTTGCCCCAAATGGTTCATACATGTTTAATATGTTTTTCATTTAGCTCTAAGCCATCAGTTTCAGTCATGTTTTCTGGTAGGAGAAAAGGAGTCATAGATTATTACATGACAGGCTCACAGAGTCATCAAATAAGTCATCTGATTGACTCTTCCTAGATATACTATAAGGTCTGATTAGGAGCACCCTGCCTGCCATCAAGTGAGGCGGGAGAAGGAAACTGAGCTGACCACTGCACATGTCTCGATAATTTCTTGCTATTTGGCAAAACTCTATGGGTTTCAGGGGGGTTACAAAGGGGGTGTTTTTAATAATTTCTAGAAGTTAATTCATGATACTAAAGGAATTTGTCAATTTTTTTTGTCAGAAAAAAAACTATGGTCTCAAATGGCTCATATATCCCTGTAAAAAATCAGATTGTGGAATGTAGAACCATCTGAATATAAGAGTATTAATTCACCCCAGTGCTGAGGTGAGTAAAGCTGGAGATTTTCACATCTTCACAGCAGGAGAACAATTAGTCAAAGTTACAATGAATCAAAACTTGGAAAAGTTTCATATCAATTTCCTCATGAAATTGAATGTCTAGTAAACCTTTTCTAAAAAACCAGGATAACATATTTCTATGCTTTTTAAAAATGTTTTGAACATGAGGATCAATAAGTAGGTTCTAGTAAAATTATTTTAGTTATAAAACAGGGAACTACATTGTGATTTCATTTTTATTCCGCTAAGTTAATACTGATCAATTCTCTAAACTACATTTATTAACAAAGGCGAGAATACAAAATATTAAGCCAAAAATAACATCGATTTGTAGTCCAGCTGATTTCTATCTGAAGATGCATTTCAAAGTTTGGTCATTTAAAAAGCAGTTCTCTTTAGTACTACTCCTTCATATTTAGGATACAAGAGAATATAGGAAATAATAGAATTGAATACTAAGAACTTTTATATCCAAATTTCTTATTTCTTTCTACAATAAATAAGTTTCACCAATCTTTTCCATCATAGCTATCTTAAACTTTTTCTTTTTTTGAGGGGAGATTTCTTAATGGGAAAATAAAATCTATTTTACTGAACAGTTGGCTTTTAACAAACTGGTGAATCTGAAATTGGTACCAGGAATCCCTCACTGTGGAGGTAACCAATACTTATGAAGGACTACTGGATAAAATGATTTGGTGATTGGTATTCCTTATCTTCACCAAGAGATTTTTAAAAAAGGTGAATATAGGACAAGCAGGATATAATTTTGTCCTACAGTGAGTCCATGTAGAATTTGAAATTAGATATATTCTCTTAACTTTAAATCCCTTGCAAACTTAATGAGTGTCATAGATTTTGAAGTGTTTTAAAAAAACTTGCTGTATATATTTAGGGTTTAATATATGATGTTTAGATATACATGCATATAGTGAAAAGGTTACTATAGTGAAACAAATGGACATAGTTATCATCTCACAGTTACCCCTTTATTTTTATTCATTTATTTATTTTGGTAACAGGATCACCTAAAATTTCCTTTTAGAAAAAGTCCTGAGCACAGTACAGTATTTAAGTATAGTCCTCATGTTGTCCATTAGGTCTCTAGATGTGTTCATCTTCCCTATCTGATGTTTTACAACCTTTGACTCACATTTCCCCATTCTCCTCCTAATGCTATAACAAACATGAGTATACAATTTTTCCTTGATCTTATTTTCAATTCTTTTGGAAATATACCCAAATGTGGGTTTGTAGGATATTGTAATTATATTTTTAATTTTAAAAGGAATTTCCATATTGCTTTCTATATTGAGGCTATACTATTTTGCATTCCCACCAACAACAAAAGAGAGTCTTAGTTTCTCCATATCCTCACCAACACTTGTTATTTCCTCTTTTGACTTAAAAATAAAAATAGAAAACGATGTGAGGTAATATCTCATTGTGGTTTCAATTTTCTTTTTTCTAATGATCATAAGGATGCTGAACATTTCTCATGTTTCCTGGACATTTGTATATCTTTGTAGGAATATCTATTTAGCTGTGTGTCCATTTTAAAATTAGATTGTTTTTGTTGTTGTTGAGTGGTAGGAGCTCTTGATATATTTTGGGTATTAACCCCATATCAGATATATGGTTCACAAATATTTTCTCATTACATATGCTGTCTTTTTACTGCTGATTGTTTCCTTTGCTGTGTGCAATTTTGAAAGTTTAATGTAGTCTATTTTGCTTTTTTTGTCTGTGCTTTTGGTGCCATATCGAAGAAATCATTGCCAACACCAGTATTAAGAAGCTTTCCCCCTATGTTTTCCTTTAGGAGTTTATGGTTTCAAGTCTAATCCATTTTGACTTAATTTTTGTGTATTGTCTAAGGTAAGGTGCTAACTTTATTATTTTGCAGGTGGATGTTCAGTTTTCCCAACATTATTTGTTGAAGAAGCTACCTTTTCCCTATTGTGTAACCTTCACACCTTTGTGACCATATGTGTCAGGGTTATCTCTGGGTTCTCTATTTTGCTCCATTGTTCTATATGTCTGTTTTTATGCCAGTAACACTGTTTGGATTACTGTAGCTGCGTAATATGTTTTGAAATCAAGATGTGTGAAGTCTCCAGCTTTGCTTTTCTCTTCCAAGATGGTTTTGATTATTCAGAGTCCCATGAGATTCCATGCAAATTTTACAATTAAAAAATTAATTCCATTGGAATGTTGATAGGGAATTCATTGAATCTGTAGATCACTTTGGGTAGTATGGATGTCTTAATAAGATTAAGTCTTTTAATCCATAAACACAGGGTGTCTGCATTTTTGTATGTCTTCTTTAATTTCTGTCAGCAATGTTTTGTAGTTTTCTGTACACAAGTTTTTCACCTCCTTGGCTAAGTTCCTTTTTTTTTTTTTTTTTTTCTTTGGTTGCTATTGATACTATTGTAAATGGAATTGTTTTCTTTTAATTTTCGTAATCTACTTTTCAGATTGTTCATTGTTAGTGTATAGAAACACAACTGATTTTTGTGTGCTAATTTTATATACTGTAACTTTGCTAAATTGTTTATTAGTTCTAGCAGTGTTTTGTGGAGTCTTTAGGGTTTTCTATATACAAGAGATTTTTTTGTGATTTTTTTTTCTTTGCTCATCAACTATTGTTAGTGTATTTTATTTGTGGCCCGAGACAATTCTTCCAGTGTTTCCCAGGGAAGCCAAAGAACCTGTCAAAGAGACAGATACGTAGTAAATATTCATGAAATTTTTGAATGCATGCATGCACGCATGAGCAAATGAGTGAATAATCTGATGATGTTTATAAGCATAAAAATTTACTCTTAATGTAAGTTTTAAGCAGCTCTTTAATTTGAGATTCTAGAGCTCTCTCCATTTTGCTTTATCACCTAGAAATAGGAAACTACTTTTATGTCCCTAAACATGGTATATTGTTTCATGCCTTTATGAGCATACTCATGTTGCTCCTTCTGCCTAGAATGGTTCTTCTCCACTTGGTACAAATGGCAAGGTTCTGTGTATCCATTAGTACACAGCTGGGAGGCCAACTTTCCTGTAAAGGCCTCACTGCAACTCCCCTTCACAGAGGAAAACATCCCCCACTCTGAGCTATATGCATGCTTTTCACCTTGCATATGCTTCTGAGATTCACTGTACCATATACTTTTTTGTATATATCTTGATTATATTGGACGAATCTTTAGGGAAGGATCAAAGGCTTACTATTCTTTGTTTTACGTAATTTACACTATCTCTGGTATTCATCAGCATTTCAACAAGAAAAAGTTGAATATTATAGAAGCCAATAGAGGTGAGGATTAAGGAGGGGCTACTACTTAGTATCATAAGTAAGGAAATGATTCAGAGATACAATAATTAATGTGGAGAGTAATATTAATAGAAAAAATAATAATGCTAGCCTTAGATACAAGGGGATTTAGAGACAAGAGACTATATGATAACCAAGTGGATGATATAGTCATTTTTGTTACGCATAGAACATCTGCCTATAATAAGAATTGCTTTATTGATAATACATCTAATAGTTGAATATCTAATAACAAATATATGTAGAGGGCATTTTCCCTCTTTCCAGGTTTCATATATATGAAAACTCCCATTGCATTGTTTTAAAATTTGATATGCAACAATTGTGAACCACAATTTCAATTGGCCCTGAATTGATCACCATGATATTTAATCTTTTTATCAAATATTGTAAATTTGATCCTATAGTGTGGCTATCATGGAAGACAGTCTTTACCACAGACCTTGATGAGAGACTATGCTTATCACATGAAAGACTGGCATTAAGCAAACAGTTTGAAGTGTCAGGTATTTGTAATTCAAAAGATTAAGCATGAAGCTTTAGGAAAATACAAATGAAATTAAATGTGAACCGTTTAACCTCAAGTACCCTTTTCACACACCCAATTTACACGTTTGGCAAGTATGCCCAGGCTCAAAACCTTGAAACCAAGCATGCTGCAAAACCATATGTACATGGTTTATTAAAAATCAGTTACAGATGTATTGGACGAGTTCTAAAGTTGGTTCTGTAAGCAGAACAAGTGGAAAAGCAACATGGTGTGTAGAGATGTGGTTAAGATCATGAGTTCTGCAGTCAAACTCTTAGTTCAAAGCTCATTCCACTCCTTAATCCTATAAGACTTGAGAAAAGTTACTTAATTTCAGTTTTATCATCTATAGAACTTGAGATTTCAATAACACCAAGCTCAATGAGTAATTGTGAAGTTGAAATAAGATAATGTTTTGAATAGTGTCTAACACATTTTAAAGGCTCAATAAACATTTGCTGTTATTATTCTACACAAAGGGACATTAATGACAATATAACCAAATTAGAACAGAGCTATTTGTTAAGATTGGGCCGGGCGCGGTGGCTCAATCCCAGCACTTTGGGAGGCCGAGACGGGCGGATCACGAGGTCAGGAGATCGATACCATCCTGGCTAACACGGTGAAACCCCGTCTCTACTAAACATACAAAAAACTAGCCGGGTGAGGTGGCGGGCGCCTGTAGTCCCAGCTACTCCGGAGGCTGAGGCAGGAGAATGGCGTGAACCCGGGAGGCGGAGATTTCAGTGAGCTGAGATCCGGCCACTGCACTCCAGCCTGGGCGGCAGAGCGAGACTCCGTCTCAAAAAAAAAAAAAAAAAAAAAAAAAAAAGATTGTTAATAAGGCCTATTGTGTTTATTTTCTACTCTATGCCAGGTGTTGAGCAAGATACTCTAGGTAAATAATTTCACTTACCTTCACATTATGCTATGAGTATTATTAACCTTATTTTATAAAAGAGGAGATTAAGACTCAGAGATGTTACACAATTTGCTCAAGATCATGGAACTAATCAGTGCAGATACAGGTTTCAAACCCAGGTATGTTAGGCTCCTAATCCTGTACTCTTTGCATACTTTTTTCAATGGAGTTTAGAGTCTGACTGGAAAAGTTGAAGAGATGATCCTTCATTGAGTACTTGTTAATTGTACTGTTGTATGCTTTCACATCAGCCTATGCTACATCTCAAATTTTAATCAAATCGATTTCTAAACCCAGGAGAAGACACATGAAAAAAAGAGCACACCAAATATGGTTTCTCTAAAATAGCCCTGGATTCTCAAAAGGAATAACTGACCTTGGTGCAAAAGTTGAAACAATGCCCCTAATTCTGTTAGGACGCTTTATGAAATCTGGAGATCAAGAGCTTTGTATATCAAAATGCTCTGGGGCCAGAAAACTTCTCCCTCTATTCCATGGGGCAGTGAGGTGAATGGTGTACAACTAGGGACGGAAAGGGAGGCACCTAAACTACAATCAAAAGAGACAAGGTAATGTCTGGAAGTTAAAGAGGTAAGATGAAAGAAATTTCTGGATGGCCAGAGGTCAATGTAGAACCTATTAGAAGTTAATGTATAACTATCAATTGATATTACTTTCAAGGAAACATGGAGCTAAGCCCTCAAAAGAAGTTCTTTGAACATATTCTTTTCCTAAAAATACTGTCTTTACTCCCCATCTGTCCCCAGTCAGTATCAGAACTTTTCACAACTGTGGTTTCCATGGCTGCTCAACTTGAATTCAGTGTCTATGATTTTGGAAACCTAACATTTGACCCTCTGCTCTCACTTCTTACTAGCAAATCTCCTTTGTTCCCACTCAATTCCTCTTCTATTTACTGCCAATCAGAACTGTTAGAGTCAACAAGAAGAAAACTAAATAACCCTATTAAAAAGTGGGCAAAGGACATGAACAGACATTTCTCCAAAGAAGACATACAATCAGCCAACAAACATTTAAAAAATGCTCAGCATCACTAATGATCAGAGAAATGCAAAGCAAAACCACAATGAGACACTGTCTCACATTCATGAGAATGGCTATCGAAAAGCCAAAAATTAACAGATGTTTGTGAGGCTGCAGAGAAAAGGGAATGCTCATAAACTGTTGGCAAGAATGTAATAATTCAGCCCCTATGAAAGCAGTGTGGAGATTTCTCAAATCAAACTAGAACTACCCTTTGATCCCGTTAGTGGGTATATGCTCAAAGGAAAATCAATTGTTCTACCAGAAATACAACTGCTCTTTGTTTATCACAGCATTATTCACAATAGCAAAGACATGGAGTCTACTCAGCCCATCAATAGTGGATTGGATAAAGAAAATGTGGTACATACAACCATGGAATATTACACTGTTATAAAAAATGAAATAACATCCTTTGTAGCAACATGGATGCAGCTGCAGGCTGTTATCCTAAGTGAATTAACAGAAACAAAAGAAAAATCAAATGCCACACGTTCTTTCTTATAAGTGGGAGGTAAACAGGGGGTACACATGCACATAAAGATGGGAATAATAGGCACTGGGAATTCCAAAAGGAGAGAGAGGGGAAGCAGTTAAGGGTTGGAAAACTACCTATTGGGTACTATGTTCACTATTTGAGTGATGGGTTCAGTCGAAGCCCAAACTTCAGCATCCATGTAACAAACCTGTACATGTATCCCTTAAATCTAAAGTAAAAACAAAGTTGTCTTAGAGAAACTGAATTTCCAGTGTTTCTCTGAGATGTACCCCCACTCTGTGTATCTTTTCACTTCTTTTCCTTTTCTCCACAGGTTGCCACAACTCTAACTTTCCTGGCCGAATTCAAAATCTAAAATGCTGCATACACACACAAAAAAATAGGTTTCACTTCTTGGAAAGAGATGGCACTTGCTTTGTGGGTTAGGCTAGCAGGTGATAGACCAATCCAAAATGAGTAGGTGAGTAATAAAATAAATTATAAGAACACTGAGTTTATTAAAATACAATGCAAAGCACGTTATATTGGTTATTACATTCTTTGAAGTTGGTATTCTTATTTTCCTGATTTTACGTGCGAAGAACTGAGGCTTATGAAGGTCAAACACAGTATCAAAAAATCTAAGGCATCTGACGTTGGAATAATGTGGAGTCCTGACCCCCTCCTTGCCCAGGGTACTTACTGGAGGTAGCGGTGCAAGGAGACCTGCTAGGCGGCTGACTATATCCTCTTTCTTGATCTGGGTGCTGGTTACATAGGAGTGCTTACTCTGTAAGCTTTCAACAAGTTTTATATGTCTTATATGTATGTTATAATTCAACAAATCTTTAAATTTTAAAAACTCGAATGTTAAAAATACTTGTTCAAAGTCTCTGTGGAAGAGTTGAAATACAATGGAGATCCGTCTGCCTGTAGAGCCCAAATATTTAAACTGAGCCCACTGCCTTCTATTTTACAGCCTCACCGGATAATGCAAAGACTGTGACATTGAATCGCCTTAAAATCTGGGGTTACTACTGTCTGAATAATCTCAGGGAACCAGACTGGTTCCTTTTATAGTGGAAAAATGGGCAAACAATCATTGCAGAAAAAAACATTTATTATGGATTTGGGCAAAGAGGATGTTGAAACTGAGTCTCAGCAGCTGCTGCAACAGGAACCAAGGCTTGCTTTCCAGGGGCCTCAAGGCTGTCAAAGAGAAATTACTTGACACTCAACGTGGAGTTTAGGTTTTTCTTCCATCCTAAATCTGGGTCGAGCACAATAAATTGGACTAAAATTCTACTACCCTGGACTGGACAACAGAGTGGAAATGAGGTTAATCTTCATTTAGACTCATTATTAGGAGCTTCACTCAGAAAGGAAAAGGATCCCCCAAAAAGCATCTAAGACAAAAACGAAGTAGAAAAAGAAAAAGGAAAAACTTCAAACCAAAAGGACTAGTCAGAGAGGTGAAAACCTATAGGGCACAGTAGACCTGAAACCACAGGAAGCTAAACAGAATGAGAAGGTTCTGTTTTTTTTACTGGGGGCAAGGTTTGGAAAGGTTTCTGAAGTGCTACTATTTTTTTTTTTTTTTTTTTTATTATACTTTAAGTTCTAGGGTACATGTGCATAACGTGCAGGTTTGTTACATATGTATACTTATGCCATGTTGGTGTGCTGCACCCATCAACTTGTCAGCACCCATCAATTCATCATTTATATCATGTATAACTCCCCAACGCAATCCCTCCCTCCTCCCCCCTCCCCCCTCCCCATGATAGGCCCCAGTGCGTGATGTTCCCCTTCCCGAGTCCAAGTGATCTCATTGTTCAGTTCCCACCTATGAGTGAGAACATGCGGTGTTTGGTTTTCTCTTCTTGTGATAGTTTGCTAAGAATGATGGTTTCCAGCTGCATCCATGTCCCTACAAAGGACGCAAACTCATCCTTTTTTATGGCTGCATAGTATTCCGTGGTGTATATGTGCCACATTTTCTTAATCCAGTCTGTCACTGATGGACATTTGGGTTGATTCCAAGTCTTTGCTATTGTGAATAGTGCCGCAATAAACATACGTGTACATGTGTCTTTGTAGTAGAATAATTTATAATCCTTTGGGTATATACCCAGTAGTGGGATGGCTGGGTCATATGGTACATCTAGTTCTAGATCCTTGAGGAATTGCCATACTGTTTTCCATAATGGTTGAACTAGTTTACAATCCCACCAACAGTGTAAAAGTGTTCCTATTTCTCCACATCCTCTCCAACACCTGTTGTTTCCTGACTTCTTAATGATTGCCATTCTAACTGGTGTGAGATGGTATCTCATTGTGGTTTTGATTTGCATTTCTCTGATGGCGAGTGACGATGAGCATTTTTTCATGTGTCTGTTGGCTGTATGAATATCTTCTTTTGAGAAATGTCTGTTCATATCCTTTGCCCACTTTTTGATGGGGTTGTTTGTTTTTTTCTCGTATATTTGTTTGAGTTCTTTGTAGATTCTGGATATTAGCCCTTTGTCAGATGAGTAGGTTGCAAAAATTTTCTCCCATTCTGTAGGTTGCCTGTTCACCCAGCTTACAAGGGATGTAAAGGACCTCTACAAGGAGAACTACAAACCACTGCTCAGTGAAATCAAAGAGGACACAAACAAATGGAAGAACATACCATGCTCATGGATAGGAAGAATCAATATCGTGAAAATGGCCATACTCCCCAAGGTTATTTATAGATTCAATGCCATCCCCATCAAGCTACCAATGAGTTTCTTCACAGAATTGGAAAAAACTGCTTTAAAGTTCATATGGAACCAAAGAAGAGCCCGCATTGCCAAGACAATCCTAAGTCAAAAGGACAAAGCTGGAGGCGTCACGCTACCTGACTTCAAACTATACTACAAGGCTACAGTAACCAAAACAGCATGGTACTGGTACCAAAACAGAGATATAGACCAATGGAACAGAACAGAGTCCTCAGAAATAATACCGCACATCTACAGCCATCTGATCTTTGACAAACCTGAGAGAAACAAGAAATGGGGAAAGGATTCCCTATTTAATAAATGGTGCTGGGAAAATTGGCTAGCCATAAGTAGAAAGCTGAAACTGGATCCTTTCCTTACCCCTTATACGAAGATTAATTCAAGATGGATTAGAGACTTAAATGTTAGACCTAATACCATAAAAACCCTAGAAGAAAATCTAGGTAGTACCATTCAGGACATAGGCATGGGCAAGGACTTCATGTCTAAAACACCAAAAGCAACGGCAGCAAAAGCAAAAATTGACAAATGGGATCTCATTAAACTAAAGAGCTTTTGCACAGCAAAAGAAACTACCATCAGAGTGAAGTGCTACTATTTTATCCCCAGGTAGGAGCAAACAATGTAGGGCACCAGCTGGTTTGGGCTCCTCTACAGTGGCATCCCAAATGGAGCTCCTTTTCTCTAAGCATTTAGTGACTACATGTTGCTTGTCCCACAGGGAAAAAGTGGGTCATAAAAATTGTTTTCTGTTTCCTAAAATGCCTAATAAAATGCCTTTACAAATTCTGCGTGTCTAGACTCAGTGACATAAGGCACACTGGTTTCAATAAAGCGTTTTACGAAGTATTTGACACCTGTCCACAGCTCTAGTTTGACCTTGGACAAATCCAGAAAAATATGGAAACTTCACTAGTACCTTTCCCATAGGTGTTTCCCAAGTTTCATAGATAAATAATCTCCATATTTTTTCCACTGAAATATTTACTTCAATGTCACTTTGAGGGTGGCAGGTCTTAGCTTAACCAGGTCATGGTTTTCCTTCCCTTCTGCAGAATTTGCATAAAACGTAAGGTCAGAGCAGGCCAACACACTGGTGGATCTCAGCAGTGCTTCCTTCTTTAGTTGTCTGAAATACTTTATGGCAGGCTGCACACAGCTCATCTTATTTCCATTGCTTTAGACACATAGGAGGTGCTAACATCATTTCATTTTTCTACCATAAGGGAGAAGCTCTGTCCCTCAGGAGATAACATATTTGGACTCAGCCTAGGAATTTAACACAAACCCCATTTTAGTAACCGAAACTTTCAAATCCATGCTGGCAAAAAGGAAAGTCAAAAGTCAAAATCATTGTTGGTTACAAAATGAAATCAGTACAGGGAGAAAGAGTAATTGCCAAAAAAATTTCAACCAAATGTAAAACTTTTTTGTGTCTGACACTGTGAAAGGCATGATAAACGATTATGATAAAATGGCGATAAGGACCTTTCCCTTAAAAGGTTGTCATAAGATGAGAAAGATTGTATATAACGCTCCCAGTGAATGTTAATATGTGCTAGACAATATTCTAAACATTTTACTTGTATTATTTACTTGTATTATCTTTTATTCTTCACACCTACCTAGGAGGTAGGTTCTCAACTCCATTTTACAGATGCAGAAATCCAGGTACAGAGAAGTCTGTATTTCTTGACTCATAAGTCAGGATTGGCACCCAGATATTCTAGCTCCAGAGACCACAGAATTAACCACTGCTTTTCAGAACTGGCCTCAGTGTAGAAAGGAGTTCTGAGCAAGGTCTTGACTGGTGGAACCTGACCAGGTGTGGGCAGCAGGAGATGTTCCCTGTTTCAGCCAGAGGGATCTTTCCCTCCCTCCCTCCCTCCCTTCCTTCCTTCCTTGCTTCCTTCCTGCCTTCCTTCCTGCCTTCCTTCCTTCCTTTTCTTCCTTTTCTTCTCTTCCTGTTCTCTCTTTTCTTCTCTCGTTTCTTTCTTTTTTCTTTTCTTTCTTTTCTCCTTTTCTTTTCTTCCTTCCTTTCTTTTCTTTTCTTCTTTACCTTTAAATGCAGGGTACACGTGCAGGTTTGTACATAGGTAAACTTGTGTCATGGAGGTTTGTGGTACAGGTTATTTCATCACCCAGGTATTAAGCCTGGTACCCAGTAGTTATTTTTTCTTGATCCTGTCCCTCCTCCTACCTTCCACTCTCCGAAATGCTCCAGTGTGTGTTGTTCCCCTCTATTTGTCCATGTGTTCTCATCATTTAGTTCTCACTTATAAGTGATAACATGTGGCATTTGGTTTTGTGTTCCTGTGTTAGTTTACTGAGGAAAATGGCCTCCAACTCCAACCATGTCCCTGCAAAGGACATGATCTCACTGTAAGCGTTCCACTTGAAAATTGGCACAAGATAAGGATGCCCTCTCTCACCACTCCTGTTCAACATAATATTGTAAGTTCTGGGCAGGGCAATCAGGCAAGAGAAAGAAAGAAAGGGCATCAAATAGGAAGAGAGGAAGTCAAACTATCCATGCTTGAAAATTACATGATTCTATACCTAGAAAATCCCATAGGCTCGGCCCAAACGCTTCTTCAGCTGATAAACAACTTCGGCAAAGTCTCAGGATACAAAATCAATGTGCAAAAATCATCAGCATTCCTATAAATCAACAGCAGTCAACTCAAGAACCAAATCAGGAATGAACTCTCATTCACAATTGCTGCAAAAGGAGGGATCTTTCTAACTGGTATCTTTCTAACATAACTTATTTTATGTTCTTGCTTAAAATCCATTGGTCAAATTCAAACTCTGCCTATGTCTCTAACTCATACTGGGTTTTTTGTTGTTTTCTTGCTGTTGCATTTTTTGTTTCCTTAATGCATTATATTTCATTTTGCCATACTCTATTGGAGTTGCTTGAATATGTCTGTGTGTGAAAGACTAGAAGCCTGTGCAGGAATAGTCCATGTTTGTTGTCTCTCTGTTCTACTCCCAGCAGTAGGTAGTAATACTCAAAATATTAAATTAATAGTAAGGCATAGGATGGGCGCGGTGGCTCAAGCCTGTAATCCCAGCACTTTGGGAGGCCCAGACGGGCGGATCACGAGGTCAGGAGATCGAGACCATCCTGGCTAACACGGTGAAACCCCGTCTCTACTAAAAAAATATAAAAAAATTAGCCGGGCGAGATGGCGGGCGCCTGTAGTCCCAGCTACTTGGGAGGCTGAGGCGAGAGAACGGCGTAAGCCTGGGAGGCGGAGCTTGCAGTGAGCTGAGATCCGGCCACTGCACTCCAGCCTGGATGACAGAGCAAGACTCCGTCTCAAAAAAAAAAAAAAAAAAAAAAAAAAATAGTAAGGCATAGACACCAATCAATCAGAGTAGGCATCTGAAGTAAACAGCCAGTGGAATTCTGTCACTGTATAGCCATCAAACTGGATGCCAGACCAATAGTGGGTACTTATTATGAGTGAATGAAGGAATTAATAGATTTAAGAATCATAGCACTTGACGTTTTTTTGCCTTCTGTTTGTCTCACCCTTGGCTCCAGTTATATCCTTTTTCTTCTAAATCACATATTTAAATTATATTTTATGAATCTTTAAAAGTGAACTTAAGTCCCTTCCATAAGGATGGAAATAAATAAGTACATAAAACTGTTGGTGAACACTAAGTATCATTTAGAATGATCATCTAAGGATTGCCAAAGTCAGAGCTGGAATGAAGACTAGGCTGTGAGTTATAATTCCTCCTTCTTCCAACTATCAAGCCTTCTGCCTGTTGTAAAATTAGGTTCCTTCTGGTACCTAAAATTCTATCTAAGAGATTTATTTCTTGGAATTAAAAGTTTACCTTTCATAGATTAACTGCTGAATTGAAAATTATCCTGGAATGGGTAAATATTAAAGAATGCAATTACTATTAGAACCCTAGCCTTCATTAGTTTTATTGAATTTCTCTCTGATACCTTGAGAATAAAAAAATAAAATTAATTAAAAAGGTACACATTAAATAATGCTGCATATTTTGTATATTCATTAGAGTAAAGAGGGAGAGATTAATCTAAGGCTGTTTTCTAAATGCTAAATACAATACCTGACTACACTACAAGGAATGGGTCATGTATTTTACGCATGAATTCTGATACCCAGATATTTAGGTTTTAAAAAACTTCCACTTGATTTAAATGCATGTCAGCTACTTTGTTTTCTTAATCTGTTGGAGGGTGGGGACAAGATGTTTTTGAAGTTCTTTTTTTTTGTCCTAATAGTCTAAGATTCTTTGATAAATCAGTTATAGGCACAAAGTCTAGGCAAGCTGAATTTGTGGTTATGGGCCAGTGGAAAAGAACTCTCTTCAGAATTATAGACAAACATTTGTGACCTTAAATGCACTTATACCAGGTTGGTAAATTCCATCATAACTCTCCTCCAGGACTTATAGCTAGTTGTATCAACGTTGATTTGTAGCTATAAGGTTGGCATTTGTACAACTATTTTTCCAAACAAGTTTCCCAATTACGTAACATATGGTTTAGTTGATATTAATCAAGGATGATTGAAGAAGCAGTTCTTCAATATTTATAGTGTGTATGTGAGTATTTGTGGGTGTGGACAAGGAGAAGGCGTAACTTCCTGTATGAATGTACCCTTAGAATTCCAGTTTCATTCTGAATGCTTTTATGATATGTTTTCTACCACGTAGGTGGGAAATTTTCAAAGTGTTCTCTCCTAAGATAATGAGAGTGGCTGTAGGGAAAAAAGAACCATACAGTTTATACCTTCTGCCACATTAATTTATTTAATCTTCTAAACTGGCAGGGAGTTCTGTCTTCTTACTTCAAATTCCCATGTGCTCATTTAAGTATTCACCAGCCCTTTATGATGGTGTGTTAACAGATTCTAACTGTTCAACAGTCATGTAATGGTGATTTGCTTTCTTGAAGTAACAGTTAATTCAGGCTTTTATCCTTTTGTCTATTTTTTAGTTTACCACTAAGAAGCATTATCCATAGTTGAACTTTGTTAAATGGACTGGTCATTTTAATAACTGAATTTTCAGGGTACATAATGCTTAATTCCCAAATATTTTATTTTGAGTCTTATCTTTGAAAGTAATTTAAAAAATAGTCTTTGTCCCTAGGGTAGCAGATACTATATAAGTACTCAGCCCATGATGCATTAATGTTTTGTTACGAGAATGTTATTCAACCTTGCTTCAATTCCTGAGAATTTTCTCTAAGTTTAGGGTGTCATTCTAAATGTCATTCCTAATTTTTCATGACTATAGATATAAAAGGTAGAAGATATTGGAAGGAGTCTCAAATCACTGTGAAGAACTGCTTCATTTCTGATCCTCCCAATATGGGCTACCAACCACAGCAGGCCACTGGAGTACTCTAGAACCTGGGGGTCCCGCTTCACTACTAATGTCATCTCACCCCTAAAATGATACCATAAGGCACTTGGAACAAGATGTCTCCTAGAGTCTGTCTTCTCGGATGCTCGGCACATTGTTTTGTACATCCTCCCCTGGGATTACCTTCTCATTGCCAACATCCCTCCCTTCTATGATGTTTTAAGCCTTTTTTGCATTGGAAATAGACCTCTATATGCCATCCACCGCTTGGAAGATTGCTCTGTCCAGCTAATTGCCTTCTCTGAAGTGTGATTCTTTCCAGAAGTAGTAGATAACCAATCCCTTTTTCCATAACCTCATCAGCATCTGATGTTCTTTTGCTTTTTAGTTATAGCCATTCTGACTGTTGTGAGATGGCATCTCACTGTGGTTTTGATTTGCATTTCTCTAATGATTAATTATGATAAGCATTTTTTCATATATTTGTTAGCCAGATATATGTCTTCTTTTGAAAAGTGTCTATTCATGTCCTTTGTCCATTTTTAATGGGGTTGTTTTTTGCTTGCTGATTTAAGTTCCTTGTAGATTCTGAATATTAGACCTTTGTCAGATGCACAGTTTTCAAATATTTTTTCCTATTCTGTAAGTTGTCTAGTCTGTTGATAGTTTCTTTTGCTGTGCAGAAACTCTTTAATTAGGACCCACTTGTCAATTTTTGGTTTGTTGTAATCGCTTTTGGGGACGGTCATTAATTATTTACCAAGGCTGATGTCCAGAATAGTATTCCCTAGGTTTTCTTGTAACGTTTTTATGTTGTTAGGCCTTAAAATTAAGTCTTTAATCCATTTTGAGTTAATTTTTGTATACGGTAAGAGGAAGGTGTCCAACTTTAGTCTCCTGCATATGGCTAGCCAGTTATCCCAGCACCATTTATTAAACAGGGAGTCCTTTCCTCATTCTTTGTTATTGTTGACTTTGATGAACATCAGGTGATTTAGATGTGTGTCTTTATTTCTGGGCTCTCTATCCTGTTCCATTGGTTGATGCACCTTCGTACCGATACCATGCTATTTTGGTTACTGTAGCCTTTTAGTATAGTTTGAAGTCAGGTAACGTATATCTCCAGCTCTGTTCTTTTTCCTTTGGATGGCTTTGGCAATTTGGGCTCTTCTTTGGTTCTATATACATTTTAGAATATTTCTTTTCTAATTCTGTGATTAATGACATTGGTAGTTTGATAGGAATAGTAATTGCTTTGGGCAGTATAGTCATTTTAACAATATTGATTCTTCCTATCCATGAGCTTCGAACATTTTCCTATTTGTTTGTGTTGTCTCTGATTTCTTTCAGCAGTGTTTTATAATTCTTCTTGTAGATATCTTTTACTTCCTTGATAAGCTATATTCCTAGATATCATTCTTTTTATTTGGCTATTGTAAATGGGATTGTGTTTTTAATTTGGCTTTAGCTTGAACATTATTGGTGGATACTAGTGCTACTGATATTTATGCATTGATTTGTATCCTGAAACTTTACTGAAGTTATTTATCGATTCTATCATATGTTAAGAGACATTTAGGTTAATTCTGTATCTTGACTATTGTGAATTGTGCTAAAGGGAACATGGGAGTGCAGATATCTACTAGACATACTGATTTCAGTTCCTTTGGCTTTAGATCCAGAAGTGTGATTGCAAGATCATATGGTAATGTTTAAGGAACCTACATACTGGTTCCATAATGGGAGTGCTAATTTACCATAATGGGAGTGCTAATCCTACCAATAGCGTATCTGTATCAGGGTTCCTCTTTCTTCATACCCTTGCTATCACTTGTCTTTCATCTTTTGATAACAGGCATTCTAACAGCTATGAAGTAATATCACATTATTGTTTAAATTTGTGATAAGTTGTCCTTGATTAGAGATGTTGAGTTTTTTTTTTTTTTTTTTCCCCATATATCTGTTGGCCATCTGTGTGTTTTCCTTTGAGAAGTGTTCAGGTCCTTTGTCTGTTTCTTACTCAATTTTTTTGTTTTCTTGCTATTGAATTGAATTCGTTATATATTTTGGATAATTAGTCCCTTATTAGATGTGTGTTCTGCAAATATTTTCTTCCGTTCTGTGGATTATTTGTTTGCTCTGTTAATTATTTCCTTTGCTGTGCAGAAGCTTTTTTGTTTGATGCAATCCCATTTTTCTATTTTTGTTTTGTTGACCATGCTTTGGGGATCATATCTAACAAATAATTGCCCAGACCAATGTCATGTAGAGTTTCCCCTATGTTTTCTTCTGGTAGTTTTACAGAGTCTTATGTTTAAGTCTTTAATACATTTGGAGTTGATTTTGTTGATGGTGTGAGATAAGAGTCCAATTTTATTCTTTTGCCTGGGGGGATGAACAACTGGAGTCATAAATTCATGGTTTTATTCTGCAAATATGTGTTTGCTTGTCAGGCTTGTTGGATGTTCCAGGTATTGTGCTATGTGCTAGGGTAGCATAGTTAAACTAATAATGAGCAAGACATAGTTAAGAAACGTTCAGTTTCTTCACTCCAGAAATCTACACAGATAAGAAAATGAACAATTATAGAGAAAGCAATAAGCAAAGGTAATAAGGGAGCAGAGATAAGGGATCAGCTAACTTAGAGACACACATCACAGAGGAGGTAATGTCTGACCCACGTCTTGAGTGTTCTGACGCATGAAGGGAAGACAAAGGGTGATAAGATGATAATAGGAGATGAGGACATTCCAGTTCTCAGCACAACATTGGGAGGGCCTTTGGTGTGCTGAGAAAACTAAACCTTACATTGAGAGCAACAACTTCTTCTGGCTATTTGAGGTGATATTAAGTGTATAAGGGTTACTAGATTCCTTACCAAGGAATTCAAAAGCAAAGGGGAGTTATGAAAGAGACATGTTGGCTGGGCATGGTAGCTCACGCCTGTAATCCCAGCACTTTGGGAGGCAGAGGTGGGCAGATCATGAGGTCAGGAGTTCGAGACCAGTCTGACTGACATGGTAAAACTCCATCTCTACTAAAAATACAAAAATTAGCCAGGTGTGGTGGTATGTGCCTGTAATCCCAGCTACTCAGGAGGTTGAGGCAGGAGAATCACTTGAACCTGGGAGGTGGAGGTTGCAGTAAGCTGAGATTGTGCCACTGCACTCCAGCCTAGGTGACAGAGTGAGACTTCATCTCAAAAAAAAAAAAAAAAAAAAAAAAAGGAAAAAGAAACATGTTAAGACTTACACTTCCAAGTTCACTAAGGCTTAGAAACAGGGAATTTTTGTCCCGGGATGAAGATGAATAGGCCGATAGAGAACGCAATGATTGACACGTAGCAGGTAAGGTGAAGGCTAGGTTTCTAGTTTGAATGAATAGGCAAAGAGTATGCTCCCAAACTGACCAGATTAGGATTAAAAGGAAATATATCACCCTCAAACCAAGGATGGCAGACAAGAAGAAGCCATGGATAATACAGAATTAAGTTTCAGAAAAGATGACCAGGTTGTCCTGGCCAAGCTGTGTTGCCACTATGTCAGAGGGTGCAGCCGCCTATGGGGACTCCTATCTGGGAACCTTGACTCATACCCATTCTTCTTTTAAACTTCACTGGCTCTTGGGAAATCAGTGTGCATCACAGTTCCTGACAAATTAAGAGTCCAGAGAATACAGCAATTTTATGATCTAATCATACCAATGTTTCAAGTTGTCATAAAGTTACTAAATTTGTATCTAATATCATTTAAGTAGTAACTAATATAAAAGTATTTCAGCATCAGAATTTAAAATGTGAATCTGTCATTATGCATACAGTTTTCTATTCACAGCAGTTCTACTTATATCCATATACACATGATGGGCTTTGCCACTTGCACATATTGAAGCTAGGATGTCAGCTGGATAGGGCTCACAATCTCAAACTCATGGAAAGTTTGGTAAATTTATCCCTAATGCCTATTCTTGTAAATGACAGATTTTTCACTGAAAACAGGGAATCAAGACAAGCATCCTATATAGACTTCTCAAAGATCATGAAATGATTCTAAGTATGTGCAAAAAAAAAAAAAAAAAAAAAAAAAAAACTCAAGATGCCTGTCATGAATCTCTACAGAACTCTGTCTGAATTCCATGTTACAAATGCTTCCCAATTATGGTAATAAGATATGGAAGAAAATATAAGAAGTAACAACTTTTTATAGCACACTAGTATATCATAAACACATATAGTATTCATTTTATTACTATATTGTTCTTCCTTTAATCACATAATACTTAAATTATTTAGCTTAGAAAGATTATCTGTAATTTTTTAAAAACTCAGTCAGTTCCATAAGCCTTTATAAATATTTTCTTTGGGGATATGAGATTCAACTGACACCATTTTTTCTTTTTCTTACTGAAGAGTGCCTTTTCAGGAATTAATTCTGCTGTTTGAGAAGTATCTAAGTCTTTAGAGGATGTAAAGGTATGGAATATGCTCACTCTGCCTCAATCTTCCATGGGAACTCATATTCTTTTTCTCTAGCAATGGTTGGAGCATGTGTTTTGCAGCACCCCTGGGAATAAAAAGAAACAAAACCTATTCTGCCATTGGCATCCAGCTTCCCCAATGTTTTCCTTTGGTAGGTAGCTAGTAGAATGAGAAGCCGGGAAATTATAGCTACAGTCAGTCATTCCTTGGTATATGTGGGGGATTGGTTCTAGGGCCCCTGGAGTATAACCAAATCTGTGTACACTCAAGCTCTGCAGCTGGCCCTTTGGAACCCACATATAAGAAAAGGCTGCCCTTCATACATGTGAGTTTTACATCCCAAGAATACCAAATTTTCGATCCCTATTTAGTTGAAAATATGTGCATATAAGTAGACCCTCGCAGTTCAAACCCATAGTTTTCAAGGGTCAACTGTACTTTAATCTCCATGTTCATCAGCCAAATATACCATGCAATTGCAAAATTCTGAAATCAGTATTTCCTCCTAGGGAATTTCCTTGACATTTACTCTCGTTCTTGTTGTCTAGATAAAACAAAACTGTGAAGAATTTTAGAGAATCCTGTCTGGATAAAACACAATTAGATAATTTCCGATTGCATTAGAATAATGATTAGACATTCTTTTCATTGCATAGTATTTTAATATCTTTTATTGTTTCCCCAGAAAATGTTATTTATATATGATTTTCCATATTGGCATGTTCAGTGCTTTCTTAAATCAGCCATAAAAGTGAAACAGCCAGATAATTGAACACAAAGAAAGATGGGTGTTTGGACTGTTCTTAAATATCGTATTTTAAATTTCATACATTTGTGATCAGTGCGATGATGCTTTGAGGTCAATAAGAAACCATTTTCTGCTGGGCATGGTGGTGCATACCTATAGTCTCAACTGCTCTGTAGGCTGAAGTAGGAGGATCGCTTGAGACCATTTCTGGGCTGTAGTGATCTACACCAATTGGGTGTCTGCACTAAGTTTTGCCTCTATATTATGACCTTCTGGGAGCGGGGTACTGACCCAGTTTGGAGATGGAACTGGTCTAAACTCCTGTGCTGATCAGTGGTGCCATGGTGGCTGTGAATAGTGAACTGCCACTGCCCCCCAGCCTGGGTAACATAGCAAGATGCCATCTCTGAAAATTATTTTTTCTCATAAAGGGAATACATTTCCCAGCCTTATCTGCTGCCTACCTCATGCTGATCAGTAGTGCGATGGTGGCTGTGAAGAGTGAATTGCCACTGCTCCCCAGACTGGGTAGCATAGCAAGATGCTGTCTCTGAAAATTATTTTTTTCTCAGAAAGAGAATATATTTCCCAGCCTTATCTGCTGTCTACTTCCTCAATTCTTCCCCCTCTCATGACAGCTGACAGCAAAGGCCCATGATTTAGGATCCTCTAAAATCCCACCTGGGAAATGGCTTCTTGCTGACAGTAGATTTTCAAAGCTAAAATCATGTACAAAAAGCAATGGTTGTTTTTTTGAATAATAGCTACAACATAAAATAGAGTAGAATTGCTTTCATTGACTAATGTTTGGTTTGTTAGTTTTATTCACTCAACCTACAGCAATGACATAGCCAGAAACTCCCTGTTCTTAATGACGTAGTGGGTTCTCTGCCTGATAAAGGGCACCACTGTGCTTCAGGGCGCAGCTGCATAATTCCTCTGGCCTTGGGTTCAAATTTCTGTTCTGTTATTTGCTAGGTACATAACCTTGGGCAATTCACTTCACTTTTCTCAGTCTTTGTTTTCTCTTTTGTAAATAGTGAAGAATTCAGTAACTACTCAGGCTGCTGAAGCATTAGCATAGTGCCTCATATATGATGGTTAATTATTATAAGTAAGATAATAACACTTTGTTATTATAATTATTACTGCTACTCTTTGACCACCTTGGGGGGAAAGAAAACCACAAAGATAATCCCCCTTATCATGAGCACTTCCTCTGTTGAAAAGCTCAGTAGAATTCATCACAAAGAGGCTCGGATCAGATAAGAGGCCAGTCATATACTAGTCTTTGGCCACCTCTGAACTCCCTTGAGCATGATATTTGCTGCACAGCCCTACACAGCAACCATGGTAAACTGCAAATTTGTGGAAAAAAAAAAACAAAACAAAAACCCAAACACAACATAACGTTGTTGGCACAAATGCTTACATGTTGCCTTATCAAAATGTTGCCACCTGTAGGTCTTCAACCTTGTTTTGAAAAATAACACTTTTAAATTCTTAGAGAAAATATCCGAAATGGCAGATTCAGCATCATTCATGATCAATTTTTGTTTTACTGCATAGGGGAGCCCTGAGACTATTTTCTTCAATAGTTGAGTTGCCTCCATCATAGGTATGACTGAGGGAATAGAAGGATGAGAATTAGCAGAAATTTAAAGGAGCATTGTCAGTGAAAGTTATATAAATTGAATAAAAGTAGAGTGATATTAATGATTTACCATTTAGATGGACTTTTTCTGCTAATTTAGGTCTCCCTTCCTATCCTGCCTCCACATTCCCCAATCCTAATACATATTTGCTCGTGCCTTTTGTGCTGTTGCCATAATAAGCAGCCCAACCCCAGCCCTTATCTGCAGGAAGGAAATTGGGGGTAGCAATAGCTGAAGAAGAACCAAGTTGAACACAGCTATGAGCAACACTGATAAGCACAGGGACACGTCACATATGTGGGATGGACTACATAATATATGGGACCCAGTGGAACATAAAAATGTGGGGTCCCTTATTAAAATATGATTTAGAACTTCGAGATGGTGACAGCCAATCATTAAATCAAGGATCAGGCTCTTTTAAGTATGGAACCCTGTGAAGATGCACAGGTTGGATGTCCATGCAGCTGGCCCTACACATTTTTCCTTCCCTCTTACTGCTAGTCTTATCTGTACAGGAATGGCCTCTGGTGGTCCAGCCTTTAGCATGTCCGTGGAAGTTTACCTTATTCCAAAACCAAGTAAGTATTCAGGTTTTAATGCCAGAGACATGATCTAGCTAATGGTTTAGGATTAAATGATTCTTCTTTTCTAAAGCCTCAGGGACACACCTTTTAATCAACTGTCACCCCCCACACTGTCTGAAAACTAGACATAGTGTATAATATATGAATGTATAGGAAAGAAGAACCTTCAGGAGTTACTTAATTCTCGGCATGCAATGGAAAATATAAACGGAAATATCATTGTAAGAAGGCAAAAAAATTCAACAAGGGAATCATGGACTTCACATATATTATTTTAATTTGAATCAATTATCTTAAAGACCCTATGAATATTTAAGTGTTGTTTTTTCAAAGGCTACTGTACAGTGAGTTATACAAGTAAAACTGGAAAACTCTTGACATTCTTAATATTTGTGAGTTGCATGCCCCTCTGACAACCTGATGAAAGTCATAAAACTCATCCAGGTAAATATCTATTCCCATAAACACACACAGACACACTCACACATGCACACATGCACACATATGTGCATCCCAAGCACCTTGAGATCTATTCAGGAACTTGAGGTTAAACAAATCCTTGCTCTGAAACAAAACTTCTGTTACTGATGCTGAAAGACTCAAAGAGAGCTATTTTAAAACAGAAATAAAGATACAGATTTTATCTTATAGCTAAATGAAGTTAAAGAAATAAGTTGGGGTCAGGTCATAAAGGATCATGCTAATGTTTTCTTAAAAAATGTTTGGTGCAGAAGAATTTTAATTACAGACATGTCATTACACAACTAACTACGTCAGTATTCAGCTCTCAAAAATAAATGTATTTTTCTGCATAGCCAAAAGAATGATTTTTACATCTAGCAAAATTAATGATTTCTTAATTTCATTTTAGACCCAGCCAAAATCAAATTTCCCCAATTTTTTCCTGCTTTGTCCAAAATCAAGATGCAATCTAGGATCATGCATTGCATCTAGCTATTATATCCCTTGAGCTGCATTTAGTCTAGAATAATCAAGGTTGGTTTCTCATCGTTTATTGGAGAGAGCAGATCTCTGAATTTATCTGATGGCTTCTTCTTAGTGTGTTTTAAATCTAGCTCTCTCTCTCTTTTTTTTTATTAATTAGAAGTTCAATCTAATGGCTTGAACAAATTAGCTATTTGGGGCTAGAATGCATCACACCTGATGCTTTATTTAACTGCACTACAATAAGGATAAAGTCTGTCTCCTGTCCCACCACTACAACTGCTGACACTGGACACTGAAACCACAGAGCCACAGTCCAAGCCCTCTACTGTACTGTTCTCTTTTTCCTTTATGATCAAAAAGTAACCTGTGTAGTACAACTATAGCATTGTATAGAGTTTCAATTCTCCTTCAACCATTTACCATGTTGTTTTAATTCTAAATGAGAATCTATGAATGAACCAATTACTGCAAAAGTGTGATTTTTTTTCTAATTCTACATTCCTTCCATGTTAACTAGACGTTCTCTCATTATCTGGGGATACTGGAATTATCAATTTCCTGTTGAAAAAAACAGGATAAATAGTTTTTAAATCATTCATTTTCTAAGAAAAGATTTGGTTTAATATCTAACCCAAATTATAATATATACATTTTTGACCTTTAAAAAACTGTTTAATTGTGCATTGAGGGATTTTTATAAAATCACTTTTAAGCCAACTACAAAAAATTATTCTTTTTGATGTTCAATATATCAAAACACTGGCTTGTGGGAATGCTTTCAAGGTGTGTCTACTTTTAAGATAACAGCATTCAATTTTGAAAAATATCTTGAGCTCAAATTATACCAGGATTGGTCTGTACCTTTTGTGTCCCTAGTCAAGAATCAACCATTTCTTCAAGAAACTGATTCCTTTACTGGGGAATGATATCAGAGACCGAAATGTCAGTCTAAGTATACTCATTGATACTGGGGGTGAAATTCCATCTAAGCCATATCAATGGACATGGCAAGAAAATAAATATATTTTTAAATCATAAGTTCATTCGCAGATTTTGAGTTCAATACTAACAATAAAATACCTTTATATAACTTCTTTAATTTCGTAATTGTACCTCTTTTCTCCTGAATATTGAAAATCTTGTTATCTAATAGTTAATAACATTTGTTGGCTTCTGTGCTTGTCCTCAGCCTGTTTTCCCTCACATCAAATAGGGGAAGATACCCTTCCTTTAGTCTATCACCTTTGCAGGCTCCCATGTCAGCCAATATCAGTCACTGGTGGGACTGGGAAGTAGGACAAAGGAAGCAGCCAGAGTATTTCTACCTTTTCTCTCTGTCATGGAAGATGCTTCTGGATATGACTGCTTCTCATCTGTGGTTTCAGTTCTCCAGGATAGGCTGACCTTAGCTCCAGCTGCAAACAGGTGATCTGGTCCTCTGGACTTTGAAACTCATCTTTATGTTTTTTTGCTCCTCTAACCTAAGGTTGGAGAGGCTTCCTGCGTGTCTAAGATCTGGGTGGCCTCATTATCTCCTCTTGGCTTCTTAGTTCTTCCATTACCTATGTAGCTTATTCTCTAAATTACATTCCCTTTTGAAAAAGAGGGTTTTATTGTCCTGGCTGGACCCTGATGATAGAGCTTTATAATATTCTTCAAATAAAGTAGTTATTAAATAAACACTCCTAACAGTAAAACTACTAAAGAAAGTTTAAAATGCCTTTGTTGTTTTTTTCCCTAAAGAATGCGTCCCTAAAGATGTAGTCAAAGATCTATGCTCCAAAGTTACTTTAAATATCCTTTCTTTTTGTGATGACATTAACAATTTATATACAGTAATGTACATTTGTACATTTGCTTTAGTGTGTTTCTAATTTGTAGGGATCTCTTCTACTTTTTTTATCTTTTTTAAAAAAATTAGAGCCATGCATTTACATGGTACAGAAGTCAAAACTAAAATGTATACATAGGTGCCTCTCCTGATTTTTAAATAATAAATAGATGCCTCTCTTGATCCTTCTCACTTAATTTCCCCTCCCTGCTCTTCATAATTAACCATTTTTATTAGCTTTTTGTTCATCCTTCCAATATTGTTCTTTTTGCAATACATATATTTCCTTTATTTCTTGTATAAAAGATAGTATGAAAAATACACTATTTTGTAAATACTATTTCATTAAATAATATTATTCCAAAAAATCTCCCCAGAGCAGTACATAGAGATGGTCCTCATTCTTTTATGCTGCTGCATATTAATCTCTATTATATGAATGTGGCATAATTAATTCAGGTGATTCTATATTGCTAATTTCTTGTGTTATTTCCCATTTTTTGCTATAAAATAATAGGAAAATGATCAACTTTGTTCATATGCCATTTTAGACTTCTGTGGGTGTATTTATAAGATAGATTCCTAGAAGCAGGATTGCTGGTTCAAAGTGTAATGCATGTGGACTCTGGTTAGATTTGGCAAATTCTCCTCCACAGGGCTTGTACCCTACAGGAATCCTACCAACAATGCATTCAAGTGCCTATTTTTCTGGTGTCACCAACAGGGTATACTGCTGGGGTTTTTTTGTTTTGTTTTGTTCTGTTTTGTTTTTGCCAGTCTGCTGCGTGATGAATGATACCTCAGTGTATTTGTTTTGTTATGTTTGAAGTTGAACATATTATCACATGTATAAAAGCCATCTGTTATTTTCCTATAACTTATCTGTTCATATGCTTTAACATTCTCAAAAAAATAATGGGAAAAAAACATTGGCCTAGAAGTTAGAAGATCAGGCCCTATCATAATTTTTCAATTCTCTAGTCATGGTTTTCAAGCAGACCATAAACTTTCTCTGAGCCTTAGTTTCTATCAGTCAAATGGTTTTGACATAAAAAAAATAGTATATTAGTATTATTTTGGAATTTATAATATATATTCACTTCTTCTTTATCAAGCAATAATTTATATTTCACGTTTGATTCAATATTTTTCCCCTCCTCTCTCTTAACCTTTGGAGTCTATGTCCTGTAGCTTAAAATCATCATAACCTTTGGAAAGAAAACTTTCATGATTTTCAGATGTCCCATTTCTACTGGTGATAGTGAGGTAAAAAGGGTGTCTCCTACATAAAAATTCAACAACCAGAAATTCATTTTACTTTTTAATGTTATGCTTTCTTTTATTTATTTGGATTAAAATGGAGAGATTTCACAGATTGGAACATATTTACTACTCTAAAACCTGAAGACTGGTGTAAAAATGCCAAAGGAAGATGATAAATAAGAATCCTAATTCTGGTATTGTCTTGATTGGACAAATACCAAAAGCACTGAACTGCCTCTTCCTGAAATTTCCGTGGGTCTGGGTGGTGGCTAGAGTGCTTTGCCATTGCTGGATGTGTCCTCAGTCAGAGTCCAAATTTCGTTCTGATTGTTGTTTCAGGAATCTTCCTTAAAAAAATTAGAATAGTAAGAGAAATGGTAAAAATTCAGTCTTCTTAGAATATTAGCTTTTTTGACACTGTTAATTGGTAAAACTCTTTGTCGAAGGAGAAATGACAGCTGTTTACGTAACCAGATTCCATTCATTTTAATTATTGCTTTTGGCAGGGTACAAAGAGTTTAATCTTTCCTAAATCCCTCTGTAATGTCTGCTCTCTAGAAGGTTCAGTTACACTGGACAAGATCATCATCAGCTACTTGCTATGCACTGATGGCGATGTTACTTGATACAGTTAAGCTAGTTGAAAGGGTAATTACTAGCCAAAGAAATGTGAGATATATGCTAATCCAAGTTCTCAAACAGGCTTCTCAACATATATTTAGATCATTTACCTTAACTTTTACTTATATTTGCTGATACACATCAAATATCCCATCATAATTTCCTCATTTGCCCACTGTATATCTAGATTTTTTTAAAGCAAAATGTAACAAACAAAAGTAAACTGACTAAATAAGTAGACCGGTATCTTTTAGTCTGAATCTATAAATATGTAGTATTGTACTGTACTGTGTTATTAAGTTTTTTAAACTATAGAATTTTGTAGAACAGTAATTTTGTATACTTTCAACTTAAAAATACTAAATTAAATGAAAGCCAAAGTTTTAAATTTGATGATCATTTGGTAAAAATAACCAGAGAAGACTTAATTTCTCAAACTTCCATCCAAATTTTTTTCATAACAATTGCATTAAATGCTTATGTGGTATTTTGTTTTCTTTACTCAGGAACATCTCCACTTAAATTCAATGTTCTGAAAGACATATATGATGTTTCTTGTAAGATTAATAAGATGAAGGAAAAGGACAGGAAAAACTCAAGAGTCAATTATGTAATTTGCATTTTTAGAGACTTGATTGCAAACCTTAACTAAAAAAACAAGTCTTAGATTAGATTAACTGAATATTCATTTAATGGCAGAAAACCAGAACTTTTTCAAAAAAAGGTTTCATGTTTGCAGGTCAGGCGGAAGCCTGTGTTTTTATATTTATACTCAAATTCTCTGACTTTGTCAACATGAATATAATATCTAGAAAAGAGGCCAGGCGCGGTGGCTCAAGCCTGTAATCCCAGCACTTTGGGAGGCCGAGACGGGCGGATCACGAGGTCAGGAGATCGAGACCATCCTGGCTAACACGGTGAAACCCCGTCTCTACTAAAAAATACAAAAAACTAGCTGGGCATGGTGGCGGGCGCCTGTAGTCACAGCTACATGGGAGGCTGAGGCAGGAGAATGGCGTAAACCTGGGAGGCGGAGCTTGCGGTGAGCTGAGATCCGGCCACTGCACTCCAGCCTGGATGACAGAGCAAGACTCCGTCTCAAAAACAAAAACAACAACAACAACAACAACAACAACAACAACAACAACAACAAAAAATATATATATATATATATATATATATATAAATAAAAGAGATGTGCCCTTATGATGAGTCGAGAGGCATAATAGTTTACAGTTAGTTCCTTTTTATTTGGACTAATGGCTATAGGTGGTTTATTTGGCTAAACATGATACTGAGTCATTAGTAAAAACATTCCATTGAGTATATAATTATTGGGCACATGAGAGAGTAGCATAGGAAATATATAATTAATTGTATACATTATACTAAAACAAGAATGTATATAAAAGAAGTTGACTCCATATCTTGAAAAAAATTTTAGAGATTAAAGGAACTCCCACAACAACAAATGTTACTAACATAGTAGTATATTTGAAGATTGTGATTTAGAAATGACTTTGTTTACCTATGTTTTTTAAGATGGAGTATCATTCTGTCACCCAGGCTGGAGTGTAGTGGTGTGGTATGATCATAGTTCACTGCAGCCTTGAATTCCAGGGCTCAAGTCATCCTCCTGCCTCAGCCTTCCAAGTGGCTAGGACTACCGGCACCTGCCACTGTGCCCAGCTAATGTTTTGTTTGTTTTTAGAGATGGGATCTTGTTTCATTGCCCAGTCTGGTCTTGAACTCCTGGACTCAAGCAATACTCCCACCTCTGCTGATATTACGGACATTAGTAACTGTGCCCTGCCAGAAATAACTTTTAATAGAGTGATAATTTGAACTATTTTTCAAATATTCCATTAATTATTTCAACATTTTCCAAACTATTAGCTGTGATACATGGATGCATGATGACATTTACAATCTTTATCTTTATTAAAACTCCTGGATTTTTCCATTAGCCCTTTGGTACTTTCAGTTCTATTGCTCAGTCAAACAATTGATCAACTATTTACTAGTACCTACTATAGATAGACTCAGTACTTTGCCACATGCTAAGGATGGGACATACATATGTATAACACATAGTTGCCAAATTCAAGGAATTTACAAGTGTTTAAGGAACAAAATAAATTGATATGAAAAATTAGAGATCAAAACAAGGTAGGCACCATGAATTCTAAGATGTTTCAAAGGAGAAAACAGTTTGCCTTACATTTGCCTACAGTTTGCCAAATCATCTAGCAACACAGTATACTGTAGAGTTTCAATTGTTTACCTTCATGATCCCGTGGTTGACTGGGAGCTGTGGGCCACTACTGCTTCCCAGCACCTTGAGAGAGTATCGTACGGCATGTGGCTAGCCTTGGAAGAGATCAAAATTTAAAGTACAGTTTCTACTTAATGCGTATCCATTTTGCACCACTGCATAGTCAAAAAATCTTAAGTTGAACCATCATAAGTTGGGGACCATCTGTATATCTACATACAAAACAGTGAAGTTTAATTTCTACCTGACACCAAATATGCAAATCAACTCAAAATGGAGCAAATACCTAAATGTAAAAGCTAAAACTACAAAACTCTTAAAAGAAAATAAAAGGGTAAATCTTTGTGACCTGGTATTAGGCAATGGTTACTGTGGTATAATACCAAAAGCATGAGAAACAAAAAATAGATTAATTGGAATTCATCAAAGGTAAAAACTTTTGTTTCAAAGGACACTGTCAAGAACGTGAAAGACAACCCACAGAAGTGGAGAAAATTTTTGCAAATTATATTTTATAAGAGATTTGTCTCCAGAATATATAAAGAACACTTCCTATTCAATAATTTAATTAAAAGATGAACCAACCTTAAAAAATGTACAAAGGATCCGAATAAGCATTTATATATCTAAATGCTTATTTATCTTCTAAATAAGATATATAAATGGTAAATACATGAAAAGATGCTCAACATCATTAGTTATCTGGAAATGTATATCAAAACCACAATGGTCTACCACTTCATACCCACTAAGATGCTATAATATAAAAGATAATTGCAAGTGTTGATAAGGAAGTAGAGAAACTGGAACTCTCATAAACTATTGGTGAGAATGTAAAATGGTACAGATACTTTGGAAACAGCAATTCCTCAAAATGTTAAACATAGACCCAGGATACATATGTTTCAAGATAACTGAAAACATATGTCCATACACCGATACGTTCATGAATATTCTTAGCAACATTATTTATAATAACTCAAAAGTATAAATAACTGAATTATCCATCACCTGGCAAATGAATGAAGAAAGCATGATATATGCATACAATGAAGTATTATTCAGCCATTAAAAAAGAGTACTGATATATGCTATGGCATGGATAAACCTTGAAAATATTATGCTAAGTGAAAGAAGGCAGTCACAAAAGACTATATATTGATATGAAATGTCCAAAATAGGCAAATCCATAGATACAAAAAAGTAGATAGTAATTGCTTAGGACTGGGACTTGGGTTGGGGGTTGGTGGGAAATCTGTAGCTATACCCTGTATCTATTAGCAAATAGATACAAGGGTTCTTCTTTGAGTGATAAAAATGTTCCAAAGTTGATGGTGTTAATAGCTGAACAACTCTGAATATATTAAAAACCAAGGAATTATATGCTTTATATGAGTTATATTTTAACGCTAATTTTAAAAATTAGTATGACTATAACTGGGAAGTTTACATAGTACCATCAGCCCATATGGATTCCATAAACACAAAAGTAATACCATTTTATTAAAAACAAGGTAGGATCCTAAGAAAGAGAATTTTAGACTTTAGAGAAATTTAGAAAATATCTAGTCTTATTTCTAAGTGCCCCCATTTTTTTAGAAAAGCGACTTTAACAACAGAGTGGTGGTTAAGCCTATGGATTCTTGGGGTGACAGACAATGGGTCTCCATCACTTGATGAGTCTCTATCACTTGATGACTGAGTCATGCTGGGAAAGGCATATGAACTCGCAGCCTCAGTGTTCCTATTTACAAGAAGGGGGAGAAGGCAGAAAATCATTTATGTTGTAGCTATTACACACACACACACACACACACACATGCTAGCACAAGGCCTGAAATATAAAGAGTGCTCAATGAAAGTTAGCTAATGTTATAAAAGTTTCTTCTTCTACCTCAAGTTACATAGTATGTGTAGTGGAGCTGGGATAGAAAAAAAATTTGGTTTTCCTTTCTTCTATTCTCTTTCCATTGTACCATTATACCAAAGGTTGAAAAATACTAAATTATTCTACCCAGAAAGAATGTGAATAGCTCTGATGCCAAATCACTTTAGAATAACTGATGTTCTATGATTTTCAGAGTCAACAGACAGAATGAAGGTGGTCTTAAGGTTTTAAAATGGTCTTGTGGTACTTCTGCCACATCTAGAAGTATAGTTGTGCTAAGACAGTACTTATTCCCTAGCCCTGGGGATCATTTTTCTTTCCTCTGAATTCTCACTCTTGTTTGACATTCAATCTATTACATGTGTTAATCTGATATGATGACATGACATGACATCTGCATGTCTTAGGTAATCAACTGAAAACAACTTTAGGAAGCAACTAGCTTTCAGTATTTATCCACAGCTTATCCTCTGAGAGAAATAAAGAATAATAGCTGTAAATATTTCTTAGAGTTTTGATGGCATTCTGCATGGTTATAAGGCATTGGCTCCTCTCATACATATGTTTTTGAGGTTACATGATTAATTTGATTGTTTACCTTGGCAAATGTTACCATAGTAGCATTTTGATTAACAGCAAATAAGTTCCTTCTACAGAGGTGCCATGTGAGGTTATTTAGGTGATATTACACAGTATGTAAGTATTAAAAACACTTTATAAGTGTGCACTTATGCACTGCTGATTAGATTACTTTTTGATGCAACTGTTCTGAGGGGGATTTTAGCAACAGATCTCAAAAGCCTTCAACCTTTCACTCACCATTTCCACTGCCAAAGATCTGACTAACAAAAATCACAAAATATATGCCCAAATATTTGTTTATTAAAAGTTGACCAAAAGATTCTATAAAATCATGACATCTTGAAAATAACTCAAATGTTCCATCATAATGACTTAGGAAATAAAATTAAACATGTCCATGGTTTGTATTTAAAAGATTGTTTATAATACCTTATGTGAAGATTTTACATAATATGTAAAATAATGTAATAGGTTTCAGAATAATATTCATAATAGGGTTGCAATATTTTAAAAATAACTCTGAATACATTCTACATGTGCATATATATGAATACATATATGCATTAAACTTTATCATTTGGACTTGATTTGCAAAGCATCATTAGTTTTTTACTTAACCTCAATAATTCCTTTAGACACGTGAGCTCTGCAAATCTATGGACTTTGCAGCAGAATGCCTTTCTTTAGAAACCACTGCTATCAGAATGAAAACTGTGAAAACAAATGAGAATGCTTTCATACAGTTATTTTATGGTCTATCAGTATTACTAAATTGTATTCAATTCACCCTCAGTTTTTAGACCCTGAAAATGTAGATACCATGAATGTTTATGCAAGAGATTTTTACTGAGTATTTTCAGTGAGACCTATTATTGTGTTAATTGAATATAGAAATCCTTTATATTAATCCTTGTAAAATATAATGATTTTTAAAACACAGTAGAAAAAGTAGAAGGTCTTTTCTGCCTGATGTGCTGCCAATGTGATGTGGTATATTTGAAAGAGATCCAGATGTTATCAAGGCTTTTTTCTTGGTATTCTTCCACCTGTCATCCACTGCTAGGCCTTAAGGCTTGGCAATCTTTTAACATCTTACAAATTATAGGACATACATCAGACTGCATATGTACTAGATATGACAGACTATGGTCATTCTCTAAGTCTTATATATCTTTCCTGTTTCTGTCTTAAGTAAAATGTCCAATACCACTGGGAATGCCTATTTAACATTGCTAAGAGAAAAAGAAAATTTATCCTCTTTGCATCTAACCATCTGAGTCAACTCTATTTTTTCCTAACCACTTTATTGAGGTGCAGTTGACATATGAAAAGCTGTGTATATTTAAGGTATACAACTTGGTGAGTTTGGGGATAATATACAGCCATAAAACCATTACCGTATTCTATGCCATCAACATATCCATCACTTCCAAAAGTTTCCTCTCACTCTACTTATTATTATTATTTTTGTGATAAGAATGCTTAGTATAAGATTTAACATTTTAGCAAATTTTCAGCATACAATACAGTATTGTTAACTATAAGTGCTATGGTGTGCAGTAGCTCTCCAGTACTTACTCATCTTGTAAAACTAGAACTTTGTACCCTTTGACTAACATCTCCCTGTTCCCCAACCCTAACCATCCCCTGACAACCACCATTCTATTCTCTGCTTCCATGGGACTATTTTAAATTTGCCATAAAGTTGGTATCATATAACATTTGTCCTTCTGTTCCTGGCTTATTTCACTTAGCACAATGTCCACCACATTCATCTATGTTGTCACAAATGGCACAATTTGCTTCCTTTTCAAGGCTGAATAACATTCCATTGTATAGGTACATATATATGTATATACCACATTTTCTTTATTTCTGTAAATGGACATTTAGGTAGCTTCTGTGTCTTGTCTATTGTGGACAATAGAATTAAAATCAGAATCTTGAAGAGATTATTACCGCTCCCATGTTCATTGTAGAACTATTTGTAATAGCCAGCTCTATTCTTTTTCTAAAAGAAAGCTGAACTCATGTGAAAACATAACACAAAAACTGTGGAAAGTACAATAATTATACAAAGAAATAAAGAAGTTAAAAAATCAAGATTCAGTCAGTGCTTTTATCATCCAATTGGGAAATTCCTTCAGTATGATGGTGAGGTACCTTATGTTACCATGTTCTTGCACAATCAAAACAATGACAGTGGTCAACAGTGCCCACATACACTGAACTGATGGCATGCATTCCACTATCAGGTAGCTCTTCCTCTAAGTATTACTGTAACCCTACCCACAGCTTCTCCCTATAACGTCTGCCACTCTGAGGTCAAAGTAATTCCTAGTAGGCTGTTTCACAGAAACTATTTTGACATGTGCTTTAAAAAAACCATATATATATATATATATATATATATATATCCTATATCTCCTGATATATATATATATCTTCATATATATAATATCAGTTGATATATATATATGTCATCTCCTGATATATATATGTCATCTCCTGATATATATATATCTCCTTATATATCTCTTCTGATATATATATATATCTCTCTTCTGATATATATATATATATATATATATATATATATATATATATATATATATATATATATCTCCTGATATCAGGAACACGATGCCAGCAAATTATTAAACTGAATGTTTCTTGATTTTTTAAAAAATATTTTCCTTCCCCAGAAAGAGAGTTGTATCAAGCAATAAAATGGCTATTTTCTTTTCAAATAATTTACACTGATTATTTGAAGCATCTTTAAAATTCGTATTAAATATCCTAAGAGTCGATGGTGGTTTTATTTTAACAGAAAGATTAATGATTCACCCAAAGTTCAACATTATGTATAACTCAGAACTCTTCATAGCAACTTTCAAACAAGACTATCAGAACTTCTTGCATGAATTGGCACAGGACTCTAGGATAAATTATCGTGGTAAGGATTTTGAGACTTACTACTCCGGACAAGAAAGATAAACTACAGAGGTTGCTGGCTTCCTCCCAAAACTGAACACTGTAGATGTTACATTAGAGAGAGAGGAGAAAGATGGGTCCACTGAACTAACATGTTAACTGGATTTCTGCAGGGAGGAAAGGCAGATGTGGTTTGGTGTGAAGGAGACAAGCAGCCTGCAGGAGAGACAGGGATTGGGTAACACTGTGGGAGCGAGGCGGGCAGAGGAGGTTTTAATTCTTTAGTTTCATTTTTTTGTTGAGAGAGAATAGCAGCATCCTACATGGCCAACTGTTGTCCAAGGAATAACCTCAGTACAGTCCCAACAAGAGTAAGGAGCTGATGGAAATAAGTCAGACAAGGGAATACTAAATTATCACTACTTCTCCTCCTCTTGTCCCTGCAATTGCTCCAGGAACTAGTAGGTTATCACCACCATCTTCTAAGATGATTATTTTAGAATTCCCCGACGAATTTAATGGCAATTCCTAAGGGACGTCATTTTCCTGCTAGCACATAGTAGTATGTATGAGGCATTCACAAAAACTGTAATAAGCCTCAAAGGAAGCTATAATACCTTCCCAAAAGCACAATGTCACATTGTCTGTATTTTCTATGGTAGAGGAAAACTTGAAATTAATAAAAAGTAGCCAGAAAAAGAAACTCTTTGTTCTTAAATCTAACAAACTTTCTTCTGGTTATTTTTATTCAGTATAATTTGTTCATATCCATCAAGCTTCATGACTCTATGATACCTGGATAATATTGTATAAGAATATACTAATATACATGAGAATGAAGTGATTTAAGAAACCCTCTTCCAAATAGCCTCAAGTAATTTTAAAAATATAAGTTTTTATTCATAACAATAATGCAATCATTTATTAAACAGCTATTATGCTTAATTTATTCTTATCTATTTTGCGTCTAATTCTTTTTTTTTTTTTTTTTTTTTTTTTGAGGCGGAGTCTCGCTCTGTCACCCAGGCTGGAGTGCAGTGGCACGATCTCGGCTCACTGCAAGCTCCGTCTCCCGGGTTTAGGCCATTCTCCTGTCTCAGCCTCCCGAGTAGCTGGGACTACAGGCGACCACCACCACACCCGGCTAATTTTTTGTATTTTTAGTAGAGATGGGGTTTCACTGTGTTAGATTTCCTGTCCTCGTGATCCACTGGCCTCGGCCTCCCAAAGCGTTGGGATTACAGGCGTGAGCCACTGCGCCCGATCTTTTGTGTCTAATTCTTAAAAACAACTTCTCACATTCAGAGTCAAGTAACTTGCTCAATGTCATGTGGTTAGTGGAGGTTGAGTCAGGATTTGAGCTAAGTTTTGCAAGATGACGAAATTAACTTTATTTATAGCAATAACCATTCAAGCTGAAGATAAATGTTGTCTAGAAGTGGATTTGTAAAGAATTATGTATGTCTGGCTGAAAATCATGTTAAGAACTTTAGTATTCTTGTATTTTTAGAGCTATACAATTTATTCATGAAACCATTTTTATTGAATGTTTACCATATGGAAATATTTACTGATAAAAAAAGAAAAGCTGTGATCTTTAAGATTTCAAATTTCACAGCTATCTACAAATAACAGAAATGAATCTCCTCAAGAGTCATCTTGAAATTATGCTAAAATTCAATTTTCCTTTGAAACTGGAAAATCCACTAAATGAGACAAAATTTGGTCATTGGTATTCTTCAGCTACTAGTAGGCTGCATAGTGGAGAAATTAAGATAGTAAAACCATGAAAGAATAGAGGGAAAAAAGGCTTATAAACTAAACCATCAAAGTAAATGGCTCTTCTACCTTTTACTGATGGTATGTAATGTACTAGGCAGGATACAGTTTGCACTCTTTAAAAGTCATTTCTAAACAAAAACCTCAGAGACTTTATCTTTCCTAGTAAACACTTATGATTATAGGTGGGGATAAGAGACAATTGTTTATCAAAGAATAGTCCTTTTACACAGACAGATGAATAAGAAGTTTCCTCTCATTGAACTTTGAATCAAACAAGTAGCTTAAATGTAGTTTAATTACAAACATTAATTCCAATACAGTCACTGGACATTTTAGCATATACAGTTTCAAAGAAAAAAAAAAACTTTGAATTCAAAACTATTATATGTAAAATAAAGCAAATATTTTCTCATTTATTTCAAATATGGATGTTTGCTTACATCTTTGGTCCAAATAATATGAAATGGTATACTAACTCATCTACTGAAGACACTAAATATTTTAAATGATTTGATCTTGAAATAATACAATATTTGTAGTTGGATATTTTATTTTCCTCATAATGTGAGAACAAGTAATTCTTTTGATTGTTATATGCATGTTTTCTTCACTAATTTAGAGATTTCTTCATTTATCTTTAGATTTATGTTTCTATTTCATTATCATTTAATTGTAATACAGACAGTTTATGTTTATATACTCTTGATTATGTCATCAATTGTATTTATCCTTGATCAAAGATTATTTTTCCTTGGTCATATGTCAAAATATTTCTGACAAGAGACAGAGAATGGAAATATAAGGGAATTTTTATGACCAGAAATACAAATCCATGAACCAAAAAATGATTCATATGTTTCTGTGATCTTTGAGAATTAGGCTTCTCTTCTTATTTGAAGATAAAACCTATACCTATAAAATATTCTTACAGAAAATGTAGATTTAAAGCACTTTACTCTGAACTCTGCACAAAGAATATGCTTTAAAATGTTGAGCAACTGACGGAGATGTAATTACATTTGACGTATTAAACCTCTCTAGGAATGTTCATTATGATCTTTCCTTTGGGCAAATTGAGCAAGTCTGACCTTTGGCACATTCGAGTTTGAATCTTATGTCATAACACATTATTTGAAAACAAACTAAAAATACAAGAGAAACATCTCAATTTATGAAGTCTACATGAAATGACACAAAATAGTTAAAACTCAATTATCCATAAATAAGTATTTCAGCTTTCCACCACCGAAACTAGAATACAAAAATTGGTTTTGAATAATTATTTGTTGTGATGGCCTGACAGCTGCCTTCCCACTTTTGGCCCTATAAGGCAGGTCACACTCCTTAACATTGCATCATAAAAGTCAGCTTCAGATAGCAACAACATTGAAGGACATTGTTTGGGACCCCTCAGCCACCAGTTCATTTGATCTTAAGCTGTTTCACCCTCTGGTTCTGCTTGCTTGACATCCAGCGCATATCCCTCTGTTTTGTCTTTCTCTTATAGATTTATTGCTTTCTTTCCACTCTTCTGGCATTTGGGCACTGTGGGCTCTGTCTTAACCCACCCCTTAGCCTTAGCTTCTCTTACTGTTTTTAGGGGGTTATGCTCCTCTACTTCTAAGCCCTGAAGAATAGCATCCCTT
Organism: Rhinopithecus roxellana; assembly: GCF_007565055.1. Lineage (NCBI taxonomy): Eukaryota > Metazoa > Chordata > Mammalia > Primates > Cercopithecidae > Rhinopithecus > Rhinopithecus roxellana. Next base: position 143,154,350 of record NC_044554.1, read on the forward strand.
CTTTGGTTTCCAGAAAGGTCATCTCCATGACCATCATCATTATAACTAATGTGCTGTCTCATGTAATACTCATAACAACCCGACGAAGCAGGTACTATTATTTCCCCATTTTGCCTTGGTCAGTTGTAACTACATTTGAATGACTGAAAATGTCTCACTGCAAGGATCTTTCTGGACATAGTGCCTTTGCCAGTGCTTGGAGACCTTGGTAACATTCTTGGGTGTCTGGCTGTTACTTTCCACTGCTTACTACATGACAGATATGAATTTAAAGTGTTCTAATAATAAAATCAACTTGGCTAGTGCAGGCTAAAATTTGCGGCTTCGGATAAGCCCAATTCGAGGCAGTGTTTCTAAACTCTAAAGGCAATCTTGGTCATCAGCTGCTACTTCTGTTTCCATCAGTATATGTGACCTCACTAAAACCATCTATCTTCAAACTAGGTATAGGTAGAGACAGTAAAACCAGCAACTTTTAAAGAAAGGGTATGTTCCTCACCCCAACCAGTATCATAGGTACCTGCCAATTTTGACAGCAACAAGTCAGTTTGGGTTGGGTAGTCCATGAACAGAGCACGAATACATGTTATTTTTAGTTCTTAGAATACAATAATCATGTCCAGGAGCTGGGTGAACCACTGACCTTTCCTAAAGAGTTAAATTTACGGAGGGCCCTTCATGCTAAAAACGCTCAATAAATTCGGGATTGATGGAACGTACCTCAAAATAATAAGAGCTATTTATGACAAGCCCACAGCTAATATCATACTGAATGGGCAAAAACTGGAAAAAATCCCTTTGAAAACTGGTACAAGACAGGGATGCCCTCTCTCACCACTCCTATTCAACATAGTGTTGGAAGTTCTGGCTAGGGCAATCAGGCAAGAGAAAGAAATAAAGGGTATTCAGTTAGGAAAAGAAGAAGTCAAATTGTCCCTGTTTGCAGATGACATGATTGTATATTTAGACAACCCCATCGTCTCAGCCCAAAATCTCCTTAAGCTGATAAGCAACTTCAGCAAAGTCTCAGGATACAAAATCAATGTGCAAAAATCACAAGCATTCTTATACACCAGTAACAGACAAGCAGAGAGCCAAATCAGGAATGAACTTCCATTCACAATTGCTTCAAAGAGAATAAAATACCTAGGAATCCAACTTACAAGGGATGTAAAGGACCTCTTCAAGGAGAACTACAAACCACTGCTCAGTGAAATCAAAGAGGACACAAACAAATGGAAGAACATACCATGCTCATGGATAGGAAGAATCAATATCATGAAAATGGCCATACTGCCCAAGGTTATTTATAGATTCAATGCCATCCCCATCAAGCTACCAATGAGTTTCTTCACAGAATTGGAAAAAACTGCTTTAAAGTTCATGTGGAACCAAAAAAGAGCCTGCATTGCCAAGACAATCCTAAGTCAAAAGGACAAAGCTGGAGGCGTCACGCTACCTGACTTCAAACTATACTACAAGGCTACAGTAACCAAAACAGCATGGTACTGGTACCAAAACAGAGATATAGACCAATGGAACAGAACAGAGTCCTCAGAAATAATACCACACATCTACAGCCATCTGATCTTTGACAAACCTGAGAGAAACAAGAAATGGGGAAAGGATTCCCTATTTAATAAATGGTGCTGGGAAAATTGGTTAGCCATAAGTAGAAAGCTGAAACTGGATCTTTTCCTTACTCCGTATACGAAGATTAATTCAAGGTGGATTAGAGACTTAAATGTTAGACCTAATACCATAAAAACCCTAGAAGAAAATCTAGGTATACCATTCAGGACATAGGCATGGGCAAGGACTTCATGTCTAAAACACCAAAAGCAACGGCAGCAAAAGCCAAAATTGATAAATGGGATCTCATTAAACTAAAGAGCTTCTGCACAGCAAAAGAAACTACCATCAGAGTGAACAGGCAACCTACAGAATGGGAGAAAATTTTTGCAATCTACTCATCTGACAAAGGGCTAATATCCAGAATCTGCAAAGAACTCAAACAAATATACAAGAAGAAAACAAACAACCCCATCAAAAAGTGGGGAAAGGATATGAACAGACATTTCTCAAAAGAAGACATTCATACAGCCAACAGACACATGAAAAAATGCTCATCATCACTGGCCATCAGAGAAATGCAAATCAAAACCACAATGAGATACCATCTCACACCAGTTAGAATGGCAATCATTAAAAAATCAGGAAACAACAGGTGCTGGAGAGGATGTGGAGAAATAGGAACACTTTTACACTGTTGGTGGGATTGTAAACTAGTTCAACCATTATGGAAAACAGTATGGCAATTCCTCAAGGATCTAGAACTAGATGTACCATATGACCCAGCCATCCCACTACTGGGTATATACCCAAAGGATTATAAATCATTCTACTACAAAGACACATGCACACGTATGTTTATTGTGGCACTATTCACAATAGCAAAGACTTGGAATCAACCCAAATGTCCATCTGTGACAGACTGGATTAAGAAAATGTGGCACATATACACCATGGAATACTATGCAGCCATAAAAAAGGATGAGTTTGCGTCCTTTGTAGGGACATGGATGCAGCTGGAAACCATCATTCTTAGCAAACTATCACAAGAAGAGAAAACCAAACACCGCATGTTCTCACTCATAGGTGGGAACTGAACAATGAGATCACTTGGACTCGGGAAGGGGAACATCACACACTGTGGCCTATCATGGGGAGGGGGGAGGGGGGAGGGATTGCATTGGGGAGTTATACGTGATATAAATGATGAACTGATGGGTGCTGACGAGTTGATGGGTGCAGCACACCAACATGGCACAAATATACATATGTAACAAACCTGCACGTTATGCACATGTACCCTAGAACTTAAAGTATAATAAAGATAAATAAATAAATAAATAAATAAATAAATAAATAAATAAATAAAAATTTACTGAGGAAAATTAGGAAACGAGGGGAGAGGGGTAAAATTTGAAATACAACTAAGGAAACTTGAGAGTCAGTAAATATCCTTGTTTGTCTCATGGGATATTCCAATCCAGAATTGTTAGTAAAATGTCTAATAGTTATGATTAGTTGACAAGAAACCAGGGTCATAGAAGTTGGCCTGGAAATAGTGCTATGCAAGCTATCCCAGGTATTTTCCATAATTTTATTTCTTTGCTCAGATTTTCTATGTTTTTATTTGTTTTAAGAGGATTTGGATTTGATTTTTGGTGTGTTTTATGACAGCTGCTTTAAAATCTTTGTCAGATAGTCCAACATCTAATTTATCTTGTTATTGGCACCAGTTGATTGTCTTTTCTCATTCAGATTGTAGTTTGCCTGGTTCTTGATTAATGATTTTCTATTGCATCCTGGACATTTTAGTTCTTATGTTAGGAGACACTTGATTCTATTTATATCTTGTGTTTTAGCAGGCAGTTGCCCCGTTTAAGTTCTACTTATCAGTTCTATTCTACTTTTATTGGCTTTAGTTAGAGTGAAAGTTTAGTTTTCTGGGCTCTTGCAGTGTTACTTTGGTTGAATGGTTTTTCATTTTTCTCATGCTATTGGGCTTACTGCTCAATCAATGTTCTGGTGCCATCTGTGGAAGTGGAAGGTACTTCCTTGGGCTACCTACTGTCATTGGGCAACCTGGGGAAGGCTACTGAGGAACAGAGAAAAGTTAGGATATGCCATCTTGTTCCAAAATTGGGATCCAGCCTGGGTCATCAATCATCCCGCTAAGCATTCTTGAGAGTCTTGAGTGACAAATGAACAAGGATGTTGTCCAGAAAACACTCAGGTAGAAGAACATCTAGATGACAGCTTTCAATAGAGTATTATACCCCGTTTCTTAAAGTCAGCCTTCTATTTTTCAGTCGTACCTTGTGCTTTCTGTAAGGCTCCAGCTTTGTGAAAACCCAGGCTCCACAGAGTTGGCCAGGAGGCCTGCTACCAGGGGATTGGGTAGAAATTCCAAGCAGTAATTCCACTGAGGCCTTAGAATTCCTGGCACAGATAAGCTCTCTACTTTCTTCTCTTTGAAGAAAATGTTTACCCCATAGAGGAAGTAGAGGGTGTTTTTTATTATTTACAAAATATTTTATTCCACAATTACCTGTCTACACACCACTCAAAAACTTAGTATTCCAGATGCTTGTTCAAAGATCCTTCTATTCCCCAATTATATCTCAGCCTGATTTTTCTTCATTTCCTGGCCCTAATCCAGCACTTGACTCAATTGTGCTATTTCTGCCTTAGCTTTCTCAGTATGACCTGGAGTCTTTTTAGTGAGTGTGACTCCTTTTCTAGCTCCAGGTGTCTCAACATAATGCTCTAACAGCTTTGACCAGGCAAGGTCCAAGTTGCTGATATATGTTTACAGCTCCTCACACTAGTTCTGATTTCCTCTGCAGCAAGCCAAATGGTGCTGATACTTCAGATCTTAGAGAAGTGGTGCAGTATAAATCTTGCTTCAAAATAAAATTCCTCTTCTACTTCTGTCCCTGTCAATTCATGCTTACCCTTTATTCCTAGTGATGGGGCTTCTCAAAGACTTGTGTCCATAGCTTTGGGAGTACCCTGACAAAGAAACAGTGGGTGGAATGAGCAATTTATCTCATACTTCTTGGTTGATAGGCCTGTTGCAGAACTTCAGTAGTGATTGGCTAAGAAACAGATTAATTTTTTTTTAATTTAAATAGCTTTTGGGATACTAGCGGTTTTTGGTTACATGGATGAATTGCACAGTGGTGAAGTCTGGGCTTTTAGTCTACCCATCAATTTGAATAGTGTACATTGTGCCCAACAGGTAATTTTTAAGAAACAGACATTGAAGCAGGTATTTGTTGGTCCCATTGACACGTATTGGGACAATCAGAAAGACACACACACACACACACACACACACATCTTAATCTTTCCACTAGCTAATCCTGACATCAGAGATTGGGAGACTTTGTTATTGTTGTTCTTCGTTGAACAAATAACTCTTTAATTTACGTGCATCAGACTTATGGCACGATGACCTTTTGCTTCTTTATCCAGTAAGGAATTTTGAGCACACTATTTTATACATGGATTTATAAGGCACGCATATGCAATGTTTATTTACTATGTTATATTTTCTAGTGATGCATTTATTTTAGATTTTCATCTAACAATTATCATAAGGTACAAAATGGTTTTTAACAAAAAGTTATAAACAACTACCATATGCCAGGGACTGTGCAAAATGCTGGAAATACAATGATTTCTTTTGGAAACATGAATCTGGCTCCCAGGAATTATGCAGTATAAAAGAAGAAAAATTATAGGCACACAGGAAAAAATAGCCAAAATATAGCATTATAAATGCAACATCATAAATATGAACAGGAGTAGAGGTCCTACATAAGAACTGCTTTTGACTCAGTGAAGACTCAAGACAGCAGGTGACATTTGAATTTTGTGTTGAGGACAAATAGGAATCAATCACATAAGAAGAGAGGGAAGACATTTCAGGCTTATCAAAGCCTATGCACCAAGTCACAGAGGTGTGGAAAAAGAATATGAATTCAGAGCTACAAGTAACTAACTCTATGATGCTCAAGTACAAAGAACAATGAGATGAGGCCATCCAGTGCTTTGCATCTCATAAGGAGCTCGGATTTTATGTTCTAAAATATAGGAGACCTATAATAAATTTTAAGGTAGAAAGAGATGACAAGATCAGATTTGTATTTTAGAAAAATCAGTGTGTATTACACATAATACTTAATACTTTTAATAGTAAATGTAAATGTATAATCTTATTCAACCATATTGCCTCTTCAAAGAGCAGAAGAGCTATAATGTTATATAAATGTAAGCATAAAAAACATCAGGCATCCCGTACCTCTCAGACAAGGCTTTATGTAAGAACAGCTGAGAGCTTCCTTCTGCCCTCATGAAACCATAAAGAGAAAATGTGTTATCTTAACAGGTAAAACTTTCTTTTTACATCTTCTAGGAAGAATCACGGCCAAATGAAAACAGTATATTCCTGGAATGCCTTTAATGTCTTGTTGTACCAGGACTTCTAGCTGAGTGAGAGTTCCTGCCCCCTGTAAACATAGAACATGCTTGTCTGTGCTATTAATTTATATCCTGTATATGTCTTCCTGACAACTATCCATACAAGTGGCTTTCATTCCCTGTTTCCAGATGAGAATTGAACTCAATGCACATATTGAAAGGAAAGAAAAACCTAGGTTTTATATATGGAAATATCCACTCATGATTGGTGCCTTCTTATGGATACTTGATGGTATTGATATTTTTATGTTGCTTGATAAAGATGATTGTCAAAAGAGATCCACAGACAGTGGCTATAAGAGTGAAGGTGCACAGGTCCCTTTGTAGTAGTCAGCTTCTTTGCTACTCCCTGTCTCATGTCCTTCCCCTGCCACAAGGACCCAGAGAAGTAGGCAGGCTGGCAGTGTGAATGATGCTGTCTTACCCTGGCTCTGAAGTGGACACAGATTTCACAGGCCACCTCTATCACTGCAAAAGCACATTGGTCTGGAGTTTATGAAGAAAATACAACTTCTGTTGGCATGTTAGGTATATTATATAAAATGCTCCGCATGAAGAAAGCGGTGCAGTTAAAAGCAATTGAAAGATAAAAAAAAGTAACAATGTGGCTTCTCAGTATTTCATGGTACTGGTAGATATGACCTTCACAGACAAACCTAAATCTTCTTATGTAACTGACATTTAGTCTGTTAGCCATTTTTAATAAAAGAGTAGAGAAGTTACTCTACTGTGGCTTTTGCTGGTACTTTTTATAGCTGTGGTGTGGTAGGAAGTAGGCCCCAAGTTCCCTTGGCAACAAGTAGAGTAGAAGCGATACACAGAAAACTGAATCATCGGTGAATCATCTGAGGATCTCTGTTTCCAATCCTTGGAAATAATTTACCAATTGTTTTTTATTTGTGCAATGTTTGCTGACTCTGAGTGAACACCTCAGAAAACGTAAGATCTTTGGTCAATTTGGTCAATCATTTAAGAGACATTCTGGATGCTCCCAGTAGACCTTAAGATTGATATCTAAACAAAACAAAACTCTGCTTGCTTTAATATGACACTCCTCATTTGAGGAGGAACAGATAGGTGAGTCAAGGTATTGGCAATGGGGAAGTCCCCTTTCTACAAAGAAATCTGATGTCCCCAGAAAAATGTTTCATGACATTGTCACATTTAAACTAAAATGTTAATCACAACAAATTTTCAGACACCTAAAAAGAGAACCGATATAGTCTCATATGTTTTTTTTTTCTCTCTCTCTCACTTTATCTGAGACTTATGGACATCAGTTATTCAGTTCCCCCTATTTTTTTTTTTTTTTTACAAATACATCTCATATAATCCCTTTATCTCCACAATTGTTGCTTCTACCTTATATCAAGGTTTACCACTTCATTTATCTTGACTCAGATTGTCCTTTACCTCATTGGATATACAAGGAGAAAGAAAAAACTCCCCTAAAAATGTTTTATGGCTAGGTGCGGTAGCTCAAATCTGTAATCCCAGCACTTTGGGAAGCTGAGGTGGGCGGATCACCTGAGGTCAGAAGTTGGAGATCAGCATGGTCAACATGGCGAAACCCTATCTGTACTAAAAATGCAAAAATTAGGTGCGTGTGGTGTTGCATGCCTGTAATCCCAGCTACTCAGGAGGCTGAGACAGGAAAATTGCTTGAACCGGGATGTGGAGGTTGCAGTGAGCAGAGATCATGCCACTGCACTCCAGCCCAGGCAACAGAGTAAGACTCAGCCTCTAAATAAATAAATAAATAAATAAATAAATAACAACGCTTTTCATCTGCCACCAGGGACTTGATCAAAACTCTTTAATAGTTCAACGGCTTCTTGAGGACCATGACTTATTTATTATTGTATCTGCAGCACCCATCATGGTGCCTGACCTATAGAATATGTTCAATATGTATTTATTGAATGAAATATATGTATAAAAAACATATATTTTTGCTTATATGCACCCCCCCCCACACACACACACTCCTTAAATCTAAAGCTTCTTGTGAGCAGAAGGCTTATCTTATAAATTGTTGTATTCCTAGTTTCTCGAAGGGTATCTGGTATGTTATAAACATTCAATCAACATTTACTGAAATGGTGAATGAAGTTCAAATGCCAGGCTTATACAGGTGTATGGTATCCTCCCATACCTAGGTGAATTCATTTCTCACCACTGCCTTCCTTCCTGTGAGGTGAGCCTTTGTACCATTCGAACTCCATGCAACTATTCCTACCAATTCCCTCATATGAACTACCTCATACAAACCACTGCCTACTTAAATTCTATCCTCCAAGTCCCAACTGAAGTCGCATTCTGTTCACAAATGAGACTTCTTAACTCCTTTAGCCCTCACAGATCTTCATGTCATCCAAACTCAGAGTGTCTATGGCCTTTACTTCAATTTGTCTGTACTGACTCATTCTTCCATTGTTTGCCTCCTTTTACATTCCTGGATGATGTTATCTATTTCTTTCACTTTGGCATCTCTCACGTGTTAATGCCACCACACTCCTTCATCTCGAGCCCTGATCTCAGAGCATCAAAACTCATTGTTTCGCAAGTCCTCAGGCTCAAAAATGTTAAGTGAGTTCATGTTGTTCAATTCTGAAGGTATGTTCATTGTATTGTTTTTGTCATAACAAGTCTTTTTGCCTTTAGAGATATATATCAAAATGCTTGTGGATGAAATGATATGCTATCTCAAATGTATTTTAAAATAATGTGGGAGGAGATAAAATAAAGCAGGTGTATTATTCTATCTCCTACTGTATGTGCTTGAACTTTTTCAAAAGGTTTTAAAAACTTTTGTTTTCCTCAATCATCACCTTCCATCACTTTGAACCTGCTCTTCTTTTGCTTAAATGCATCACTGTCCCCTGCATCCCAACTTTCTGGGACACTCACCAGGGGAAAATAGAGATTGACATGTGAAGCTGAGTCAATTCAGTTGCTCATGAGATAAGAGTAGAAGATACTGGTGCCAAGCCAATTTTTTTAAAAAATTTTTTGAAGCAAAGGGACCATCTATATTTTTTAAAGAAAAATGAGAGAGCTGAGTTATCCTGCCACCCCACAATGTTTCCAACTTTGTGATTCTCTAAAAAGAAGACAAGAGAACATCCCAAATCCATGGCTCTGTTGTTTCCTTTTTTGAACTACGTTTCCCTTCTCTCATCTACTTAGAAACCGTCTACTGAAGCTTTGAGATTCTGCTGAAACATCATCTTGTCTGTTGTATTCCTGAATCTCTGTCTCCCATAGGCAGAATCAAATACTTTTTCGTCAGAATTCCTATAGGACATTATACCCACTTGCTTTTTTAGTACTCACTGTGGAATATAAGTTATTAGTTTACGTGTGTTCGGCATTGTGCTGATGTGGATGAAGAACTAACTTAGATCATCTCCACAAAACTCTAACCTCTGAGTTTTCCTCTCCCTCTTTTCCTCTCCTTGATCCCCCAGTTAGCATAGTGTATTAGAAAAAGTGGATGTTCAATGAAAGTTTGAAATGAATCAGACAGAATCTAATTTCTTCATATTTGTTGCTCCTTTTTTTCCCCTAATATTCATACATCAAGTCTTCTTTCCTAATCTCTCCAACCCAAAAGGGCTCCTTCTTCTTCTGAACTCACAATTTTTTTTTTTTTTTTTTTTTTTTTTGAGACTGAGTCTTGCTGTCTGGCCCAGGGGGGAGTGCAGTGGCACAATCTCAGCTCATTGCAACATCTGCCTCCCGGGTTCAAGTGATTCTCGTGCCTCAGACTCCCGAGTAGCTGGGATTACAGACATGCGCTCTCATACCCGGCTAATTTTTGTATTTTTAGTAGGAACAGGGTTTCGCCATGTTGATTAGGTTGGTCTCGAACTCCTGCCTCAAGTGATCCGCCCACCTTGGCCTCCCCAAGTTCTGTGATTACAGGCGTGAACCACTCTACCCAGCCCACAATTTTTTTTTCCCTTCATAGCACACATGTCATAATCTGCTTTGCTTTTGGTGAGATGTATCCCATTTCCTTTCTTGTCCAAGACTTTTGAGAACAATGATCATACCTTTTCCTCCTGCTACTTTCTATACTTCTTGAGTGTACTTGATAAATTTGTTGAATTGAATATTTGAGTGTAAAAGAAATGAAGAAAATCTCTCTTTCTTATATGAGATCAGCAGTACCAAATACTTGATACCCAAGATCTGCCTAAATGATTTCATGAGCTCCATTATTCACTGAGGGAGTAAGGAGGTCTGTGCAGGCTACCACACTTGACAACATGAGTACTCACACAGTTCTTTAAGGTTTTCAGAATTATGCAACAGACTTGAACCATTTCATTACTTAATTCTCACAAAAACACAGTAATTAAGGACTTGTATCTCCATTTTAGAGTTGAAGAAGCAAGTTACATTAGTAGCAGTTTCAGAGACGGAGTTAAGAATTTTATCCCAAGCCTTTTTGTAAATCCAACTCCATTGTCCTCTCACTCCGAGATGCCTGTGTATAGTGTATAAATGAGAATGGGCTTAGCTCATCTAATACTTCTCACCCATTACAGGTATTTTAAAGAAGCATTATAGCAAAGGGAGTTAGGAAAAATCTTCTGAAACCCAATTGTGTTCAAATTCTGGTTCTGCCTAGCTGTACGACCCAGGACCAGCCAACAATCACTCTGAAGAGGGGAAAAAAAATTACTTCAATCGCCAGTACTCCGTACTACATGTAATGGTTTGCTTTTATTACTACTTTGAATATTTTTTAAAAGAGTAGAGGATATGCAATATATTTTGTATAATGGGAAAGGAAAAAGAATTTAGTAGCTTTTTGAGATCAATTTTTGAGACTAGTTCTAAGACATTTATGGCATTCACATCTAAAATCCCTTTCATATTCTCTACAACCTTTCCAAACATACTTATTTTGCAAAATCAGATTGGAAATTATACAGGAATAGTTTTTCTCATAGTATTTCAGTACTTTCAGTTCCATTCCAGCTGGAGTCTAAAATATCCTAGGATGCAGAAATGTAAAATTATGTGAAAACAAAATAATCCAAATGTATTTTTTATCCATTTTCAAAAAATATGTTTTTGGTTCACATGTGGAATAAAAATAAATGTTGCTATTTACTTGATGTTATTGGAATATGAATTAATCATCTCAAAAACAGGGCAACACACTGAGCACTATGCTAATGTCTGCTTGTGAAATAAAACTAGCAAAGTTATAAACATGGATATATAATTTATTTAATCATTGAGTCTATAAATATCTATCTCACATGAGAAGTGGTGCTATAGAAAAAGCACACCCTTTAAAAGTACTCCACGTGGGGCTTATACCTTCTGGTATAAGGAGAAATAAAATAAGTGAATAATCACATCCTTTATGAGGGATGCTGTGGAAGGAATGCACAGAGTGATATGAGCTGCTAGACTGGGAGGCAGAAGGGTGACTTTCCATAGGGCTAATTTGGAAAGATTCAAGCAAGAGGGAGTAGAAAAGACGAGGCAGAAACAGAGGTCTTAGGATACTGACCCTTGAGGCCATTTCACAGAATTTGGTGACACTGCATTATGAAAAAATAAAGAAATATCAACCATAGAGAGATAAATTACCAACAATATTGGGTTTTCTTTTTTTCATTTTGATGCTCACTCTACATAGATTTTTGTTCCTAACAGTAAAACTCTTGATTTGGTTCAAATGTAGTTAAAATAGCTTAGACAAAGGTCAACACTATCCAAGATTCACGTGGTTGTATGTCCCTTTCTTTTTTTCCTTTTGGCATAAAAGTACTACTCATATTAAAAATTGTGGAATAAATAACAGAAATTAAAAATAAAATAAAGTTCACCCACAATCGCGAAACCTAAAAGTGGATGTCACTAATATGTTGGTCTATTCCTGAAGCAGGTTTGTTTCCCAAGTTCTGTTTGTGGTTATCTAACCTTTGTGAAATGAGGTTAAATAAAGCAGGCAGCAGATTCAGTTTAGAAAAAAAGACAGCGACAGCAGAGGTCATACTGATACGCAGAGTTCAGATAGTAACAGGCATGCTTTGGCTTAAAAGTTACAATTGATCAGCAAAAATTGTTGTGGTCAGAATAGTATTGCCAGATAAGTGTTTTGATTTTAAATATTGCTAAATCTTATCTCTCTGAGTAGTTGTGTCAATAAGAGATAAGGTCCTGCCTCACTTTGGAAGTAATAGCTTTAAGAGAAAGAGACCCTCAAGGAATGAGCCTTGTTCTGATGGGCAGAGGCTCCCACAGTGGGTGGTGATGCTTTTGGCCCTGACAGGGTCCCAGCTGGGCCCCAGTCCATAACAAGGCCATGGCAGGGAATATTGTTCATTCATATCATCTGAGACCCAGTTTTTCATAATGATCAACATCATATTTTCCTCTCCCTCTGTCTCTCCAACTCTCAGACTTAGAAGCCTATAGGTTATAACCTGCTTTTCAAGGCAGTACTGAACTTACAGACCTTAGAACCACCCTCCACTAGACAGTGTGAGACTTGTGCTTCAGGGGCTCAGAGGCAACACCTTCTTCACTTCAACTCTAAGAACAAGCAAAGACATTGAAAACTGAGTACCAGCAGCCGCCAAGTCTTCTAACAAGAGGAGTCTATCCATATCCACTCAAATAAGAATATGCTGATTTGAAGAATCTTCTGCTGGGAACCAGGGATAGGAAATTAGAGGTAGAGATGATTAGACCACTCTTAATTGTTCTCTCATTTTTTTCATTTTACACAATAACGAGACTTTTCCCTTTTGCAGCACCTAGTGTCAAAGAACTGATTAGACTGAATGATGAACATAGGCTAGGGGAAATTAAAGTACATTGATTTTATCTCAGGAATCACTTGGCAATTATTTCTTCTGTGTGTGTGTGTGTGTGTGTGTGTGTATAATCTATCTTCAAAATTATATATAGTATATAATATGTAATCTAGGTATATATATGCATATATATGTATATATATATTCTATATATTTATCTATTAGTGTGGGTGTGTATTCATTATTGTAAATACTATTCTGTATCTTTTTCATTAAACATAAGCATCTCCCCATGTCATAAATTAATCCTCAAAAACATCTTATTGAATGACTAATAATCTATCATCCAGATATATCATAGTGTGTTTAACAAAAAGTACCCTATTGCTGAACTTTCAGTTGGCTTTCAATGTTATAAATAATACTATAATGAACATTCTAGAATATTTATCTTTTTCTAGTCACTATTGGTTTTTTAGATTAAAATCCCTAGATATAGATCCAGTGTGATCAATCATTTATAGATTTGTTAAGTTTCTTGACCTATATTGTCAAATTGGTCTTCTCACTAAACCCAGCAGCATTAACTATCTTTTAAAAAATATTTACTGGCATTACTTGTAATAAAATTTAAGGTATAAGTCAGAGTCACTTTTTATTTTCCTATTTCTCTTTATTTCTATCTTCTTGGGAGGTAGGGAGACCAAAACAGGACATGTACAAAGTTATTAACCACAGTTAAAACACACACGTGCGCACATACACACGAGCATGTAGTTAAAAAAATGCACACAAGGTTGGTCTATGTGTTTATTTTTCAGGACACTGTTTTCTTAGGGCCATTCCAGTGACCTTGGTTAATATGGCTTTTGAATCCCACATGGCCAACTTTGACTATTTTCAAGTAGAGAAATTCCTAGAACTTATTTGGATACTAATACACTTGAAACAATATGAACCATGGGTTAACATTATGCATTTAAACTACAAAGAAGAGGCCGGGCGCGGTGGCTTATGCCTGTAATCGAGCACTTTGGGAGGCTGAGGCAGACGGATCACCTGAGGTCAGGAGTTTGAGACCAGCCTGGCCAACATGGCAAAACCCCATTTCTAGTTAAAAAAAAAAGCAAAAATTAGCCGGGCATGGTGGCGGGTGCCTGTAATCACGGCTACTAGGTAGGCTGAGTCAGGAGAATGGCCTGAACCTGAACCTGGGAGGCGGAGGTTGCAGTGAGCTAAGATCATGCCATTGCACTCCAGCCTAGGCGACAAAACAAGAGAAATCGTCTCATAAATAAATAAATAAATAAATAATAAATTACACAGCAGAGTATCTGAATAATTTGACTCATGGAATAATGTAGAAATAGCATGGTTTAAACATTAACATTTATAATCTACATTGTGCTTGTTTCATTTAACTATTTCTAAGTGAAATAATTTAGCCTTTGAAATATTTTAGAAATATTTCGTTTTACTAAAATATGTAACTAAAACTTCATTCTGTGGGATTCAGCTGAACCGGTAAAACAAATTCTTTTCCATAGCTGTCAAATCAGACAGCTGTTTTGCTTCTAACAACATGTTATCTTTTTCATATTTGTCATTTCCTTTGTGGAGAGTGTAAACGAGATTGACCAACTTTTCCCCATAATGCTCATTTTCCTCACTCTCTACCTACCTATAATTTATCTATTTTTATACATCCTTCTTATTTAAAATTTAAATACTACAAACAAGACCACTGTACCTTTGACAATAATCCTAAATTCCAATCCCCCTTCACAGAGCCAATAATTGCTACCACGTTAGTGTTGATACACACTTTTTGTTCTATGAATTTGAAATAATCAATAGTTAACAATGAAAATAAATAGTGTTGTTTTGTGTTCTTCTTTTATATAAATGGTATAATAATACACTTACTGTGAGACCAGAAATCTGATTGTTTTTGCTTAACCGTGCCTTCTTTCTTTTAACTTGCCTTCTTTCTTTTTCTTTTGCTGCATTATATCCGATATTGCATCATCCAGCAATCTCTTTATACATAGACATTTAATTCTCTTCCAGTTCTTGGTTGTTAGAAATAAGATGGTGCAATGAACAAGCCTGTACCTGCCTCTTTTTGGACCTAAGCAAGTAGCTCTAAACAAAAATAATATCTCACTATTAAGAATAGTGCTTATTCTTGGTAGATTCTTTTATGAAGACAAATGTATTTCTTTTTTTTACAAAATTGTTTTAATTATAATAAACATATTTTCTTCAGAATGCTTTTCCAAAATCAGGTGAGATGATTAAATGGATTTCCCTCCCTAAATATATTAATGTAGTGAATTCCATAGAAAGATTTCTAATGTTGAGTTATCTTTATATTCCCAAGATAAATCCATACTTCATTATGCTATTATTTTTAATTGCTGTTTTCAATGTGTTACCATTTTATTATACATTTTGTATCCATAGTAATCCTGTTGAAGATAGAAACTTTAATGCAGTGGCTCATGCCTGTAATTCCAGCACTTTGGGAAGCTCAGGCAGATTCCTTGAGCCCAGGAGTTGGAGACCAGCCTGGGCAACATGGCAAAACCCCATCTTTACAAAAAATATACAAAAATTAGTCAGGCATGGTGGCACATGCCTATGGTCCCAGCTACTTGAAAGGCAGAGGTGGGAGGATTCCTTGAGCCTGGGAGGCCGAGGCTGCAGTGAGCTCTGATTGTGCTACTGCACTCTCTGTTCTGGGTAACAGAGTGAGCCACTGTCTCATGACAAAATGACAACAACAAAAAATACTTGGTCATAAAAAAATCTGAATCTGGAGCTTTGCTGGGGGCTGAAAGGTAGGGAAAATCATTACTGTATTACCACTTCAATGTCTATTATTTTTTCTCTATTTAGGTTTTCCTGTTCTTTTGGAAGTTTAATCAAATTAACCAAATGATAGGCTCAACATATAATAAACTGCAGCTTTTATTCACACCAGTAACAGCCAGTTAGAAAATAAACTGTATACCTCTATATCTGTTACTATTTTTTCATTATTTAAGTTTTCCAGTTCTTCTTTTGCCAATTTTAGTAGTTTTGAAATATATAGAGATATTCTTATTTATTAATTTTTAAAATCCATACTTTATTTTGTCTGAATCCTAATTTTCAAAGGTTGATTTATTTTATATGACCTATTAATGAATTCATTTTTTCCAAATTATTTCAATGAATAATTTTAATTTATTCATTAATTGTCATATTTACCTTTCTTGATTCCTTTCTTGGATTTATTTTTGTTCTTTTTTTTAGATTGTTAGAATGGTTGCTTAGTTCTTTTATTTTTAACCTTTCTAAGTTTTTTTTTTTTTTTCTGTTTTTAAGGCAGAGTCTCGCTCTCTTGCCCAGGCTAGAGTGTAGTGGCGCGATCCTAGCTCACTGCAAACTCTGCCTCCCGGGTTCAAGCAATTCTCTGCCTCAGTCTCTTGAGTAGCTGGGATTACAGGCACCCACCATCACGCCTGGCTAATTTTTGTATTTTAGTGGAGATGGCCAGGCTGGTCTTGGACTCCTGACCTTGTGATCCACCCGCCTCAGCCTCCCAAAGTGCTGGGATTACAGGTGTGAGCCACCGCACACAGCCTTAAGTTTTAATAAATGCATTTAAGTTGACAAACTTTCCTGAGTATTACTTTCTCTACATATCACAGGTTTTGAGAAATACATTATGATATCCATATATATATACACACACACACACACACACACACACACACACATACATACATATATGTAGTTAGATACAGATAGATATAAGCTTTCATCCACAGTTCCTGGCTTATAATTCCCATAGCCCTTGTTATTTCCTAACTGATTAAACAATGAGCATATATTTTGTTAAAGTATTTGGCCTTTGTTCTTGGTTCCTGAAGCAGCTTCAGAATAGTTTCAGAGCAATAACGGTAAAAGATAGTATTTTGTTGTAATGTTGGGGCACTTTAGGCCTCAGAAAATAGAATCTCTCTCTGACCTTCTCACTCCCTCCTTTCACCTTCTCCTTTTTCTCCCCAAGACAAGCCACAGAAACTAAAATCTATTCTAATTTCCCCCAACCTTTCTGTCTTAGAGCTGGCCATAAAGAAATTCTCTGACCTACCTTGTCTGATTGCAGGTCATAAGACCTTCCTTTCAGAAGAGGTCCTGCCCATACCTGGAAGGAATGCTACACAGTGAGACTACACAAGAAGACTCTGAACAGATAGGCCTTTCTGGATTTCCCCTCTGAGTCTATTAGCATCAGCTCTATCCCTTTTGTTCCATCACATTTCTACATGGTTGCTCAGTCTTCAATCATGCCCATTCAGTGAAATCTCCATAAGAGGCCCAAAGAGGATGGGGTACAGAGAGCTTGGACAGCTGCACGCAAAGAAGCTTATAGGAAGGTGAACAAGAACTCATCTACAGTAGGGTGGGAGCACCCTAACTCCATGGGAATGGAAGTTCCTGCACTTGGGATCTTTTCAAACCTCACACTATGGATTACTTTATCTGGCTTTTTATTTATATCCTTTAAAATATCCTTTGTAATAAATGGGTAAATGTGTTTCCCTGAGTTTTGTGAGCTACTCTAGCAAATTGACCATGCTTAAAGAGGGGGTTGGGCCGGGCATGGTGGCTCACGCCTATAATCCCAGCACTTTGGGAGGCCGAGGCGGGCGGATCACCTGAGGTCCAGAGTTTGAGACCAGCCTGACCAACATGGAGAAACCCTATCTCTACTAAAAATACAAAATTAGCCGGGTGTGGTGGCACATGCCTGTAATCCCATCTACTCCTGAGGCTGAGGCAGAAGAATGGCTTGAACCCAGGAGACAGAGGTTGCTGTGAACTGAGATCGTGCCATTGCACTCCAGCCTGGGCA
Organism: Rhinopithecus roxellana; assembly: GCF_007565055.1. Lineage (NCBI taxonomy): Eukaryota > Metazoa > Chordata > Mammalia > Primates > Cercopithecidae > Rhinopithecus > Rhinopithecus roxellana. The sequence continues at coordinate 143,172,101 of NC_044554.1, forward strand.
ACAAGAACGAAACACCGTCTCAAAAAAAAAAAAAGAGGGGGTTGTGGGAACCCCAACAGGAAGCTGGTAGGTCAGAAGTTCAGAGGCCTGGACTTGTGACTGGTGTCTGACGTTCGGCAGTCTTGTGGGATCTGACATATCTCTTGGAAGATGACATCAGAATTGAATTGGATTAGAAGACACCCAGCTGGTGTCCACTAGAAAACTGATTGCTTGCCTGTTGGTTGGGAGAAATTTCCACACATTGGGTGAAAGAAGTTTTCTGTGTTGATTGCTGTGGTGTAAAAGGAGAAGAAAAAGTTTTGTTTTTCTACACAGTATGTAATGGTCTTATTTTGAATCTATTCTAAGCATACTTTTTTCAGTCTTTGCTAACATAAAAATTTACATTTTCTTTAGTTATTTAATTTGCTGTATAGCCTTAATATCCTTGTATTCCTTGGATACTTGGGAGATGAAATGTTTATTCTCGGAAAATAGAAAAGCCATGTAGACTACAGAGATTATACTGGGTGACCAGAGATGGAATAGTGCACAATATTTCATTCCTATAAACATGGCTCCTTAACGTGTAACCTGGAGAAAATATTATCCATGTAATGTCCTCTAGTCTTCCAAAAAGACTTAACACTCCTTTGAGAAAGAGAAGAACACTAATCAGTTGAGACTGGAACTCAACAAGCAGGCTCGCATTATTAATATTTTTATTTCTAGGCTCTAGAAAAAAGGCTGCTTCTAATTATACTCAAGGTCCAATGGATTGTAATGTTTTTTAAAAAAATATTAACAGTTCCCTCTTGTAGCCTTGGTCAAACATGAAGCCCTAAACGGGTAAGGATATCTATTGGACTGAAAAAGATATTTCTCAGTGTCTGGGAAAGGAAGAATTGGTCAGATGGTGTGAAGTTCAACTGTGGGACTCATAATCTCTGGCAAATTATGCTGCTTCTAACAAAAACATTCGTGCACACTCATATCCTCTCTTACACTAACTTAATACAGAATTCTGCTAATTTAACTAAGGTAAATGTTTCACACAAAACCCAATTTTGCAGACATTTTATTTTTCTTTTCTGTTTTGATTATCACCTCTCAGCTCAAAGGGTTTTAGGGAGCTAGAAACTCTATTTTTGCAGTGCACAGACTTTCTGTTTCTCCTTTTCATTCACATTTCTAAAGATGATTGGTTATGAATTTAATCTTGTTAACACCATGACCTTTTCACTACCAAGTTTTAAGAATTACCTGTTAGACCACTGAATAATACCATTAGCAAGTAAAGTACATGGGATATATGAAGTTATCAGGCAGAGCAGTATTTATTTGTTCCCTATCAATGTGTAGCTAACAAAACATTACACAGACTACTTTCTGCCTGCTTTGAAAACATTTCGATTAATTTTCTTTTTTGTTCTAAGATGAATAATATTTACATTTCAATTAAAATTTAACTAAATTTGGCAAGCCGTGGGGAGTTCAAAAGTTTGTGAAGGTCCAGAAATCTTAATATTTTATTTGAATTGAATACTCACTTTTTAACCTTAGCCATAAAGCTATATTGGTCTGTTTCCCACTTAGAACTAATCAATTCTTGTACGTTATTCAATAATTGGTCAAGTACATGTGACCCAGGAGTTGCTGATGTGACATTGTCCTTAAAGAAAGAATATTCTGCAAATAATTCATGATACCTGTAAAGAATTTTTGGGGTCCTAAGTGGTGGAGATAGATTGTGACTGTATTTACTGATTTTTACTAGAAATTTGCTCAATTCACTACCTTAACCCTTGCCTAAATGGTTGTGTGTTAGCATATACAAATTAAGTATACATATCAGATTTAATTTGTAAGTTTTATTGGTTGGAAAAAAAAAAAAAACTTTCATTTTGGCCAGGTGCGGTGGCTCATGCTTGTAATCCCAGCACTTTGGGAGGCCCAGGTGGGCAGATAATGAGGTCAAGAGATCAAAACCATCCTGGACAACACGGTGAAACCCCATCGCTACTAAAAATACAAAAATCATTAGCTGGGCATGGTGGCAAGTACCTGTAGTCCCAACTACTGGAGAGGCTGAGGCAGAAGAATTGCTTGAACCCGGGAGGCGGAGGTTGCAGTGAGCCGAGATTGCTCCACTGCACTCTAGCCTGGGCAATAGAGCGAGACTCCATCTCAAAAAAAAAAGAAAAAAGAAAAGCTTTCATTTTAAGAGTAAATCCTAGATTAGAAGTAATAGCAATCAACTGCCAAATAATAAAACCTTGTTAATAACATATTAAAAACTCTAAGGAAAAAACTCTAAGGTTTTTATTAAAATTTATATACTTATATCTACCTTTATTCTTTTTAGAGAAACAGAAAGCCTTGCCTTTGATTTTTAATTAGTAAATATTATGAACTTGTATTAAGTGAAATAGGTTTTTAATTTTTACTTGTGTAAAACATTTACCTGCCTTAAATTATAGTCATGAAAATGAAGACAAAAATCAAAATACAGTCTCTGCCATCAAAGTCAAAGAACATGATCTTTTTTTTAATCTCCAGGTTAATTTTTAGTGTGAAAGCAAACTATCTTAGGCACAATCACATCCTCTTATAATGGTTAAATTCACCTTGTTTTGAGGAGAAAGGCTGCTGTGGAACTTCTTTTGAGAATTGTATATTCATGTCCTCAGCCCACTTCTTTATGGGATTGTCTTTATCTTGTTACTTGGTTTGAGTTCCTTGTAGATCCTGGATAGTAATCCTTTGTCTAATGCATAGTTTGTGAAAATTTTCTCCCACCCCGTGGGTTGTCTGTTTACTTTGCTGATTATTTCTTTTGCCGTGCAGAAGCATTTTAGTTTAATTAAGTCCCATCCATTTATCTTTGTTTTTCTTGTGTTTGCTTTCGGGTTCTTGGTCATGAACTCTTTGCCTAAGCCAATGTCTAGAAGAGTTTTTTCAATGTTATCTTCTAGAATCTTTATGGTTTCAGGTCTTAGATTTAAGTCTTTGATCCACCTTGATTTGATTTTTGTATACGGTGAGAGATAAGGATCCAGTTTCATTCTTCTACAAATGGCTTGCCAATTATACCACACCATTTGAACATTTGAATAGGGTGTCCTTTCCCCACTTTACTTTTTTTGTTTTGTTTTGTCGAAGATCAGTTGGCTGTAAGTATTTGGCTTTATTTCTGGGTTGTCTATTCTCTTCCACTGGTCTATGTGCCTATTTTTATACCTTTCCATGTTCTTTATACAGTAGCTTATCTTTTGATTCTTATGGTTATTAAACATGGAGCCTGTAGCTATTTGGTTGTTGTTTGTTTGTTTAGACACAGGGTCTTGCTGTATTGTCCAGGATGGAGTGCAGTGGCACAGTCATAGCTCACTGCATCCTTAACTTTCCAGGCTCAAGTGATCCTCCCACCTCAGTTTCCCAAGTGAGTAGCAGGGACTACAGGTGCATGCCACCACACCCAGCTAATTAAAAAAAAAAATTAGTAGAGATGGGGTCTTCCCTTATTGCCCAGACTGGTCTCAAACTCCTGGCTTAAAGTGGTCTTCCTGCCTCAGACTCCCAAAGTGCTGGGACTACAGGTGTGAGCCACCATGCCTGACCAAGCCTGTAGCTACTTGTAACCTAGTCCTGTAAATGCTCAATGGGCCTGGTCTTTGCTCTTTGGCTATGGCTGCTTGCCAGCTAGTTTATAAGCTGCATTGGCTTCTCAGCCCAATACATTTATCTTACAAACTCATCCTAGAGCATAAAAAAGGTACATATTTTTTTCACCTACATACTTATGGCTATTAGCTCACTAATCCAGCTCAATTATCTAGATATTCTGTTGGTATGCATTTGTTACCAATGGCCACCTGATCCAAAGTGCTGATGTATTTAGTATCTCTTCAATGATTAATTAGTTTTATGTATAGCAAAGACTAGTTTATCCCCTAATTTGATTAAGAGATAGAAAATCAATTGATGACAAGCCATTCACTTACTCTGGTAACCTTAAAAGTCAGTCAATATGCATGTTCTATGTTCTTATTGAATTTAAAGTATTATCTCCGGGAAATTATCTGAGTTGCCAAATTCATCTAGAATTGCTAGAATTAGGCAAACTGACATTACTATATTTTCCTTCCTGTATATTTTTCCTCCCTGCCCCTTCCCTTTTATCCTTTCTCTCATTTCATCTGCTGAATACAAGTAAATAATGATTACATTCCATTTACATGGTCACAAGAAAAATATCTAAATTTCATCTATATACTTGGAAACACATCACTACCAATCATAAAATGGGAGCTAATATTTGTTGTACATGCTAATTGGTTTACATGTGCTATTTCATGGCCATTCTAGGAGGAATGAATACTGTAATTATGAGTCCTGTTTTGCAAATCGGTATAGAGAGGTTAATTAGACTACCCAAGGTCATACAGGTAGTAATAGTGACATCAGGATTCACTCAAATTATCTAACTCCAGAGCCTATAGCCTAGGAGTGCTCACTCATGTACACACACACACTTTCTCTCTCTCTCTCTCACACACACACACACACATACACACACACTATATATATAAACATTTAAACTTCATAACCTTTAAAGTAAGCACAAATATGTATTCTATACAAATAGAAAAACTGAGGCATAGAGAGATTAAACAATTTGCTCAAGTTAGCACAACTGGTAGTCAGACAAACTGGGAGCCCAAGCATTTTAGCTTCAGAATCTCTGCTTTTAACTGTTATAGTCTCTGTGAAAAATGCTCATAGCAAAAACATGCCATGTCTAGCAATAAATATGTGTCTATATGGAGACACATTTGCAGAAATAGAATGTACTACAAATATACTTATTTTTGTTCAAAAGCATCTTTATTTTCCATCTCTATTGCCAATGTTGTTGTTGTTGTTGTTGTTGTTGTTTTCTGTAGTACTTTTTTAAAATACTTTTAAGTTCTAGGGTACATGTGCACAACGTGCAGGTTTGATACATAGGTATACAAGTGCCATGTTGGTTTGCTGCACCCATCAACTCATCATTTACATTAGGTATTCCTCCTAATGCTATCCCTCCCCCAGTCTCTCACCCCGCCGACAGGCCCAGTGCGTGATGGTCCCCACCTTGTGTCTAAGTGGTCTAATTGTTCAATTCCAACCTATGAGTAAGAACATGCGGTGCTTGATTTTCTGCCCTTGTGATAGTTTGCTGAGAATGATGGTTTCTAGCTTCATCCATGTCCTTGCAAAGGACATGAACTCATCCTTTTTTATGGCTGCATAGTATTCCATGGTGTATATGTTCCACATTTTCTTAATCCAGTCCATCATGCAGTTTCCCAGAGCTGGCAAAACCTGTACACATTTGTATTACACAAATTCCACTTACGTTTCTGATTCATCCCAGTTATTCATAATTAATTTTTTGCTGGTTTTTACATTTACATTTGGCTTATTTATTCTAAATGAGAATCAAATACAAAGGGAAGATATATTTAGTGTCTGAGAATGGAATTAAGGTGGATGGCAACTTCAATCTGTGAAATGATATTAAAAAAATCTTAGAAAGATGGATTAAAACACACAGTCTGTTCACACCCAGATCACATTCACAGTATGAGGTGCTAATTGATAAAAACATGACATTGATGACAACAGATTAATTCCAGATACAGTTTCCATAATATTATGACTAGAGGAGCAGTAATGAACTTTTCATTCTTATTATGCAGTAGAGAGAACCATAATTGTTTCAACCAGTGTGACTATTTGATTAATGTTTGTCATCGTCTCCATTCCCTGTATTCCATATTCACTCAGAAACTAGGCCTATTTTAAATCACTAGTGTATGCTCAATATTGGGCCCAGAGAAGGCCCTCAATAAATAATGAATGAAGGAATGGATGAATGAATGGAAGTATCATAGTGACTGAAATATAAGTGCATAGAAACCTAAATTCAATCCCTCATACACCACATATGAAGCCAATGGCACCAAGTTTAAGTTTATCTCACCAGATATAGGGCCAAACTGGTATGGTACCTCCTACCTTGATGGAATGGCTGAGTCACGACTAGGAAGACAACTGTGATCAGAGCTGGCAGCACCTGGAGACATTTGTCTCTGTTTATTCCCTGATTCAAAATAAAAGAATCACTCCTCAACTGAAGTTATGACCCTATGGATCACTCCTTCCTCCTTGACACTATTTCTTTAGTTGGCTCCCAACACACCACATTCTCCTTGGTTTCTCCTATCATACTCTTCACTCATTTGGGTCCTTTTGCTGGTTTCCCTTCTTCTTCCCCACTTCTTGTCTTTTCATTCTTTTAATAGTGTCTTTAGAAGAGTAGACTTTTTAAGTTTGAGGAAGTCCAATTTATTATATTTTTATTTTGTGGAGTATAGTTTTGGTGCTACAGCTAATACATCTCTGCCTAACCCAGGATCACAAAGATTTTCTCCCATGTTGTCTTCAGGAACTTTTACAATTTTCAGTTTAACATTTAGGTCTATGATCTATTTAAAGTTAATTTTCATGTATGGTGGAAGATATGAATTGAAATTCATATGATTAGCCATTGGGAAAATATAAATTAAAACCAAGATGAGTTATCACCACACATATATTAAAATGGCTAAAATAAAAATTGCTGACTATATCAAGTGTTGGTGAGGACATGGAGCAGCCCATACATTGCTGGTGTGAGTACAAAGTGATGCTGCCACTTTGGAAAAGAATTTGTAAGTTTCTTACGAAGTTAAACGTGCATTGCTATATGACTCAGCAATCCCACTCATAGTATTTACCCTCAAGAACTGAAAACTTATAGTCACATGAAAACATGTATATGAATATTGATAGCAACTGTTTTTATAATTGCCAAAACTGGAATCAGCCAGTATGTCCTTCACTGGGTGAATGGACAAAGAGTTATTCACACATACAATGGAATACTACTCACCAATAAAAAGGAATGGACATTCAACAACATGGTTAACTCTCAAGGCATTATACTGAGTAGAAAAAGCCAGTTCGAAAGGTTACATATGATTATATTATATGACATTCTCAAATATAAAATAGGGTGATGGAGAACAGATCAGTGGTTTTCAGGGAAGGAAGAAGGGAGAAACATGACTAAGGGGATAGCATGAGAAGGATTTTTGGGGTGGCAGAACTTTTCTGTATCCTATTTTATATGAACCTATACATTTGCCAAAATTCATATAATGATACTGAATAAATAATGAAAAACTGCAAATCTAATAGAATTCTTATGCTCATAAATATGTTCAGTTGTGCCTTGGTACCTTCTTTTCTCTGGCAATCTACTCATATCTGAAAGTAAATGGAAAACTAGGAATTGATTGATCAAAATTGACATTACTAATGAAGTATCAGAGATACATATTAACTTGATGAGATTAATTTTACTAGAAACCAGTTCTTTTATGGATAATTTTAGCTTCATTCTCATTCTTGTATTTATTCATACCAGAAATATATATTGAGCACCTACTATGGGCCAGGAAGTATTTTAGGTACTGGGATAGAACAGCAAAAAAATAAAGTCCCTGTCCTCACATATCTTACTTTCTACTGGAAATAAATGGACCAAAACCAAAACAAATAAAAAATCCACAAATAAGTATAGGGAACGTGAGGGGTAAGAATTCCTGTGAAGGAAAAAGCAGAATGGAGGGTTAGAGAATGAAGATGGTTGGGAGAAAGAGAGAGTTGCTATTTTAGATGCATTGGTCCTGGAAGGGGCACCAAGAAAGAGATATTTATTTTGGCAAAAACGTGACAGAGGATATGGCTATCTAGATATTCCAGAAGAGGGTAGAATAAGGACTAAGACCCTGAGGGGATTCTGGATCTGAGGTGTTCACAGAACAGCAAGGAAATGAGAGCCGCTAAAGCAGCATTAGGAGGGAAGCTGTGGCAGTTTGGTGGCCATGGGTCACGTCTCACAGTGTAGTCCATTTAAAGAGTGAGTGAGATGCAAAACCACTAGCAGTTCTAAGGAACAGATTCATGATCTGAAATGTGTTTTAAAAATAAATGGGGCTGGGCGCGGTGGCTCACACCTGTAATCCCAGCACTTTGGGAGGCTGAGGCGGGTGGATCACGAGGTCAGGAGATCGAGACCATCCTGGCTAACACAGTGAAACCCTGTCTCTACTAAAAATACAAAAAATTAGCCAGGCATGGTGGCGGGCGCCTGTAGTCCCAGCTACTCAGGAGGCTGAGGCAGGAGAATGGCCTGAACCCTGGAGGCAGAGCTTGCAGTGAGTGGAGATCGTGCCACTGCACTCCAGCCTGGGCAACAGAGCCAGACTCTGTCTCAAAAAAAAAGAAAAAAAAATTGCTCTGGGCTGGGTAGAGATCAGATCTCAGGGTGGCAGAGAGATCAATTACGGTGCTATTGAAATTACCGGAGTATGAGATAATGATGACTTGAACTAGGTGGGGGTAGAGATGATCAATAGTTTATCAAATTACAAAGCACATTAGCATAAAAGCTTACATTACATAAATATTTCAGTGTAATAAAAAAATTAAAATGCTAATTTTTTGTTCCTCGATAGCCTAGTTAGCATTCCATAACAAGGCATTCATTTTTCTGTTTGATTTTATTATGAAATTATTATGTAATTTTTTATTTGCAGTATTAGGTTAAAGGAATAATCTATTTTAAGTGGAAAGACACAGCATATATCAAGATCTCTATAAAAATCCAAGGCCATATTTTGGAAGTTATATTAAATATAATAATGACATAAGGAGATATTTGGAAAAAATGAGATTGATGATTTTCTCCTTGTATCTTACTGGAATTATTTGAGGATAAATAGTTTTTCAGAACAAGCAAGACAAACAAGATCCTCCTCACTGCCAAATCAGTGAACTTCTCAAGTTCAAAAGAACTCTTTGGCTACTGCCTAGAGCCATTTCCTCATTTTTGATGACAGCAAATGAGTGGTTCATTTTCTGTTTTACAGTGTTATGCCCTTCAGCAAATTCTGAATAAAACTGCTGCACTTGTTTGGTAAGAACTTTTTCAACATTTCATGCTGAACATATCCACTGTTCATAACCAGAGCAGACAAGTTCAAAGACTAAAGGCAGCTTTCAAAACACAAATGCCAAATAAAATGAAAATATAATAATGTGAAACTTTAACATTGATTTGCCAATGATCTGTCTTGAGTTGTTTATAAATCTGACCATACCTTTGCAGTGCCCACCCAGGCTGTGCAATGAGACATTTAGGACCAAGATTCCGAACAATTCATGCATGTTTCAGAGCAAAGTTCAACTCATCGTTTAAAACTTTTACTCAAGACCTTACAGAATCAAGTCATGCTTTCTACGAGTCAAAACATCTGCTGGTGCACTGTTGACCTCCTTGTAAACATTGCCTAATATATGGAGAAAAAAAGTCATATAAAACAAGGTAGTCATGACAAATGTTCAACATTGTCAGCATAGTCAAGAGTCACCACTTCTCCTGAATATATTTGGTGCTACTTCTGTTAAGCAAAATAACTTCCAAACATAAAACTCTGCTACTTAAAATTCAGGCATAAAAACATTTTCCTGGGGCTAATGTATATTTAAAATTTCTACCAATGTCTATGTGTCAGCACTCAACCATGACTTCAGTTTACTGTCAACACACAGACAAAGATTATGCATAGACCATATTGATCAAATTATTTCTTATCAGAGTCTCATTGAAATGCAAAATGGTTAGTACTTAGAAAACCATATGAATCAATTATCCTAATCTGGAACTTGCAGACAGAATGTCAAATGAAATTGTAAGGTCTTATTTTATCTGCATGTGAAATTGAGAGCTGAGAAATATGAGTTTGCTAAGGCTATTTTTGCTTTGTTAATGACAATAACAATGCATGCTCATAAAAAACTTACTTTGTCAGGTATGAGTAACTTCTATGGACTTTCTCATCTTTAGCTCATTTATAATAACTTCTAATTCCTGACTTAAACTGTAAGGTAGAAAAGAAGACGTGGAAAAAGAGAAGAGTAGTTCAGATTCAGTGTTTGAATGTGAGGTGTTTGTAGAACTTTCAAGTAGAGATGTCCAGGAAGCACTGAACTTGTACATTTCATAGTTTAGGAGAGAAACCTGGGCTAAAGATGCAGATTTGTGTCAAAGGATATTGGTGCTAAAAGCAGCTATGTATGTGGAAAAATAAGGAGACACGAGGAAGAAAAGTCCTGGGCACACCAATGTTTATGGGATAGGTAGAAGGGAAGTCCCTGAAGAGAGGGGAAAATAGAGAACAAAAACAGGACATGGTGTTAAGGCTAGGGTGGAAAGCATTCAAGGAAGGGAGAATGGGCAACAACATTATCAGGTGATGCTGAGACATCTGTCTCATGATTTTGACTAGTCTAGGTACTTCATATAAGTGGAATCAGACAATATTTTTCCTTTTGTGGCTGTCTTGTTTCACTTAGCACATTATCCTCAAGTTTCATCTGTGTTGTAGCCATATGTCAGAATTTCCTTTCTTTTTGAGGCTGAATAATATTCCATTGCACCAGGATGCCATGGATAAGAATTCTTAACGTGCATCTAGTAACCTAAACTTTATGGACATACTGTCTAAAAAAGTTATTAAAAACTGAAAATTGAATTTTGATTGAATTGGTTGAAACAATTGGAAGGTATAGAGTCCTGAAACTACAAACTAATCTAGACAGTTTCTGAAAAATAACATTTGTACTTTCTCTAGCATAGAACAATTAATACTGGGAGAAACAAAACAATAATAAGAGTTTAAATTGTATGAGTATATGATTCTTCAGATAATTTTGGTCTTCTTAAATGCTGTGACAGTTTCAAAATGAGAAAGATGGGTAGTGGTTGTACAACACTGTGAATATACTGATGCCATTGAATTGTACACTTTTAATGATTAATTGTATGTGAATTTCATCTCAATGAAAAAAATGCTATAATAGTGGAAATTTTCCTTAAGCTTGGAATTGGAGTTGTATTTTTACTACAAATGTCATATCCCATGTGTTGGTATACAATGCTGATACATTTATATTATAATTAAATGGATTGATTTAACATTACAGTTCATTATTCATAAAAACAGAAGGAAAACGATTTTTAGAGATGCCTTTGCACATATGGTTCTCTCTGCTCAGTATCTTTTCCAAAGTTTGTTCATCCTGCAAGGCCCAACTTATTTGCCATTTTCTTATGAGAGTCTTCCTCATCACATAAAAATAAGTGTTTTCTTCTTTCTATACTCTATTATAGCACTTAACCTCTGCCTGGTTGGGTCTGTTCCCTCTGCTGAACTGAAGGTTTCTTGAGAACAGGATCATGCTCTCTTCCCCTTTGTATTTATCAATCATATAGAATATATACAGTCAATGCTAGTTATGTTAAAACTTACTGTATATAGAGCATTGAGCAATGTCCTTCTGATGACAGTCACTGTTCTTGAAACACTTAGATATAGTCAGTATAGATCAACCATTCATACATGAACTCACTTAAGGACAAAGGTAAAACACTTGCCCAATGCAAAATTATAAGCAATATAATAAGCTGGTTATAACACAATTATCTGTAAAATAGTATGGGTGTGTATCAAATTATTTCTCATGTAACAAAATACCAAACAGAAAGAATTAATGTGTGCGCCAAATGTTAAGCCTTAGATGTGGCTAGGTTTAAAGATCTGAGGATAAAAACATACAAAACAAGACATTCTGGAGAGATAGAAAAACGACAAAGGGAAGTGTGTCATGGGATCCTGGAAAAGAGATTCTTATTAGGGAAGTGGGCAAAGATAATCTGGGTCTTTAGAAAAAGATTAGAAACCTCTGAAGATGTGAATAATGACAAAATGTCTGTAATAGAGCTACAAATTTACTCACATCTCCACTCAGATTTGGAAAGAAAATGTTGTGCCTTCATTTCTCTGTACCAATCAGATTGTCTCCATTATGTACACCTACAGGGTAGAGAAAACAAAAAAGGAAAAAATCTAAAATATAGTCCCATTGGAAAAACTAAATCCATTAGAGTATTAGTCCCTGGTAAAATGAGCAGTGTCTTAGAGGCCCTCTTCTTCAGCCATTATCTGTTTGTGCTGTGGAGCAGCACAAACCAGTGGTGCCCTGGTCTGCTGTATGGGCCAAGTGGCAGGGGAGCATCTGTGCAGTGTTCTGGCACCTGCTGAGAAAGTGTAAGCTGGGGGAACTCAGGGTGTGGACATTTTGGACTTGGTCAGGACACAGTTGTCTTCCTGTTGATTCAGCCCCTCCTTAAGCCTCACAACCATTTGGCTACACAACCCCTGAGCCCTGACTTGAGAGTTCCCTAGACCAACCTGACTCTCAATTTACTTCCACCTGTCTCCCTCGGGGCACACAGGCACTTGTGAGCCCTATCTCTGACACACAGGAGGCAGATTACAGGAGGAAGCCACACTCAGGCCTTCTTTCAGTCTACTCTCCACCACCAAGTTGATCTGCTCTGTTGGGCCAGCCAAATATGAGAGTCTTTGGGGGCATCTCATTCCATGTCACACGTCTTCTCCCATGAGGACTTCAGCCTGGAAAGAGGAGATCTAGACACAAGTGTCTCTCCGGCTTCCTCAATCTGCCATTCCCTTTCTCTTCCATTCAACTCTGGGGACCAACCAGACAAGATTTTCCTTCTTCCTTTTTGACTAGAACCTCTTTTCCACAAAACTCTATGATTAATCTTGCTAGGCCAGCTTCTAGAAGTTTTAAAGGGGAAAAAAAGGGAATTTACAAAATCCTCTCAGATACATAGTTTTCAAGGCTACTGTCTGTCTGCGCACTGCCTTTAAGAATATCTTTCCTTCTCTGTGTTTTTGTTGAAATTCACCTAATTTCCACTAAATTCCCAAGTCTGACTATGGGGAAAAAATATTCACAAAGAGACATAAAAAACATAAGCACATTACATTTCTCAAAATATTATGTCCATATAGTATACCTATCCCCCTAGAACTCTATTCTTTCTCTAACTGGAAAAATATATATATTATCCTCCTGTGCTCTATGAAATTTTCCTTAAGAGAAAACTGAAGTTTGTTTGATTTCTGAACTTCTAATGCCCTTTCTTTTCATTAATTTTTCCATGTTTATAGATTCTTTCTTGGTAATTAATGTTACACTCCTTAGTTTTCTAATGTTATAAAAATATGTTTACTTTTAATTATTAAGCAGTTCATATTAATTTCTGGATCTTAAAAAGAAAACCTAATTGAGTTTGTAAAAGTTTTGAATCAAATATACTAGCATTTAAATACCCTCTTTGAACTCCATTGTGTTTATTTATTTTCTTTATGAGCAGTTTGGTTCACAATGCTGATTTTAATCCAAATATTTGCCTTCCAAGATGCTGGTTCTACCATTTACAATCCACAGTGTACCTCTTTGTAGAACACTGCTCAGAATTATCTGCAAAGTGAAAGAGAATTTTATTTTCCTGATCCTGTTTGATTATATTTACCTATTGAATTTTTCATTGTGAAACAAGCCCTATGAACATTTACAGAATGCATGTTTCTTTTTTTTTTTTTTTTTTTTGGGAACTCTTTCTAGTAGAGTTGATTCTATACCAGTTGTTTTTAAACAGTGGAAATATAAATATATTTTTGTCAAAAGGAAAAATTTGAGCGTGTACATGGATAGCTTATGAGAAGGTGGCTCAAAAATTCAATTATGTGATTTCATCAAATAAAAAAGTAGTTGACACAGTTTTGACTCTAAGTACCAGTCATATCAGTGGGAAAGGATATTTAAGCTAGAAGTTATAGACATAAATTCATTTTAATTATTGTGCATTTTCCATACTGTTCTATCAGATTACCATGTACAGCAACTCGCCATTCAGCAGTTACTCATTTCTAAGGTTGTAAATGTCGAGAAATACCAGACTATCACCCTGGACTCCATAGTGTGATTGTTTTATGTGTGTGTATGTGGTTTCATACCCAAGTGAGTCATTCTGCAAAGAACCTTGAGAATATCAGTCTAGTCTAGACATTTCAATCTTACTGATTGATGCTCAGCTTTGGCATAAGATTATGCATCATTAGAAAGAGGATGTGGGTGTAAAATGGTTCTGTGCAAATACAAACATTATATACTTAAGCCCACAAAATCTTGACTAATCATTTCCTCTGCTAAACCTTTCCATTCCCACTATTTTTTTTTAAATCATCACTTGTATCACCAACTGCTCATCAGTAAACCTCATACCTCTAGAATAATCTCTGCTGTCCTATTTGTATTTCTAGCATACACTATGATGTCTGACTTAGTAGCTTCATAAAAATCTATTGAATTGGCCTGGTGTAATGGCTCACGCCTGTAATCCCAGTACTTTGGGAGGCTGAGGTGGGCAGATCACCTGAGGTCAGGAGTTTGAGAGCAGCCTGACCAACATGGTGAAACCCTATCTCTACTAAAAATAAAAAATTAGCCAGGCATGGTGGTGGGCTCCTGTAATCCTAGCTACTTGGGAGGCTGAGGCAGGAGAATCACTTGAACCCAGGAGGTGGAGGTTGCAGTGAGCCGAGATCATGCCATTGCACTCCAGCCTGGATGACAGAATGAGACTCTGTCTCAAAAGAAGCCAAAAACCAAAACCAAAACAAAACAAAAATGTATTGAATGAATACTGACTTCAAGGGACTCAGGAGAAAGCCATCTTGTATGTACCTCTGATATTTTCATCCAACACTTCTTTTCCTCAATCTTTTTCCTAGGTATTTCTACAGCTTCTAGGATTTTGTCACTGTTCCTCACAATGTTCTCCTATTTTGTCAACTAGTAGATATAATAGCTCTGAATGGTCATATACATGTTACTGTTATCAGGGTTTTTTGTTTTATAGGAAAATTGAAGAGAATTGAAGATTTTAAATTTGGGAGAGTGTCTTTGGGAATATCAGTCAATTGAGGATGAATAAATCTGCTAGTGATCATCATAGCAATTCATATGAAAGTTTTAAAAAACCGGATATCAGTTTCACCCCATGCTACTCTTTGGGGTCTCCGATCTTTAGAAGAGTTTGGACTCAACTTGGTAAACACATTTTGAACCCAGTACACCTCTCATGAAACATCTTGATGAGCATGATATAGAGGGCACACCTTGCCAAAGAGTAAAGATATATATTTTATCTTTAATGAGAAAAATGCTGATTTTTCATGGGACAAGAACAGGAAATCCTTTTAGAATCATCAAGGGCAGCATCAAAATGGGAAATATAGTATGGAAAGTTCGATTTTCCTAGGAAGAGGAGAGTAAAAATGCTCTGTCTTTTGAGATTTGGAAAGAAAAAATGTCCACTGCTTTGTTTGAGCCAAAATCAAGGCTGTATGACAGCTGATATGTTCAGTTGTTAAATTATAAGCAATTCTATACTGGTTGGTACAATAGCTGCTGCTGCCATATTTGCCCTATTCCTTTTCCTGTAAACAGGAAAAGGAGAGTAAGAGTGTTCTTTGAGTTTGGGGATTTAGAAAGAAAAAATGCCCAATGCTTTGCTTGAGCCAAAATCAAGGCTGTAATACAACTGGTATGTCCAGTTGTTAATTCATAAACAATTCTATATTGGTTGGTATAATATCTGCTTTATTTGCCCTATTCATTTTCCTGGAAATAGAAGAACTTCCAGTTAAGTAACTAATTGGTGAATGCTCAGGGATCTCCAGGATTCTTTCCCAGCACTACAGCTTGCTTTAGTCCTGTTTCATCTATACCCAGATTGTGTTAGCCCAGGTGGAACATTCTGAGTTTAGGCCTGCCAAACATGAGGTGGTAGAGTCCCTTTCGTGGCAAACCAGCACCCAAGATAACAAGCAGAGCTTCAGAGGACCCAGCCCCAGCCACTCTGCCAATGTCCAAGACTGAGGTCAGCTTCATCCCTTACAACTCTAGTGCTCCACCAGAGGGATTCTACAGCCCCCCAATTCCTCAGGCATAACTGTCATCATATTTTGAAACCACCTGCCTGCAGAAAATAGCAATCCATGCCCACAGAATTGGTCCACCACAGCCAAGTCCTCATAGCCTATGCTCTACACTTCATACCCGTGAAGCAACAAGGAGTATGAAGATCTTCCACCTAAATAGCTGAGGTGACTTTGAGGAACAGTCTACCATGCATAATGCTGGGAGAGGCCTGTATCCACCCAAGTCTAAGTATTACTGGTAACTTGGCCCACAACTTTCCAAGGCTAACCTTTATTCTCTTTGATAGGCAGGGCATTGAGATAGGAACAACCCAGTCTGGAGTGAGACATCAAACATGCAAAAGCATCTGTGAACTGTGGAGAGTTAATATATATTACTTCTTCCTGAAGTGTACTTAGACAAAATACTGAAAAATAAATAATCATGCTCTCATTTGGAAGAAAATTCTTTGCTCTCTCTCTCTTTTTTTAATGTTGATCAACTTTCCTCTCGATCTCAATAATCTATTGCCTTTTTTGTCTAGCTTTTCACTATAACACCTATTTCTTATGGTGTTGACCTCCCAAAGATGTTCATGACCTAATCCCAGGAACTTGTCATTATGACTATATTATGTTACATGGCAAAAGGTTATTAAGATTGCAAGTAGAATTAAGGTTGTTTATCATCTGACTTGAAAATAGGGAGATTATCTTGGATTATCTGCATGAGCCCAGTCTTTAAAAGCAGAGAAACTTCCCTGACTTTCTGGCCAGAAAGAGAGAACTGACAACAGAAGAATGGCCAGAAAGATGCAACTTGAGAAGGATTCAACCCAACTGTTATGGTTTATATGTTTGTGTCCCTTCAAAATTCATTTTGAAACTTGATCCCCATTGTGATGGTCTTAAGATGTAAGGCCTTTGGGGAAGTGATTACAACACCAGGGCTCTGTCTCTGAGATAAACAGGATTAATGTCCTTATAAAACAGGCTTCAGAGAGCTGCATAGTCCTTCAATCTCTTCTGTCATGTGAGAATACAGGAAGAAGGTGCCATCTTGGAAGCAGAAGATGCAAGTCCTCACCAAATGCTAAATCTGCTGGCACCTTAATTTAGGACTTTCTGACCTCCAGAACTATGAGAAAAAAAAAAAATCAATTATTTATAAATTACCCAGTGTGTAGTATTTTGCTATAGAGGCAACAATGGACTAGGACACGACTACTGCTGACTTTAATGATGGATGAAGGGGACCATGAACCAAAGAACGTGAGCAGCTTTAAAAGCTGGAAAAGGCAAGAAAATACATCTTCCCCTGGAGCCTCCAAAAAGAAATGCAGCTCTGCTGACACTTTAAAACACAGTGAAACTTGTGTTGGACTTCTAACTTATAGAATTATAAGATAATAAATATGTCTTGCTTAAGCCATTACATTTTTGGAATTTGATACTACAGCAATAGAAAACTAATATACCAACTATCCCTGCCCCGATCCCACAAATAGCAAACAAAATAAGTTTATAATACTAATGACACTACTCTCTTAGGCCGCATTCTCTGAAGTAAAGAAAGATGAAAGCTGTCCCTCTGAATTATCTTTCATTTGGGAGACATTTGCTTTGTTATTGGTCTCTGGTCACAATAGCCAAGATTCGGAAAAAGCCTAACTGAATAATGCTGTGGTGAATGGGCTTGCAGATGTTTCTTGAAGATAGTGATTTTATTTCCCTTGGATATATACCCACACTGGGATTGCTGGATTATACAGCAATTCTTTCCTAATTTTTTGAGGAACCTCCATACTATTTTCCATAATGGTTATACCAATTTACATTCCTATTAACAGTATACCAGGGTTCACTTTTCCCATATCCTTATCAACACTTATCAGGGATGAGGTGATATCTCATTGTGGTTTTGATTTGCATTTGTATTCTATGATTTTCTTGACGATTAGTGATGTTGAGCACACTTGCATATACAGTATCTATTGGCCATTTGTATGTCTTCTTTGAAAAAAAAAAGTCTGTTGAGGTCCTTTGCTCATTTTTATGTCTTTTTTGGTCCTTTGGCCATTTGTATGCCTTCTTTGGAAAAAATGTCTATTGAGGTCCTTTGCCCATTTTAGGTCATTTGGGTTTTTGCTACTGAGTTGTATTAGTTGCCAATATATTTTGGATATTAACCCCGAATTGCATATATGGATAGCAAATATTTCCAATGATTCTGTTGGATGTCTTTTTATTTTGTTGATTGTTTACTTGTCTATGCAGAAACTTTTTATTCTGATGTAGTCCCAGTTGGTTATTTTTACTTTTGTTGCCTGTGTTTTCGTTGTCAAATCCAAAAAATAATTGCCAAGACCAATGTCAAGGAGCTGTTTCCTTCTACTTTCTTCTAGGAGTTTTATGGTTTCCGGTATTATATTTAAGTATTTAGTCCATTTTGAGGTTATTTTTGTGTACGGTATAAGATAAGGGTCCAATTTTTTTTTTTTTTTTTTTTTTTTGCAAGGGATATACAGTTTCCCTGTTTCCCCAACATTTATTGAAAAATAATTGACCATATATGCAAGGGTTTATTTCTGAGCTCACTATTCCAGTCCATTGATTTGTGTCTGTTTTTATGTCAGTATCATACTATTTTGGTTACTATAGGTTTGTCACGTAATTTGGAATCAGGAAATGTGATGCCTCCAACCTTCTGCTTCTTGCTCAAGATTACTTTAGCTCCTCAAAGATATTTGTGGTTCAATGTGACTTTCAGAATTGTTTTTTCTGTTTCTGTGAAAAATGCCATTGAGTTTTAATAGGGATTATATTGGATCTGTAGATACCTTTGGGTAGTATGGACTTTTTAACAATATTAATTCTTCCAACCCAGGAATGCAGAATATATTTCCATTTTGTGTCTTCTTTAATATCTGTCATCAATATTTGATAATTTTCAGCATACAGAACTTTCACATCCTAGGTTAAATATATTCCTAAGTATTTTATTTTTTGATGCTATTTTAAATGTTCTGTTATTTTCACATAGTTCATTGTTAGCATATAGAAATGCAACTAATTTTGCATGTTGATTTTGTATCCTGCAACTTTACTGAATTAGTTTATTACTTTTAAATTCGGGGGGTGGAGTCTTAAAGGTTTTCTCTATATAAGGTCATGTAATTTTCAAACAGAGATAATTTTGATTTTTCATTTTCTTTTTGAATATCTTTTATTAGTTTTTCTTGCTGGATTGCTCTAGTAGGAATTCCAGTACTATATTGAACAGAAAGTAGTGAGAGTAGGCACCCTTGACTCAGGTTCCTGATCTTAGGAGAAATGTTCTCAGCATTTTATCATTAAGTATGATGTTAGCTGTGGACTTGTCATGTATGGCCTTGTTATATTCCTTTTATACCTAATTTGTTGAGTGTTTTTACCATGAAAAAATGTTGAATTCTGTACAATACTTTTTCTGCAACTATAAATGTAATTATATGATTTTTATCCTTCATTTTGTTAATGTGGTGTGCTACACTTATTAATCTGCATATATTGAACCATCCTTGTATCGCAGGAGTAAATTCCACTGGTCATGCTGTATGATCCTTTATTTATTTATTTATTTATTTTTATTATACTTCAAGTTCTAGGGTACATGTGCATAACGTGCAGGTTTGTTACATATGTATACTTGTGCCATGTTGGTGTGCTGCACCCATCAACTCGTCAGCACCCATCAAGTCATCATTTATATCAGGTATAACTCCCCAATGCAATCCCTCCCCCCTCCCCCCTCCCCCCTCCCCATAATAAGCCCCAGTGTGTGATGTTCCCCTTCCCGAGTCCAAGTGATCTCATTGTTCAGTTCCCACCTATGAGTGAGAACATGTGGTGTTTGGTTTTCTCTTCTTGTGATAGTTTGCTAAGAATGATGGTTTCCAGCTGCATCCATGTCCCTACAAAGGACGCAAACTCATCCTTTTTTATGGCTGCATAGTATTCCATGGTGTATATGTGCCACATTTTCTTAATCCAGTCTGTCACAGATGGACATTTGGGTTGATTCCAAGTCTTTGCTATTGTGAATAGTGCCGCAATAAACATACGTGTGCATGTGTCTTTGTAGTCGAATAATTTATAATCCTTTGGGTATATACCCAGTAGTGGGATGGCTGGGTCATATGGTACATCTAGTTCTAGATCCTTGAGGAATTGCCATACTGTTTTCCATAATGGTTGAACTAGTTTACAATCCCACCAACAGTGTAAAAGTGTTCCTATTTCTCCACATCCTCTCCAACACCTGTTGTCTCCTGATCTTTTAATGATTGCCTTTCTAACTGGTGTGAGATGGTATCTCATTGTGGTCTTGATTTGCATTTCTCTGATGGCGAGTGATGATGAGCATTTTTTCATGTGTCTGTTGGCTGTATGAATGTCTTCTTTTGAGAAATGTCTGTTCATATCCTTTGCCCACTTATTGATGGGGTTGTTTTTTTCTTGTATATTTGTTTGAGTTCTTTGTAGATTCTGGATATTAGCCCCTTGTCAGATGAGTAGATTGCAAAAATTTTCTCCCATTCTGTAGGTTGCCTTTTCACGCTGATGGTAGTTTCTTTTGCTGTGCAGAAGCTCTTCAGTTTAATGAGATCCCATTTGTCAATTTTGGCTTTTGCTGCCGTTGCTTTTGGTGTTTTAGACATGAAGTCCTTGCCCATGCCTATGTCCTGAATGGTACTACCTAGATTTTCTTCTAGGGTTTTTATGGTATTAGGTCTAACATTTAAGTCTCTAATCCATCTTGAATTAATCTTCGTATAAGGAGTAAGGAAAGGATCCAGATTCAGCTTTCTACTTATGGCTAGCCAATTTTCCCAGCACCATTTATTAAATAGGGAATCCTTGCCCCATTTCTTGTTTCTCTCAGGTTTGTCAAAGATCAGATGAGTGTAGATGTGTGGTATTATTTCTGAGGACTCTGTTCTGTTCCATTGGTCTATATCTCTGTTTTGGTACCAGTATCATGCTGTTTTGGTTACTGTAGCCTTGTAGTATAGTTTGAAGTCAGTCTTGGCAATGCGGGCTCTTTTTTGGTTCCATATGAACTTTAAAGCAGTTTTTTCCAATTCTGTGAAGAAACTCATTGGTAGCTTGATGGGGATGGCATTGAATCTATAAATTGGGCAGTATGGGCCATTTTCACGATATTGATTCTTCCTATCCATGAGCATGGTATGTTCTTCCATTTGTTTGTGTCCTCTTTGATTTCCCTGAGCAGTGGTTTGTAGTTCTCCTTGAAGAGGTCCTTGACATCCCTTGTAAGTTGGATTCCTAGGTATTTTATTCTCTTTGAAGCAATTGTGAATGGAAGTTCATTCATGATTTGGCTCTCTGTTTGTCTGTTACTGGTGTATAAGAATGCTTGTGATTTTTGCACATTAATTTTGTATCCCGAGGCTTTGCTGAAGTTGCTTATCAGCTTAAGGAGATTCTGGGCTGAGACAATGGGGTTTTCTAAATATACAATCATGTCATCTGCAAACAGGGACAATTTGACTTCTTCTTTTCCTAACTGAATACCCTTGATTTCTTTCTCTTGCCTGATTGCCCTAGCCAGAACTTCCACCACTATGTTGAATAGGAGTGGTGAGAGAGGGCATCCCTGTCTTGTGCCAGTTTTCAAAGGGAATTTTTCCAGTTTTTGCCCATTCAGTATGATATTAGCTGTGGGTTTGTCATAAATAGCTCTTATTATTTTGAGGTACGTTCCATCAATACCGAATTTATTGAGCGTTTTTAGCATGAAGGGCTGTTGAATTTTGTCAAAAGCCTTTTCTGCATCTATTGAGATAATCATGTGGTTCTTGTCTTTGGTTCAGTTTATATGCTGGATTATGTTTATTGATTTGCGAATGTTGAACCAGCCTTGCATCCTAGGAATGAAGCCCACTTGATCATGGTGGATAAGCTTTTTGATGTGCTGCTGAATCCGGTTTGCCAGTATTTTATTGAGGATTTTTGCATCGATGTTCATCAGGGGTATTGGTCTAAAATTCTCTTTTTTTGTTGTGTCTCTGCCAGGCTTTGGTATCAGGATGATGTTGGCCTCATAAAATGAGTTAGGGAGGATTCCCTCTTTTTCAATTGATTGGAATAGTTTCAGAAGGAATGGTACCAGCTCCTCCTTGTACCTCTGGTAGAATTCAGCTGTGAATCCATCTGGTCCTGGACTTTTTTTGGTGGGTAGGCTATTGATTGTTGCCTCAATTTCAGAGCCTGCTATTGGTCTATTCAGGGATTCAACTTCTTCCTGGTTTAGTCTTGGGAGAGTGTAAGTGTCCAGGAAATTATCCATTTCTTCTAGATTTTCTAGTTGATTTGCGTAGAGGTGTTTATAGTATTCTCTGATGGTAGTTTGTATTTCTGTGGGGTCGGTGGTGATATCCCCTTTATCATTTTTTATTGCGTCTATTTGATTCCTCTCTCTTTTCTTCTTTATTAGTCTTGCTAGCGGTCTGTCAATTTTGTTGATCTTTTCAAAAAACCAACTCCTGGATTCATTGATTTTTTGGAGGGTTTTTGTGTCTCTATCTCCTTCAGTTCTGCTCTGATCTTAGTCATTTCTTGCCTTCTGCTAGCTTTTGAATGTGTTTGCTCTTGCCTCTCTAGTTCTTTTAATTGTGATGTTAGAGTGTCAATTTTAGATCTTTCCTGCTTTCTCTTGTGGGCATTTAGTGCTATAAATTTCCCTCTACACACTGCTTTAAATGTGTCCCAGAGATTCTGGTATGTTGTATCTTTGTTCTCATTGGTTTCAAAGAACATCTTTATTTCTGCTTTCATTTTGTTATGTACCCAGTAGTCATTCAGGAGCAGGTTGTTCAGTTTCCATGTAGTTGAGCGGTTTTGATTGAGTTTCTTAGTCCTGAGTTCTAGTTTGATTGCACTGTGGTCTGAGAGACAGTTTGTTATAATTTCTGTTCTTGTACATTTGCTGAGGAGTGCTTTACTTCCAATTATGTGGTCAATTTTGGAATAAGTGCGATGTGGTGCTGAGAAGAATGTATATTCTGTTGATTTGGGGTGGAGAGTTCTATAGATGTCTATTAGGTCTGCTTGGTGCAGAGATGAGTTCAATTCCTGGATATCCTTGTTAACATTCTGTCTCGTTGATCTGTCTAATGTTGACAGTGGAGTGTTGAAGTCTCCCATTATTATTGTATGGGAGTCTAAGTCTCTTTGTAAGTCTCTAAGGACTTGCTTTATGAATCTGGGTGCTCCTGTATTGGGTGCATATATATTTAGGAGAGTTAGCTCTTCCTGTTGAATTGATCTCTTTACCATTATGTAATGGCCTTCTTTGTCTCTTTTGATCTTTGATGGTTTAAAATCTGTTTTATCAGAGACTAGGATTGCAACCCCTGCTTTTTTTTTGTTCTCCATTTGCTTGGTAGATCTTCCTCCATCCCTTTATTTTGAGCCTATGTATGTCTCTGCATGTGAGATGGGTCTCCTGAATACAGCAGACTGATGGGTCTTGACTCTTTATCCAGTTTGCCAGTCTGTGTCTTTTAATTGGAGCATTTAGTCCATTAACATTTAAGGTTAATATTGTTATGTGTGAACTTGATCCTGCCATTATGATATTAACTGGTTATTTTGCTCGTTAGTTGATGCAGTTTATTCCTAGCCTCGATGGCCTTTACATTTTGGCATGTTTTTGCAATGGCTGGTACCGGTTGTTCCTTTCCATGTTTAGGGCTTCCTTCAGGGTCTCTTGTAAGGCAGGCCTGGTGGTGACAAAATCTCTAAGCATTTGCTTATCTGTAAAGGATTTTATTTCTCCTTCACTTATGAAACTTAGTTTGGCTGGATATGAAATTCTGGGTTTAAAATTCTTTTCTTTAAGAACATTGAATATTGGCCCCCACTCTCTTCTGGCTTGGAGAGTTTCTGCCAAGAGATCTGCTGTTAGTCTGATGGGCTTCCCTTTGTGGGTAACCCGACCTTTCTCTCTGGCTGCCCTTAAGATTTTTTCCTTCATTTCAACTTTGGTGAATCTGGCAATTATGTGTCTTGGAGTTGCTCTTCTGGAGGAGTATCTTTGTGGCGTTCTCTGTATTTCCTGAATTTGAATGTGGCCTGCCCTACTAGGTTGGGGAAGTTCTCCTGGATGATATCCTGAAGAGTGTTTTCCAACTTGGTTCCATTTTCCCCCTCACTTTCAGGCACCCCAATCAGACGTAGATTTGGTCTTTTTACATAATCCCATACTTCTTGCAGGCTTTGTTCATTTCTTTTTCTTCTTTTTTCTTTTGGTTTCTCTTCTCACTTCATTTCATTCATTTGATCCTCAATCGCTGATACTCTTTCTTCCAGTTGATCGAGTTGGTTACTGAAGCTTGTGCATTTGTCACGTATTTCTCGTGTCATGGTTTTCATCTCTGTCATTTCATTTATGACCTTCTCTGCATTAATTATTCTAGCTATCAATTCTTCCACTCTTTTTTCAAGATTTTTAGTTTCTTTGCGCTGGGTACGTAATTCCTCCTTTAGCTCTGAGAAGTTTGATGGACTGAAGCCTTCTTCTCTCATCTCGTCAAAGTCATTCTCTGACCAGCTTTGATCCGTTGCTGGCGATGGGCTGCGCTCCTTTGCAGGGGGAGATGCGCTCTTATTTTTTGAATTTCCAGCTTTTCTACCCTGCTTTTTCCCCATCTTTGTGGTTTTATCTGTCTCTGGTCTTTGATGATGGTGACGTACTGATGGGGTTTTGGTATAGGTGTCCTTCCTGTTTGATAGTTTTCCTTCTGACAGTCAGGACCCTCAGCTATAGTTCTGTTGGAGATTGCTTGAGGTCCACTCCAGACCCTGTTTGCCTGGGTATCAGCAGCAGAGGTTTCAGAAGATAGAATATTGCTGAACAGGGAGTGTACCTGTCTGATTCTTAACTTTGGAAGCTTTCTCTCAGGGGTGTACTCCACCCTGTGAGGTGTGGGGTGTCAGACTGCCCCTAGTGGGGGATGACTCCCAGTTAGGCTACTCAGGGGTCAGGGACCCACTTGAGCAGGCAGTCTGTCCGTTCTCAGATCTCAACCTCCGTGTTGGGAGATCCACTGCTCTCTTCAAAGCTGTCAGACAGAGTCGGTCGCGTCTGCACAGGCCTCTGCTGCTTCCCCTGTTGTTTTTTAGCTGTGCCCTGTCCCCAGAGGTGGAGTCTACAGAGACAGGCAGGTTTCCTTGAGCTGCTGTGAGCTCCACCCAGTTCGAGCTTCCCAGAGGCTTTGTTTACCTACTTAGGCCTCAGCAATGGCAGGCGCCCCTCCCCCAGCCTCGCTGCTGCCTTGTGGTTAGATCGCCACAGACTGCTGTGTTAGCAATGAGGGAGGCTCCGTGGGCATGGGACCCTCCCGGCCAGGTGTGGGATATATTCTCCTGGTGTGCCAGTTTGCTTAAAGCGCAGTATTGGGGTGGGAGTTACCCGATTTTCCAGGTGTTGTGTGTCTCAGTTCCCCTGGCTAGGAAAAGGGATTCCCTTCCCCCTTGCACTTCCCAGGTGAGGCGATGCCTCGCCCTGCTTCAGTTCTCGCTGGTCTGGCTGCAGCAGCTGACCAGCACCGATTGTCCGGCACTCCCCAGTGAGATGACCCCAGTACCTCAGTTGAAAATGCAGAAATCACTGGTCTTCTGTGTCGCTCGCGCTGGGAGTTGGAGACTGGAGCTGTTCCTATTCGGCCATCTTGCTCCACCCCCTGATCCTTTCAATGTACTGTTAAATTCAGTTCACTAGTATTTTTCTAAGGATTTGTGCTTCAAAGTTCATAAAGAATACTGAACTAATAATTTCTGATAGTGTCCTTATCTGGTCTTATTATTAGGGTAAGGCTGGCCTCATAAAATGGTTTCAAAGTGTTTATTCATCTGCAATTTTTTATAATAGTTTCAGAAGAATTGGTGTTAATTCTTTTTTAAATATTTGGTAGATACTGCACATGTACTGCCTAAATCTAATACAGAAGTTGAAATTATTTTAAAAAACATTTTTTCTTAGATGTTTGGTAGAATTCTACAGTGAAACCATCTGTTCCTAGACTTTCCTTTTTGGGTCATATTGCTTACTTATTCAGTGTCCTTACTTGTTATTGGTATGTTCAGATTTTCTATTTTGTCATGATTCAATCTTCATGGGTAGTACATTTCTAAATATTTATCCACTTCTTCTCAGTTATCCAATTTGTTGACATAATTGTTCATAGTAGTCACTTATGATCCTTTGTATTTCTGTGGTATCAGTTGTCTGTCTCCTTTTTCATTTTTGATTTTCTTTTATTTCTTTCATTCGTTTCTCTTTTTTAATCCATCTAAAGGTTTTTGAATTTTTTATTTTCAAAAAATCAACTGTTTTGTTGATGTTTCTATTGTTTTTCTAGTCTCTATTTCATTTACTTCTGCTCTGATCTTCATTATATCCTTCCTTCAGTTAACTTTGGGTTTAGTTTGTTCTTCTTCTTGTAGTTCCATGGGGTGTAAAATTAGAATATTTGAGATATTTATTTGTCTTCATGTAGGTATTTATTGCTACAAATATCATCTTAAAAATGCTTTCGATGCATACCATAGCTTTGGTATGTTGTATTTCCATTTTCATTCATTCAGAAATTTTTTTTATATTTTCCCTTTTGATCTTCTTTGACCAATTGATTGTTTGGTAGTGTGTTGTTTAAATTCCACATAATTGTACATTTTCCAGTTTTTCTCCTATTATTGATTTCTACTTTCAAACCACTGCAGTCAGGAAAGATACTTGATATAATTCAATTTTCTCAAATTTGTTAAGACTTGTTTTGTAGCCTAATGTATGATTTATCCTGGAGAATGTTCTGTGGGCACTTGAGAAGAATGTGTGTTTGCTCCTGTTAGATAGAATGTTCTGTTTATGTATATTAGGTCCATTTTGTCTAAAGTATAGTTCAAAACCCAATGTTTCCTTATTGATTTTCTATCTAGATGATGTGTCCATTGTTGAAAATGAAGTACTGAAGTCTTCTACTATTATTGTATTGCTGTTTATTTCTCCCTTCAGATCTGCTAATATACATGATATGGTTTGGCTATGTCCCCACCCAAATCTCATCTTGAATTCCCATGTATTGTGGGATGGACCTGGTGGGAGGTAATTGAATCATGGGGGCAATTCTTTCCTGGGCTGTACTCATGAGAGTGAGTAAGTCTCACAAGATCTGATGGTTTTATAAAGAGGAGTTCCCCTGTACAAGCTCTTTCTCTTTGCCTGCTGCCATCCACATAAGTCATGACTTGCTCCTCCTTGCCTTCTGCCATGATTGTGAGGCCTCTCCAGCCATACGGAACTGTAAGTCAATTAAACATCTTTATTTTGTAAATTGCCCAGTCTCAGGTACGTCTTTATCAGAAGCATGAGAACAAATACAATGTGCTTTATATATTTAGATGCTCCAGTGTTAGATGCATATATATTTACAATTGTTATATTCTCTTAAAGAATTGACCTCTTTATCATTACATAAAGATACTCATTGTCTCTTGTAACAGTTTTTTACTTAAATTCTATTTTGCCTGAATAAATATAGCTTCCCTCTTCTCCTTTGGTTTCCATTTGCAAGGAATCTTTTTCCATCTCTTCGCTTTCAGCCTATAGATGTCTTTAAAGGTGAGGTAAGTCTCCTTAATCAGTATATAAATGGGTGTTATTTGTTAAAATTCATTAGACCACTCTTTTATTGGTTAACTTAATCTATTTATATTTAAAGTAATTTTTGACAGGTAAGAACTATTTAAATCTATTGGCATTTTGTTGTTTTTGGAATGTTTTGCAGATTTTGTCCTATTCCTCTTCTCTATGTTCCTTTGTGATTTTATAATGTTGTATGGTGGTATGCTTTGATTCTTTATTCTTTGTCCTTTGTGTATCTACCATAGATATTTTTCTTTGTGATTATCATGAGACTTATATAACACTTTTTATAGTAGTACCAGTCTATTGTAAGCTGACAATAACTTTGATTGCATGAAACAACCCTACCCTTTATTCCCCACCCTACCACATTTTATGTTTTCTGATATCACAGTTTACATATTTCTATACTGTGTATCCATTAACAAATTATTGTGTCATTATTACTTTGAATGCTTTTGTCTTTTAACCTTTATACTTAAAAGTGATTTACTCACCATCTTTACAGCATAAGAACATTCTGAATGTGACTATATATGCATCTTTGCCAGTAACTTTTATGCTTTCATATGATTTCATGTTATCATAATTAGCAGCATTTTATTTCAGTGTGAAGAACTCGCTATAGATTTTTTTGTAAGGCAGTTCTAGTGGTGATACACTCCCTCACTTTTGTTTGTCTGGGAGAGTCTTTATCCTTCATTCATTTCCATAGGACAGCTTCGCTGGATAAAGTATTCTAGGTTGGCAGGGTTTGTTTTTGTTTTTGTTTCTGTTTCCTTTTAGCACTTTGAATATATTATCCCACACTCTTATGGCCTGCTAGGTTTCTGCTGAGAAATGTGCTGACACTGTTAGATTCTTTTGTATGTCACAAGGTTGTTTTTTTCTCTTTCTGCTTTTGAAATTCTCTTTTATTTTTGACAGATTATGTGTCATTGAAGACCTCTTTGGTTTGAAACTGCTTATAAATTTTTGAGCTTTATATTCCTGGATATCCATATTTCTTACCAAATATGGGATGTTTTGAGCCATTATTTCTTTACAGAAGGTTTCTGCCCCTTTCTCATTTTCTCTTCTCCTTCTGCTACTCTCATAATGTGCATATCATGCCACTTGCTGGTGTCCTACAAATCCCTGAGGCTTTCTTCACATTTTACTTTTTATTCCTTCAATTGGATAATTTCAAATGACTGTCTTTGAGTTCGCAAATTCTCTCCTCTGCTTGATCAAGTTTGCTATTGACACTTTCTATTGCATTTTTCATTTCATTCATTGTATTATTCAGTTCCAGAATTTGTTTGATTCTTCTTCATGATTTCTATGTCTTTATTGACCTTTTAGTTTTGTTCATGTATTGTTTTTCTGATTTGTTCAGTTTTCTATCTGTTCTCTTGTAGCCCACCAAATTTTCTTAAAAATAATTATTTTGAATTATTTGGTAATTCATAGACATCCATTTCTTTGGGATCAGTTATTAGAAAATTATTGTATGCCTTTGTTGATGTCATGCTTCCTTGACTTTTTCATGTTTCTTGTTCCTTGCATTGATGTCTGCTCATTTGATGGAGCAGTCACCTCTTCTAGACTTTACAGACTGGTTTTGGTGAAAAACACCTTCATGTGGAGGTGGGTGCAAGAATGTCATGTAGGTGGGGTGTGACAATTCCAGGTTTGCTGAAGGCACAGTATCTGTGCAGGTCTGTCAGCTGCAGTGAGCATCAGCAAAGGTTGCAGTGGTCTTTAACAGCCAAAGTTCTGGATGTCTGCAGTGGTGGCAACGACGGTTGGGATCCTTGATGATAAAGGATGTTGTGGTCCACTTGATCTCTTTTTCTCCCCCAGATGAAGTTGTGGCCAAGAGAATCACTCTGGGTGCCAAGGGTGGCTCATGGATGCTCATGGGGCAGTGGTATCAGTATCTGATGCATGGCCGCTATGGAGTGTCACAGAGTTGGGGTCTAGAATGTAGGCATGCATGTAGGAACTGCAGCTCCAGAGTCTGTGATAGTTGGTGGCATGGGTTTCCAGGGCCCCTGCAGCAGCACTGGTAATACTGTGTGAGGCTTGGGTGTTTATGGAACAGCTAGGGAGCCAGGGTCAATAAAACAGGCATGTGCAGAACTACAGCAACTCTGGAGTTCAGAATGTGGATGCTCCTGCTTTGGCAGTGACTTGCTGTCCTTGGCACATGTGCTCATAAAGCTGCCACAGAGCTGGTTTCCAGAGAGTGGGCATGCACAGAGCAACCACAGCCCAAGGGTCTTGGGTACAAATAAACCTACTATGGTAGTGGTTCTGGTGTCCCTAGGAATAGGTGCTCAGTGTGGCCATGGAGTTGGGATCTGTAGCATCCCAGCTCCATGGATCCTTGTCTGGATCCATTCTGGATATGCAAGCAGACTGCAGACTGTTGTTTCAAGATATGGAACAATATACCTATGCACATACCTGCTCTAGCAGTGGCTGTGGTGTCTATGATGCAAGAACTCAGGGAGAAGCCATGGAGCCAGGGTATAGAGCAACAGTAGCTCTAAGGTCTGGAGTGCCAGCTGGCCCACAGCAGCAGTGGCTTTGGTGTGTGAAACATGTACATGTGTGATGCAGCCATAGAGTTAGGTTCTGTAATGAGGGTATGCACACAATGGCCACAGCTCTAGGGTTCAGGGTATGCATGGGGTTGGTAGGGCAGTGATAGCCCCAATCCTAGAGTAGCAGAAAAGTGGCTCCTTCTTGGCTAGAGGATTGGGGAAGCAGCTCCCTCTCCTGGGAGGTGCATGGTGTGAATGGTTATTGGTTACCTTAGTGGCAAAAGCTGAGGCATCCTCTGTGCAGCAGGCCACTGTGATCCATGCAGAGAAACACTAAGGGAACCTCCATTGCCAAAGCTATGGGGAATCCATGGCTGTGGCAGGGACTACTGAGGTCTTTAATGGCAAAAGCTTCCAGGTCCTCTGAAGAGCAGGCCACTGGGGACTGCAGTGGCACCTGATGCATGGCTGACATTGGTAGTCCCTGCTTTTCTTTGTTACTAGCCATCTTCAGATGTCTCAGGTATACTGCTCTCTCCAGCAATCCTTTCTGTGCTGTTATTATCTGTTTTTTACTTCACTATGTTCCTGCAGGTTTTTATTTGTACTATTAAGCCCTTCCAGGGCTATTTTTATTTGTGAATAGCTGTCTGTTGTTTCTGTGGGGGAACAAAAGCTGGTATCTCCTACTCCACCATCTTCCTGATATCACTCTTATTACTTCTGTTTTGAAGGATGCAGCAAACTATGATGAGACAGAAATTAAAGAAATCAAACTAACAGGCTGATTTCATATCCTGACCTGGTACAGAGAGAGCTTAAAAATATTGTCAGAAAGAAAAATCAGGAATGTGGTATTACTAAAGTTTGCTGAACAAGTTAATTACTTGGAATTGCCGAGTAGATTTATAATCAGAAATGATTTTTTTTAAAGATTAAATATTTTCTTTACAGACTGAGAAGTAGACACTATGACATGTGGCCTGAATCTAGACCTCATAACAATCCAATAAATCCAAAACTGGGTTAAAGAAACCACATCTAACATTATTCCCTTCCTTTCCAAGCCTTCTGCCTCTGTGCTGCTCATGCTTGTCATCCTCTTAGATCAGACAGTAAGAGCTATACCCTGGCCCCCAGTCTCTTACTCTTCTCACCAGCCCATCTCTAGCCATCAGTACTCTTTTCAGAAAACACAAATGTTATCTGATCTTTCCCCTGCTCAACATCCTTCAATTATCAACTGGCCCAAAAATAATAGCATGTAAACTCTTGTGGTTGGGATTCTCTAGTGTGTGGTTCCTACTTTGCTTCCCAGCCTTACCTCTTGTTTACAATGTGCCCCCACTGCCACTAACAACTTCACCTCCAATATACTCTAACTGCAAGTGTCCAAACATTTCTTGCATCCTGCTGCTTCCATACAAAATAGAACAAACTTGATATTTTTAACGGGAAATTCGGGGTTTAGTCCATCATTCACCAACTTTGACTTGGTACAAGTCACTTTCCCTCTCTCTTCCTTGATTTCATCATCTATAAATAGGAAACTAGGAAGCATATATACTTTACAGAGCAACAGTCAAGGTCAAAGGAGAATGATGGTGAAAGCGCATTTGAAGTTGTAAATTAGCTTCTGGATGATAGTTATTATAAATATGGCCATTCTCCTTCCCAGTTAGATACTTAGCTCCTGTAGACAGGTAAATGCCTTGTCTTCATTTTGATATCCCAAATCTCACAATAATATCCCCTCAAAAAATGTGTGCTGAATAGAATGAAAACATTCTGTATTTTAGGTCCTAACAATTACAACATGCATCATTAAAGGTTTACAAGACACAGGGCTATGGAGGACAGAATTCTCACACCCTCACAAATGAATTTTAAAGAAGCCTACAGATGAAAGAATCCATCTCAATAATATGCATTCTGTTTTCAAAAAGTAATTAGGTCAAAGGAATTAGCACTATTATGATAGGTCTTATTATTACTACTTTTCTTATGCTATTTCTAATAATAATAATATTTACAAGGATCCTGGGAGCTACATAATAGGTAAAGTATAGAAAAAGTCAATGACTATTTTGTAGAAATTTTCACACCTTTAGCATTCATAAGATCCATGAAGTATTAGCTTTCATAATTCATAAGATCCATGAAAAAGTTTTCAAGATGCATTAGTTTTAAACTAAAGGGTAAAATAATGAAGGAAAATGGAGAGAAAAAAGAAGACAAAAAGAAGAAAGAAGTTGCCTTTGTTCATTCTTAACTGTATAATTGCATTTTATATTACAGTTACCCTTTCTTTCTTTACAGGTAGTACCGTCTGAGAAGGAAAGAATCAGATAACACAGATTTTGAAAGCTAAAAGTTTCCTTATGGGTTATCAATTCTGCTGTAGTTTGGATATGGTTTGTTTGTCTCCCCAAAATCTCTTGTTGAAATTTGATTTCCAGTGTGGTGGTGTTGGGAGGTGGGGCCTGGTAGGAGGTGTTTGGGTCATGAATAGATTAATGCCGTCCCTCAGGGGTGAATAAATTCTCACTTTCTTAGTTCTTAGAGAGTTCTTAGTTCTTAGTTCTCACTTCTTAGTTCTTGGAGAGTTGGTTGTTAAAAAGAGCATGGTACCTCCCTTCTTCTCTTGTTTCCTCTCTCACCGTGTGATTTCTTGTGCTCAGGCTCCCCTTCACCTTCCACAATGAGTGGAGGTAATCTGAGGCCTGTACCAGATGCAGATGCCGGTGCCATGTTTCTAATACAGTATGTAGAACTATAAGGAAAATAATCCTCTTTTCTTTATACATTAGCTTCAGGTATTCCTTTATAGCAACATAGAATAGACTAACATAAACTCTAAACTCATTTTTCAAATGAAGAAATCGAGGCATAAAGATGAACCAGTGGCTTAAAATCTGATAAGAGCAGATTAACTTTCTGCAAATTGATTTGACAGTTATCTTTAAATACGTATTCCTTCTAGAAAAGCAGACACTGCCACTTCTGTCTCATATAATGGTATCTTTATTTCCTA
Organism: Rhinopithecus roxellana; assembly: GCF_007565055.1. Classification (NCBI taxonomy): domain Eukaryota; kingdom Metazoa; phylum Chordata; class Mammalia; order Primates; family Cercopithecidae; genus Rhinopithecus; species Rhinopithecus roxellana. The sequence continues at coordinate 143,205,371 of NC_044554.1, forward strand.
GAGAGTCTCTCCAATGTGACAGGAAGTGGTTTTCCTAAAGCTATGATTAACAGCCTCTATGCTTTGTGAGGCACCACAACTACAATGCAGGGAACAATACTCTAGTGCCCTCACAGAGTTTCTGAGCCTCCCACGGCTACTAATTTACTATGAGGGAGTAGGTTAGAACTCAAGAAGATTAGATTCTTCTTTATTATATCAGTATCCTTTTATTTTGTTAACCTAATGCCCCTAACATTTCCCACCATTATACTTCTTTCCTTCCTTTTATACCCAAAGTCCTTAAAATAAGTAGTGTATGCTTACCACCTCCTTTAACTTTCTCACTGTTTAATCTGCTTTTTGGCTGCTTTCCATATGCCAATATTCTGCATGTCAGGGACTTTCCTTTTAGATGAATTCAAATGTCTTTTCTTAATATTCTCCCTCTTGATTCCTTGGTCATATTACATAAGTTTAACTAATGCCCTTCTTGAAACACTTCCATAATTTGGCTTTTATCATCCTGAACAACAAACTTTCCAACCAACACTGACCACTCCTCTAATTATAACTTATCCTCTTGTCTCTTTTCTGTGGGTATTTCTAAAGCTTACTGGTCTTATTGCTGTCTTCTCTTGGCAAATTTATCTATGCTGATGGCTTCAATGACCATGTCAATGTTAATGATCCCCAAATCTTGGTCTTTATTCCTGATCGTTCATGAACATTTTAATCTTATAACTCCACCATTCTCTTAGATCTTTGCCATATGCTAACTTATGTCTAAAGCCAAAGTCATAGTCATACTGACTAAATTGTACTCCTCTCCAATATACCATTTTAAAAAACGAACACTAGAAATTTCTCTTTTTTTATACGTCAAACATATAGTCATCTTTACTCCTACTTTAAAATGTATTTGAAGAAAGGAGTATTCAACTGTATTATTTATTCTTTGTTTTCTTGGTAAATGCCTTCATTTCTATATCTGTTGTCATTACCTGCATCCATTCACCCACCCACCCATCCATCCATCCATCCATCCATCCATCCATCCATCCATCCACTCACCATCATGCCCTGGTTAGTCTTCCTCCAGATAAACCTACTCATAAGTGATCTGTACAAAAAACCTGCAGTGCCAACTTTCACTTGATTAAGTATATTAAGTATTCCTGAATATATTAAGCAGTTCCATCTGATATAACTGTTAGTTCTCATCTGCTTCTAACTTGAATTCTCTCTAAATTAAGCATCATGTGCCCAAGGCTGTGCTCTGTTACAAAAGGGTGGTATCGGTACAGCCTATAGCAGCTGCACTATGTCTTTTGTTTGTTCCTATTTGGGTTGAGAGCAGTTCCGTGGGGAATAAAGAAGGTGAAGAGAAACATCCCACTGCAGTGACAGTTTATTTACTAATGTCCTCGTGGCAATGTCATCCTCACTCTTATGAAGTATTAATTCAAAATCTCTAGTTGTCATTTCTAGATTTTGCCAAAGAGTTACTTCCCTTCATGCAGCACAGCTTCCAACAATATAGAGCCCTTGGCTGCTGTACTTGGAGAGGCTGGCTTCTGTGCCAAAGACATGTATCATTCTGTGTACTTTCTAGCTGCAGTCTCTTTAAAAGCCAACTGTGGGTAATCATCTCAGGGAATAGGCATCTATGTTGTAACCCTTGAAGAATGTTAGCAATCTTTCATTTTTCTACATAATTTTTAAGTCCTGTTGTTTCATAAGCTTATTTATTCTCTGTCTTCATTTGGCAAATATTGTTTGACAAATATTCTTGAGCTACTACCATTGGATACCAGGTATTTTGTTTGGTTCTGAGAATAAAATGTTAAATCTAATAGACCCAGACTGTGCCTTAATAGAGTGGGGAGGACAGATACTGGACAAACAATTACAAAGAAGTTTGAGGAGTATAATGAGGGAAGTACAGAGTTCTGTAGAAGCACGTGGTATTAGCATTACTATCTCAGTTCCACTACTTGTTGGCAGTGAGATCATAATAAAGTTGCTTAATCTCTCAAAGGCTCATTTCCTCATACCTAAAATTGTGGCCAATAATAGCAGCTGCTTCATAGATTATTTTTATTAGGATTAAAAATTTTTAAATGCATTTAACGCAGAATTTGGCACATAGTAAGTACCCAATAAATGTTAACTGCAATAACAAAATAATACTAATTTTACATTTCAAATCATTTTATTTCATTAATTTATACTTCTAAAACTTTAAATTCTGTTTTTTAAATTCCTGGCAGCTATATGTTTTCACTTCTGACTCAATGCTTTTAAAAGTTCTGTATGTTTGTCCATTAATTCAGTTCCTCAGGCATTATTTTATTTAACAAATATTTATTGGGTGCCCACTATATACCAGACCCTGTGTCAGGCACTGATAATAAAATGCTGAGCACAACAAATAGTATCCTTTCCCTGAGGAGCATACAGTCTACTGAAACAGAGGGGCATTAAATAAACCATCACAGGAAGAAGTACAGGATCACAAATGGTATTAACATAGGTGTAAGTACATTTAAAGAAAAAAAAATGATCTTTAGCAGGGCAAAGGCAAACGAGATTCAAGCTATAAAATTAGAACTAGTCCTAATATCATGAAAATATTATACTTTCTTCTAAAGCCCCAATCCCAAAATTATAAGCATTAATCTTAAAGCCTAGAATATGTGTTTCCAATAAGCTGCTACTTCTTTGCTCTATAAGGTAGCTGAAAAAATCATACTATTTATTACAATTTTGCAACAGGCTACATTATTCAATTAATGACAGTTTAAACATGGTCATATTATTTAAAATGATAGCTACACTAAAACTCTGTTAACATTAGAAATATACTACTCTATTTCAATCTAACAGTGCCAGCCACAACATACACGTTTGTTTTGCCAGTGAAAACAAGCAGACACATTAATGAATACACTGATGTTTTATTTAATTTGTTTCCAGGCCCTAGCTCAAAGTGCTTTAAAATGTGGACTCTGGAATCTACCCTAACTGTGAAACCTGCGGCTAGTTACTTAGAATTTCAGTGCTCAGTTTCTTTATTTAGTAAAGTGGGGTTAACAATAGTATCTACCTGAAGTGTTAGAAGAGAATGTGACATGTGCCAGGTGTGGTGCCTCATGCCTGTAATCCTAGCTCTTAGGGAGGGAGAGGTAGGAAGACAGCTGGAGCCCAGGAGTTTGAGACTTGCCTGGACAATATAGCAAGATCCCATTCTCCAGAATAAGGAAACAAAAAAGACAAAGAATAGAAGAGAATGTGACATGTATTGAGAACCGAGTAATATTAGGGATGAAATGGTAGCTATAGACACTAAGCTTAATTTCTTTTTTTTTTTTTTTTTTTTTTTTGAGACAGAGTTTTGCTCTTGTTGCCCAGGCTGGAGTGCAATGGCGCGACCTGGGCTCACCACAACCTCTGCCTCCTGGGTTCAAGCGAGTCTTCTGAGTCAACCTCCCGAGTAGCTGAAATTACAGGCATACGCCAGCATGCCTGGCTAATTTTGTATTTTTAGTAGAGATGGGGTTTCTCCTGTTGGTCAGGCTGGTCTTGAACTCCCAACCTCAGGTGATCCCCCATCTCGGCCTCCCAAAGTGCTGGAATTACAGGCGTGAGCCACCGCGCCTGGACTCTAAGCTTACATTTTTAAAAATGAAGGATTTGAGGATATGATTTAGGGTGATCAGTCTCCCTAATTTGCTGGGGACTGTAGGGTTTCACCTGAGGAAGAACTTCCAGTGAGTCTCATGAACCAATGATGAAATGTATGATGAATCAAGAATCATAATAAATTTAATTTGGGATACTTGAGGGTCATGAATTGTAGTCCTTGAATTTTGATTGATTAACAATATTTTAGTGTTTGTCATATCCCAGAAGCAGAAAGCCAGGGAATAATAAATGGTGCCTCAAGCACACCTGGACTAGTCTACTACTTCCTAAAATAGGCAGAACTTAGCACCTGTCCTTTAACAAAGGCTTGAATAACCACAGCATTTAGAGAGAAGAGTTAAAGGTAAGAGAGAGACCACTGGTCTTCAGATATGTCCTAAGAGCATCACAATAGGTATAGAATGAATAATAATGCTAAATTAAATTCTGGCATTCTTGCTTTTTTCTTATTCTTCTCATGGAAGGTATATATATTATCTTGATGTATTGTTTCCCTTATAAACCTTGAACCTTAATATGGTGTCTAGCAAATGTTTGGTTTTTAACAAAAAATTGTAGAGTTGAATATTCTTAAGGCTGAAGAGATTAACTTTTTATATTCATTTTTTTTTTTCACTTTACAGATCAGTGCCTGTTGCAAACGTATATATCAATTTAAAGAGAATTGGAAAGTTCCAAGGTTTGTTGTCACACAGTTGACTTTGCAGGTTAGTATTTATTTTATCAAACATCACTTACGTGCCCTTTACAAATCTAGCTTTGGGAAATTACCATGGTTAGTTTTCTTAGCTCATGCTTCATGATGTACATAGTTTTGCCAATTGTTGTAATGTCAATATGGGACATATAATATGCTAAATACAGTTCTGTATTTAGCAACTGTTCCCGTAAAGCATTCTCCAGCTGTCTGGGAGTCACAATCCATGGTCTTAAATAGATGTATCTGTCATCAGTTTCATTAGCTTTGGATTATATGTGTCATTGTTGGTTTTGGGTGTAAACTGGAATGTGCAAATATTTTTCTCATTTTATATATATATATATATATATATATATATATATATATATATATATATATTTTTTGGTGAGATGGAGTCTCACTCTGTTGCCCAGGCCGGAGTGCAGTGGCCAGATCTCAGCTCACTGCAAGCTCCGCCTCCCAGGTTTACGCCATTCTCCTGCCTCAGCCTCCCGAAATATATATTTTTAAAAGGCACATAATTCCCTAGATATTCGTTTTATTCCACAAATTCAGAATCCATAAATTTATTCCACAAATTCAGAATCTACAAATAATTTTGCATTTTAATTGTATGTTATATTCTCATTTATTTGATCTATTATTTATAATTATCATCTATTTCATTTATTACATCCATTATATTTTCATTTCTGATGCCAGAATCCACCTGTGACTATTAAAGATGTAGAGAGGTTTGTTTGCCCTACATCATTCCCTAGTTCCCGCTGAGCATGTACTTAATGGAAAGCTGCAGCAGAGGACTGGGGAAAGCCTTAAATTGTTGGGTAAATGGTAAAGGAGTCTATTTTCATCAAATTGAGAGGCTGAGTGATTAATGTACATGTAATCAACTTAATCGATTTGAGGCAGTTTGCACTGTAAGCACAGATAGGCTAATGACATACAAAAGTAAAAGGAGAAAATCTTTATTAAAAGATCCTACGACACAGAAATATATAAGAAGACATAGACTTTAACTCTCAGTTTCCTCATTCACAAGGGTAAAAGAGAAAACAGGACAGTTACTTCACTTTGTTTAGAACAATGACTCCCAAATTAGTATTCCCTAAGGAAAGTTAAGACAAGTGATCAGGACCTGGGTATCTCCCATCCCTGAGTCAAACAAAGCAGCTCCATGTTCACCTGTTTTCCATATTAGACCAGTTGGTAAATGCTTAACAGCGCTGGAGAATGAGAGATGGGAAGGTTTAGTTTGTAGTACCTGAGACTTCAGGGGTGTAAATGTACATACTATGTCCAATTTCAAGCTATCAACATGACATAACCAATCACAATGTTGGGAAGAGATGCGCACAGTTGACTCTCATGAGGTAAATACTTATCTGGATGACCCATTGGCCTCTTTAGTGCATCTGCTGTGCAAATTACAATTAATTACCAGTGATATGTTGATCACTCCAAGTATATCTCTGGCTTCTCTTTCTCTCCCTAGCCTTTAGAGTCATTTTCTAAATACCTATTGGATACCTTTATTTTCAGGTTCAGCAGACAATTTGTACTCAGTTTGTCCAAAACCAAATTCACTCCCCCATATATATACATATACTTCTGAATTCCCTCTCTCTTAATGGCATCATTATCTGCCCAATCATTGACAAAGAAACATGGGAGGTATCTTAGAAAACTTTACCTTCCATATCAGTTGAGCATCAAAGACTATTTATTTTACCCACAAAATACGCGTCAAATCAATCCTATTCTCTCGTTCTTCATCTGTACTCCTTTAGTTCAGACCTTCATTTTTGTATTATAATAACCTCCTTACTGGTTTTACCTTTTCCCCTTCATTTCCACATTTTTATGAGTTATTTTACCAAATATCGTTTGTATAACAAAACACTCATTGAAAACTACTCAATGAAAATCCATGGACCTCACAGACACTAAGATGTTTTGCCACAGTTTGCTTCCAGACTATTTTTTCATTTTCATCTGCCAATGAATCCCCTACAATAAAGATGATAAAAAATAATTTCTGCTCCTTCTCAACCACAAGCTTAAGACAGATATCACAAATTAATCACAGCCAAGTTTTCACATGGAATAAGGATATAGCTTCAGAAAGCTCATCATTCAACCATGGCTTTCAAGCAGCTACCTACACACTCACAGGAATTTGTTCATGAAAGGCAGCATACTTGGCACCCATTTATCCACTCTTCCACTTTTTATACCATAACAATACTTGTCATTCAAAGGACATACCATGTGGAATTATGCCATCATGCCTTTGAACATGCTATTCCCTTTACCTGAATTATCTTCCCCGTTCATATTTTTCAGGTATATTTACATTTCATCTTTCAAATTTTCTCTCAGGTGTCACTTTTTCTTTGACATTTCCAAGACATCATCCGACCCCCCAAACTCCAAGGAAGCTAAACCCTTATCCTCTGTGCATTGCAATTATCTGTATGCTGACTCCTCAACTAGATTGAGTTTTTGTAGAAAAGGGAAGTATCTAATTCGTCTTTGTTTTCTTAATATCTAACATATTTCCCAGGACACAGTATGTTCATAATAGGTGATTGTACAATTATTGAAATATACAAGAACACACACACAAACCTGCCTCTAGCCTATTCCTCACCCCAATTAATCTCCCTAGACTAATTAGTTTTAGATGTTTATAAAGTGTAGAACAAATATCAGATTCACCTTCAGGCCCCATGATGACTTTACTACTAGTTAAAGTAAGATGAGTAATTTGGTACTTCCCTTAAAAGATTGAACTGGTTAATTCCAAAGCATTCTGGCTCAAAGAGATGAGGATAATCCAATAAGTCAATAAGAATAACCTTACTTCATCAACAGGAACTAGATAGAAATATAACTCTAAAGCTCTATATCCTTTCTTTGTATGTCTTTTAAAAAGAAGCAAAAACATTGAGGTTATAAAATATAGAAAACATTTTTAAATCAGAAAGAAAGAAATTTGTACATTTCAGGAAGATTTTTCTACCACTATATATAATGCTATAACTAAATAGGATTTTCTTACAAACTTCTGAGAATTAGAAAAAAATCATTCCCTGAGTATTCTTTGGAATTGCCATTTCAATGGTGATGAGAAACATGTATTTGAAAGACAATATGAATAACAATATGCTTTGACTAATGTCTACTCTCAGTATTTGACTGGTATACTTGGAGGAAATCCATGAAATATTTGACCGTGAAATTGTCAACACTGCAAGAGGATTTTCCTTGCCTGATGTAAGGTTGCCAGATATTTAGTTTGAACCCAGATTTATGGATAAATAAGAATCTCCATCCAAACGATGAACAATTATTGTCCTTGATTTTCTATTCCACATCACCAGCAATGATCCTAGGTTCTTAAACATTCACCACAGAAATAACCTAAGTTTATATATGTTGCAGTATAGACTTTTTTCCTTCTTCCAAGGCTCATTTTTTTTTTATTCATTATTTTCTCATTTCTTAAATCAGAGATTCTTAGGATGAGTTTATGGTGTCCGTGAACCCTTAACACTACATATAAAACATGCAAAATATATGTATATTTTCCTTGGGAATAGTATACTTTTAATATTTTTTACAAAGGTATGTGCATCAAAAAACCCATGAAAGACTGCTACATTAAAAATTGCTTTCTGTTCAATATTCCCTCTTCAATAATATTTTTCTTTTATTATTTGCTATGTGTTCAATCTCTACGACTGTGAGAGCTTCATTTCCCATTTAGATGATATCCTGATTATGGACAACAGCTACCACACACAGAATCGCTCTTAAGCTCTAGATCTGTATTTCTAAATGCTACTGGACTGACCCCTTAACCTCATTATGTCATTCCAAAATAATGACTGAAGGCCAATTCATTGGATTTAGCACTGGAAAGACAAAGCAGTCTGTCTCAAAGATGTTTTTATCCTTTACTGAGCACATAGTATGCTCTAGGAATTGTGCTACAGATTTTACCTTAAAAATCGCATCCCATTTAATTCTCCCAACAAATCTGTGAGATTTACAGATAAGGAAACTGAGATTCAGAGAAATTATATAACCTGCTTAAAATTATGTAATAATTTAGTTGGGAAGACCAAATTCGAATTGATTTTGTCTGTCTCTAGGGTCCAAGTTTTTATCACTATGTATTTCTTTTAATAGTTCATGGTTGGAAGCAGGTCATTGCAATAACATTTACACTATGGTAAGCACAGGATCACCTACTACTGAAAAATCCTCTACAATTACCAGTGGCCTCAATAACCAAGTCCATAGTCTTTGTCATCCTGTAGGCTGGAAATTCATTTGTCCCTCTTGTCTTCTTAGGATAATTATTTTATTTTCATAACCCTGTTCAAATGAGTGTCACCTTCTAAGTAATTCACTGAGGCAAAATTAGTGAATGTGCCTCCCTGTTCTCCTATAACACTTATGCCCTTACCATAGGGCTTGAATGTAATAATTTGTTTACTGATCTTTCTCCATTCCCAGATAAATCTCTTGGGGAGAGGAGCTATGTTATGTTTCTCTAGCACCAATGATGATAGTGCATTGCCTAGAACATATGGCAGGGTATTCAGTAAGTGTTTGTATAGTGAATAGTATTCAAGCTTTATCTGTCTTTGATGTTGAGCATCTTTACAGGACAGAAAACCTCAATATAACATATCTTTGATATGGCCATTTTCTGTATACATAAATATCATTTAAGTAATATTACATAAATGCTCCACAAAATATGGATAGCTTTTACATTTTTATGTATACATTTTACATTGTTTTCTAGAAGTTTGACTTTCACTCTTCAACTGTTTGACCAACTGTACATATATAGAGGGGAAACTATTATATGGGGCTATGAATAAGATGATATTTTCTAACTTGCTTGCTTGGTAAAAGAACTTTTTGTGTAAGAAATGAGATTTCAGAAAAGTCATAATAATTTTTTAAAAAAAGAAAATACTTGGAAGAGGTATGAGAAAACCCATGACAGTCTGTTCAAGAAGAAGATGGTATTGGAGAGGGGTACCAACGTAATTCAATGGGAGAAACAACAGTCTTTTCAGCAAAAGTGCTGGGACAACTGGATATCCACATGAAAAATAATGAAGTTGTACCCTTACCTCACAAAATTTACAAAAATTAACACAAAGTGGATGAAATATCTAAATGTAATAACCAGAACTTTGACAAAACTCTTAAAGACAATATAGAGACAAATTTTTATAACCTCAGATTTGACAACGGTCTCTTAAATAGGACATAAAATTGGTGAAAGAACAAACGATGATTTTAAAAAATTAGACAAACTGGATAAACAATGATAAAAGTACAAGCAGTGATAAAAAGCATAAGCAATTATAGAAATTACATAAATTAGACTTTATCAAAATAAAAACTTCTGTTCATCAAAGAACACTGTCGATATAAAGAATTACTCTCGAGTATAAAAAAAACCCACACAATGGGAGAAAATATTTGCAAATCACGTATCTAAGAGTCTAGTATCCAGAATATATAAATAACTCCTACAACTCAACAATAAAATAACTGAATTTAAAAATGAGCTAAGAGTTTGAATAAACATACCTCCAAAGACAATAAAAAATGGCCAATAAACACAGGAAAACATGCTCATATTATGGAAATCAAAACCAGAATGAAATATCACTTTATCCCCACTAAGGTGGCTACAATAAAAAGAACAACAATAACAAATGCTGGCAAAGATGTAGAAAAATTTGGACTTTCATATGTTGCTCATGGGAATGTAAAAAGGTACAGCCACTTGGAAAACAGTTTGGCAGTTCTTCAAAAAGTTAAACATATAGTTATCATATAACACAGTAATTTTTCTAGATATACACTTAAGAGAAATGAAAACATATGTTCTCATAAAAACTTGTATACAAATATTCATAGCAGCATTATTCAAAATAGCCCAAAATAGAAACAACCCAATTGCCCATTAACTGATGAAAGGAATAGACAAATGTGGTATATCTGCACAATGAAATATTATTCAGGCGTAAAAAATGCTATAACATAGATGAACCTTGAAAACATTATGGTAAGTGAATGAAGCTAATCAAAAAAGACCATATATTGTATAAGCCCCCCACCCCTGCCTTTTTTTTGAGATGGAGTCTCCCTCTGTCACCCAGGCTGGAGTGCAGTGGTGCAATCTTGGCTCACTGCAACCTCTGTCTCCCAGGTTCAAGCGATTCCCCTGCTTCAGCCTCCTGAGTAGCTGGGATTACAGGTGCCCACCACCATGCCCTGCTAATGTTTGTATTTTTAGTAGAGGCAGGGTTTCTTCCTGACCTCAAGTGATCTGCCCACCTTGGTCTCCCAAAGTGCTGGGATTACAGGCATGAGCCTATTTATATAAAATTTCCAGAATATGCAAATCCACAGAAGCAGAAAATAGATCAACATTTTCTAATAGCTGGCAGAAGGAGGAATGGGTAGTGACTGCTAATGAGTATGGAGCAGCTTTTTGGGATGATGAAAATGTTCTGAAATTAGTACTGATAGCTTCATAATCTTGTGAATATACTAAAAACCACTGAACTGAACACTAAAATGATAAATGTTATGGTACATAAATTTTATTTCAGTTTTTAAAAAAGTACTTTTTTACATAGCATTGTTGTAAGACTAAATTAAAGAAAGTATATAAAGTGTACAGGACCTGTTTTCGATAAATACTAATTCTTATTATTTTTTTAAAGGATTGAATGGTAAAGATGGCTTTCATTCATTTGGGGGAAATAAAAATAATTACAGTTTATATGAGATATGGAAAGAGGATACAAGTCTGTTAAAATATTGTTTTCAAAATACTTCATATAGGGTTAAAGAATCAACAGGACCACTTTATCCACATTTTCCTGACTAGTGAAATTTGCGCTAATGTAGGTACACCAAGCTGTGCTTCTTCTAAGTATCACTACAATAACAAACCCCTAGGGATGGACACAGCCCTCCATCCAATAACTGTGTGAACTCCTTACCAAATTATTATTATGACTAATATGTTGGTTGCTATATCACATAATAGATATGAAAAAATACAATGTAATCACAATAACAAAAATGTCAAGAGTTTCATATCATCATTAATAGAGCTACTGGCTGTAGCAAAAATATTTTACATTATCAAAGCTAACCTATAATGTTTTCATAGGTACAATATGTAGTGGTGAACATTTAACTTTAAATAGCACAGCACATTGTAAAAGTCACTCTATGTCATAAGAAGTGTATATAAATAACTGTTTATGATTCTACATCCCTGAAAAATGTGCATGCTGCACTAAATGTTTAATGTGTCCTTGTCCAAAGGGGAATACAATATTAATTTTGTTTTGAGGACAAGTTGACTCCAGACAAAAATAGGTAACAGGTAGGTACAACAATTTTAGAAAATTCTGTTCCTGAGGTTGTGGGATTTTTAGGGAACTTAGCTTTCTCAAGAATATAATTTCAAAAGACACTCTGTAAATTCATCAAAGTTTAATGATGAAGAGACACAATAAATGTTATGAAGTTTAGTGGGGGATACTTTGGAAGTAAATGCCAAAGATTAAAATTTAGAGAAGACCAAAACCACAAAACAGTTCACAAAGTTTTAGCTGAATGAAAAATTGTAAAAAAATCACATCCAATTTCTTCAAACAATTTGTTTCTTCTGAGATTTCGGGTTTAATTTTGGTTATCCCATGACATGTAGTTCACAACACTGGGAAAAGAAGGGAAAAAAAGAAAAAATATATTTTATTTGCATAGTTCATATTTTTAATATTAATGTACATATCTAAGAATGTTTTCTTCATAGAGCTTTCATTCTACTTTTGTTTTATGTGTAATTAAAATGCAAGAGGATTTGACATCCCAAATACTTTTTTTTTTAAATTATACTTTATGTTCTAAGGTACATGTGCACAACGTGCAGTTTGTTACATATGTATACATGTGCCATGTTGGTGTGCTGCACCCATTAACTCGTCATTTACATTAGGTATATCTCCTAATGCTATCCCTCCCCTCTCACCCCACCCCACAACCCCGGTGTGTGATGTTCCCCTTCCTGTGTCCAAGTGTTCTAATTGTTCAATTCCCACCTATGAGTGAGACCATGGAAACCATCATTCTCAGCAAACTATCGCAAGAACAGAAAACTAAATTATTTTTAAATGTTTTTCTGTATATGGTCAGCAGAAAACACAAAATAAAGTGATCCTTCCACCTCAGTCTCCCAAGTAGCTGGGACTACAGGCACGCGCCACCACACCTAGCTATTTATTTTTCATAGAGATAGAGTCTCACTATGTTGCACATTCTCTACCTATCATTTCTTTATTAATTCTAACCTTAATGAAATAGTTCCTGATTTTTAGATTTACCTCCAATTTCCCCATCCCATCTTAAATACTACCACAAACTGTTCTGAAAACTCTTTTCTAAATACACATAAGTTTCCTTCTCAAGAACCCATAATTTCTCCTTGTTCATCAAATCAATTTTAAGTATCAATCCTAAGATACCCCATTAACTAACCTAACTTTGCTTATCTAGTTGTATTTTCCCCATTCCCTAACACATACCTTCCACTTCAATCAGACTAATTTTCTTCATTTCCTCAATGTCAGACTCATACTTCTCACTTTATCATGTTTAATTATAAAACCTACTCATCACTTACTTAAATTGTTCCCATACTACAAGATCCATCTTGTGAAGTACTTGTTTGTGCCATATGTTCTTCACAATAACTTATATCTTGTATTGTTTATGACATTTAATCAATAAGCCATGTTTCTCATGTAACTGAAGAATAGGCTGGTGAAATCTTAAGTGCTCAACCAATGTGCATTGAACTGAACTAAATGTATAAGTTAACTTGAATTTATATACTTCAATATTGTACTGTTGAGGTTAAACATCTTAAAAATTACTTTCATATTATTTTATATTATTTATTTGGTCACTTCCAAGTTTTCTCAGTGACAGAGCTCATGAGGTTGAGACCACAGTGAGCTGTAGCTGTGCCACTGCACTCCAACCCAGGTGACAGGGCAAGACCCTGTCTCAAAAATAAATAAAAATAAATGACAGATGAAAACTTTATTCCATCATATGATGTAATTTTATACATGTGGAAGTGAATGAATAAGCTTTCATGCACAGAGCACTGGAAATTTTGATGGAGTTTATTCTGTCCAATATATAAAATTATCTAGGAAAGTAACGAGTACTTAGTGTAATTCTCCTGTTTTCTGAGTTCACCTGTTGAGGAAAAACTGAAGGGTGTTTTCGTAGTCAAGGTTCAAGTGAATTTAAGTCCTGAGGGATGAAAACTAAAATATATATACACATAAATATTTTAGTAAACTTTCTTAGGAGATACACACACACACACCCCTCCTAAGAAAGTCTCAAGGAAAAAAATATTAGTGGGATGAGCCCTTTTAGGAGAAGCAGAATAAAAGACTGATTACAAATCGAAAAGCCAAAGAAGAAGCCACAGACAGAAATGGAGACAAGATCCAGAAGCCAGGCTGAAACAGGAGGGCAATGAATCAAGCCAGGAAATAACTGATAAGAAGCCCACTGGTGCCTTAATAGGGGCTGAATATGTGGGCTACTTTAAAGGTGAAAAAGTCTCTTGACTCCATAGATACAACAACACATATTTCTAAAAAGAAATTCATTGAAAAGGGGGGAGGAGAATTATTTTATTCCTTTAGAAAGTATAAGATCAAAGCACAGAGCAACATTTTTCCAAATCTGCTCAAATCTTGCCAGATATCGCATTGTGTCAGTCCACTTCCACTTACAGAATTAGTCATAGTGCTTCTAATTATGACCACTGCAATAAAAGTAAAAATACTAGTAAAATGTAAATTGAAGTGAAAACTATTCATTTATAGGAAAGGTATCATAAAACTCACAGACATTCTTAGAACTGGAGATTTATAAAATCTAGATACCAACTGAATAGGCAATTGTTTCTTCTGCATTATTTGCCCAGGAGAACCAATACTTCACAAACTGTGTTTAGACTATATTAGCTGAGCAAAATTAATGACAAGAGAATGCCATGAGACAATTTTGATGGTGGCTTTTCATATCATGAATACTCATCTTTCAAAAGAGGAAGCAATATTAAATATGCTTAATATGGTTTAATCCTCTCAAAGACTTCGTAAGGTATGAATGAAATTCGAACATGTGTGTCAGTTAGGTTTTAGTACAGGAAACTGAGTAAGTTTCAGGTATTTTAAGTAAACAGGGATTTAAAAGAGGGAATAAAATGCTTACTAAATCTTTGAAAAGGCTAGAGAGAGAGGCTCTAGGCTGGGAATTCAGAAATGTTTCCAGAACACTGTAGAACTGACTTATCAGAGAAAAAATGACCTTTGCCTCAATCAGAAAAGTGGGGACTCCAGAAGTCACTACAAAATTTATTGACTTCAAAATCACACCACTGTAGCTACAATTAAGAGATCAGGGAGCCACTACTGCTCACACCCCTACAGCCTCTCAAATCCTAGAACTCAGATGCTGGAACCCATCACAGAAAAAATCATGTTTCCACATCTCACTTATTAGCAGAAAACAATGGAAGCAGCAGGAAGATGACCTCCACTTGACTTTTGCCTCCAAATTTCAACAAGTGCATCTAATTGGATGAAACTTATTTACATTTGGAAGTTTAATGGCACAGGAATCTGGGAGAATGCAGTTGTTAGCTTTCCAGCTGCTGTAGTATAGAAATACACAGTATGAAAAAGTGCAAATGGTTGCCAGTTGGCCATATCCACCATACTGAGATTCAAAGGTTTTACAAATTTCTTATCCAAGGTCACAGAACTTGTGAGTGCTAGAGCAACAAACTTGAATTCAAAGATTTTGGCCACTTGCCCAGTGCTCTTTCCACTACATCAGTCTACAGCACTGATTACTCTCTGAAGACATTTGCCAAAGGAGACATATTTTCAAATCTTGTGCTAATTATATTTTTCACTGAAGCATTAATTCAGGCATCTGTGAACATCGTTACCTTTTAGTCTTATGTCAAACCTAGTTCTTCATCCAAACTCAGACTTAATCTTATTTTACAGTAATTACAGTTAAACCAACACTGCTAGGGTTTAATACCTTTGAGTATTTTTCTCAGCAGGCTTGCTGCTTAATCCATTTAATGTCAGAACAACACAAACCTTCTTATTAAAATGGGGGAAAGGACATTATTAGAGACTGCATTAGTGTTTTTTTCTTCTTTGGGGTAAAACCTACCAATACGGCAATATTTGCACCTTATCTTTTATTTTGTTTTCTGTTGACCATATACAGAAAAACATTAAAAAAGGAAAGATTTCAGATGTTAAATCCTCTTGAATTCTAATTACACATAAAAGAAAAGTAGAATGAAAGCTCTCTGAAGCAAATATTCCCAGATTTGTACTTTAATATTAAAATTAAAAACAGGAACTATGCAAATAAAATATTTGGACAAAATGAAAAAATATAATGCCTCAGTAATATCTCATTAATATTCAGTTAAATCATCACTTTCATTTCAAATGCACTTTAAAGTAATTTGGGGAACATATTTTAAAATGCACATACAATGACCTAAGTACAAAAATTCCTAACATATATCGTAAGAGAAAAATATAAATTACTACCTAACACTTCTGATTAGACTTAAGCAACAATACTATGTTAAAATTAAAAAGATGATTACATTCATATAAATAAAAGGTAGATATCATTATCATAGTTAGAAGAGATTTGATTGTGCTCTTTAAACAAGGAAATAATTATTGTCCCAAAGTTGTTAGATCAAGTGGATCTAGTAGTTTTGTGCTAAGAGCATATAGAAAAAAATATAATAGGCTGGGCGCGGTGGCTCACGCCTGTAATCCCAGCACTTTAGGAGGCCGAGGCGGGCGGATCACGAGGTCAGGAGATCGAGACCATCCCGGCTAACATGGTGAAACCCCGTCTCTACTAAAAATACAAAAAATTAGCCGGGCGTGGTGGTGCGCGCCTGTAAGTCCCAGATACTTGGAGGCTGAGGCAGAAGAATGGCGTGAACCTGGGAGGCGGAGCTTGCAGTGAGCCGAGATTCCGCCACTGCACTCCAGCCTGAGTGACAGACTGAGATTACATATCAAAAAACAAAACAAAACAAAAACAAACAAAAAGAAATGACCAAAGACCATAAGTTGTGAACTACAGAAGCTGAAGGCACCTTTATAATGATTTTAGATATACATAATTATATATATTATTTAATATATACATATGTTTGTGTGTGTGTGTACTTTTTTTAAACACTTGCTTTTTAAACAGACTTATGTTGGACATATATTTCAATGTCAAAGATAGTGCTTTTCATTATTCTTTAGGTAAAATAATGAGGTGTACATGACTCTAGTAAGAGCTAATTGGAAAATAATAACATTTGACACTCCTTCACTGTTTTTGTTTTCTTATTTTTTGACTATTAATTGAAAGGATGTGTAGAAAATATGAAAAATTAAGTGTCAATTTCATGGTGACAGATATTTACCATCTATTTTTTCTGAGCATAACATATAGTAATATAGAACTCAGAAATTATTGTCTTAAATCAATGCTATTGTTTATTACCAAATTAACCATTATTATTCTAGTCATCTACTGAGCAGTATAGTTTCCAAATAAAACTTAAATTGCCACTTAGAGACCTGACCCTAAAGATGTAATGACATAAAGTGCTCAGTTTTGAGAAGTGTATTTCATTTTGTGTACTGATGTATTTTCCTCATCTTGTTCAGCAGATACTAAAAGGTAAGAAAAGGGCTATTAAGTTACAGCTATTAAGTACTATTTATTATTATTGAAAAAATATCACCTTTAGCTCAACTGATAATGACATTTCTTTTAGAAGGACTGAGTGTTTGTGTGTCTAAAACCATGACCTACTTCATAATTGGCTAATACCTTCAGTATGAACAAACTTTAAGAATAAACTGTTGTATGTGAGGCTATTTCTTTTATTAATATTTCATGTAGGGCATGTTTATAAAGATTTGAGAAAATTCTATCAGAATGTCAACCTTTTTATATCCTAAAATAGGCAAATATTAATTAAAACAAAATGGTCTGGGGGATTGAATTACCCCATACTGACCTCCATTTTTCTCATCATCTTGTTAATGCAGTTCTTACTGAAATTAACATTTGTCTGAACTGTTCAAGAATAACTAAAAAAAATCAAAGTTTGCATTTTATATCATTCATTTGCTTTACATATACAATCAAAGCACTCTAGCAGGATACAGATTGGTGTTTTTAGTAATACAGGTGTATGTCAACTTTCTTTTATAGGGGAGATTTACTTCAAAGAATTATACAAAAAGCTGGCATAAATATGACCACTCACAAAATGTGTTTAAATAATAATACGGAAAAATGCAACACAAATATGTAATGAATATTTGAAAACCCTAGTTTCTGAAGAGTTTAGATAGTGATTGTTTACATTATAATCTACTTGGTATTTCTTTAAATACCAATGTATCCCAAAATAATTATTCGATTCACATGCTTTTCTCTGAAACGTATTTACTTTATGTAATTCTTTATTTAAAGACTCAGATCACCAGAATGAATTCAACCAAAAGCCAGGATTAAAAGAATGTAAGAGATTTGTCCAAGATCTGGGAATAAATTGAATCCTTCCTACTCATTTTCATCAGAAGCCCTTACTTCTGTGAAGGCAGATGGGAGCTCCATCTACATTCAGGCAGGAAGACCACTCAACTAAAGTTTCAAGTTTTACAAGGAAAATTCCTACAGCTTGCTTTAGGAGGGAAGGGTGGAGACCATTCTGTTTTACATGACACTCCACCCTCAGCTATATCCCCTTGATTAATTATGTAACCAGATCTCCTTCATCAACTTACCAATCAGGTAATGGCAGGTATTTCTGATGCTTGGTATGGGATCTGAGTGAGGAGAGTCCTAAGAATATTACTTATAGCAGCTGTTTTGCATAGCATTAATGTGAAAATATTTAACTTGCAGTACAAGTTAACAGTTGTTCCAGAAGTTTTTTTTAAAAAATCTATTATTTTAGCATGTAAGTCTTATAAGTCCTGTCTACTGATACATTAGAAAGTCTTAGAAAAGTCAGCGATTATATACAGGGAAGTGGATGCATAAGAACAAGCAAAAAGGTATTAGTAAGGCTTTAGAAACTATTACCATCTTAGTAAAATAACTGGTGAATACAGCAAAATGAATAATTCATGGTTAGTATAAATCAGCTAAATTACTGAAATGCACAACTAACTACACATATTCTTCAGCCCACAGAGGCTGTACAATGGAGATCTGTACACTGTATAACTTTGTTTTTAAACTGGAGAAGTGCAGAAACTTTGAATCTTTTTAAATTTATCTTCCATCTGTTTCCTGTAATATCAAGATTTAGAGCAAGGTCTAAAGCTTTATCTTACGTAAAAGCTAGGTGCCTAATATGTCTCCGTCCTGACCTCCCATGGAAACAGTTATCAGGCTTCAGATATTTTTTTCTCTCAATTTTTTAACCTGGAAGTAAATGGCTATTTATTTTTGCACATATTTTCTTTCTATTGTGCAATTTTTCAACACATGGCAAAGTTGAAAGAATACCACAAATGTTTGTATACCTTTCACAATTGTGTGTGTGTGTGTGTGTGTGTGTGTGTATATATATGAATGTTGCAGCATGTATTTCCTGAGAATAAGGATCTTCTGTTACATAACCACAATACCTCTATCACCTGTAAAATCCCGATTCCAGGACACAACCTAGATAAATCAAATAAAAATTTTTGTGGTGGAGCCAAGGATCAGTAATTTTTACAGTTCTCAAGTGACTACAATACACAACAAATGTTGAGAACCACTGTCCACATATTAATTAAATTTGTTAAACATTTTCAGTAAAGAATACATTTTGTTTCTTAATATGAATAAGAATGATAGCCTTTTAAAGTTTAGCAAATCTAAATTATATATTTTAGGTCAGCGTTTTACAATAAGTTACTTTTCCTTAAGTTGTTCTTATCAAGTTAATAATTTTCTGTTAAATAAATGTATTTTATCTTAATTTCAGTTTCTTCTATATCATGATTTAAAATGCAGAAAGTATGTATTGTTATGTAGATTCCAAATATATTTATCTCCAAAGTTAAATGGATTTTAGTTAAAAATGATATTTATACATATATATTTTAATAAAATGTTTAATAAATTAGACATGAATCTTAGCACGTGAAACACAAAGCTTTTTTTATAACTTTCCCCATAATCAAATTTCAAATTAGTGAGAATTAAAGGGCTGGAAAGAAAAAAAAATCGAAATCCAAACTTACTGCATGTTAACATTTTAATAATGTACTTTCATGTGTTAAAAACCTAAATGTTTCTTACAACAAAGCATTATCCACAAGTGAATTAAAAAAATTCTGACTAATAACAAATTATTCCTATATTGTAGTTTCTTTGTCAGAATTAAGATTAGCATTATCTATTAATTACTTCTCTGTGGCTTCTATGACACTGTTGTATCCAAGCAACTAAAGAAGACATTAAGCATTTAGATGTCTATGTCTGTTCTTCAGTGTTAAGAGTAAAAGCAAGCAATGTGTAAACTGATTATTTTTAATAAACGAATCAGAACAGTTCAAAGTGAGATAAGTTATACATTTTAGACTGGAGTAGAAGTCACAAGACCCAGATTCTAGGCTATGATTAGCACGGCCCTTGATCTCTCTGGGCCTGAAGTTTCTCACCTGTTAAATGAAGGATTTAGTTATGCCAAAGGTCCCAAACTTTCTCAGTTCACAGCATTCCTAGTGTCTCAGTCAGTTTTTCATGGTGTTGCAAGCTAAAAGAAACACCTAACAGTTCCATTTATTAAACAGTTAAATCCAAACTTATGTTTGTCTATCCTAACAACTTAGTAGCTATTTAAAAAATAATATACCTTAACATTTTTCATCTTAATGGGATGTGCACATCTGTTGGGCACTTTATAACTTCTCAAACCTTGGAATAAACTTGGCATCCACCACCCTCATTCCTGTTCTACAGTAATTTTCCCATAGTCCTTGTGTTTTATTACAGCAATTTACAAAAACACAGCCTCACAAAGATATGATGATGTTGTCAAAAGGAATAAAGTACAATTTAATGTGTAGAAGTTCTGAACTACCTCAACAAAGTGGTTTGCATGGTGTCCAACTGATGTCACTGTGTTGGCCTTGAAAATTTAAAATATTCCATGATAGTGTCCCTGTAAGTTTGTTGTGTACTGAGGCTCCTGGGGTGCCTCAGTACATAGTTTAGGAAGCATAGACTACCCTCTGTAAAATACTTCATATAGTTACAATGTGTGCTGTAAACTGTAAAAGCAGGGTATGAGTGAAATAGATAATTCTGAGGGCCTGAAGTAAGGAGCTGCAGAATTGAAGAGGAGATTAAAAAGTGATACATGTTCAGTCTGCATGAAATACCCCTTCCTCCCCAGGTCACCTATAAAATGCCTACCCATGCCTCAAAACTCAGTTCAAGCTCCCTCAGGGTAACCTCCCCTTACCAAGTCAAATCCACCTATTATACAATCTCAGAGTATTCATTTCACAGTACTTGTTCCGGTTGTAATTATACATTCATTTGTGTAACTATCTGATTAATTCTTGTCTCTCTCATTAGAATGGAAGCTCTAAGAGGAAAGAACATGTCTGATATCGCTACCATAACCCACAGCGTCTGGTATATTACAGGGGCTAAAATCTTGCTTAGTGAAATGAACTGTGATAGAATAGGTTGAGCATTCATTTTGATTATTTTCCTTTATTCAAGAACAGCTAATATTTATAACAGCATTCCTAAAATATTTTTCTCATACTATTTCGCAGGAGAAAGAAACCCATATACATACAGCTGCATCTGAAACCTCAGAAAGTAAGCTCAACCCAATTTATTAAAAGGATGCTCTTTGAATAAGGTAATCAAATGTTCACTGACTCTTATAGCCAAAGTAATTGTTATGAGAAAAATATCATGTAACTACAAAAAAAAAAAAAAAAAAAAAAAACTGCTCACAAAAAAATTTTTAAATCTTAGCAGATGGCCACAAACCATACTTTGAGAACCATGTTCCACAGTGCCAGTACAGGAAGTTTCTAGATAATGGCAGCTCATTTTTTTTTAAATGGCATTACACTATACAAGTTTTATTCACATACTAGCAAAACAAAGTAAGTTCAGTTACTATCAAAATGAATTCTGGGAATTTTATTGATATTCAATTTTAATCTTAATTATGCAAATATCTGTTACTTAACTAAGACTGTGTAACATAACACAGCATATGACTTCTGGATAATGAAAATAACCCTAAAGTTAAACATAAAAAATAAGGGTATGAACGTTAAAATAAGGTGGAAAATGACTGTACCAAATAGCCAACAACCTTAAAAAGGGTAGAATTTTTTTAAATCACTAAATTAAGATTGGTTCATTGCATTTAGTACATCTTTTTTATAAAGAGGAGTTATAAGCTACAGAATTAATATATTATGTTTTGATATAAAATTTTCACCCTTCAAATTCCTAGCTAGGAGGAAATTATTCTTTTACATTTACACGTTTTGAGTAAGCACAGATAAATGAAGAAATGAAAGAGAAGGGAAAATAGAGATGATTAATTTTGCCTCTGCAATTGCTAACTCATCTAACTATCCCAGTGTACACTGTCTTCTTTGGGAATTTGCTCCATCTTTTTCCTCAAACTGAAAGCTGGCTTACTGAGGCTATCGCTTTCCTATAAGCTCTCCCAAATACTGCCTAATTATTTTCTCTTATCACGCATTCAGGATATAGGGTGGATGTCCACCTACTTCCTTGTTGTCACTTCCCAGATCACTTTTACTTTATGCTCTTCTAAAAAAGATCATCAACCACAAAACGCAGTTGCTCTTTTGTAGCTCATGCTAGAATACCCTCTTTGTTCCATCTCCTTCATCTTTCTGATCCAAAATTAGTAGCCTACTACATCTCACCCACCGTCCTTCTTTCCTCCAGCTGTGGTAGAGAACTGCTCCTCCAACTTTATGCACATTTGAATCACCTGGGAGTTCTTGTGAACTTCGGGTTCTGATTTAATAAGGACACCCAAAGAGTCTGCATTTCTTAATAACTCTCATAAGAAGCTGTGGAGTACTCTGAACAGCAAAGTACCGGAAGTGCTGTTTCTGTTAGTATCTAAACTATTAGTCCTAATCTCCCATTTATGCTTTGGCACTCATTCCCTCCTGCTTTTGCTATCTTAATATCTATCATTCCTTAACTGTTCCCTCAGGTTCCCTACATAGTTTATCTCCACCCCTCTAAGCTGCTCAGTATCGCCCATTAAAGAACTAAACCAAAACAAAACTAGAAAACCCTCATTGAACCCTTCACTCCCCCTACATACCATCTGATGTGTCTCTCATCCACAGTTAAACTTGGAAGAATTGTCTGCTTTGAGGATGTCATTTCATCATCTCCAGCAATCCTGTACCCACTTCAGTGTTATTTGCAGGCCTATTACCCCACCAACACAGCATTCACGAAAATTATCAATGACTGCACACTGAGAAGAATGACATTTTCAGTTCTAATTTGAATTTCTCAACAGCATTCAATACGGTTAACTACTCCCAATATTTTTCCACATTGTCCTCCATGACACAACACATAATAGTCCCCTTATTATCTATTTTCCTGTCTATTGTAAAGACTTCCCCCACCCCAATAAAGGTCAAGGAAACCCCTAGTCTTCAAGTTTCAACTCAAATCTGGCCTTCTGAAGCCTCCCCAATTAGGAAAATATACAGTCCCATTGGTTGTCTACCAGTTAATTGTAATTCTTAGCCACAAGTCAGCTGAACCACCGTCTCTCAAACAGGCGAAGTTAAGCTCTATATTTGGCATATCTTGATATACTTTGTATAGTCTAGCTACAATGAGTTTGCCTATGCACGAAGATGGCTACCGGCGGGGGGGCGTC
The DNA here is from genome assembly GCF_007565055.1 of Rhinopithecus roxellana. Classification (NCBI taxonomy): domain Eukaryota; kingdom Metazoa; phylum Chordata; class Mammalia; order Primates; family Cercopithecidae; genus Rhinopithecus; species Rhinopithecus roxellana. Next base: position 143,228,896 of record NC_044554.1, read on the forward strand.
GTTACGTCCTACGTCATCACGTGCCGGGATGAGGGTGGGGCCCTCAAGGAAGATGGAATGGAATCCAGATGGGCGGGGGCAAGCAGGACAGGGCGGGGCTACGCGGGATCTGGGCGGGGCGGGGCCGGTGAGGAGTCCGGGGTGCTTGTGCTATTCAGCCGGTGCGCGCGGCGGCGGGAGGCAGTGGCTGGGCAGTCCCCTCGACGCTCTGTTCCGAGAGCGTGCCCCGGACCGCCAGCTCAGACCAGGGGCAGCCGTGTAGCCGAACGGAAGCTAAGAGCAGCTGGGACTGGTGGCTGGCCCCCGAGCTCCGCAGGCGGGAAGCACCCAGGATTTGGGAAGTCCCGGGGGCAACGCAGCGGCGCCTCCCTCACCCGAGGGGCCGCGGCGACGGTCACGGAGCGCGGCGCCACCGTGAGCGACCCAGGCCAGGATTCTAAATAGACGGCCCAGGCTCCTCCTCTGCCCGCGCCGCCTCCGCCGGTGTAGACGGCACCTGCGCCGCCTCGCTCGCGGGTCTCCGCCCCTTGCCCCCCCTTACGGGGCCAGGCCCGGGCAGCTCACCTGGACTGGCGCGGGCTGCGGGAGCCTGCGGTAGCCGAGGCGCGGAGGCGCGGCGCCCACGCCACTGTCCGGAGAGGACGCAGGTGGAACGGGCGCGGCTTCGCGGAACCCGGCGCCTGCCGCCGCCGTCGTCCCTGCCGACACCGGGTCCCGGGGACCCGGCCGCCAGTGCCCGGGGAGTAGCCGCCGCCGTCGGCTGGGCACCATGAACAGCAGCAGCGCCAACATCACCTACGCCAGTCGCAAGCGGCGGAAGCCGGTGCAGAAAACGTGAGTGTCCCGAGCGCGTCCTCATCGCGGGGGCTGGGCGCACAGGCACGCGGGTGCGGGAGGCAGCCCCACCCCGCCCCCAAATCCCTGCGATCCTGGGGATTAGGTTCATTCCCGGCACTGCCAGTGGAATCGAGATTTGGAGGCCGGTCGGGAGACCGAGGACTTGAATTCTCGCGTTTTCAATGATTGCATTTTAAAAATTGTCCTTCCACCCATCCTCTTCCCCCTCACCGGTGCATACACACCCTCTCACATTTGTAAATTTGTTCTCTCTGATTTGGTCCTGATTTGTTGACAGCTCTGATCTGCCTTGGGCTAATGGATTAGTTAGTATAAACCTGTCTTGAAATCTCCTTCCACTTTTAATATCCGCATGGGTTAGGTTAGAGGACAGTCTTAATTCTCATTCTTGGTAGCTAAACACATGCTGACTTTTACGAAGGGGCTGAGTGCCTCTAAAGGTACTTTTTGGTCCCCACCTACTGGCTTTCTGTTGCGCTCTTATTTACTTATTTGGCAGCAATTTTGTAGCGCTCATCGTGACCATATCGGTAAAGTGGATAGACGTGGTAGCAGGTAGGAGTGGATGCAACGGACAGGATACGGTGGAGGATTTGTATTCTTCAGACGTCTTTTTCGGAAGCTTGCTTATCACTTTTGGGGTGGCTGTAGAGTCTGTATCATAAAAGATTTAGAACTGCATTTGAGAGAGGTTTTCATTCTTAACATTTACCTCTAATTCTTTTCCCCTTCAAAGTTTTGTTCTAATTGAGTGAGTACAAACTTGCTTTTGTCGTTGTCGGTTGATTTTGGTGGAATATTTGTGTGAGATGGCAAATACTTTATTTTCTTGTGTGTCAGAAAAAAGTATCCGTGCTGGAAACTTTTCCTGTTGTGTGGTGGTTGTATTCATGTGTTTGTTCCAATTTTTTTATTTCTAGTTTTATCTCTGAGTTACTTTACCTGCATGTTTTTCAAGTTTTCGTAAACAATTTTAAGAACTCTTAAACGTCCTCTCAGACCAAATCAGAAGTGTGCGTTTTGCTTAGACTCCAACCACCACTAATGGGAACCAGAAAAATAACACTTTAAGATTTACATTTAAAACCAGTTATTGGTTTAAAGTTTCATTCTAAAATTTTAGTTTCCTTTCAGAATTTCAGTTATCATAGTTCTTCAGAACTAGACTTATGAATTGGCATTAACAGAGAATAATCTATAAATAGACTGATTAAAATATGGAAGTTTTATGGTACAGTGTGTTTTAAGGGAATGTTGTCAAACCAGCAGTTTTCTACCTTGGCAGTTTGAGACATCGGTTTATAATACTTTTAATTTTGTAGAATGGTTTCTTATATTAAAGTATGTTTGTCTTATTTGGCATTGTCCTTCATGGTTAGTAGGAAGCATCCCAAATGTCTGTTCTATGTGTTTATTAATGCAATGATATACTTAGCATCATATATAATAGGGATGTCATAGGTTTTACGTGTATAGTGAGAAAACAGGAAGATGTCCCTGATGTGTTTTTAAGATACTGGATTTCAGTTAGGGTGTTATAAAAGGACCTGGGTGGCTTTGTAAACAAAAACAAATGCCATAATTTTGTATTCATTATACAGTTTAACATTTATGGATTTTAGTTATTTTGCGTAAAATGTACTTTTTATTAGATTATCCTAATACACTTTCTTAGTCTTTAATATGCTTGTGTTAATTTCTTATAACAAAAGTATTTTTCCCATTCACCCACATTTTATTTTGTTAGCATAGATGTTTATCAGATCTCTACCGAGCACCATATATTGCTTCTAATCATACAAATGCCTTAAATATCACCAGCTTCCTCTGTAAGAAAAGGCTAGTGCTGGTATTTTCTTTATCAAGTGAAAGTGTTTATATAAATTATTTTTACCTGAATGAAAAATTGTTAATTTTATAATGCAGTAAATCAAAGTTTATTTTAGAAATGAAGTCATTAAACCTGATATTAAATTTGAGTTTTAAAATTAAACTACTAGTCTGTGACCTAATGAGCCCTAAAACCTGCCAACATTGGGGAAAATAGATCTTGTTGAGCTGAAAATGCTATCCAGACCTACTTAACTTTGACTTCTTAAATGAGAGCCATTTTATGTTATTTACAGATAAAATGTGCTGTAGCATAATTATAGGACTGTTTAAAAAGACAACTATTTAAATATAAATTTTATGGAATATATATATTCCATAAAATTTTGGACTAAAGTAGTTGACAATTGTAACCTGAGGCTCTTTCAATCTTGAGATGAATTTATTAAGAAAAATCAACCCCCCCTAGTGGCGGCTCTCACATTGAAAATTATCTTTATTAGTAGGAAATACATTTTAAATGTGTTCAATTTAATCCCACTGAAGTATCTTGAACTTTCAATAAATGTTTCCTTTCTTTTTGGAGTAATGAAAGTTGGGAAATTAAAGGCTCTGAAGCAACTTTACATCTAATTCATGTTCCTACTTTAAAGAAGAAAATATCGAAGATGACCTTCATTATAGAATCTACTCTAACTTTCCTTAGACTGTTGCCCCATACTTAGTAACCCTATTCAGAAAAAGAGAACAAATCCTGTGTTTATTCTCTTTGGAAATGAAAGTGTTTGTTTATTTTGTCTCATGAAGATAGTCAAAAAGGCAATTATAGAATTAAATAGAATGTTTTTCCCTAGTGATAATTTTGGATATATTTTTGTATTTTTAAGGTTTTAATAATAAAGAATAAGTTGTAATGGATTTCAGCTTACGTATACATAGAAAGTTAGCACTGTATGTTGGCAAATAATAGGTGTTGAGAAAAGGGGATCTACACTTTAAAATGATACCAGCTGTAGTGGTGATTAAGCCATCATGAAGTGTCAGAACTAAAAGTCACTTCTGAGCCTTAGCTGATCCTTCTTTAAAATGCATACTGATAAAAACTTTTACTTCTATTAACATATTAATAATAATATATAAAAACATTTTCTGTCTTGCTATTCATTCTTTTTAAATGTCATGAATTTCATACATGTACTGAATTGTATTACTTACATAATATTCATTAAATGTTTTATATAAATTTATGGTGCCGTTTTTAAAATAGCATCTAAAATAAAAGAATGGGTCTTTTCAACCCGGGGGGCGGAGCTTGCAGTGAGCTGAGATCGGCCACTGCACTCCAGCCTGGGCGACAGAGCCAGACTCCGTCTGAAAAAAAAAAAAAAAAAAAAAGAATGGGTCTTTTCATTTACATAATTATTTATCCATCATTTTTCTTTCAAATAGCTTGATTTAGATGGCATATACATAGTAGTTATGGACACTTGCTTGTTAGGACTATGAAATGAAGTAAGTGAAAGTGTTTGGTTATAGGTGACACTAAATGGCAAAAAGAGGAAGCAGGTATAAATTGAAAGCACTGGATCTAAACTAAAAAATGAGGTCTAGTTTCTTCACTGTTATAGATCTGGGCAAGTTTCTCAACCAATAAAGCAGGACAGTCAGCACCTGTACTGCTACTCTCACAACTAAAACAGAACAAAAAATATATAAAAACTCTGAAGACTGCTAAAGATATAAATGAAACAGAAACATAAATTATATTCTTTTAGCTTACATTATCACAGAACAATCAATTCTCCCGTGAAACAGTAAGAGGCAGTATATGATTATGTTCTCAATTACGGCTACAGCTGAAATGTGCTACTTCACTGGTGAATAAATTTACATAGTACGTGCTTACTCATATATTTAATTAAGACAGTTACTTAGAAGTAAATACCATACAAATCTTTTACAATAGTACCTTTCTACTTCCACGCTTCTTTTAAAACTGATATTTTGCTAGTGGCTTAATATAACAAAAAATGACTGTTTATTAGCACTTATTCTGATAAAAGCGTGCCCAATTCTTTACATCATTTTCTTCATTTTTGTAATAGTACCAAAGAAAGGTAGTAGGATTTAAGTTTATACATAGGGAACTGAGATTCAAATTCAGAGTTGCTCAGGTAATGAAAAAGAGTTTGGATATTGGATCCCAGGTCTTTTGGCTTCAAAGCTTGTGTTCTTACTGACTTGCGTTCGTACTATCCAGGTGAACAGATTCAGTGATGCATGCAGTACAGCCATATCCTAGAGATTTTCACTGTTTCTGCTCGGATAGTGTTACAGCTGAAATAAATTATTTGTCATTTCCCATACATGATTTGTACTTGCCTATCTCCATACTTGTGTTTTACGTCCTTTCATATTAGAGTCTTTTCTCCTGTCTTAAGGATTTGCTACCTGCTTCCCTTCCCCTTTGAAACGTTGTTTGTTTTTAAAGATGGCATAATACTCTGTTGTGCTAATATTCTGTAATTTATTTAACTGTTTTTGTTTTGGGAGAAAATTTTATGCTCAACCATTTAATACTTTAATATTTCAGAGAATACCCTTGGGACATGTAAATTTTTATGCGAATTCATTTTTTTAGGAAAAAATTCCTGTAACGGAATTTTGGTATAGTAAAGTATGTGTTGTTTTAAGGTTGAACCAAAGTGTACACTCCAAGAGATAGTGTCAGATTAAGAAAAATTTGCTAATTACAATCCCATCATCAATCTGGGGATGTGACTATATCTTTGCATTTTTGCTTAAAAAATATTATTGTCAATTTCATAGGCAAAAGTGTGGTTGGTAATTAAAGTTATATGTTGGGATCGTGGTTGTGTATAGGAGAAGCACTTGTATTAGCAGATTTTCTACTTAGGTTGTCCTTTACATATTCGTTTGTTTTGTCTTACATTTTTCAGTCGTCTTTTAGTTTGTTCTTCTTACTTCTTTCTATTGAAATATTGTTTTAAAATGTATTCCTATTAAATAACACTGGCAGACTTCAGAAGTCAATTATATATGTGGCACATCTTAAGTATAGCATAGTAGGCCTTATCTTTTGACGTCTTACTGTGGTAGTTAGGGATTTTAGCCCTCTCTTGTCTCTCCTTAACCTTTTTCACCATCCCCCATCCTCCCAATATATTTTATCACAATTTTAGGTTATATACACATTAGCGTTGTATTATTTTTGACTGTATGGTGTTTACTGTTGAGCTAAGTAATATACTGTGATTACATTTTCCTTCCTGTTCTATACTATTATTGATTTCTTTTCTACCATCTTCCTGTTTATTTGCGTCTGGGTTTAGCTGTCTCTTAGGTTCATTGGAGACAGAGTTTGTGTTTCTGGCTCCTGCTTTTCTTGTTTTGGTGTGATTTTCTGGAAGAGAAGGGTAATTGCAGAAAGCTAGGTATTCTACCGTCACGGAAACAGAAGTGTCTTGCCTGTATTTAAGACCTGATTCAGATGCCACATCTCCATGAACTCCTTTACAGCACCTGTGTTACTGAGCAATATATTATGCTTGATTTTGCCATGTTATAAAATATATTTCCTCCTAGTAGGAAAAAGAGTGTCTTTAAAGATAAGACTATCATTTGTCTTTGAAGCAACGAGAGCTTCCCAGTATAGTACCGTGCACATAGTACATATTTGAGATGCGCTAATTTAACAATTATCTACCACTTAAAATTTTTTTGTAATGTTTTAGTGATTCTGGTAAGGTAGATACATTTTATGTGGGTTTAAGGGGAAATAAAAACGTGTATTTGCATAGAAGAAGGGGGAAGGGAAACAATGAGTTTTTCAGGATTATGGAACTTATATGGTTTCTAGGCCATATTTCATTTTCCTGATTTTCCCTGCTAATGTCTTGTGCTAGAAACTATGCTGTTTATATTTCATCATCTCTCCTCAGGTATAGCAAACAAAAGGGAAAGGAAAGAACTCATCACAATTATAGGGCAGCAGCAGGAGGGTGGCAGAAGACTTCTGACTCATTAAAAGTGGCTTCCAGCCAGAATTCTCAGAAGTTTTTGTAGATGTTTTTGACGCATATAGGGAAATAAAATATCCAGCTGTGTTCAGCCTAATAGTGAAGTTGGGATCTATTTGTGCTATGTGTCCCCTCCATTACGTTAAGTACATAGTTTATGATTGTAAATATTTGAAATTTATATTCAGAGATAAATATGGATGCACTGAAGCTGGGGGAAGGAAATGAAGAATGAATGGGGTTAAGAGTTGGGCTTTACTGGGTGTAAGTAGTATGGTAGGGGGATTTTATTGAGGAACACTTCAGATTTCCTAGCTGTTGGATGGAGAGTAACACCATAGTTAGTGCTGAGAAATGGGTGCCCAACTCCTGGGGAATGTGAATGGAAGGGCAGTCAGGTACAGGTACTGGAAATAAAGATAAACAAGTTATGGGTAAGTAGACCAAAGCAGTAAGAGTAGATTAAATCACGCTGAGGAAAAATCCGATAGAGCAAACTCAGTACTGTAAGAGGTAATCTCTTGTTAAAAAAATGTCACTTTAATCTCATAGGATTACTGAAACCATATCTTTGCATGTCATTTTGAGGTTTTATAACGAATATTATATAAAGTTATATATATACACATATATACATAAATATACAGTTATATTTATGATTAAACTTGGTTAATTTTTTCAGCATTACTTCAAACACTGGCTACAAATGATGAACCTTATAGACATTTTTGATGGAGATCTTAAAAGACTTTCAAGATAGCATTCAAACTGTCATTGGGCATACTGTTGGGCCTGTTACCACCAGCAGTTAAGGCTTGCAGGACTTCTAAACAGAAGTGTGGCATGCAGTCAGCTAGATTCTTGATTTCATAACAATTTTGATTACAGATTGGGACAAGATTTTTGAGGTAAAGGTTTCAAAAAATAATAAGTTGCTCCTTTGCCTGACCAACATCATATGGTCTATTTCAGGAGGTATTTGAACTCCAGAGCTCCCAAATCCAATCTTACAGGGATGTTTATTTATATTTCAAACAGCCTTTTCCTTAAATAATGGTTAGCAGTGTCCTTTGGTATTGATTCGAAGACAATACAAAAGTAAAAATATTAGCATAATCCAAGTCAAGTGTAGTTAATGTAAGATTACTCTCTATTTTTAATTGTTCTGTATATCTTCAAGATGTATGGATAGATATTAAATATTTTCACAAAATCTGTACATTTCTCACAAAATCAGTGAAAAAGTGGGTCAAATGAATTACCTTTGTTAGCTTTAACAATCTGACATTTTAAAAGCTTCAAATCCAGTACATTTGAATTGTTAAGTTCAGTGGGTACTTCTCAGCCCTGACCTTAATTCCTCTGTGTATTTGACTTTCTTCTATGACCTCCAAAATATTCTACCCTGGTTCTTTTCCTGTCTATCATTTCTCCTCTGTGTCTACACCTCTTCCATAGCCCTATACCTAAATGTTGGTATTGCTGAGGTCTATCCTCAAGCCACTTTTTTCCTTTTCTGGTACAGCTCTCATTAGGAAATGTAGTTGTTTTTCCAAGCTACAAGTCGCAGAACCATTTGCAACCTCTCCTCACTCAATGGTTTCCTCTTCCTTGCTTCCTATACCGAGTTAGTTTAGTTCAGTGAACATTTGAGTCTGGCTTAAATCTCTCTTCAAGCCAGTCCTTTCCTAACCTCACTGTCACTACCTTAGGTCAGGTTGTGATCATTTCTTTTCTTGGCACTTTTGGTCAGCAAACATTAATTGAGAATCCACTCTGTGTCAAACATTATGCTAGGCATTAAGGATACAAAAATGATTCAAGCTTATGTAGAAATAAGGGTGTTAGGCAAACAAGTATAAGCAATTAGGTTACTTGACAATGGAAATTTGCTCTCATATTAAATACTTTATGAGACACATAGTAATACATTAGAAGTGTAGACAATTTTGCATTATGAAAAGCAAGCCTCAGAAGCTAGTGTGAGGTTGAATATTGTAAGGAGCCAGCACAAGATAGGCAGCACATGAAGGGATACCCACATGAAGGGATACCTTTATGTTACTATTGGTTTTCCCTATATCGTAGCATCTTGCCTTGTTTCAGTGTTTGTGTTACTTTCTTCTCTCCAGTGTTTCATAATCATTACTGGAAAGCTACCAAGAGTGCAGGACTGGATTGTATACAGATTTTCTATTTATGTGAAGTTGTTTGTATGGAATATTCCTTAATGGAAGCATTGTATAAGGCATTTGTATAAGAAGTCAAATGGGGCAGAGTTGCTAATCCGTTGTGAGGTTGGTCAGGGAGGACTTCGTGAAAGTGATGTACTTGAGCGGGGACTTGAACCGGGTGGAACATAACAAGGAGGTTGTATGAAAGCACCAAACCACATGTTGTAACTGTAAGTAATTTCTTAGCTCTGGGGTAGAATAGACAAAAATGGCTTTGACTAGATTAAATGAAGCCAGAGGGGTAGATGAAGCTAGAAAGATCATGAAGGATTTTGCGTGCCAAGCTAAGGAACATGGACAGTTCAGAGCTACTGAAGGATTTTAATCAGAGGAGTGACATAGTCAGATTTATGTTTTAGAAAGAAGTTCCTGGCATCCCAGAATCCTAACTTCAGCGAACCCTGCCCTGCTTTCTGTATTCTCTATCACCAGAGTCAGCTTGGCAAAACACAGGCTGATCTTGTAAATCCCAGCTCAACACTTAAGAACAGATGCCTAAGTCCAATTTTCTACTGTTACTTTGCTATCTCCTCTATCTTGAACATTTTTGCATCAGACACCCACATGGCTCACTTCGTTTTACTCATGTCTGTGCTGAAACATCTCATCAGAGAGACATTCCTAGGCTATCCAAACCAGCATCACTTCTGTCACCCCTGAGTTTCTTACCTTGCTTTATTTTTCTTCTTAGCACTCACCCGCCCTAAAAGTTATATGTTTATTTGTTTATTTCTGCATCCTCCACCTAGGATGTAAGCTCCATAACAACAGGAACTTTTGTATATTTTGTTCACCTCTAAGTGTTTTGTTCTGGGCACTTGATAGGTGTTCAATATTTGTTGAAAGAATGTGGCCCCAACCACCTTTCTTCATTTCTCTCTTTCTCCCTGTGCTTCTCCCTTCAGATGGGGGAATTCTCACAGTTCACCAATGCTTAGTTATGCCTCCTCCTGAAATCCTGTCCCTCCCTCAAGACCCATCTCAGATACCACCTTTTCTGTAAAATCTTTTTTCAAGCAGTTGCTGCTTCTGCTTAGCTCCCATAGCACTTGTTGAATATTTAGAAGAAAAGTGTTTACCTGGGCTGTCCAGGATGTGATAGATATAAATAAATACTTGATAGTGGTTATTAATTAACCAGTAGAGAATTGCACAATGAGGTAGACAAGCATTATAGGCAAAGTTTGAAATTCAGTTGGTTAAGTGGAGAAATGCAGTAATTAGGTGTGACTTGAAAATTGTTTATAAATGCAGTATCATTAGGGGAAAATAGCTAGGGGAACCATCACCAATTTCTATTATATACACAGTTGTACAAACAATCTGGAGATGGTATCTGTCAATACATACATACACACACACACATCATTTTACCGATGTATTACCTTTTTTGTAGAAATATTTACTTTTCATCTTCTTTCTGCCTAAAGTGTTACTTCTCCACATACATCATTGAAAAGAAATTATCTAGAAATGTTTCGATTGGGTCATATTAATAGCACTATGCCCAGGCCAATTTCTCCTTTCTAAAAGCTAATATAATTCCATTTGAATTGTCAGAAATGTCTTTGTCATAAGAAAATGCTGGATAATAACTTTTCTGGCTAACAGGAAGGTATAGAGATATAAGGTATAAATTACTTTGGTTTTCCAATTCAGCATGGGTATCTGATGATCCTTAAATTCACTTTAAGTGATTAATGTCTGCTGTGAAATCCTGGCTAGGGTCTTTGTGTGAAGTTGTTCCACTTCCCATTTCTGAACTCATATTCCTCTTTGACCCATGAGTGTCTTTCTTCTCAGATGAATATCATGCTAAATTGTTTAGGGTTTCATTGAATTTTCTAATTGAGACACAAGCTATGAAAGCTAATAATTAAATAGAATTATTATCTGCATGTAAAAGCAAAAATTGCCAGTAATCACCATTAACCTCTAATATTTGCCAACAAGAAATGTAAATAGCAAAAGTCAATTTTATTCTTTTAATATTTGAGGACCACATTAGATGGCTAGAGGACCATCTGCAGGTGCCAGAGGGGCTTTGGGCCATTATCTCTAATGAGTTGAAAGTAAATAAATACAGGAAGCTGGTGATATGAAGATAAATACTTTATTTAGGGTTGTCCCTATTTATTGACAACATCAATGATGCTGAGATGCTTCCTGTGGAAGATAGCAAAAGGAGTATGGTTTTCATATAATTCATCACAAATATCTCTTTTTTTCCCACCAAACAATGGCTAATGCATTTGAGAGGGGGAAAAAAATCCCAGTAGATCTGTTAATTGGGAATCACTATACTACAAATCCATGAAGTATAAGCAAACATTTTCCTATGATGCGTTCATAAGCTTTTTAATGAAATATTAGGAAGAATTTAACCCATTCCCTTGTTTTTCTTAAGATGTGAAAGGAAGATTTTAGAAAGACTTATGTAAACTTTAAGTAGACTTTAAAAGTTTGTTGTGTTAGAGAAATATTTGAGATGTTATAATGCAATACAAATTTTTGCTTTATTTTTTTTAAAGGATTTTTTATGGTATTTTGTTTGTTTTTCAGAGTAAAGCCAATCCCGGCTGAAGGAATCAAGTCAAATCCTTCCAAGCGGCATAGAGACCGACTTAATACAGAGTTGGACCGTTTGGCTAGCCTGCTGCCTTTCCCACAAGATGTAATTAATAAGTTGGACAAACTTTCAGTTCTTAGGCTCAGTGTCAGTTACCTGAGAGCCAAGAGCTTCTTTGATGGTAAGACAGAAGATTTAATTTGTCTGTGATAACTTATAAAAAATACTTGTATTAAATATAGCTGTTTCTGTGTTAATAACTATAAAAATTAGCTATATTTGGAAAATTTATTGCTGTATAGTAAAACTTCAGTGGCAAAGCCAGATTTAGAAGTCTTTTTTTTTTTTTTTTTTTTTTTGAGACAGAGTCTCACTCTGTTGCCCAGGCTGGAGTGCAGTGGTGTGATCTCAGCTCGCTGCATACTCTGCCTTCCAGGTTCACACACATTCTCCTGCCTCAGCCTCCCAAGTAGCTGGGACTACAGGTGCCCGCCACCATGCCCAGCTATTTTTTTGTATTTTTAGTAGAGATGGGGTTTCACCGTGTTAGCCAGGATGGTCTCGATCTCCTGACCTTGTGATCTGCCCGCCTTGGCCTCCCAAAGTGCTGGAATTACAGGTGTGAGCCACCGCGCCCGGCTACCAGATTTATGAGTCTTAAAATCACTTTTCCAGTTCTATTCACCCAACAGATGCAGCCACTGAAATAATGCATGGTATCATTCTTTGAAAATCATGTATTTAGAAGTTACACTCAAATTGATTATGTCCAATTCCAGTTTCCCTTCTACTTCAATATTTAAAAGTCTGTCTTTTAAAAATAGAAATAAAAAAAGGATAAAACACCATCTTGCTAGATTTTCTGTGTTTTCATAGATATCTCATTTTATTTATCCCTCCAAAGTTATGTGTATTTCTAATCTTTTTTTTTTTTTTTTTTTTTTTTTTTTTTTTCTGAGGTAGACTTTCACTCTTGTTGCCCAGGCTGGAGTGCAATGGCACGATCTTGGCTCACTGCAACCTCCAACTCCCGGGTTCAAGCGATTCTCCTGCCTCAGCCTCCCGAGTAGCTGGGATTATAGGCACCCACCACCACGCCCGGCTAATTTTAAGTATTTTTGTTAGAGACGGGGGTTCGCTCTGTTGGCCAGGCTGCTCTCAAACTCCTGACCTCAGGTGATCTGCCCATCTCAGCCTCCCAAAGTGCTGGGATTACAGGCGTGAGCCACTGCGCCTGGCCTATTTCTAATCTTTTACATTAATTGTAGACTGACTGCAAGATATATAATTAAAACATGTTTTTCACTAGAAAGAATATTTGAAAGAGTCAATAGAATTTCATTCATTATCTATTGTGTCACTGAAAACTGTCATTAACCAAACCACGTAGCATCCCTATAGCTCAGTTTCCTCAGCAGTAAAGGTTAGGATTTTGAGCTAGGTGGCTGGATGATACTTGTTACCTTTAAATTGCAATGGAAGTTTTTGTTTGCAAATGATGTTTCAGTGTATTTTCTCATGTAAAATTTATTTATGATTTCTCTTTGTCTAGAAGGCAGAAATAGATTTTTTTAAGGAAATGGTCTTTTTAAAATGTTGTATAATTTTACTAACCATAGCAAGTTAATGGTAAAATCTCAGTGGGCTATGTCAGTTAGTGCTTCTCATACATTAGTGTGCTTACAAATCACATAGGAATCTTGTTAAGATGCAGATTCTTGTTCAGTAGCTTTAGGTGTGTCCCTAGATTTTGCTTGTCTAACAAGCTTCGAGATTATGCTGATCCTGCTAGTCTAGGTCACTAGGAAGTGCCTAGACAACACGTTTATTGATATTCAAATTGGTAATTTGTGTTTAGAATACTGCAGCAGTTAATTTCCCTTTAGATTTATGTTTACATAATGTGATGTGTTTAGTCTGAGCATCTTTTTATTTATTTGCTTGCTTGCTTGCTTGCCTGTCTGTGTGTTCTTTCTTTTGGACAAAAGCTATTTAGTTTAACAGTTGTGGTCTGGGCAATATACAGATTTGAGGATAGTGATTTCAGGAAAGATTATGTATTTCAAAGTTTCATAGTACACAAATTTTCTCTGACCTATATAAAAAGCGTTTGAATTTTCAGTTGCCTCTATACCAAACCCTTCATCTTGGGAGAAGAGTTACGAAGTATTCAGTGATGTGTCTGTAAGTATGTGTTTATTAGCTGTAGTCATTTAGCTGGTATAGTTGGAACTAGAACTCAGGTTTCTAGATTCCTTATGTTGTTTTTCCTGACCAAATAATACCTATATTTTTCTCTGGCAACTGTTGCATAGCAAAGCACTAAGGATTTTTTCCTAGATCTGTGGTTCTTAAAAGTGTGGTACCCAGATAGGCAGCAACAGCATCACTTGGGAACTTGCTAGAAATGCTAATTATTGGGTCCAACCGTAGACCTATGTAATCTAAGGTGGTAGGACCCTTGGTGGTAGGGCTAGATGCATGTTGAAGTTTAGGAGCCACTGCTGTAGATTGTAACTTCATGCCTCCTCCCAGCTTCACAGAATGCTGTCCTAATCCCTAGCATTTACTCACATGCTGTGCTTAGTGCTTGATCATGTGTTGGCGTTCTATGATGTATAAGACGTGGTTGCCACCCTTAGAGACTCTGGAGTCTAGAAGCCAAGGAGGCATTGTTCTCTGACTCTGATAAAGGTTTATTGACTTGAGTCATTTTACCTTTCCATTTCTTGTTCCTTTATAATGGGGAATCAAATTATATATGTTAAAAAGAAGAAAAAGTGTAGGTTTTTCTTCTGTTTAGAAGTAGTATGTGTGTATCTAGGCAGATACATACAAATGTATATATGAACAAACATACATAAACAGATATATTTCTATATTTAATGTCTATATTATGTATGTGTGTTCATGTATATATACACACAGACACATACATGATTGGATACGTGTCCTATTATTCAATGCCTCCAGTAAAGGAGATCTCAGAGTCTATCTTATAAAGAATGCTGTAGTTTCTTTAACACAGGGTTCATCATGGAATTGTTAAAAACTTTTTCTCAGTTCTTCATTAATGAGTTTGTCTATTTTTTATTCTGGTTGAGTGTATTTGACAGTAGGATCTTATCCTATTTGCATGATTCCTTCATCAACTACATTATCTTTAACGTTAATTTCTTTTCAAACTGCATTGTGCGTAAGAATTACCTAGAAAGTTTTGTAAAATGCAAATTCGAAGGCATGCCCCTGCTGATAACAAATAAGTTCTATGTAAAACCCAAGAATCAGTATTTTAACAAGCATGTTAGGGAGTCTGAGGCAGTGATTTAGCCTAGCCTTGAGTATGCCCTAAACAAGTTAATTTTTTTTTTCTTTACCTTCAAAATGACAAATGCAAACATACAAAATTTAAAGAAGTCTGTAAATATTTTTGCTTGGGTTTTAGTGGTGTACATTCAGCCTAAGCAGTTTCTTAGATTGTTTGATACAGAAACATACAGTTAGATGGAAAATGAAAATAATCAAGTTTTTTTTTAATGCCCAAATTTCCTCCAGACTACCAGTGGTCTGGAAAGGCAATTTAACATTTCAGAGCACACGGAGAATGAAATTATAAGGGTAACCCTTATGAACTGAAAAAATGGTAGATGCAAACGAAGAGACTTGAAACAGGCTAACAATGATTAGGATTTTTGTGTGCAGTTGGACCCACTCTCCCACTATTAGGGAAACAGTATAGCGAAACGAAGGGAAGCTCAAAGTGAATAACAGGATGCAAACAGGGGGTGTGTAAATTCCTGCGGAAAGAACAATATAAACGAGTAATCATACAATCTGGTTAGAAAGGAAACTCAAGTTTTACTGTAACAATAGATATTTTTCCAAGAAAATACATCTATTTATTGCAAGTTTAAATAATCCAACTTGGATGGATCTTCTTAAAGTTTGGAACCATGACTGTACTGCTGCTGCTGTCTGAAAAGCAACACTGAAGTTTTAAGTACTATATTAGTATTTATCCATTTCTAATTAATTAAAACATTTTGAAATATTTAAAAATACTTGAACAAGGCTTAGTAATTTTTCAGTTATTATAAAGTTGAAAATAGTTTCTTTGACATGATTTAAGCATTACATTTAAATATATTATCTCTGAGATGGAGGGTATTTTAAAAATTTAAGTAACTTAATGATTATAATATTAATAGAGACTAGGATTTGGGTGGTTACAATCTAATCTTTGAAACTGGTTGATGTGAAGAGAAAGGATTGTTTCCTCCCATGTCATGTCTCTCAAAATTGTTAAACAGTGTACACTGGGCTTGTTGACCAATCTAATCAGCATCGTAATGTTTCATTCTTAATTTCAACATATATTTAATACAGTTTTTAATGAGATTTCCTTACTATTTTTTTGAAATGCCCATTATTATGTAAATATTTTGTTCAAATTATTCTGTTTTTATACAGCTACCCCAAAATTAAGAATCTGAGAATGACTACTGTCTCTTTTCTGTTTACATGCAAACACCTAATGAGCCTGACAAAATGGAGCTTAGGGATCTGAGTTTCTGGTTTCAAAGTCTTGCATTTGCAGCTGTTATAGGAAATAGTATTCTTCTAGTTATTTTTAAAACAAGGTAATGTTAGGGAAAATCTAAGTCTTGAATCTTTATACATGCTTAAAATAATCACCATTTTATAAAATGTAGAATTATTTACATGTTAAAATATTTTACACTCATTAAGCCTAAAAATGCTGTGGGAAGAGAAGATGATAGTTATATTATGTGATGATCTAACATTTATTTGACCCCATTGTTTATCATGGATCTTTCTTGACTTTATTTTAAATTAAAAATTACAAGTGCTCTGTTCTTGGTCTTCCTTTTGCAGATGCTTTAACAGTTCATTCCCAGTTCATTAGGTTTTCGAAAGAGAGCTATTGTGTTTATTCATCTTCAGCTTGTGCATTTCTCCGAATTTCAGTTGTTTTGGTATCTCTCTAGACCGGAACATTATTCTTGAAAAACAAGAATATGTACATGTGTATATGCAAAGGATAAGCTTGAACAAGCAGTAAAAATGAATGTTTTATAAAATCTAATAGATTTGTATGTCTGCTTTTTCATTCATGAGAATTCTATAATTTCATCTGCTTTGCTATAATTTTAAAATTCACGTATGTCAAGTAATTTACCAAAGTTTCAGTATCATAGTGGCATAGCACATGTTATTTCTTAATTCTAGGACTATCCGAAGTAGGTTTGCTTGCATAACAGTTTAGCACATTTGAAATCACCAAATAAATTATTTGTTGAATTTGATTTACCCATGACATTATCCATCTTACATGGTGATTTAACTGTTGTCTTTTTTCCTAATTCACATTTTAAAACATTAAACTCTTAATTACAATATTCATGATAACTTTCATAGCTAAAACTATTTAAATCTAGGTTATTTTACAATTTTAATTTATGGACTTTATACAATAATTATAAATACAAATAATAATAGCGCATTCTTATTGAATGAATATATAAATCCTGGCTCTATTTAATATTGTGACCTCTTTGGTTCAGGAATTTAATCTCTCTTTTCCTCAGATATCCCAATTTAAAGTGTAAGATTTTTTGGATTATATTAATAAACCTAATATGATAGAACTTTATATACGATACTTTTATCTCTGCTTTTGTTTGCTTTGACAAGTATTTTGAAGAACACAGTGACAAATATCTGAGATTCAAACAATCTAAACTCATTGCATCATTTATTATGTATTTTGCTGCTTTCCTGTCTCTTAAATTTACTGATTTAATGGGTTTCTCTTTGATCATTACCTAGTCCTGCATGACTCTAGAATCCTTGCTTATTTGGCCATGAACAGGTCTAGTTAGTCATGAATTTTTTTCTTTTTAGGGAGACTACCATTGGGCTAACATTAAAATCACCAACTTTCAGCAATTTTCCTTTTTTAGAAAATTTTCAAATACAACATTTAAATTTCTGTAGTTAAATCTTAGGATATTTCGTGAGGGTTTGTGCTCTGGTTAATGGAAACGTACACCTTCATGTTATAGTGTTTTAGAAAATATATTCACATATAATATTAATTGCATTAAAGTCTGTGAAGAAATTTTTAGTTAGTAATATTTATGGATTATTTTTAAATCTTGCTCTTTGACAGCCTTTTGACTTTTTGATCAATGAATTTTAATGAGTAACTCAAATTTGTTTATTTGCTCATGGCTGGATATTTAGATTTTAGAGTCATTATATCGTCAGAATAACATTTTAAGCCATGAAAGTGAATAAAATATTCCAGAGAAGAGCATGTAGAATAAGAGAAAAAGTACCAAAGATAAGATGTTTTAAGGATGAGCAGGGGTGGTAAAAAGTGAAATCTGTGGAGTACGAAAGTATGCTAAGGTGATAATGAGTTGACTTCAAGATGCCTTCATTTGATGTGTTCTTAAATTGGAGAGCCAGAGAGAAAACTGTACATGAAAGTGTAAACATGAAATGAAATGAAAGTGTGTACAGAAAAATAATAACACTAGAGAAGGTGATTTCTTTTCCTTGTTTGTCCATAGAGGCCAAAGAGCCATTCAGTTGTTAGCAGTGGGAGATTAAGAGGAAGACAAATGTCTGAGCTCCGTGGCTCATGCCTGTAATCTGAGCATTTTGAGAAGCCGAAGCAGGAGGACTGCTTGAATCCAGGAGTTCAAAAGCAGCCAGGACAACATAGTGAGACCTTGTCTCTACAAAAAATAAAAAATTAGCTGGGCTTGGTGGTGCACTTCTGTATCCCAGTTACTCGTGACGCTGAGGTGGGAAGATCTCTTGAGCTCAGGATGTCAAGGCTGCAATAAGCCGTGATCATGCCACTGAACTTCAGGAGTGAGAGTGTCTCACACACACCCACAAAAGACAGAGACAAGTAGTCTAATGGGATTGGTTGACATAAAGAACCTTAATGAATTGTACATACTGAATTCTTCATGTATTTTCCAGCCTGAAATTTTCCCACACAATTGTCATTTTTACAGAACGTTCTGTTGTCAGTTGGATTTTTTTATCATGTCTAGTTTCTGTGTTATGGAGACATTTCATCTCTTTATCTCAGCATGGTAGAGGGAGATTGTGTTTTGTGATGAAAGCACTGACAGACAGGAGCTGTGGATGCTAGTTCAATTAACTAATCTTGTGTTTTTTGATAGATTTTTAACCTCACTGTTCCACAGGGTCTTCATCTTCTCAGCATGTTTGATAATGATGCTTGCTTGCCCTGATGTGTTAGGTTTGTAGTAAATTAATCCTAAAAATGAGAGATCTGTGAAAAAAATTTATAATTAAAATTGTTACTCTTATGGAAATCATAGTTATTTCCTGCAGAATCCTGATATTTCACTTGTTTTAATGGAGAATTTTCTTTTCCTTTTTTTAATATGCATAAGAGCCTTTACAGACCTGGTATTAATATCAATTGAGAATCCCTTTGTTTACTTAACTTCATATTTTTGATTTAGAGATGGAAATTTGTTAATAAACTGTTTTTCCCCCTTTTGATATAATACATAATAATTTACTTCCATATACTGTTTTCTTTTATCGAAAGTGGCACATACTCAAATCTAGATGCTTGGAAAAGCTTGCTTTGGTGAGGATACAAAAGTTGGGAATTGTATGCTACTTGCTATATTGGGGTACATGTCAAATTTTGTGTTATTGCGCTATGTCTTAGTCTTAGGTGCTTCAGTTTTTGTGTTTGTAAAACTTGTTATTTCCCGAAGACATTCACAATAATAACTGTGCTTAACAGCATAGAATGATAATTTTAAGAAGTATGAGGGAATTCAATCCAGAACATATGTGAGTTATTTTCTAAATCCTGAGGTTCTAAGTCTCTGTTTCTCAAAGAGTGGCACCTCATTCTCAGCATCACTGGGGAACTTGTTACCTGTGCAAACTGTAGAGCCCTATCCTAGACCTAATGAATCAGAAATTCTAGAGGTGTGGCCAAGCATTATATTCGAAGCCTTCCAGGTGATTCTAATGTCTGTGAAAGTTTAAGAATCACTGTTCTCATTGAGTGTTTACATTATGTTACTAAAAATGCAATTTGAATACTACTCTTGTATATATGAAAAGCTAAGTGCAACTCATTCCCCACTGAAAAGATCAATTAACTGCTCTTGTTGCTTCCATTAATGCAGAGATTTGTCATATAGTTATAGAGGAATTGTATAAAACTGAGTGCGGACCAATGAGTAACTGGAAGAATGTATACTCTTCGGAAGTCAATTTTCACATAAGAATTTGGATAGAACAAGCTTTTAAGGACTTTTTGAGATGGAAAATGGTATTTCCTAGATTTGCTAAAAAAGACAGTAACACTAGTTTCTCAACCTGCAATCAATCATAAATATGTAAACTAACATTTGCATTTAAAAAAACTGAATATTCGTCCATTCTACAATGGTGATTAGAAATTTGTAGGCAGAAAAGCAGTAGTCTGTCAGTATAATTAGAAGGTACTAGACTATGTAGACCTAATCTCTGTTTCCTAGGAATTTAGAATATAACATAGTTTTCTTTAGTTTCTTCCCTCCTTCCCTCAAAAGAATGCTTCTTTTACAAAAGAAGCAGTGTATTGGAGTGAAACATGTATGTTTTACCAGTAGGTATGTAGAAGAAGCTCCTTTTAGGTACACTTAATATATTATTTGGAAATATCCATCATACCAGACTAAACTAAACTGGGAATGTTTTTCTTAAATTTAAGAAATACTGCATTACTTAACCCTTTCTAATTTATAAAAGTTTATGTGGTTGGTTGAATTTTATAAGTCATAGCGTTGCTCTCCTTAATGTTTATGTCAATATGGGAATGGAATTGAATTTTCCCTGCCAAAGTAGTAAAGAGGATGGTAAATATTATGAAATATATTGAATTTATAGCAGTAGTTAGGGACTAAAAGTCTTGCTTTCCCTGGCAAGACTTCTATCCTGTCATCTTTCTATTTAAATGCAAACTATAGTAACAAAATACAAAATACAGTTTACCACTATTCAGTATTCCTCATGAATTTTTTTTTTCCTTGACCAATTCAAAGCATGTGATATGAAGGGATTTGGCTTTTAGGGAGCCGTGGAAATCTGAGCTTAGATGTCTAAGGAAGGAAAGTACCATATTAAGAAACATGGATATGGTTAAATGCATGTGGGAATAAAACTTGAGTCATCTGCAGTATGGCCATTTGATAATGCTGTGATGTATTTGCACTCTAAATTCCATCATTTTTTAGATTAATTTCTTATTTGTATTGTATGACTCTTCATAGATTTTTCAGTGAGGAAATAGTGGAAATATTTTGGTGGTTTACTATCTTAACATTCTACTGAATGTTCAGAGTTTGATTCTCCCACTTTGGAAAGTGGTACATATCCTCACTGATGGGGAGGATTTTAACAAATGCCCATTATGGTACAGCAGCTACTTCCCAGCTGGTGACTTATTTTCAGTTACTACATTTTGTTTCTATAGACTGTCATAAATTTAATTCCGGTGGCATAATGTTTAAAGTGTCATTATGCATATAATTTATGTAACAATTTACAGTTTTGAAGTATAGTTGACCTGTGAACAATGTATTAATAATAACATGAGCAGCCGATTAATGTGTATTTTGTGTATGTATTATATACTGTATTCTTAAAGTAGGCTAGAGAAAATAAAATGTTGTTAAGAAAATCATAAGGAAGAGAAAATATATTTACTATTCATTAAGTGGAATGGATCATCATACAGGTCTTCATCCTCGTTGTCTTCGTGTTGAGTAGGCTGAGGAGGGATTGGTCTTGCTGGCTTGGGAGTGGCAGAAGCATGTCAGTGGACTTGCGTAATTCAAACCCATGTTGTTCAAGGGTCAGCTGTACTTTCAAATGTGTTGTATAGTTATCATAGCAATCCTATTAGATACTTATTACTGCTCTCCACTTAAAGCTGGTAAAATACTCAATTACCTCCTCGGGGCACTTTAATTATAAGTTTCTCATCATGGTTTGAGGGTGTATAAACTCAGAATAGACTTCGTTACCTCTGTCCTTGATTGTCAGTGATTGATCCCAGGTATTACCCTGGTATTCTACATATTATTTTAGTCCTCACAAGAATTTGTCTCAAGAGGTAGCATTGTCCTCATTTAAAGATGAGGAAACTAAAGGTCAAAGATGGTTAGCATAGTGGGCAGTGGTTAATAATAGCTCACACACTGAGGTCTGGCTACCTGAGTTTTTGTCTAAGCTCTGCCACTTAAATCTCTGACCCTGGGAACATTTTCTCAACCTCCCTAAGTCTCAGCTTCCTAATATATTGAAAGAACAATGTCAGTCTCATAGAACTATTATGAAGATTAAATAGGATATAATACGTGGAAAGTGCTAGGTGTACAGCGTGTGCCCAGTGTCACATATGATTACTAAGTAAAGTCACTCCGATGGTAGGAAGCAGCTCTTGAGATAGTGTCTCATGTCACTTTCTTACTCATTGCTTGCTTTCTAATCACCGCAAGAATTATATACCTGAAAATGAGTAGTGTTGATAGAGCTTCTAGTAATTTTAATAAGTTAGAGGTAGTAGGCATGAGAGCAAGAAATAGAAGAAAAACTTCATGCAGGGGTAGAAATTACATAGTTTAGGCTGAGAGACCATGGCATAAAATTAGTTTCCTAAAAAAGCACAGCAATGTTTTTTAAATGATTTTAAAAGTCCACCCTTCTCGGACTCATCTTTGCACAATATTTACTTAAATGATTTACCAATGATTAACCTTAAACACAAGAGCAACAGAAATATTTACATATTTGTTTTTGGTAGAAACCTCCAGTAATCATTCCCACAAATGAACTTGTCACTTTTCCTACTTATGTAGTAGTTACACATATTAAATATCATCTTTCCAGCATTTGGAATTATAAGCATTGTTGTTTAGAAAGAATGTATTCTTTTTATTTTTTTTCTCTACTTCAAGTTCCTGTAATACTTTAATTAAACCCTATTCTGGTATTTAGTATTTTTTGACATTGTTTTCTAGTTATTTCCACAGCTTATATGCCCTACTTAAAGACATGGTCTGACTCTAGTGTCTGATTACATTGGCTAATACCCCCAGTACAAGCCCAAGAACAAATTATAAATTACTCTGAGATGAATGGTCTCTCTCATTGCTTAGTCATCTTCTCAGTGATCAAGTAGTTATCTCTTAATATTTATGTTTTTCTACTGCCAATGACTCTAGGTGGAAGTAATACCAATTGTGTTGATTAAATATTAATTTTAAGAGATTTCCAGCGATAATTTAGATATATATAATCTGACACTGTTATTGTCCATTTTTAGGCTTATTTCATAATATAAGGGTTTGGTTTTGTTGTTCTCTTTTTAAAAGCAAGTATTACTGATGCTTGGTATAACTCTTAAATTGTGCTTCATACCAGAGCTTTTCGAAAAGTAGCAGAATATAGTTGACTCTGACATTGTATGGTTTTGTGCATTCAAGCAAATGTGGCCATTAGTAAGCAAGCAACAACATAACTTACAGAATAGAAAGGGAGAAAAGGCCATTCTCTCTTCTACCATTCTCTCTCTGTACAGATTAAACATTTCCTTTGGTCTTGATGAACTGTTAGGTCAGTTTGCCTCAAACTGTTTTTTGGCCTAAGGAAATCTGTTCTCTGGCCTTTTGAAGTTATATTCAGAGACTGTGCTTTTGGCTGTTTCTTGAAAAGAGATATGTTTTAACTTCTGCAAAGGCAAGAACTTGGCATGAGATTCTGGTGTGACACGTTCACTGATGATTTACCAGAAAATACACTGCAAATACACATGAAAGACTGCAGACAGGTTTTTTATGTGGTACTCTGCTCAAACTGAGAGAAAGTCTAGTTATTAGTAAATCTCCAGTTTTTTCACTGAGCTGAATTATTTAGTCACATAAACATGTAGTGAGGTATGTCTTAAGAGGACTGCCAGAGTCACTTTTATTTAATGGTTTCTCTTATTCAAATATCACAGGTTAAAAAAAGGTCAGAAAGTAGAAAGTATCTAAAAGATTATACTTTATAACCGAGGAATCCATAAGCTCTGAGAAATATTTCTAGTAATTAAAGCTACTGTTTGTTGAACTACTATTGATCTGCTGTGTGTCAGAAACTTTACATATATTCTCATTACTCTTCACAACAGCCCTGCAAGATGTGCTTAAAAAAATTTTTTTAATTACCACCTCACATATTAGGAGACAGGCTCAAATAACTCCCACTTTTAGTAAATGTCAGAGGTAAGATTTGAGCCCAATTCTAACAGTTACCAATGTCCACATGCTCTTAAGTGAGATAATATTTGAAAGTGATTGGCAAAATGTTTAAGTAAGTGGTAGCTATTATTATTTCTACTCAGCTGTGCTTCCTCCCATACTATAAATATATATATACCACACACACACACACACACACACACACACACACACACACACACAGAGAGAGAGAGAAAAAAAAAAGAAGAAATAGCATTATAACATGCCACGTCCAATAGTAAGCATTCTATCATACCATCGGACTTTCCTTCACATATATAATCCACAAGCAGTTAGAAGATATAATAGAGAAGCCACTTGACAAGATGTAATACCTAGGAGTAAATATAAAAATGCCTGTGCACATCTTTTTTGTAGACAACTTTAAAACACTCTAGCAGGACAAAATATAGACTTGAACAAGTGGAAAAAAATGTGTGTTCTTGTATAGAATGATTCAAGATTATAAAGATGTTAATTCTCCATGAGTTAATTTATAAATTTAACATGAACCTATTAAATAATAGTAATTAACAGTTTTTACCCAAATGCTGGACAAGAAGATTCCAAACATTGGAAATACGTCTCAGTAGGTGCATAGTTGCTTTTGTTCTCCTCACCACCACCAGTTCCCTGATACTTAGATAAATATATAAAAAGTTGGAATCATTTTTATAGGTTACATTATGGAGAACTTTAATCTCCTAAGAAAGGAGGTGGGAATGGAGAGGAGTGTTTATAACACTGTTTTGAGTTCTTTGAAACTCCTCAGTTTTGTGACAAAAGTCATATCGTGAACTCATCAACAATTTTTAACAATCTGTCAGCTGACAACTTGACTAAGTCCTTCAGTTTTGTTACTAGCATAGAATAAGGAACTACCCACTGGCAAGAGGATTACTTAGCTAGTATTTATTATTTACCTTGTGTTACCCAATTACTAAAAATACCAGTAGATGCCAGTATTTCAAGTTGTCTTTGTTTGGTGTTCAGAAGTTTTCTATTATAGCTCTTTACTCTTGCTTACTTTTAAAATCATTATTTTTCCCTTTTTTCCATAGTTGCATTAAAATCCTCCCCTGCTGAAAGAAATGGAGGCCAGGAGAATTGTAGAGCAGCAAATTTCAGAGAAGACCTGAACTTACAAGAAGGAGAATTCTTATTACAGGTAAATTTTTGTAAATATAGTTTCTTACACTAAGGACAGTTGTAAATGGAAAATGAATAAGTGTTTTAATAATTCCCAGTTTATTTGGGATTCACTCAATGTTTTTTGTCACTTTCATCTGAACTGCAATAGTGAATGATGCTTAATACATGAAAAAATGGAATTTTAGTCATGCACCGTATAATGACGTTTCAATTAACAACAGACCACATATACGACAGTGATCCCGTAAGGTTACACCGTATTTTTTACTGTAATTTTTCTAGTTTAGATACAAAAATGCTTGCCATGTGTTAAAATTGCCTACAGTATTCCGTATAGTAACATGCTGTACAGGTCTGTAACCTTGGAACAATAAGTTACACTGTATAACCATCTATGTTTGTGTAAGTACATTCTATGATGTTCGCATGATGATGAAAATCACCTAACCACATATGTCCCTGTTAAGTAATGCATGACTATATATGAAGAAGATTAGTTAGAGGACTGGTCCACCCCTTCTGTTGTATTAATATTTCTTCAAACAGAAAGAACTCCTAGAGTATTTTAAAGGTTCTAATTTAAGATGTTGAATTTATATATACTTTTTATGGAATGTATCTCTATTAAAATTGTTAAATGTGGCCAGGCACAGTGGCTCATGCCTGTAATCCCAGCACTTTGGGAGGCCAAGGCAGGCGCATCACGAGGTCAGCAGATCAAGACCATCCTGGCTAACATGGTGAAACCCCGTCTCCACTAAAAACACACACAAAAAAAATTAGCTGGGTGTGGTGGCTGGTGCCTGTAGTCCTAGCTACGTAGGAGGCTGAGGCAGGAGAATGGCATGAACCCGGGAGGCGGAGCTTGCAGTGAGCCAAGATTGTGCCACTGCGCTCCAGCCTGGGCGACAGAGCCAGACTCCGTCTAAAAAAAAAAATTGTTAAATGCATTTCTCAGTTTAACATACTTCTTAACCCAGATTTCATGTCAATATATTATAATTTACATTTTATTTTAGCAACTGTTTGTGACTTATTCACATACTAAAGATTTTCTCAACAACTGTAGTCCCTATTTTTATGCTTCAGAATTTAGTTTCTAATTTGCCTGTGAAAGCATTTTGAATCTTTTTTACTCTTTTTTTTTAGAATTGATGCCATGATTCTCACTTAAAATTCTCAGATAATTTTTTTTTGAAAAAAGATAGAATAAAGATGTGTGCCATGTGTGCTATCACAACTATGTGATCATTTTCAGTTTCACCCACTGAACTGACTAGAAAAACTAACTTCACCATTGTTACAAAAAGTAACCCTAAGTTTTAGTAACTCCACTAGTTCATTTGTTGAATGTTGATGTGCCTAATAATATAGCATTTTTTATTACAATTGCGTAATCACATTCAAATTCCTGTTAGCAAAAATTTACTTATGTTAAACAAAGTAAATCTATTAAAACATGAGTCCTCCCCCAGCCCCAACTGAGGATCTTCATGTATATATAAACCCAAACATAAAGACTCTGTATTCAGGTCATAGGAAAGCATTTTAATAATTGCTGCTTAAGATGATTAAACACACCTCTTGGGTTGTCTACTAAGGCCATAATGAAATCCTGTATTTCAGGTGAAATAGACAAATATGGACTGATCACCATAACACTTGGCAAGTTGGTTTAAATTAGGGACCAATAATTTTTATTTTTTTCCCAAAACGTTTAGACAAATTGTGTACATACCCTTTGTCAGGGAAACAGAATAACGATAATAGGAATGCAAAGCTGTAAAGCTGTAATTATATGGAATATATATATTTTAAATTATCTGCAAATTGGTAGCCCTTAAGAAGTTAAAATAAACTTACCTGTTTATATTGAATACCATTTGTAGATTGCTCTCTAATAGGAAGACTCACATACTATATGATTTTCTTAGGATTGTGCTTATATGTTATCTTTTTATGAAGAAGATGACTAAAAACATTACAGATATGTGAAAATGGCTGTTTGATTATATACAATTGCATAATGACATCTGACTTTATATTGCAACCTACAGGTATCAGCCAATTACCCGTACAATGTGAAAGATGTTACCAGAGGTTCTGTATAACATATGGCCTAAAACTTTTGAGGAGAATTATTTTCCTTTGCTTAACAAAGGCATATAAAGAAAATGTTACAAAAATTTTTATTGAAATGCTGGAGCAGTGGCTCACGCCTGTGATTCCAGCACTTTGGGAGGCCGAGGCAGGTGGATCACGAGGTCAGGAGTTCAAGACTAGTCTGGCCATCTCTACTAAAAAGACGAAAAATTAGCTGGGCATGGTGGCGGGTGCTTGTAATCCCAGCTACCCAGGAGGCTGAGGCCCGGGAGAATCACTTGAAGCCAGGAGGCAGAAGTTGCAGTGAGCAGAGATCACACCACTGCACTCCAGCCCAGGTGACAGTGCGAGACTCCATCTCAAAAAAAAAAATTTTTATTAAAAATTTAAGACGTCTTTCTAGGTTAGCTTCAATTTATTACTATTTTACAAGGAATAAAAATGAAACAATGCTAATAACTGTGTCTTTATTTACTTCACGTTTATTTCATAAGTTTAAAATAAATTATATCTCTTGCTATTTAATACTGTACTTGTTAAAATCTTGCAGCTTTTTCAGTGACAGCAGTTGAAATTTTATATAACAGTATTAATTGCAGTTTCTCTTAAATAGTAAGTGAGCTCAACATAATTTTCAGATAGGTCGAGTGAATCTTTGTGGCTAAGACTAAAAGAATGATGATCTCTTTTATTTAATTAGTATATTAATTCCTTCTGTTAATTTATTAAGACAAATCAATACAAGTAATAACCTTGTTCCTCCTGGTACTTGAGATCATTTGAGATATATAAAAATTGATACGCATCTATCCTTTCTAGATTTTTATTTCTAACAATTAACATTTGTCTAAAGAGATATGATAACTGTACTTCAATTATCCTTCTGTCTTCCGGCATATACACCAATGAGTTTATTGGAATGTGACTAAATTTGTTTCACTGTTTGAAAACGTATGATGTTCTACAAAATAATATGAATGTGATTAATGGATAATCTTCCCGAGAAGCAGATATTTTCAGAATAAATCAGTGCAATGACGAATATATGGTGTTACTGTCAAGAGAATTTAAGAATATCCAATTTTGAGTGTGTTAATCATTAAATATTCAAGTTCTTATGGGTAGAATCACCATTGTTTATCCTAAGGGAATTGCCGGGTATTACATATAATAATTGTAGTCAAAAATCTGAGAGCCTGCTTGTGGTTAAAGGGACATGGATGGAGTTGGAGGCCATTATCCTTAGCAAGCTAACACAGGAACAGAAAACGAAATACTGCATGTTCTCACTTATAAGTGAGAGCTAAATGATGAGAACACATGGACATACAGAGGGGAACAACACACACTGGGGCCATTTAGAGGCTGCAGGGTGGGAGGAGGGATAGAGGATCAGGAAATATAACTGATGAGTACTAGGCTTAATACCTGGGTGATGAAATAATCTGTACAACAAAACCTCATGACACAAGTTTACCTATGTAAAAAACCTGCACTTGTGCCCCTGAACTTAAAAGTAAAAAAAAAAAACAGAACAAAACAGTCAGAACCATGCACCAATTTGGGATCGATAACACATAAAGGCAGCATATCATGTTATTTAAGTGAGTATGCTTTGGAACCAGACTGAGTTTATCTCCTGGATCAGCCATTTTCTGGCTCTGTGACTTTGGGCAAGTTACTTTTAAAGGTATAGTCCTTGACTTCAGTTTCTTCTATTGTAAAACTGGAACATGGCACTTACCTCATTGGGTTTTTGGGAGAAATAAACCACTCAAATACATAAAAATGTTTAGAAAAAGGAATACTAAATAATAGTTGTTATCTTTGTAGTCCCGTTCTCAGATAATATAGATCAAGAATCTTGAATGTGGAAAGTAATTGGAGTGAAAAGAGAGATAGCCACTGTATTTCATTTATTTCATCTGATAATGAAGATATTGACTAGACTAGATGTGAGCATCATAAGCACAAGGGCAAAGCCTTGTTAACTCTTAAATCCCAGTACTTAGCATACATATTTCCCCTCGGGCATGTAATAGTTTATTATGTGTGGAATAAATGAATCACTGTTATTTGTATAGCTCTTTATAGTTCTCAAAGCATGGTGATGTAAATATTTATTTGCTTATTTCTACAACCATATAGCATTGTACCTTATTACACTGAGTGCTAGCTCTGTGCCAAGCATTGAGTTAGGTGGGATATTGTCATTATGTCTACCTGATGAAGTGCCAGTTTTTGAAGTAACACTGAAGCCTAAAAAGGAGTAAATACCTTTACCAAAGCCACACAGCCCCACAGCTAGTAATAGACAGAGACAGGAGTCCAGACCAAATCTGTCTGACTACACAGTACAATTCTTAAACTAAACCACACTATATTTCTCCTTACATGAAAAAGAGGGTGTTAGAAGACATTAGCTATGGTCACATAGTAAAGAATAGATCAAATACCAAATTGAACTCAAGGAGAAAACAGTGAGGGCTTGTAGAATTAAAATATATGATAATAATAAAGTGATCTATGATACTATTGTTATCCAAGAGGAGAATAAAGGTATTAGTTGATATTGGACTTGAATTATCCATTAATAGAAAAAGAGATTATAAATTCCAAACTAAAGAGTATGGGCTAATAATAATGGACCCAAAGCAGGCAAAACAGAGAGAAAAAGAAACATTATACATACGGATGTGCTGTGACCAAATAGAAATAACACATACAAAATGATAAATTTAAGTATATGTTCATAATGACATTAAATTTTAGTGGACTAAATTCACTGTATGCTTGCTTTGCATACGTATTATATTTTAATTACATATATATTATATATATATTGTGTTTTCCTATAAAAGTCTTAAAATGTTCTATGACTTAAAATGTTCGTGTCAGTGCTTGAAATGTCTTTGTACAAGAAGAGTTTTAGTGTTCCCACTTTAAGAGTCTAATCAACATCTTTGCCTCCAGTTACCCCCTAAAAAAAGCAGTGTGATAGACTATAGTGAATGATGTCTAAATAGTTTGTTCTTTAAAAAATATGTACAATATATTTAAAAGAGAAAATCTGAAACATGAGGAAGAAGATGAATTCCATATTCTACCAAAGTTATTCTGATTGAGCATTAAATTTAGCTATTTTTCCGTAGACAAATCAAAAAGTATGAATAGGTATTTCTTAGTCCAGGAGTGTATGTTATGGCTGTGTTTGTGAAATGTAATTATTTTAACTATTTTGAAGAGAAGATTTTTCAGAGATAAAAGTAATAACCTTTATGTGACGGTCAATATTAAGTCATATTACTAACTTTAGAACTTCCTTTCCTTGTAGGCTCTGAATGGCTTTGTATTAGTTGTCACTACAGATGCTTTGGTCTTTTATGCTTCTTCTACTATACAAGATTATCTAGGGTTTCAGCAGGTAAGTATATATTACTTATATCATTTATATTACTGTATCATTTACTTTTCATGTATGTTATACTTTCGGACACAGTTGACCATTTGTATGTATAAAGTATCAATATATGCTGTAGAATACATTATGTATTTGTAGCTAATAGTTTTTTCTAATATTAGTAATTTACTGCACTATTCCTTTAATTCTTTATGTGATTCATGGTTATTGTGTTTCTTCTTTTGCTTATCAAGAATCTCATATATAAGAAACTTTCAGGCACATAGGGTCTAGGGGAGAAGATACAAAATTATTTGGCATCAAATAACTTATGGATAGCAGAGTATATATGACAACTATGAAATGAATGAGGTGCTGTATAAAAAGTACAAGTAAAATCCTATGATTTATACCTTTAATTCTGATTTATGTGGATTATGGAAGATATCCTGAATCAAATGGTATATAAGCTGACCTAAATATTGTGTAGCAGGTGGGTGGACGAGAGAACATAGGAATATAGAAGTACTGTAAGCACTAGACTGGAAGTCATTGAAGGAAACTAACGTGTCTGGCTTGTTTAATGTTATTGAATGAATGATGAATAGATGGAATTATAAATACTTGACATATTTGAAGGACAATAACATCTTTTATGGTTTAAGAACAGATTGTAACATTTGAATGCTTGCTATTCTTGTATATCTGGTTCTCAAATTGCAGTGTGCACAAGAATCACCTGAAGACCTTGATAAAACTTGGTCATCTCTGAGACCCATTGTCAGATGTTCTGAATCAGTAGTTCACAGTGGGGCCCTTGAATTTGCACTTCTATCAAGCTCACAAGGCTGTTGGTCTTAATAACAGTTATATAGACTAGAGCTTCAACTATATTGTATGTCCAGTGGAGACCACTGAAGGCTTTTGTTAAAGGGGATGTGCATTTCAACTTGTGTTTCAGATGCAACTTCTGGAAATTATATAATGGCATCAAGATGATTTAATATGAGAAGATTAGGTTCCTAGGAAGATTTAAGTGTAGATGACTAAAATAGTGGAATCTAGCTACTACCACAAAGTCTAAACTGATTTCTTGCATTCTAAAGAAAATATATTAATGTCCATAGAAAAGCCTGTTTGAAGCCAAATGAATTATATAACTGTCTTAATCATGATTTGATATTGTGATTTATATCAGTAAGAAAATCAAAGACATCAGCCATTTTCCAATCCATTTTTTTTCTCCCATATACACATGGATTTTTTTCCTAAAACAACATTCATATCTGACACAAGTGGTAGATTAAGACACCATTTTTAAAACTGCAAGTTGTGACTCGCTCATGGGTATGCAGTCAAGACAGTGAATCACCATCAAACTGTTTTTTAGTTGTTTAGGATGGAATAAAATAATATAGAATACACAGTATTATCTCATGTAATAATGGTAAGTGTTTTGTGAAACTTTTCCATGTATATGTCTGTGCACACACCTGTGACAGATAGAAATGTATTTTTTATCACAACTTGCAGTTAAAAAAAAGGAAAACTCTGGTTTAAGCGCTAAGGGCTCAGCACTGTAGTAAATGGTGAGAGGCAAGAGGAGGAAAGTGGGTTTGATATGGTAAAGGCACAATCCCTTGCTCTTGTGGAGTCTACTTGGAGTGAAAATTTATACGAAGAACACTTTAGAGAACAGTGAAGGAAATACCTAGAGAATACCATTAAGCTTAGAGAAGTCAGAGGCCTGGGTGGTTAGGAAAAGCTGTGTGGAAGAGATAAGAATCTAAAAATTAACAAATGGATATGAAACATAAACAGATTTTAATATGTTGCATTTAAGGAATGGGGAGGTGACTTATTTGAGCAAGAGCATTCACGTTGGGAACTGATGACAAGTAACTTTTGGCTTATCTGTTGTAGTGCCAGTCTGTCTAGCTTTTTCTATCTTAGATGACTAGGGAACTTTAGGAATCATCCAATTCGTATTCATCACCACTAGCAAGCACCCACTAATCTAAATAGGCTTTAAAATTAATTTAGTAAGCCATATTTTTTAAATCAGTGCTTTTGTTGTATTCCTTGTATCTTTTTTCTTTAGTCTGATGTCATACATCAGAGTGTGTATGAACTTATCCATACCGAAGACCGAGCTGAATTTCAGCGTCAGCTACACTGGGCGTTAAATCCTTCTCAGTGTACAGAGTCTGGACAAGGACTTGATGGTAAGAATTGATGGTACAAAAGATTGTGTTGGTAGTTTTTAAATATGATCTGTGAAAGGAGGCTGGGAACCTGGAAGGTCATAGAACTCCGTGATAGGGAAGTAGTGGAAAGATATAAATCTGCAGTCATAGGCCACAGTGAGCCTGCTGAGCTAAGGAATATTTTGGCAAATGAGAGCCATTAATGAGTTTCAGGCAACAGAGTATTGCCATACTCAGTAATGTATTTTATAAAAATAAGTAGTACCATCATGAAAGATGGAAGGAAGATACACAAGGTTGATACCTGAGTGCATATAAATTGTTATGTTTAAAATGCACCAAAGAAAAAAGTAAGCTAGCATATGCAAGTATAAAAATGCTTTTCTCAATGCAAAAAATGTTTTTGGAAATTTCTTAAAGTGTTAAGAAAACAAAAATGCATTAGAAAATGTGAAAATTATTGACAGTGATAGCTCAATAAAAATGACACAAGTTCTATCTGATAAAAGTGATATTCAATAAACTTTTAGTTTCTTGTCATTAGCTCTTCTGAAAATGATTTTTTTTGTGTTCAGAATACAGACTCCAGTTTAGAAACTAATACAGATTTTACCTACTCAGATGCTTAATTTTACAGCAAAATGGAAAGTAAATTTTGTTTTGCCTTTATTTCTACAGAAGTCCCTGGTCTCCCCCAGCCATTAGTCTGTTATAACACAGACCAGATTCCTCCAGAAAACTCTCCTTTTTTGGAGAGGTGCTTCATATGTCGTCTAAGGTGTCTGCTGGATAATTCATCTGGTTTTCTGGTAAGGTACAAAATCTTATGATACTGGCTCTTACTGTGGTTAAAATAAAAGCTTGAGGCAAATTTAATTTAGCAATATTTAATTCATCAAGGAACTGTTCCCAAATCAGGCAGCCCTCGGAACCAGAGAGGTTCGGAGGGCTCACATAAAAACATGGGCTGGAGCATTTGTGAACGGAAAATGCAAGTGAGGTACAGAAATAGCTTGACTGATTACAGCTTGGGGTTTGCCTTATTTGAAGATGATCTGATTAGTTGATCACCTGTGACTGACTGAGACTCAGCTATTTGGTTACAAAAGTTCACTTTTACTGTTAGGCTTTCCGTTAGTTTATATAGTAAATGAAGTTGCAATTCCTTGGTAAGGACTTAAGGAGCAGAGGCATCTTCAGCCCAAATTTGGTTTAACATTAAGTTATAGACGAAAAAGTCAAGTGAAGCCAATTTTCTTTGGTTATCTTTGATTTCAGCTTTAAAAATCTACCAAATAATTTGATAAAGCAAGGTAGCATTTTAAAATAATTATTTCTGATTTTGACTATCCTCTATAACTCAGAAAACTGTTCTTTAGAATATAGTAACAAAGATTGAGTGAAATAACATGAAGCCTTGTATTTTGACTATTTTAGGATTTTTTTTTTTTTTTTTTTGAGACGAAGTCTCGCTCAGTCGCCCGGGCTGGAGTGCAGTGGCAGGATCTTAGCTCACTGCAAGCTCCACCTCCCGGGTTTATGCCATTCTCCTGCCTCAGCCTCCCGAGTAGCTGGGACTACAGGCGCCCGCCACCTCGCCTGGCTAGTTTTTTGTATTTTTTAGTAGAGACGGGGTTTCACCATGTTAGCCAGGATGGTCTCGATCTCCTGACCTCGTGATCCGCCCGTCTCGGCCTCCCAAAGTGCTGGGATTACAGGCTTGAGCCACCACGCCCGGCCTATTTTAGGATTTTTAAGATATGAGAGAATTATGTAGCCCTTTTTTAATAGGAGAATTTAATGCCTGCTAGACAGAAAAATAATGGCCTTTCCATATGTCTCAAATAACTGCCACATAGAAAAATGATTGTATATTCACAATTGTTTTGTTTTTTTTTTTTTTTTGAGACGGATTCTTGCTCTGTCTCCCAGGCTGGAGTGCAGTGGCCGGATCTCAGCTCACTGCAAGCTCCTCCTCCCGGGTTTACGCCATTCTCTCGCCTCAGCCTCCCGAGTAGCTGGGACTACAGGTGCCCGCCACATCGCCCGGCTAAGTTTTTGTATTTCTTTAGTAGAGACGGGGTTTCACCGTGTTAGCCAGGATGGTCTCGATCTCCTGACCTCGTGATCCGCCCGTCTCGGCCTCCCAAAGTGCTGGGATTACAGGCTTGAGCCACCGCGCCCGGCCAATTGTATAATCATCATCTGATAGGAGACGCTGTTTCTTGTTGCAAAGTCTGAACACCTGCGTAGGAGTTGACTGTAGGGAGCAGCTTAGGATTCCTCAGAGTGGACTTGTCTGTCTCTCATTGTATCCTTAGTTTGTGTCACCAAGTACAGGAGAAGAGAATACAGAGAATATTGTATACTTTTTGTGAATAACAAGGAATTCGAAACAGGTAATCAAATCTTAAATTAAGCATTACAAAGCAATGATTTTTGTTTATGTGTTTATTTCTGAAGAGGATTTTGCTGACCCAGAATTAGAATTGTGCTTTGAGGTAGTTTTCTCAGTATTATTGCTCATGAACAATTAGTATGTAGAGTCATGTGCTGCATAATGATGCTTTGGTCAGTAACAGACCACGTATATGGTGGTAGTCCCATGAGATCATAATGGAGCCGGAAAATCCCTATCACCTAACGATGTCATAGCATTACTCACATGTTGATGGTGATGCTTATGGAAGCAAACCTGTGTTGCCAGTCATATAAAAAGTATAGCACATACAATTATGTATGATACATAATACTTGAAAGTAATAAATCACTATGTATTTATGTATTTACTGTTAATCATTATTTTACTTTATTTCTTAATTTATTATACTTTTAATGTTTTATTTTAATCATTATTTTAGAATAAGGTTAACTGTAAAGCAGGCTCAGGCATGTCCTTCAGGAAATATTCCAAAAGAGGATCACAGGAGATGACAGCTCCGTGCATGTTATTGCTCCTGCAGACCTTCCAGTGGGACAAGATGTAGAGGTGGACGATAGGAACATTAATGATCCTCACCCGGTGCAGACCTAAGCTAATGTGTGGATTTGTGTCTTAGTTTTTAACACAAAAGTTTAAAATGTAAAAAAAAAATTTAAAAAAAATAGGAGAAAGCTTATAGTTATAAGGATGTAAAGAAAGAAAATATTTTTGTATAGCTGTACACTGTGTTTAAGTGTATTAAGTGTTTTGTGATTACAAAAGAGTCAACAGTTAAAAATGTAAAAGTTTATAAAGTAAAAAAGTTACAGTAAGTTGTGCTGGGATTACAGGCATGAGCCATTGCGCCTGGCCTAAAGGAAAATATTTTTTATTAATTCAGCGTAGCCTAAGTGTATATATAGTGTTTATAAACTCTATAGTAATGTACAGTAATGTCTCAGGCCTTCACATTCACTCACCTCTCACTCACTGATGTTTTTAAACCAGAGCAACTTTCAGTCCTGCCTGCCTTATTTACAATAAGTACTCTTATACAGGTATACCATTTTTTTATACTTTATTTTTACTGTGTATTTTCTATGTTTAGATACACAAATACTTACTGTGTTACAATTACTTAAAGTATTCAGTATGATAGCATGCTGTACAGGTTTGTAGCCTAGAAACAAAAGGCTATACTGTATAACTTAGATGCATAGTAAGGTATACCGTCTAGGTTTGTGTACCTACCCTCTGATGTTCACAGGATGATGAACTTGCCTAAGGATACATTTCACAGAACATGCCCCTTTTGTTAAGTGACATGTGACTGTATGTCTGAGGTGGAATATCTATGTGCAGGAGGATCTTTTCCTCCTTGCGCTGCTATTATTTTGATGTCAGAACCATCCCTTGGACTGGTTGATACTGTTTTAACCAATTAAATATATCATGTTCATGTTTAAGTTGCCTTTGTTTTCCCTGTCTTCTAAATTTATTCCATATCTTTCCTCAGTAGAGCTCTGCGTTCTTTATATGTTTTCATGATGATTCATTTTAGTGTTTTAATAAAATTATATTTTGTCTCTATAGAAAAGATTACTATGAACTATGCAATATGCTATGAGCTGCAATATAGTTCATGTATGCTTGAAAATGAATGTTTAGGGCTTTATCACCATTCAGGATATATTGATTGCCTTGTGTGCAAGGAGCTGTGCGAGGTGAAAATGATAGGGTAATGGCAAACTTGGAAAATTATATAGGTATTGATGTTATGACCATTAGGAACAAGGAGTGGTTCACTTATCCCTTTAGAATATTTCTCATATTACTCTTTGGGATAGTTTTAATGGGCGTCCCATGGAGACAGGAATGAAAGAAACTAACAGTTCTCAGCTTCAGGAATATTTATGGAATTATCAAGAACCCTAGAAGCAGCCATAATGGAGCCTTTTTAAAAGAAACTTTTATATTTTTAATTTTAATGAACTTTTTTTGTTGTTGTTTTTTTAAGGCAATGAATTTCCAAGGGAGGTTAAAGTATCTTCATGGACAGAAAAAGAAAGGGAAAGATGGATCAATACTTCCACCTCAGTTGGCTTTGTTTGCAATAGCTACTCCACTTCAGCCACCATCCATACTTGAAATCCGGACCAAAAATTTTATCTATAGAACCAAACACAAACTAGACTTCACACCTATTGCTTGTGATGCCAAGTAAGTGAGACTTTTTCACTTTTATTTTGTCAGATGTACATTATGTTTCAGTAAGTCTCTCTTAGCATGTAAAACATACATTGTGGACTGTATGTAATGTTTATTATTAGATTGGCTATTAGCTTTTATTCTTTCAGTGTAGGCTTTTACAGTAAAAATAATTTCATGAGGCTCACAAATCATCTTTTTAATTTTTTGCAAGACTTGTCTCAGATGATGATGTTCTTATATATTAGCAAGGTTTGTTCTTCTGATGACATTTATGTTGGTTTGTTTTATGTTTTTAAATGGTACAAATGTTATTTGATTTCTAGCCCCAGAAGTTTCAGTAACTTTCAGAAAATTATGAGCAAGAGTCTGATATTAAGCATTTATATCGTATCAAAACATATCAGTGCTTTTCTCCTTTCTATTGTGGGAATGCAGAGAGGTAATTTGAAAAACCTTCTTCCCTAAAAATAGATTATAAAAACATTCCAGATTTTTATTAAAGATTTTCTGTTACCCATACATCTGCTCTATTAGATTCATTTTTAGCATACTAATTTCCATGGTTTTATTCAGGAAAAGAAAATAGGCTGAAACTGAAATTTGCAATCATAAGCAAGGAAGAGCAGTTTACATAGATGTGTTTAATTTCGTATCTACTTACTGATGTGAAATTCTAAATGTGAACTAAAACATATTGCAGAAACTAGCGTAAAACCAATGAATTTATCTTGGTTATTTCGTTTATGTTAAATCATAATTCATTCTTATTTTACCTTTTTTAATTTTAAACAGAGGAAGAATTCTTTTAGGATATACTGAAGCAGAGCTGAGCGTGAGAGGATCAGGGTATCAGTTTATTCATGCTGCTGATATGCTTTATTGTGCTGAGTCCCATATCCGGAGTAAGTTGTAGTTCCTTATGAACATGAAGAAAAAAAAGGCATATACTGTAGTACATGTTTCACATTCTTACGTAATGTAACGTGTTTAAGTAAACTACATGGATAAACTTCTACTTAGTAATTTATCATCATGATTAACCAGGGTTACACTCTTTGTTCATTAACTTGTCTACACCTGCCTCATAGAAATACTGTTGTTTAGTTATTTAAAAATAACCATTTGGCCCATGAAGTTTTGCTTGGGAATTTTTAAATTACAATTCATAAATCTATGTTAATATTGTAACAATAATGTTAATAACTCTACTTTAAAATTATAAAGTATTAGCCTGTAGGAAAATATTCCCTATTTAAAAATAATTTTTTAATCTTTTTTTTTCCCCAATTTATGCTCTCTCTCTACTTTCCTGTGTTACTAAAATTATCTGGTACATAATCTTCCCTTTAACATTTAAAATAATAAATTTAGTCTGAAATGGAAAAAAAAACTCTGAAAAACCATTTCCATGCCTTTTTGTGTGTGTGTTTAAAATGTATTGTCTTTGGGGATAAAAGAAATACATCCAGAACTATGTCACAAGAGCTTTGTTTTAGGAATATTCTTTAATATATTGATTTGGGGTTTGATAATTTAATTTTTAAATTTTATTTTAGTGATTAAGACTGGAGAAAGCGGCTTGATAGTTTTCCGGCTTCTTACAAAAAGCAATCGATGGTTGTGGATCCAGTCTAATGCACGCCTGCTTTATAAAAATGGAAGACCAGATTTTATCATTGCGATTCAGAGACCACTAACGTAAGCAAAAGAATGTTTCCTGTTTTTGTTAACAGTTTTGTTTTCATAAGTCCTCTTACGCGAAAGCATAAAAATAATTCAGGCAGAATTTAGTCTGTAAATAAAAACTGAAAAGTTTAAGTAATTTGTCTAGAAAGAAGAGCACAGGTGAGAGACATTGAGAAGATAGAATTGACAAATTTTATTGAGCAGCTACATGTGCAGAGCTATAGAAAGAATAGTAGAAGAAAACACTAGGGTTTTATCCTGGGCATATGAAGTACATATGAAAAGGTAGTGTCATTGGTAAAATAAAAGAAAAATATAACAATGCTTTATTTAGAATATGTTCTCTAAACCCAGCAGTGATTTCAAGAGTTTCTTACGTATGTTACAAATGAGTCCTTTATCAAATATTTGTATTGCAAATGTTTCCTCACACCCTGGAGAACTGATTTTTGTCTGTGGCTTGAGGTAAGGATTGATTCCCCCCAGCCCTTACATGTGTACCCAATTGACCAGTCACATTGAAAAGATGATTTACTGAGAAGGTCATCTTTTCCCCACTGCACTGTATTTTGATCAGGGGATTTTGTCTTTGGTTCTCTGTCTGGATTGTGTTGTTCTATTAATAGCTCCATTGGTGTAGTTGTCTATTTTGTCTAGCACTACACAGTTGTAGTTATTCTATCTTTATTATAAATTTCTATGTCTGAGTGTGTCTTCATTTTGTTTGTTTCGCCTTTTTTGTTCTGCTTGAAGATTGCCTTGGTTCTTCTTTGCCCTTTATAAATCCATATACCTTTTAGAAAACAGTTGTCTGAAAATCTGTTGAGATTTTGAGTGAGATTACCTTGAAACTGTAGATCATTTGGGGAGAATTAACGTCTTTTTCATACTGAATCTTTGAACCCATGAACATGGTGAATGTGTGTGTGTATATAAGTACCCATGGAAGTACATGAGTATGTGTGTACAGATGTATATGAGTGCGTGGGTATGTGTGTACCTCTACAAATTTGTCCTTCTTCCTTGATCAATGTTTCTAGAAGGCACCTTTTTTAAATTAGACTTTATTAGTCTTTATTAGGATCCAACTTTTGGTTTATTGATTTTTTTCTATTTTATACATTTGTTTTCAATTTTAATTATGTCTGCTCATTATTATTTTCTTCCTTCTACTTTCTTTGGGTATAATTTACAATTTTATCCAACTTTTAAAAAATATATACTTAAACATATATATCAGTTTCCCTTTAAGTACAACTTTACAACCCTCATCTTTTGCCATCTTATTTTTATTTAATTGAAAATACTGGCTAATTTTCTTTTTATTTTATTTTTATTCACGAATTATTTTGAAATACAGTGTTACTGTACTTTTTGGTGTTTGGGGATTTTTCTAGTTGCCTTTTTGTGATTGACTTAGCTTAGTTCCACTATAGTCAGAAAACGTTCTCTGAATGAATTTCAGTTTTTTTGAAATTTGTGGTGGCTTATTTTATGATCTAATACATGGTCTACATTGGTAAAATATCCCATGTAATCTTGTGAAGAATACATGTTCTGTCATTTGGGAGTATGTTGTTCTTTTTGTATATCAGAAGTCTAGTTTGTTAATTGTGTTCATATTTCTATATATTTGTTGATACTTTGTGTGCTTCTGTTACTAAGACACGTTGTTTTCATTTATTTATTACTAATGGGGGGCATCTTTTTACATCTTTCT
Organism: Rhinopithecus roxellana; assembly: GCF_007565055.1. Lineage (NCBI taxonomy): Eukaryota > Metazoa > Chordata > Mammalia > Primates > Cercopithecidae > Rhinopithecus > Rhinopithecus roxellana. Next base: position 143,269,690 of record NC_044554.1, read on the forward strand.
AGGACATTTTTCTTTTATAAATTACGTTTGTATCATTTACCTGTTTTTCTGTTGAGTTGTTTGCCTCTCTCTTAGACACTATTGGAGCTCTTTATTATGGATATGAAATTTTATATATATGTATATTGAATTATAAATACATTATATATGTTACAAATATTTTATTTAAGAATTCTATTGCAAAAATACAAATACTTTAATATTAAACAACTTTCATATTACTAATTATGCCAATCTTTGTCTTTATAGCTTCTGGGTTTTACTAGAGAGGTTTGTTGTTTCAGATTCTTAAGTTTCTAATTCCTAATTTTTTTTATTTTGTTGTTGTTTCTTTTTTTTTTTTTTTTTTTTTTTTTTGAGACAGGATCTTACTCTATCACCTAGGCTGGAATGCAGTGGCACAAATGTGGCTCACTGCAGCCTTAACCTCCCGGCTCAGGCAGTCCTCCTGCCTCAGCCTCCCGAGTAGATGAGACTGTAGGCATGTGCCACCACGCCTAGCTAATTTTTATTTTTTTGTAGAGGTGGGAGTGTCACCATGTTTCCCAGGTTAGTCTCAAAATCCTGGGCTCAAGCAGTCCGCACACATGAGCCTCCCAAAGTGCTGTCATTACAGGCATGCACCACCATGCCTGGCCCCTAAATTCTCATCGTCTGTTTTCATGTGTAGATCTTTATTCCACACAATTTTGTTTTTGTTTTTGTTTTTCCATGGTGTCAGGTAGGGATGTAATGGGACCATGGAATTAACTAAGTTATTTTAAAAAAATTAAATCATTTAAATATGCTTGTCTGAAAAACAATTTTATAGCACCAGTCATGAGAATAATTGAGGTGAAAATAAAATATGCCCCCTTTTGAATTCAATCATAATGTATTTTGCTTGATGTTTGTCTTTCTTTAATTTTATTTTAAATGTTTGATAGAATTGTCTCTAAGACTTTTTTGTACACAACTTTAGAGATGAGGAAGGAAACGAGCATTTACGAAAACGAAATATGACGTTGCCTTTTATGTTTACCACTGGAGAAGCTTTGTTGTATGAGGCAACCAACCCTTTTCCTGCCATAATGGATCCCTTACCACTAAGGACTAAAAATGGCACTAGCGAAGAAGACTCTGCTACCAAATCAACTCTGAACAAGGATTCTGTCAATCCTAGTTCCCTCCTGGCTGCCATGATGCAACAAGATGAGTCTATTTATCTCTGTCCTGCTTCAAGTACTTCAGGTACTGCACCTTTTGAAAACAATTTCTTTAACGAGTCTATGAATGAATGCAGAAATTGGCAAGATAATACTGCACCGATGGGAAATGATACTATCCTGAAACATGAGCAAATTGACCAGCCTCAGGATGTGAACTCATTTGCTGGAGGTCACCTAGGGCTCTTTCAGGATAGTAAAAACAGTGACTTGTACAGCATTATGAAAAACCTAGGCATTGATTTTGAAGACATCAAACACATGCAGAATGAAAAATTTTTCAGAAATGATTTTTCCGGTGAGGTTGACTTCAGAGACATTGACTTAACAGATGAAATTCTGACATATATCCAAGATTCTTTAAATAAGTCTCCCTTCATACCTTCAGATTATCAACAGCAACAGTCCCTGGCTCTGAACTCAAGCTGTATGGTACAGGAACACCTACAGTTAGAACAGCAACAGCAACAACAGCATCACCAAAAGCAAGCAGTAGTGGAGCCACAGCAACAACTGTGTCAGAAAATGAAGCATATGCAAGTTAATGGCATGTTTGCAAATTGGAGCTCTAACCAATTCATGCCTTTCAGTTGTCCACAGCAAGACCCACAACAATATAATGTCTTTTCAGACTTACATGGGATCAATCAAGAGTTCCCCTACAAATCTGAAATGGATCCTATGCCTTATACACAGAACTTTATTTCCTGTAATCAGCCTGTATTACCACAACATTCCAAATGTACAGAGCTGGACTATCCTATGGGGAGTTATGAACCATCCCCATACCCCACTACTTCTAGTTTAGAAGATTTTGTCACTTGTTTACAAGTTCCTGAAAACCAAAAGCATGGATTAAATCCACAGTCAGCCATAGTAACTCCTCAGACATGTTATGCTGGGGCCATGTCGATGTATCAGTGCCAGCCAGAACCTCAGCACACCCATGTGGGTCAGATGCAGTACAACCCAGTACTGCCAGGCCAGCAGGCATTTTTAAACAAGGTAAGGGTGTTATCAAACTGAAAAAACCTTTCAGTGATTCTTTTTACCTTATAGACGTGTTACACATTTTTTATGTCAGCTGATTTTAATCTGTTTTCTATAGCGTTCATGGAGACAACATTTTTCATTATATCTGTGACTACCTTTTTTTTTTTTTTTTACAAGCCTGTACTTTTTCCAGTATGTTACTAATATATCATTCACCTGATTCATGAGGGAGAAAGATATGAAGGACTGAAGCAACATGAATGTGTCCTTAATATAAGATGACCTAAATTACCAGTGAAATTAGTTTTTAGAAATATTATGTTTAAAATAGATAATTTGGTTTATTCTTTCTGGATTCTTTAAAAATATGGCAATTTAAAAATTCAAACTTTAAAAAGTATTGCAATTTTTAAGAATAATTTCTTCAAAGCTCTATTTTTTTTATGTGTGTTTGAAATTGAGTTAAACTCAAATGTAAGTGTGCTTTCTTACAATGCCTTTGAAACTCGAGATTAATTATATCCCTGGAATTCAGTCCTAGGCACCTCCATGTTCTCCAGCTATTCCTCCACATTACCTCCCCTATCCTCATTTTATCCTTTAAGGTAGAATGGCTTTCTTTTGTGCCTTTCTTAAAAGAGGTAACTCAGCTGGCTTTCTGTCATGGAAATCAAGCTTGATAGTGTATTTTTGTTGTTTAAATGTGTCATCAGAATCTATCTGGCGTGAGCACACTTTAAAAATGATCACTGAAAAAAAAAGTTAACATAATGTTAATAGCTGCTGTCTCTGGCCACTCAGGAATATATCATGTTTGCATTTATGCTTTTCCATTAGAAAATATTTAGTTCATTTTAAAGTATATTTAAGTTTAGCTTTAAAGAATATCTTGACTAAAATTAAGCTCCTTGGCCCCTGTTTACTCTGTATTAGAGTATAATAATTAAAAGTATGACCTGAAGCTTTATCTTTAATTGTATTTTCTGGCTTTTTTCATACATTTTGCTTGTGTAATCGTTTATGAGCTTTTTAATAGAAAATGATGGTGAAGATTTTTTCTTATTCTCATTCCTTACATCTTTCAATTGTATTAAAATTGAATACTATTTAGTTAGTCTATCTCAGAAAATTGCTATGAAAGTATATTTTACTCTTGAGTAAAGCAAATTGTACAGAAGTTAATTCTGTAAAATTACATTTTGAATAAGGAGTTGCGTGAGTAGCACGTAAGTTCTTTGCAGTGTTTTCCCCTCACTACTTTTTATTGTTTCTTTGTGAATAACCAAATAATTCTGTAGACCTACGTATGCTCCAGAGTAGATGTTATTGACTAAGACACTCAATATTGAGCCACTGAGTAGTTGAGCACTTGAAATATGGCTAGTCCAAATTGAGATGTGCTGTGTGAAATACACATTGTATTTTTGAAGACTTGGCTTGAAAAAAGAATGTAAAATATCTCATCTTTTATTGTTGATTTCATGTTGAAATGATTAGTTTCTCAGCAGCCACATTAAAAAAGTAAAAAGAAACAGGTAAAATTAACTTTAGTAATGTATTTTATTTAATCTACTGTGGCCAAAAATTTAAGTTCTGTATGTGACTCACATTATATTTCTATTGGATGACACTGCTCTGTACAGTATGTTTAAAGAGAATGGCTGACATGAATTGTGTTATGAGTAATGAGAAAAAATCATTTAAAACTCACCATTATCCGGACAGGTAACACTTTTTATTTAAAGAATTTACAGTATTGCCATTCATTGAAGAGACAGGTTATATGACTTTTACTATAGATTTTATATATGTTTTGGAGGATCTGTGAAGTAATTAACATTTTGGTTACTGAAGCCTGTTATGTAGGCTTTACAAAGGTAGATTTTATTTGAAGCAATTAAGGCTATGATTTTAATCTGTTTTAAAGTTTCCAGAACTTCCACTAACTAAAATATAAAGGCTCTATAATCTATAAAACTCTACAGAGCTGTGCATCTTCATGTCGTTCCTTTTTATTTTTCTTTTTTCTACTAGCAGTTATAAAAAACAAGATTCATTGCAGTGTAAGAAAACAAGAAAGGGCATTTTCTTTTGGTAACTTGATTCTGTAATTAGAACTATGCTTTCAGTAGTATTAATTAAAAGTATGAATAAGAAATCAGTTATGAAAATCATACCTGTGGTGTAATATTTTAGGAATATTTAGAAACATTTAGAAAATCAGAAGCTGCCTTTTTTGGAAAAGTTTTGCATTCCAATGTAAGATTCCTGAATATAATCAGTTCATTGACACCTATAACTTGAAACCTGGTCAAAGCAAACCTACTTATGACAGAGAATATTTAACTGTAATTCCTGACTGGTGCTCTTTGACCCATCAATTCCTGCCTGACCCAAAGGCAATCTGAAATGAGACAGCTGTATCACTCATCTGTACCATGTTCAAAATTTCCTGTCAGATTAATGGAAAAACAGGTTATAAATGCAACTAATACATAATATGTCCTCAGTATGTCTTCACTGTGTGAAAGATTTAAATTTGGCAGCAGTAAAGGAACTTAAAGTTTACAACTCTCAGGGGTAAGATTTTAAAAATACATGTTAATGTATTATTTAGTGGCTTAAGATACTTGGAAGATCTATTCCAATAAGTTGCATCACCATTTTTGTTTTCAGTTTCAGAATGGAGTTTTAAATGAAACATATCCAGCTGAATTAAATAACATAAATAACACTCAGGCTACCACACATCTTCAGCCACTTCATCATCCGTCAGAAGCCAGACCTTTTCCTGATTTGACATCCAGTGGATTCCTGTAATTCCAAGCCCAATTTTGACCCTGGTTTTTGGATTAAATTAGTTTGTGAAGGATTATGGAATAATAAAACTGTCACTGTTGGACGTCAGCAAGTTCACATGGAGGCACTGATGCATGCTATTCACAATTATTCCAAACCAAATTTTAATTTTTGCTTTTAGAAAAGGAAGTTTAAAAATGGTATCAAAATAGTACCTATACTATAGTCATTAAGATAGAAAGTGTACTGCCACAGAGTAGTGAGATACCATCTACATTTCACATTATTCTGAGCACCACAAAATATGCAAAACTTTATCAGGGAAACTAAGACTTTTTTAAATTAGAAAACATTCTCTATTTGAATTATTTCTGTCAGAATAAAAATAAAATACTTTGAGTTTTGAACTACTGGATTCTTATTAGTTCCCCAAATACAAAGTTACAGAACTAAACTAGTTTTTCCTATCATGTTAACCTCTGCTTTTATCTCGGATGTTAAAATAAATGGTTTGGTGCTTTTTATAAAAAGATGATCTCAGTGCTTTCCTCCTCCACTGTTCATCTAAGTGCCTCACATTTTTTTCTACCTGTAACACTGTAGGATGTATATTTTATATAAAGTATTCTTTTTCTTTTTTAAATTAATACCTTTCTGCACACAAATATTATTTGTATTTCCTAAATCCAACCATTTTCATTAATTCAGGCACGTTTTAACTCTTCTACTCACCCATTTTCTTTAGGTAAAGGGCAAATAATGATTGAAAAAATAATTATTACATAATTTAGTTGTTTCTAGACTATAAATGTTGCTATGTGCCTTATGTTGAAAAAATTTAAAAGTAAAATGTCTTTCCAAATTATTCTTAATTATTATAAAAATATTAAGACAATCGCACTTAAGTTTCTCAACAGTGTTTTCAGAAGAAATATACCACTCTTTACCTTTATTGAAGACTCCATGATGATAGTTGAATGTTGCAATGTGAAAACTCTGCTGTTAACTGCAACCATGTTTATTAAATTGCAGGAAGCTTTATTTCTAACTTTTTAATTATATTAAGCAAAGCACCCATTTCAATGTGTATAAATTATCTTTAAAAACTGTTTTAGACCTATAAACCTTGATAATATATTGTGTTGACTTTATAAATTTCGCTTCTTAGAACAGTGGAAACTATTTGTTTTTCTCATATTTGAGGAGTGTTAAGATTGCAGATAGCAATGTTTGGTGCAAAGTATTGTAATGAGTGAATTGAATGGTGCATTGTATAGATATAATGAACAAAATTATTTGTAAGATATTTGCAGTTTTTCATTTTAAAAAGTCCATACCTTATATATGCACTTAAATAATTTGTTGGAGCTTTTCATACTTTATCAGTGTGTCTTTGTAAGAAGTAAAGTAATGAATCCAAATGCTTAAAGTTGGTATTAAGAAAAAGACAACCACACAGTTCATTTACCTTCAAACATTAGGTTGTTTTTAATGATATATTGATCTTCTTTACCAGTAGGCAAATTAATCACTCTACCAACTTTACTGTCCTGAAATGGCTTAAAAGAAAACATGACACCATCTTTTCTTCTTTTTTTCTTCTTCTTTTTTTTTTTTTTTTGAGACAGAGTCTCACTCTGCCGCCCAGACTGGAGTGCAGTGGCACATTCTTGGCTCACTGCAACCTCTACCTCCTGGGTTCAAGCGATTCTCTTGCCTTAGCCTACCAAGTTGCTGGGATTACAGGTATGTGCCACCATGCCCAGCTAATTTTTGTATTTTTAGTAGAAACGGGTTTCACCATGTTGGCCAGGCTGGTCTCAAACTCCTGACCTCAGGTGAGCCTCCCACCTTGGCCTCCCAAAATGTTGGGATTACAGGCATGAGCCACCACACTCAGCTATTCTTTCCTTTAGCTATGAGAGCTGAAGAACTTAGACACATTTTACATGTATTATTTTAAAATCTGATGGAATCCCAAACTGAGATGTATTAAAATACAATTTTCGGCCAGGTGCAGTGGCTCACGCCTGTAATCCCAGCACTTTGGGAGGAGGGCGAAGAGGGTGGATCACGAGGTCAAGAGATCGAGACCATCCTGACCAACATGGTGAAACTCTGTCTCTGCTAAAAATACAAAAATTAGCTGAGCATGGTGGCGTGAGCCTGTAGTCGTAGCTACTGGGGAGTCTGAGGCAGGAAAATAGCCTGAACCCGGGAGACAGAGGTTGCAGAGCTGAGATCACACCACTGCACTCCAGCCTGGCAATAGACCGAGACTCCATCTCAAAAAAAAAAAAAAAAGTTATTTCTTTTACTTTTTTTAGTAAATTAATGTATATAAAAGTGTCTTCGTACAAAATATCTCTCAGTTCTGTGTATTTTCAGTCAAAACTTTGAACCTGTAGAATCAATTTAAGTTTTGAAAATTTGTCTGAAACATTTCATAATTTGTTTCCAGCATGAGGTATTCTTTTAAGGATTTAGACCAGTGGTCTAGATTAATACTCTATTTTTACATCTAAACCTTTTATTATAAGTCTTACATAAACCATTTTTGTTACTCTCTTCCACATGTTACTGGATAAACTGTTTAGTAGAAAAATAGGCTTTTTAATCGTGAATATGATGACAATCAGTTATACAGTTATAAAATTAAAAGTTTTAAAAGCAATATTGTATATTTTTATCTATATAAAATAACTAAAATGTATCTAAGAATAATAAAATCACATTAAACCAAATACCCGTTTGTCTGTATTAAGTGCCAAACAAAGGATGCTTAGTGCACCGCTACATTGAGAGATTTATTTCTAGATGATGTGCACATTTAAGGATGTGGATGTGTCTCATTGAGTCTTTTCCTATACCAGGTTTTTCTTATAATACCTGAAGACTTACCAGTATTCTAGTGTATTATGAAGATTTCAATCATTACTATGCACAAACTAGTGGTTTTCGATGTTACTAAATTTTAGGTAAATGCTTTCATGGCTTTTTTCTTCAAAGTGTTACTGCTTACATATATCATGCATAGATTTTTGCTTAAAGTATGATTTATGATGTCCTTATTATCAAAGTTGTATACAATAAATAATAAAATAACAAACATGGATAACATGGCTTAATGTAAATTCTTCTCTCTGGTCCATGTAAAGGAGATTATCATTTATACTATAGTATTATAACTATGTTAGATGAGGGCAATCTACAATGCTTAGTGATATGTTAAGTCAATTCATAAACTTCTTAGACAATTTTGCCCCCAATGTTTGACCTTTATCTGTATATAAAAAACACTCTCAGTAGCTTCATAAATTAAATTACTTCTGAAATGAACTTTTTTTAAGCCCTGTGTTATCAGTGTAGTACTGTATTTTAGATTAAAATCCAAAATCCCATTTTAATAATATTTTACGAATATTTCTGAAGAAATTTGAAATAACCCTTGTTAGCTGTATTTTTTGCTTAGTTTAGAAAAACCATTGCCCAAACTTAGTATATCTGTTTAATAAGTATAAATGATATAGAAGCCTTTGGCCTTAAATTAATGACTGTTGAACATTCATGAAAAATTCTGCAATTAGAATTGATCGAAGAAAAATTTCTGAGAAGTTTTCATTCTCGTGACAGTTATTTTTCTATTAGATTTATATCTCTTCTTTACAATGTGGTATTTTTCTCCACTAGCATATCATAAGTTAGCATCATACTTAATTCTGAACATTTTAGACTAACTCTGAGTCTTTAAGAATTACCTAAAATATTTAGTTTTAACTCTTTGATCTGAAAAAATTCAAGTAAAAATCCAGATAACCTGAGTGCATCTCTGCTTACACTTAGGTGATTTCTGTCACCATGAACGACTCTAGATTGTCCAATTTCACCAGCTCTACCAAACACCGACTCAGGGACATTGGCCACTGACAGGACTGGATGACATCTGTCTAATGTCTTTCACTGTCTGCAGATGACTTTCCGTTTTTACTAAGAAAATTGAGGGTATCATCCTAAGTTTGTCTGTACCTTCACCTCAGCAATTGCTCTATCCTTGGTCTCACCTCAGCGATTCCTCTATCCTTGGACTTACCTACAGTATGTGAGGAGGAGAGGTTCCTGAACTCCAGGGTTAGCCCCCGTCCTTTCTCATTCTCATGCACACAGCTTTGACAACTCCCTTCTGAGAGGCTCTCCTTTTCTGTAGGATTCCCTGTGAATGGGTCCTCCTCCATCCTGGAAAAAAATTACTTGAACCTGCACTTCCTTCTCTATTAAATTACTTCTTTACCTTCTTCCTTTGTAACAGTTTTGATCTCCTGAAATCTGGTTTTGTTTTCCATCCTTCCATTATACTGCTGTGTTCGTTCACTAAACTTCTTACAATAGCCTCATTTTCTATGGCCCTGCAACCAAATTGATTGCACTTTCAATGAACTTTTTTCTTCTCTTCCATGACATTAGTTGTCCTATAAGCTCCTGTTATCTCTTCTCTTTCCTTTGTTAACCACTCATTCCTCCTCCCACCTGGCAGCAGGCTTCATTTTGACCATTTGTGGCTCTTTCTGTATGTACTATCTAAGAAGTGGTAATTCAATGCCTTACCTCTGATTGACATTTGTGGAGCAATTCTTTCCCTTAGAGAGCAGCATAGCATAGCTAAGCTAAACACATAGACGCTGGAGTCAGACTACTAGGTATAAATCCTGGCTTTGCCACAAATAAGATATGTCACTGGGAAGGTTTCTTACTTTCTCTGAGCCTAAGATTCCTTTTCTGTGAAATAAGACTAACAGTACCTGTCTCACTGGATTGCTGGAGGATTCAGTGATTTATATAAAATACTTAGCTGCCAGTAGCCAAAACTGGAATAATTTGAGCAACTAAATAAATGATGATAGCATTAGATTACAGCACAAAGAATATCCAGGAATCCATACTGATATAAATAAAATGGTTGAAAAATAAATGGGGGAGAAGGAGCACATCTTTCCTATAGAAGAATACCAAATAATATTGGTAGCTACTATGTCCTCTGATGCGTGATCTTAGTTCTCCTCCCCTGGAAATACGAGCTAGACTTAATGACTTGCTTTTAAGGAATAGAGTACAGAAAGAGAAGAAAATAACTTTACATTGTTGAACTCTGGCAAGCACTACCTTAACCAAGTGATCAAGGTTAACCACCAATGAAAAGTCATGTTGATACAACATGATTTACCTGATATGATGCTTTGAGAAGTGTAGGTCTCAAAGCTTCCTGATATTCTTAAAAACATATAGCCTTGGTCTAATTATGAGAAAACATCAAACCCAGATTCAGGGACATGCCACAAAATTTCTGAGAGGATTTTTTTTAAAGTGTCACTGTCACAGAAAAAGACTGAATAATTGTCACAGAGCAGAGGAGGCTAAGGAGGCATGATGACTGAATTTAATGTGAGATCTTGGATGGCGTCCTTCATAGAAAAAGGGCATTACTGAGAATCTGCAGAACTCTTTAGTTAATAGTACCGCATCATTGTTAATTTTTTAGTTTTGACCAATGTGCCATGGTTAGATAAAACATTAGAGGTACCTAGCTGAAGAGAATAAAGAAACTCTATAACCTTTTGACTTTTCTGTAAATCTAAAATTATTCCACAATAATTTTTTAATTGCTTTTGTATAAAAATAGTTTTTTATTGCCACATGACAAGTATCTTTATATCTCTCATTACTATTTTCCTATATCTTCACAACCTCTTAGTTGGAGGTAAAACTCTACATTGCCATCAGTCCTCATTACTGATTTGATGAATATCTTTTTATTTTTTAATTTAAGTTCTGGAGTACATGTGCAGAACGTGCAGGTTTGTTACATAGGTATACACGTGCCATGGTTGTGTGCTGCACCCATCAACCTGTGATCTACATTAGATATTTCTCCTAATGGTATCCCTCCCCTAGCCCCCCACTGGTGTGTGATGTTCCCCTCCCTGTGTCCGTGTGTTCTTGTTGTTCAACTCCCACTTATGAGTGAGAACATGCAGTGTTTGGTTTTCTGTTCCTGTGTTAGTTTGCTGAGAATGATGGTTTCCAGCTTCATCCATGTCCCTGCAAAGAACATTAACTCATCCTTTTTTATGGCTGCATAGTATTCCATGCTGCCAGTTTTCCCAACACCATTTAGTAAATCGGGAATCCTTTCCCCATTGCTTATTTTTGTCAGGTTTGTCAAAGATCGGATGGTTGTAGACGTGTGGTGTTACTTCTGAGGTCTCTGTTCTGTTCCATTGGTCTGTATATCTGTTTTGGTACCAGTACCATGCTGTTTTGGTTACTGTATCCTTGTAGTATACCACATTCTCTTTATCCAGTCTGTCGTTGATGGACATTTGGGTTGGTTCCAAGTCTTTGCTATTGTGAATAGTGCTGCAGTAAACATATGTGTGCATATGTCTTTATAGTAGAATGATTTATAATCCTTTGGGTATATACCCAGTAATGGGATTGCTGGGTCAAATGGTATTCCTAGTTCTAGATCCTTGAGGAATTGCCATGCTGTCTTCCACAATGGTTGAACTAATTTACACTCCCACCAACAGTGTAAAAGCATTCCTATTTCTCCACATCCTCTCCAGCATCTGTTGTTTCCTGACTTTTTAATGATTGCCATTCTAACTGGCATGAGATGGTATCTCATTGTGGTTTTGATTTGCATTTCTCTAATGACCAGTGATGATGAGCTTTTTTTCATATGTTTGTTGACAGCATAAATGTCTTCTTTTCAGAAGTGTCTGTTCATATCCTTCGCCCATTTTTTGATGGGGTTTTTTTTTTTTTCTTGTAAATTTGTTTAAGTTCTTTGTAGATTCTGGATATTAGCCCTTTGTCAGATGGATAGATTGCAAAAGTTTTCTCCCATTCTGTACGATGCCTGTTCACTCTGATGATAGTTTCTTTTGCTGTGTAGATGTAGAAGCTCTTTAATTATATCCCATTTGTCAATTCTGGCTTTTGTTACCATTGCTTTTGGTGTTTTAGTCATGAAATCTTTGCCCATGCCTATGTCCTGAATGGTATTGCCTAAGTTTTCTTCTAGGGTTTTTATAGTTTTAGGTCTTACATTTATGTCTTTAATCCGTCTTGAGTTTTTTGTATAAGGTATAAGGAAGGGATCCACTTTCAGTTTTCTGCATATGGCTAGCCAGTTTTCCCAACACCATTTATTAAATAGGGAATCGTTTCCCCATTGCTTATTTTTGTCAGGTTTGTCAAAGATTGGATAGTTGTAGATGTGTGGTGTTACTTCTGAGGCCTCTATTCTGTTCCATTGGTGTATATATCTGTTTTGGTACCAGTACCATGCTGTTTTGGTTACTGTAGCCTTGTAGTATAGTTTGAAGTCAGGTAGCATGATGCCTCCAGTTTTGTGGTTTTTGCTTAGGACTGTCTTGGCTATGTGGGCTCGTTTTTGGTTCCATAGGAAATTTAAAGTAGTTTTTTTCTAATTCTGTGAAGAAATTCACTGGTAGCTTGATGGAGATAACACTTAATCTATAAATTACTTTGGGCAGTATGGCCATTTTCATGATATTGATTATTCCTATCCATGAGCATGGAATGTTTTTCCATTTGTTTGTGTCCTCTCTTATTTCCTTGTGCAGTGGTTTGTAGTTCTCCTTGAAGAGGTTCTTCACATCCCTTGTAAGTTGTGTTCCTAGGTATTTTATTCTCTTTGAAGCAGTTGTGAATGGGAGTTCGCTCATGATTTGGCTCTCTGTTTGTCTGTTATTGGTGTATAGGAATGCTTGTGATTTTTGCACATTGATTTTGTGTCCTGAGACTTTGCTGAAGTTGCTTATCAGCTTAAGGAGATTTTGGGTGAGATGATGGGGTTTTCTAAATATATAATCATGTCGTCTGCAAACAGGGACAGTTTGACTTCCTCTCTTCCTATTTGAATACGCTTTAGTTCTTTATCTTGCCCAATTGCCCTGGACAGAACTTCCAATACTATGTTGAATAGGAGTGTTGAGAGAGGGCATCCTTGTCTAGGCCTGAAATTTTCTTTTTTTATTGTGTCTCAGCCAGCTTTTGATATCAGGATGATGCTGGCCTCATAAAATGAGTTAGGAAGGAGTCCCTCTTTTTCTATTGTTTGGACTCATTTCAAAAGGAATGGTACCAGCTCCTCTTTGTACCTATGGTAGAATTCAGCTGTGAATCCATCCAGTCCTGGACTTTTTTTGGTTGGTAGGCTATTAATTACTGCCTCAATTTCAGAACTTGTTATTGGTCTATTCAGGGATTCAACTTCTTCTTGGTTTAGTCTTGGGAGGGTGTACATATCCAGAAATTTATCTGTTTCTTCTAGATTTTCTATTTTATTTGTGTAGAGGTGTTTATAGTATTCTCTGATGGTAGTTTGTGTTTCTTTGGGATCAGTGGTGATATCCCCTTTATCATTTTTTATTGTGTCTATTTGATTTTTTTCTCTTCTTTATTATTCTGGCTAGTGGTCTATCTATTTTGTTGATCTTTTCAAAAAACCATCTCCTAGCTTCATTGATTTTTAGAAGAGTTTTTCAGGTCTGTATCTCCTTCAGTTCTGCTCTGATCTTAGTTATTTCTTGTCTTCTGCTAGCTTTTTAATTTGTTTGCTCTTGCTTCTCTAGTTCTTTTAATTGTGACGTTAGAGTGTCAATTTTAGATCTTTCCTGCTTTCTCTTGTAGGAACTTAGTGCTATAAATTTCCCTCTACACACTGCTTTAGCTGTGTCCTAGTTATTCTGGTACGTTGTGTCTTTGTTCTCATTGGTTTCAAAGAACTTCTTTATTTCTGCCTTAATTTCATTATTTACCCAGTAGTCATTCAGGAGCAGGTTGTTCAGTTTCCAGGTAGTTGTGCTGTTTTGATGTGTGAGTTTCTTAATCTGGAGTTCTAATTTGATTGCACTGTGATCTGAGAGACTGTTTGTTATGATTTCCATTCTTTTGCATTTTCTGAGGAGTGTTTTACTTCCAATTATGTGGTCAATTTTAGAATAAGTGTGATATGGTGCTGAGAAGAATGTATATTCTGTTGATTTGGGGTGGAGAGTTTTGTAGGTGTCTATTAGGTTCACTTGGTCCAGAGCTGAGTTCAAGTCCTGAATATCCTTGTTAATTTTCTGTCTCGTTGATCTAACATTGACAATGGGGTGTTAGTCTCCCACTATTATTGTGTGGGAATCTAGGTCTCTTTGTAGGTCTCTTGCTTTATTAACCTGGGTGCTCCTGTATTGGGTGCATATCTATTTAGGATAGTTAGTTCTTCTTGTTGCATTGATCCCATAGATGCCCTTGTCTCTCTTGATTGTTGGTGGTTTGAAGTCTGTTTCATCAGACTAGGATTGCAACTCCTGCTTTTTTTGCTTTCCATTTGTTTTGTAAATATTACTCCATCCCTTTATTTTGAGCCCATATGTGTCTTTGCATGTGAGATGGGTCTCCTGAATACAGCACACTGATGGTTCTTGACTCTTTATCCAATTTGCCAGCCTGTGTCTTTTAATTGGGGCATTTAGCCCATTTACATTTAAGGTTAATATTGTTATGTCTGAATTTGATCCTGTCATTATGTTGCTAGCTGGTTATTTTGCTCGTTACTTAATGCAATTTCTTCACAGTGTCAATGGTCTTTACAATTTGGTACATTTTTGCAGTGGCTGGTACCAGCTGTTCCTTTCCATTTTTAGTGCTTCCTTTAGGAGTTCTTGTAAGGCAGGCCTGGTGGTGACAAAATCTCTCAGCATTTCCTTGTCTGTAAAGGATTTTATTTCTCCTTTGCTTATGAAGCTTAGTTTGGCTGGATATGAAATTCTGTGTTGAAAATTATTTTCTTCAAGAATGTTGAGTATTGGCCCCCACTCTCTTCTGGCTTGTAGGGTTTCTGTTGAGAGATCCATTGTTGGTCTGATGGCCTTCCCTTTGTGGTTATTCCGACCTTTCTCTCTGGCTGCCCTTAACATTTTTTCCTTCATTTCAACTTTGGTGAATCTGATGATTATGTGTCTTGAGGTTGCTTGTCTTGGGGAGTATGTTCATGGTGTTCTCTGTATTTCCTGAATTTGAATATTGGCCTTTCTTGCTAGGTTGAGGAAGTTCTCCTGGATAATATCCTGAAGAGTGTTTTCCAACTTGGTTCCATTCTCCCTGTCACTTTCAGGTACACCAATCAAATGTAGATTTGGTCTTTTCACGTATTTCTTGGAGGCTTTATTCATTCCTTTTCATTCTTTTTTCTCTTGTCTTCGTGCTTTATTTCATTAAGTTTATCTTCAATCTCTGATATCCTTACTTCTGCTTGATCAATTCAGCTATTGATACTTTTGTATGCTTCATGAAGTTTTCGTGTTGTTTTTCATCTCCATCAGGTCGTTTATATTCTTCTCTAAACTGGTTATTCTAGTTAGCAATTTGTCTTTTTTCAAGGTTCTTAGTTTCCTTGCATTGGGTTAGAACATGCTCCTTTAGCTCAGAGGAGTTTGTTATTACCCACCTTCTGAAGCTTACTTCTGTCAATTCGTCAAACTCATTCTCCATCCAGTTTTGTTCCCTTTCTGGCAAGGAGTTGTGACCCTTTGGAATAGAAGAGGTGTTCTGGTTTTTGGAATTTTCAGCCTTTTTGCACTGGTTTCTCCCCATCTTCATGGATTTATCTACCTTTGGTCTTTGATGTTGGTGGCCTTCGGATGGGGTTTCTTTGCGTACATCCTTTTTGATGACGTTGATGCTCTTCCTTTCTGTTTGTTAGTTTTCTTTCCAACAGTCAGACCCCTTTGCTAGAGGTTGGTTGGAGTTTGCTGGAAGTCCGCTCCATACCCTGTTTGCCTGAGTATCACCAGCAGAGGCTGCAGAACAGCAAAGATTGCTGCCTGTTCCTTCCTCTGGAAGCTTCACCCCAGAGGGGTACCCACCAGATGCCAGCCAGAGCTCTCCTGTGTGAGGTGTCTGTTGACCCCTGCTGGAAGGTGTCTCCCCGTCAGGAGGCACGGGGGTCAGTGACCCACTTGAGGAGGCAGTCTGTAGCTTAGCAGAGCTCAAGTGCTGTGCTGGGAGAGCTGCTGCTCTCTTCAGAGCTGGCAGGCAGGAATGTTTAAGTCTGTTGAAGCTGCACCCACAGCCACCCCTTCCCCCAGGTGCTCTGTCCCAGGGAGATGGGGGTTTTGGAGATGGGGGTTTTATCTATAAGCCCCTGACTGGGGCTGCTGCCTTTCTTTCAGAGATGCCTTGCCCAGAGAGGAGGAATCTAGAGAGGCAGTCTGGCTACAGTGGCTTTGCTGAGCTGTGGAGGGCTCTACCCAGTTGGAACTTCCCCATGGCTTTCTTTACACTGTGAGGGGAAAACCACCTACTCAAGCCTCAGTAATGGTGGACACCCCTTCCCTAACCAAGCTTGAGCATCCTGGGTCGACTTCAGATTGCTGTGCTGGCAGCAAGAATTTCAAGCCAGTGGATCTTAGCTTGCTGGGTTCTGTGGGGGTGGGATCCGCTGAGCTAGACCACTTGGCTCCCTGGCTTCAGCCCCCTTTCCAGGGGAGTGAATGGTTCTGTCTTGCTGATGTTCCAGGTGCCACTGGGGGATGAAAAAAAAAAAATCTCCTGCAGCTAGCTCAGTGTCTGCCCTAAAGGCCGCTCAGTTTTGTGCTTGAAACCCAGGGCCCTAGTGGTGTAGACACCCAGGGGAATCTCCAGATCTGTGGGTTGTGAAGACCATGGGAAAAGTGTAGTCTCTGGGCTGGAGTGCACTGTTCCTCATGGCACAGTCCCACACAGCTTCCCTTGGTGAGGGGAGGGAGTTCCTGGACCCCTTGCATTTTCTGGGTGAGGTGATGCCCCACCTTGTTTTGGCTCGCCTTCCATGGACTACACCCACTTTTTAACCTCCTAAAATGTTCCTTTCTTCTTTTATCTCCTAACATCATCCTTATCGATGGCCCTTCTTGCTTTTTTCTCATAGCTTCTACACATCAACTATAATAACCTATTTTTCTGTTCCAGCTAAGTACAGCCACACCTCAGACTTCGAGCATTTGTAACTGCCTTACCTCTGTCAACTTAGTATCTCCTTTTCCAATCTTTTCTTCCTTATTCAACTAGGTCTGCACCCCTCTTGTTCTCTTTGAGTATACATTTTTTTTTTTCATAGTCTAGCAACCTGGACCTCAGTTTTAGGATTTCAGAAATATTTTTGTTTATATTCTGAATTTTCTCACTTATTAGTAACTGCTGATCCAGTCCATGGCCCTGGCCAAAAATACTGTGTTTTCCTGATATGCAGTCTTGCTAGTCACAAAACAGAAATAACTGGCTCCACCACAGAGTCTTATCCTGTCAGTGGCAGAGACTGACAGTTGCCTACAGAGATATCTTCCCTTCCTTAGTAAGAGAGCCCTGACTTTTCACTGGTTACATTGAGGAAATAAAAGACCACATTTTCCAGCCTCCTTTGTAGATAGGCATAACTAACATAACTTCTGCCCAAATATATGAAAGCAAAAATATTGTATAATACTTCCAGGAAGGCTGCTTAAAGGGACTTAATACAACTAAAATGAGCAATTTCTGCTTTTCCTCTTTGTAACCAACACATATGTATCTAGAGAGCCACCAGCCACTTTGAACCGTGATGACAGAAGCCATCAACTAGGATGGTGAAGAAAAAATAGAATGAGCCAGGTTTCTCATGACTTGGAACTACCAGACAGTCAATCCCTGGTCTGCCTACTACCTCTGTGCTTCCTGTACATAAGAGATAAACACAGCCTCTGCCGCACCACCACCCCTAAGTATTTTCATCTTCTCACTCTAGAATGACATTATCTCCAACTTGACTGAAAACAGTCTGAAATACTCTTCAGTTTTCTACTTTATGCCTTTTGTGTTCCTTTCTATCAACTATCTCCTCAGATTTTCCTTACCTCTTTTTGTTGCATCTTCTACCATTAAATACATGAGTTTCTTTCTCTTTTTTTTCCTAAAATATGTTCTTATTATGGTTTTCTTCTTCTATAATGGCAAAATATCTCCAGTTTTTTTTTTCTGTTTTTTAATTGATATATAATAGATGCAAACATTTTCAAGGTTCATGTAATAATTCGATGCATTCATATAATCAAATCAGGATAATTGAGACATCCATCATCTCAAATATGTATCTACTCTTTATGCTAGGAACATTCAAATTGTTCTCTTCTTGCTATTTTGAAATGTATAATAGTGTTAACTATATTCACCCTACTGATCTATCAAACACCAGGTCTTCCAACCCTCTTCTAAAAGCGAAATACAACTACCACTAGATTTTTCTTTCTTTTTTAAGTTGCTATACATTTGAAAGAGCAGCTGGCTAAGACACTTTCTTTACTTCCTTACTTCTTTACCAACCTCTGTTTCTTAAACCTTCACAGTCTGAATTTATTCCCAATTTTCTAGGTACAAATGGTCTATTAAGTCAAGAAATCTTCATTCCTTGAGACTTTCTTACTTTGGCTTCTATAACATTGTACTCTCCTTTTTCCTGATTTCTGATTTACTTTTGACCCTCTTTCTATAATTCTTGAAAATCATTAGTATAATCTTAAAATGCAATTATTAGAGTAAGGAGACCTGCCCCAGACTACACCATGACCCTGACTGCGCTTCTGACTCTCACCTGAAAAGCAAAACTGCCTCCGTTAGGTGAACTGCCCTTCTCTTCTAATCTCCTAGTAGACCTTTAAGATATCAAAACTTTCTAGATAAAGTTGGCCCCAGTAGCTCTCCTATGCTGTTGAGTTTAGGCTTAAAATCCCATCCTAGGCACAGCCAGTCCTGCCTCCAGTTCTCACCCCCACCTACAACCCCACCACCACCATCTTGGGCAGATCCTCAGACCCTGGGGGTCAGTTTCTGACACTAGTCCCTCCATCTCCAGCAAAATTTCTCAAGGGGTAAGATGGACCGAACTCTATGGGTGATATCTAAAGTATACAGTCAAGCATGAAACAACTCATATGTTAAAAAGAACAACCAATATTGTGGAGAAACAACTTGATACATATAAGAATCTTATAATTCACACATTGTAAGAACCAGTGATTAATATACTGAAAAAGAGAAGAGTGATCTGTGATATGATTACATCCTTCAAATAACTGATATTCTAGCATGGAAAGTGAAGATTCTCATTTGGGGCCCAGAAATTAAACCAGGATCATTGATAAAAGTTAACAGACCTTTACCTTAATGTAAAGAAAACTATCATTGAGAGATGACTGGAGATGAAATAACCTGCTTTATAATGTAATGATCTTATTTCTAGAAATGATCACTTAGAATTAATAAGAAAATAATTCAAAATTCTAATGTGTGTTATACTTTATCACTACTAAGTATCCTTCTACTTCTGAGAATATACAGTTGCATTAACTTGCATCTTAGATGTGATCTTTGAGATAATGTATTTTATGCCCCCAACATTATGTTTGAAAAATACAAGGCTTAGAGACTGTTTTGTGCAAGGATCATTGTCTGTGATAAAATTATCTCATTAATTCTTAGCTTGGGTCTTAGTATTCATTCCACAGCACAAGAAGTTGGCTTTATTCTTAAGGAAAACAACATATTCACACAATTTTATTTTTAGCCTTGATAAGTAAAATATTTGTTTTCCTTTTGTGCAGAATTATGGTTTCACCCTCCTTTCAGGTAAAGCTGGGCGTCCCAATGCTTGTGAGATGTCTACAAATTTATCTTCAACTCTATTTTCCCACAGTCCTATATGGTTACTTAATATTTTTTACTAAAAGGTTAATGTCCTTTAAACATTTTTAAACTACATATTTCCTGACATCTTACAGTATCGAAATCTAACTTGGGGACTTCGGCGTAAAGATTAGACACTGTGACTAAAATTTGTGTTTCAGAATTACGTTAGCTTAAATTCTTTTTTCAAGTGTTAATTTCTACTGTCTTTGAAGACATTTGTATTCCTCCTTATGGAATCGACTGATATGTAGAAAATTCAGACTATCTTTGAATAGGAAGATTCACTGCAAATAGAAGAGAATAGAAAATCTTACCTTACTGTGAAGAGCTGTGGAGATTTTACCCTACTTTGAAGATAGCAAGTTAGCCAGTCACAGTTTGATGGATGCTGGCAAAATGACATGAGACTCTGGTATCAGAGGCAGGAGAAGTTTATTACTCACAGCAATAGGATTTGTGTTGATTCCCCACAAGGCAACACAAAGAGAGCCAGGTGGCATCTACACATGCAATTCCAGGAGAGGAACCCTGAGGTTAGGGTTTTGTAATGGGCAGAATGCATACCTGATCCTTTGCTCTAAAGAGGGATACCATCTCTGTCTTTTAAGGCTGCTTACTATACAGATATCCTTGAAAAGTTTGCTCAGATAAAAAGCAGTCCCACTGCTCACAGGATGTGCAGAAACACAAGAGATTCATGGGGAATTGTCTCCATCTCTAATCATGGCTGGCTCTGCCTGCTCTTTCAACCTAGATTGCCGGCCTATCCTGCTCTCTTGACTGCATCCCAGTCTAGGCTGCAGAGGCAACTGTTATTTGAGATAAATAGCATGGCACATCTGATAAAATTCTCTATTCTCAAATTACACCACTCTTACTCCCCATGGAAAAACCTTTGAAACCCTGACTTGAACACTTTGCCCCAAGTCTTTATAAAAGGGAATATGCTGTGATATTTAAGATTTGGGGAAGGATATGCTGGGTTTGAATTCAGGCTCTGCTCCCTTGCTAGATATGTGATTAGGGAGTTTAATTAACTGTTCTGTGCCTTTATTTCTTCTTCTGTAAAAAGAAGATAACAAAATGGCCCTACTTTATAGAATCTTTATGGGAGCCAAATAAGATAATGCATTCAACTTGCTCAGCACAATGACTGGTACATGATAATTGGTGCTAAAGAATTGTGAACTCCTATTATTCGGCAAGTCTGTATTAGAGTGAAGCCAAACTGGTATAATGAAATACCAAAAAATGCATTCTTTAAACATTAGGTGTTTATTTGTTTAATGTAGGTGGCTCTGCTCCACAAAGCAAACTCAGGTGATGAGGCAACTCTTTCATTGTCAATATGGTTCCAACACTGCCTTTTCTAATCAGGAGGAAGGAATGGGAGGGATATGTGCAGGCCACGGAGCTGTGAGAGAACAAGTAAGAAGTTGGTACATATCACTTCTGCTGTACCCATGAACATAGTCCCGTGGTTGTACATAGCTACAACTGTAGGCCTGACTACCATCTGTTTATGGGAAAAAAAGGAAACAGACTTTGGTGGAGAATTTAAAGGGCCCTCAAAACTAAATAGCACCCCTCTTTTTTATTTGAATTTTGAAGCTTTTCAGAAATAACTTGACAAAGCATAAACAGATAAAGAAGGGGGAGAAAAAAGTAATCATTCTTTTAAAAGCATGTCATCATTATTAAACATGTCACCACAACTTAGCCTGAGAGCCAAAGGAGGATGGCCCACCCCATTCCCCCCGCTCCAATCTAAACCTAAGAACAGACTATTCTGGGATACTCTAACTGGGAAGAGCCAACCTACGTTCCATGTCAATGACTCCTACAATTCTAGATAGACAAAAATGGAAAAAGGACCAAGTTCTTCATGACCGGTACTATTGATAAATTTACTTCACATATTTGAGGAGTGTGGACAGTGGCTGCCGCCCACTTTGCCCTTCTACCATGGGGAGAATTAAGTGATGATGAGAAGGGATATTTCCCTAGACCCCTTCATGGGAGTTGTGAAGGGGAGGCTCGTTTACTCAGCCCGCAGCTCTGAACGTTTCACAGAAGGGGGAGCACGCAGATCAGCAGGTGCAGGAGCAGGGGTGAACGAATGCTGGAACCGGCCAGTTGCTCCTTTCCGGCAGAAGCAGGTTCTGTGCAGGCCCTGCAGCAGTGTCTAAGTGTGTTACAATGCTCTTTTAGCTCTGCCATCTGGGAGGGGACATCCGTGACCCCAGGACCCCAGAGGGCATGTGTCACAATCCGTGCTCTTTTAGAATTTGCCATCCGTGGACAGCTAAGCGTTAACCAGCTCAGTGGAGGATCAGAGTGGCAGCCTTTTACACCCTGCCCTCTTGGTGCCCATGTTCTTGTCTGATATCCAGGAATAATCAGGTCACACAAATGAATTGAAGGGCGGTGTATATGGAGGATTTTAGTGAGTGGAGGAAGTGGCTCTCAGTGGGCAGGGGAGCTAAAATGGGAATGGAGTGGAAAGATAATCTTCCCCGGGAGTTCCACCACCCCGGCCAAACCCTTCTCTAAAGTCCCTCCGTCAAGCCGTTTATCTGACATGCAGCTGCTGCTTCTCTTCTTTCCTTTTCTGCTGCTCCTCTCTGCTCTCCTGCCAGTGGAGCTTGGGGATTTTATGGGTACAGGGTAGGGGGTGGGGCAGGCCATGGTGGTTTTGGAAAAGGCAACATTCGGGTGGGAAAACAAGGATGTGAAGTTCTCATTTAGGGCTGTGGGTTCAGGCTTGAGGAACCCTTGCCAGGGACCCCACCCTTTTCTACTTAGTATTTCTCTGCCTCCTGTCCTTTTTAATGAGTCAAAAGGCTAAGAAAATTCATCCTTCATGGAAACCTCATAATAGTAAAAATATTTTTCTATCAAAAACATCACCTCTGCCACCACCACCATCATCATCATAATTATAAGGCAAATTTATAGTTTTACCCATTGAGTAAAAACTTTTCCTAAGGGTTCTTTACACTGCCCATTATTCTATTGGTGCAGAAGTAAGTCAGCGTTCAGACTTAAAATATACTTGTCCTTTCTGGCAAAATTCTGTATAATTTAATTTGCTTACTTCTTGTTTACACTTCCAGGAAGCACAGAATTCAGGTTTTTTACTTACATGCAACAGCTTCCTTCTGCCTTTATTTCAGGCAAAAGTATGTGTGTTTCTGCCTTACTGCTATTCCTACTTCATTTGTTACATCCCTCTTGATATCACATCCTTTTTTTAAAGTTTTAATGTAAGCTGCCACGTATTCTTTTATGGTAGGATTTAAATTATTCAAATAAGGATGCAGAAAGTAAATACAATGACGTAGAATATTGGAAGTGAACTATGCTATTCATGAGTACCGTTAGATAAAATGTTGGCAAATAAAACTTTGCAGTTTTTACAGGAGATGAATTGGCTCAGTGTAGAAGTAGTGCCTCGGTAAAGGGATGATGGCTATGAATAGTGGTTTCAATCCTGTCTTTCCAGAGGCTGTCACTTAACTTATGGTTATTTGCAATGGCTATGAAATTCTTTGCTTTTTGCCCTCTTTCATGTTCCCAGACACGATTGTCTTAAATCATCTGTTATTTCCTATCCTACATATTATCTGTTTTCCTTGCTGGACCAGAGTAAACCAAAGTGGCCCCAATTGGAAATTCTTGAGAGAGTTCACTGGGTGAATCCACGTGAAGTATCCTCTTAATACCTTTATAAAAATAAATAGGTGAGACTGTGGGGAGCTTGTAAGTCCTTCCTTTCATAGGTGGGGTCATATTAAAACTGAGTCATTAATACCAATTCTCACAGGATGATGAGAAAACCCAAGTTATACACTTAGAGCTGAGGAAACGAAGACCAAAGAAGTAAAGTAGCCTGTTCATGTCACACAGGTAGTGGCCGAGACAGATCTATGCTTTGCACCTGCTAATTAAGAGCTTTTCCAGAGAGTAGACCTAAAAGCATCATGTGTGTGCTTTGCTCTGTTTTTCTGCCAGTTGCTTAATTCAGGTTATTTCATTTACTCACTATATCCACATAGGGTTAATACAAGTACCCTAGTCTTACACATGATTAAGTTATAAATTTTTTTTTAAAAGAAATCTTATGTTTAAAAGGCAGTTTTTCAAAAGAGCCATGAAGATGACTAAGATAGCTGAGGTAGACAGAAGACGTACTTAGCATGTGTGATTAAGTTAAGGACATCAAGATGGGGAGGTGCTAATATAATCACAAGGGTCCTTCTAAGAGGAGGGTGGAGGAGGGGATGTGATAACAGAAGAAGAGGTCAGAGAGAGAGATTCGAAGATGCTATGATGATGGCCTTGAAGATAAAGGGTCACAAGCCAAGGAATGCAGGCTGCCCCTAAAAGCTACAAAAGGCAAGGAAACTAAAAATTCTCCCTTAGTGCCACCGGAAAGAACACAGCTCTATCAGCACCTTGATTTTAGTACTGTTAAGATAATACATTTGTGTTTTTTAAGCCACTAAGTTGTGGTAAGTTGTTACAGCAGCAATGGGACACTAATACAATAGTTACAGATCTTAATGAAGCCAAGAGATGCATTTACTCCTCCATTGCTAGAGAAAAATAGGAGAGCTGTTTTCTATACTTCTCCCTGGCTTTGATAACTTCTGCAGGGAAGGACAGGAAGGTTTGGCAGCACTTCCTGTCCCTCCTCTCCACTCTCAGATGCCTTGGGACCTACAAAAGAACCTCCACTTGACGAGGCTGACAGTCATGCCTTCTGGGCCCCAGCCTTGCCTTGGCATTGCAAAGAAATGTGGAAGAATAGCCAACTGACAGTTTCATTGCAGCCTTGCCTTGAACAGATGTTTAGCTCATGTCAGAAGCCAGGAAATGCATTGCGTACAGCCCCACATGTGTTTCTGCAAAAGGGTCCTGATAAATGTCTGGTCTTTGCAAATAATCCTACAAATTGGCCTGATTCCTGGAAGAAAAATGGCTGTATTACAGTGGGTGAGACATTATATAAACAATGTCAGTTACACATCTTTAAGTGTTAGTTCTGCATTTAAAATTAACAAAGCTATTTTGGGGACACTTTTTACAGCTATATATCTTAAGATGTTTGTATATAAAAAAAAAAAACAAGTTTTTATCTATATCATCATATTATTATCCAGTAAGGTATAAGAAAAGACTATTAAAAGAGAAAAGTGACCCAAAACTGTCACAAAAGCTCTTCTTTCCTGGATATAGTGCAGCATATATTTGTTCAGAACTTTATTGCACAGAAATTTTATATCCATTATCAGAACTGATTCTGACTAGTACACTAGAAGGTGAGTTGTTATGAAAAAGGGTGACTCCAATAGTATTAAATACCACACAGCTAATAACTAATGATATCTTTTTTTTTTTTTTAATGGAGTTTTGCTCTTGTTGCTCAGGCTGGGGTGCAAGGGTGCAATCTCAGCTAACCAAAACCTCCACCTCTCGAGTTCAAGCAATTCTCCTGCCTCAGCCTCCCAAGTAGCTAGGATTACTCAAGTCATCTGATTTCCAAGTTCAAACGTTTAAAAATATCTCATAGTGAGCATTTTTTTCATCCGTCTGTTGGCTGCATAAATGTCTTCTTTTGAGAACTGTCTGTTCATATCCTTTGCCCACTTTTTGATGGGGTTGCTTTTTTTTTATAAATTTGTTTGAGTTCTTTGTAAATTCTGGATATTAGCCCTTTGTCAGATGAGTAGATTGCAAAAACTTTCTCCCATTCTGTAGGTTGCCTGTTCACTCTGATGGTAGTTTCTTTTGCTGTGCAGAAGCTCTTTAGTTTAATTAGATCCCATTTGTCAATT
The DNA here is from genome assembly GCF_007565055.1 of Rhinopithecus roxellana. NCBI lineage: Eukaryota > Metazoa > Chordata > Mammalia > Primates > Cercopithecidae > Rhinopithecus > Rhinopithecus roxellana. The sequence goes on from NC_044554.1 coordinate 143,295,299, forward strand.
TTGGCTTTTGTTGTCATTGCTTTTGTTGTTTTAGACATGAAGTCCTTGCCCATGCCTATGTCCTGAGTGGTATTGCTTAGGTTTTCTTCTAGGATTTTTATGGTTTTAGGTCTAATATTTAAGTCTTTAATCCATCTTGAATTAATTTTTGTATAATGTGTAAGGAAGGGATCCAGTTTCAGCTTTCTACCTATGGCTAGCCAGTTTTCCCAGCACCATTTATTAAATAGGGAATCCTTTCCCCATTGCTTGTTTTTGTCAGGTTTGTCAAAGATCAGATGGTTGTAGATGTGTAATATTATTTCTGAGGACTCTGTTCTGTTCCATTGGTCTATAGCTCTGTTTTGGTACTGGTACCATGCTGTTTTGGTTACTGTAGCCTTGTAGTATAGTTTGAAGTCAGGTAGCGTGATGCCTCCAGCTTTGTTCTTTTGGCTTAGGATTGACTTGGCAATGTGGGCTCTTTTTTGGTTCCATATGAACTTTAAAGTAGTTTTTTCCAATTCTGTGAAGAAAGTCATTGGTAGCTTGATAGGGATGACATTGAATCTATAAATTACCTTGGGCAGTATGGCCATTTTCATGATATCAATTATTCCTATCCATGAGCATTGAATGTTCTTCCATTTGTTTGTGTCTTCTTTTATTTCATTGAGCAGTGGTTTGTAGTTCTCCTTGAAGAGGTCCTTCACATCCCTTGTAAGTTGGATTTCTAGGTATTTCATTCTCTTTGAAGAAAAATGCTTATCATCACTGGTCATCAGAGAAATGCAAATCAAAACCACAATGAGATACCATCTCACACCAGTTAGAATGGCAATCATTAAAAAATCAGGAAACAACAGGTGCTGGAGAGGATGTGGAGAAATAGGAACACTTTTACACTGTTGGTGGGACTGTAAACTAGTTCAATGATTGTAGAAGACAGTGTGGCGATTCCTAAAGGATCTAGAACTAGAAATACCTTTTGACCCAGGGATCCCATTGCTGGGTATATATCCAAAGGATTACAAATCATGCTGCTATAAAGACACATGCACATGTATGTTTACTGTGGCACTATTCACAATAGCAAGGACTTGGAACCAACCCAAATGTCCATAAATGATAGACTGGATTAACAAAATGTGACACATATACACCATGGAATACTATGCAGCCATAAAAAAGGATGCGTTCATGTCCTTTGTAGGGACATGGATGAAGCTGGAAGCTATCGTTCTCAGCAAACTATTGCAAGGACAAGAAAACAAACACTGCATGTTCTCACTCATAGGTGGGAATTGAACAATGAGAACACTTGGACATAGGAAGGGGAACATCACACACTGGGGCCTGTTGTGGGGTGGGGGTAGAGGGGAGGGATAGTATTAGGAAATATACCTAATGTAAATGACGAGTTAATGGGTACAGCACACCAACATGGCACATGTATACATATGTAACAAACCTGCACATTGTGCACATGTACCCTAGAACTTAAAGTATAATAAAAAAAAAATCTCATGGTGGTCTTTGAGAGGATACAATAAGTATTGAACCACTGGTTTAACTACATTCTTCAAGGATATACAATTTCCCTTAGTTTCTATATTCAACTATGGGCTAATCCGAAGAAATAAGGCAGGATTACTGTTGTAGAATCTATTGAGGAGTTATTATTCTCATGGTTGAGGAAATTGAGGCTAGAATGTGAGATAATTAATGCTTATTCTGCCTCAAGTGCCTCTCATTTGTATAGTAAATTAATATAACCAGATTTTAGAATGATTTGGCCATTTGGCTGACCAGTCTTTCAGGATGTTTCTCTCCTTGATTCAAGTGAGATATGAAATTAAATGTCTCTCAATGGACATTTGTGCCATATATTATAGGATATTCAAGATGACTGTTTTTTCCAGAATTCCGTATTTTCTGGAAAAGTATGTGTGCCTCTGCCACTTACAAAATTTACTTTTACATTTGTGTACGTATTGAAGAAAAAGCTTAAATTGCAAATTGGATATTTAAAAAGTTATGAGAATATTTCAGTTTTAAATGAAAGTAACACAAGACTTGGATTATAGACTCCCATATTTTCCTTCAATTTGCAAACTACAGCATTTAAAAATTCATTTCAAAAGTCAAATTACCCAATGAATTTTATAGTATAGAAAGGAAATTTCACTTCTGAGTATCATCCATATGCCTAACTTTTAATAGATAGTAGATTTTTACCAGCCGTTTGGAATTTTGAGAAGGCCATACTTCCATTGTAAACTTGTTTGAAGTGTAGATATATCAGAATATTCTATTCTGGACCGGGGCATGCAAGAACATTGAGTTAATGTCTACTGTTCCTGTAACATTTTTCACTATGACATTTTCTTGGTGATTTTAATCTCGATAGCACATTGAGTTGATATCTTCAGAAACATTCTACAAAATGTTTTTCAGTGTGTGTTTTATAGAATATCAATCACACAAGATGTTAACATGCAGATTTCATTATCAAATAAGTTTGGGAAACACTGGGCAAATAAAAGTTAATCAGGTTCCTTTACTACAGGTCTCTAATGTATTAATATGTGTTGTAATTTTCCAAAATATGGAACTTGGTATGCAATATTTTTCAAACTCATTTGACACTGAAACCATTTGCAGAGCTTATCACATGGTGCTAGCATTCCAAGGAAAATACTTAAATAAAACCTGACTTATGATAAAAGATCTCAGGCTCTTTTCTTGTATGGTCCCTGTGGCCCAGAGTTCTTATTTAAGGTAGTCCTTGGAATACAAATAATGCATCTGTCCACGTTAAACTTATCTGACATTTCTCTGCCTAAGCAGACAGATTTATAAAAATTTCCTATACTCTTCTACCCCGTCCCCCAATCTAGCTTTTCACTATGTGGAAGAGTTTAATGTTATCTCCACACCTGAAGTATATAATCTTTATAAGTGATATGGTCATTTCTCCATATCACTTATAAAGGTAAGTGATATGGTTATTTCTCCATATCACTTATAAAGATATTCTTAAATTTTCTTTCACTCAAACTTGACTATCAGATAACTCTTTGTGGTTCAGCCCTATCATTTGGGTCATCTGCAGAAAGTGTTTCACTGAGGTTTGTTGTGTTGTTTTTATCTTAGTTTCCTTATAAGACATATTACTCTATTTACTCTAGGGTACATAGTTAAACCTCTTAGAAAAGATCCATATGCCTTTTATTTAAGTGTTAGAACTAAGAAAACAGCCTATTTTTCCCTAACAAATTGTAAATGATTCCCTTTTTATTTTGAACACCAGGAAGCTCAAAACCAGATCAGGAGACAACTAGAATAATGGATTATGTCCTTACAAGTCTGCACAATTTTTTTATTATTTCACCTCTCACTAGCTTGTGTTAACCTGCTACTCTCCATTTTTTCTGCTGTTATTTTGCATTTAGATCTTCTGTTCATGCTACATACAATTTTTTAAATATATTCTTGTTCTAATCAAATTCAAGTCCTTCTCCACCCCTTCTGCCCCCAACACACACACACACTTGTTGAGAATGATTTTGAAAAAAAGAACAAACCAAAAAATGTCAAGAAAGGAAGAAAAATCATTCTGGTCACAACCCTGACTGCTAGAAGCTGTGATACTAGATATAACTGATGCTGAGAGAGCATTTAACATTCATAGTCAATTTGGAATTCCTGTCAATAAAGTTCATAGTAGCTGATTCTTTTTCTGATTTTATAATGGTGGCAATATACCCATTAAAGGATCTAGAGCCTCCAATTCTCCTTAATTGCTTTAGTTAAAAATCCATGAGTATTTAAAGCTTGACACAAGCCATCAATACAGTTATGAATGGTACAAGCTGACTTTATGAGGCAATCATAGCATATCCTCACCACTTAAAGGGAATGCCCCTTTCATCTCTATGTAGAGCAAGGGCTTTCATCCTCAGCACTATTTGTGCTAGAGAAGTCTTCTGTGTAGAGAAGTCTGTCCTGTGCATTGTAGGATGTTCAGCAGCATTCCTGACTTCTACACCTATAGATATCAGTAACACGCCCACCTTCAGGTGTAATAATCAAAAAATGTCTCCAGACATTGTTGAATGCTCCCTTGGAATTGAGAGGAAATCACCCTTAGTTGAGAGCCACTACTAGAAGAAGGAGCACTTCCAAAAGGATAGAGTTTGCTGTGTTGGAGAAAGTCCAGGAAATGGACTGAAGTGGTAGTTTTCTGAGAAGTCCTGTGTCACATCTGTGTCTTTCTCTTTTCCAACTGCCCCCATGAAATTAGTAAATGGCTGCTTACTCTGTAGAGTTGATCACCTGGCAGAACATGGCAGTTAGAAGGAAGCCACTTATTCATGCTGAGTCCAGAGAAGAGAGGCCTTTGATGCAATAAATTATATGCAGTGAATAAGAGTTTATAGTATGTTGATGACCAAACAGTGGTAGGATTGGTAATATTATGTAATCAAAAATTGTTCATCTTTTTTGTTTCAGCTTACAGAAATAATATGTGTCCACTGTACAAAGTCAAGCTTTAATAAACGTTCAAAAAAATCTACAAAAGCAGCACTTGCTAGTGCGAAAATTTCAGAGTAAAGGAATGCGTGAAATAAAAAGCAAGGCCAGGCATAGCAGCTCACACCTGTAATCCCAGCACTTTGGGAGGCCGAGGCAGATGGATCACTTGAGGTCAGGAGTTTGAGACCAGCCTAGTCAACATGGTGAAACCCTGTCTCTACTAAAAATACAAAAAATTAGCCCAGTGTGATGGCACATGCTTGTAATCCCAGCTACTTGGGAGGCTGAGGCGGGAGGTTCGGTTGAACCCAGGAGACAGATGTTGCAGTGAGCCGGGATTGTACCACTGCTCCAGAGTGAGACTCCATCTCAAAAATAAATAAATAAATAAAGCGAAAGTACCATCTCCCTAAGCCAGGCTTCAAAGGTAGCCATTTTTAATGACCTATGACTGATGTATTAATATATACTTTCATATGCTATTTGTAAGCAATCATTTCAATGCAGTGTGTGTGTGTGTGTGCATGCGTGTGTGTGTAGCTTTTTCACTGTTAAGGTGTTGATTGCATGACTGTATATGTAATTCAGTTGTTTTACAAGAATATGGATAGTGATTTAATGTATTCCTACAACACAAATTATCCAATCTCTTCCCCATTAATGATAATTTAGGCTGTTTACATTTTTTTACTATTTGACAATGCAGAAATAATTATCTTTGTGCATCTTTGTGCACTTTTGGAGACATTTTGGTTCATTAAATTCTTAGTATTGGCATATCAGCAACAAAGGATTTGTACATTTAAAATGTCCAAAAAGTAACTGCCAATTGGTCTCCAGACAGTTTAGATTGTAACAAAGCAAACTCCCACTACAGTGCTTAAAAATTCATCAAGTAGTGATGATTGCTCTATAATTTTTACCATTATGATAGAAGACTGAGATCTTTTTTAAACATATTTTACAAATTAAATAATAATTACAGTCTCAGAGAGGTTATTATTTGCCCAAGTTCATAGGAATAATGAGTAGCAGAGCTGAATCACAATCCTGGGCTGTTTCACTCCCAAGTATGCGCTTTTCTTTTCCCCAGTGATTCCCAAGCCAGCAGATCATTGGAAACACACACAGAGCTTTAAAAAACACAGCTTTGCTCCAGCAGAGATCCATCTGCATTTTTTAAGTTCCTCGGTTGACTCAGATATCAGCTCTATCTCTAATTAGATATAAGAAAATGTTATAAAGTTAACATACTCAGTAAAGCATGCTGACCGGCTGGAAATTTAACCTGCATGTATCTCTTCTGTGGGTGCCCTTCACAGAGGGGCAGGAGGAGTGACCCCTGTGGCTCTTTAGCCAGGTATGGAAGAGAAACTTTCTCCTTCTAGGAGGTGGAAGGGCTAGTCTTTTCTATGTCTAAGGTCCAACCTCTTCCTAATGGGACAGTGGGAATGGAGTAACCTCATCATGGAGTGAATCCATCAGTGGAAGGCTGCCCTGGCCAGGCAGAAAGCTGAACATATGTGGGACTGCAATGGCAGTGAACCAGTGTGAGCAGAGCCTGACATGAGGAGTAGCACGGGGTCTGCAGTAGCCACCAGTTTGGAAGCCAACCCTAGGCCTCCAACCTCACCATCTGCCAGAGGCAAGGCTTGAGCCTTCCGAATTATTGAATGACCAGAGAGAGAAAGTAACCTGGACTTTCTGCCATCTGATGGTTGGCAGCTGGGCCCAGTTCTAATTTGACTTGGGAAATAAAGAAATGTGGCATTATTCACAACTTTAGATCATAGAGCAGTTTATACTGGCTACCTATACAATAGTAAACATGTATTTTTCCTATACCCTAGTATAGGAAACTATATTAAGTTCAGTAAGTTTATAGTAAGTAAATATAGTAAGTTTAGTAAATATAGTAAGTTTATAGTAAAAATAACTTTTATTTTTCTACTTTAATTATTCCATCTTTTTCAAAGGAAAAGTAACTTTCAAGGTCCCTCCAGTACTTTATAGGAACAGAGGTGTGGTGGAATCTGTGATTTGGCTTGCCAGTGTGATCTTGCAGTCTCTCACTCTTTTCTATTTTGCATGTGTTTGTAAATTTTGGACAACCAAATATTTTATTTAAAATATTAGGTTATATATATAACGGAACATTTTTATATCCTCACATGTAGGCTAATCCCCAAATATATATGTTTTTCCAGCTCTGGGGTATAATTATTGAGGTATAATTAACAAATAAAAATTGTATATATTTAAGGAGTACAATATGAGGTTTTCATATATGTGTGCAATGTGAAATAATTACAGCATTCAAGTTAATGCAGTCTCTTGAGTGCACCAAGAAAAGCAAAAGTACTATCTCCCCAAATCACTTGCCAGAGGTAGTTTTTGAAATAAGTTGAATTGTAGATCACGTTTTATCTTTGTGAGTTGTCCTATAAGATACTCCCACACCCAGCCTGTCTATATTCAGATAGTGTTTACTAGAATGTAGTTGGACGACCTCTACTTCAACACTCGAGTGAGGTGGCTAGGAGCAGTGGGCATGGCCCAGGAGTTACCCCTTGGCACTCCCAGGCAGAGCCCACTTCTGCAGACCGTGCTGGTTCCGAATAATGGGTTAATTTATACACAATGTTCAGGCAAACATTGAGGCAGAGAATACCAATGTCAAAGAATAGGCCCAAGTGCCAACCAAGGGGCACACCCCTTCAGTAGGCTCAGTTTCGAGATTGGAGGTAGAATTGCATAAGAATTCAGTCACTGTTTATTAACATAGCTCTGTGCAACTCTGGCATCTGCTGGCCAGAGACCCTCTGGTTTTTACGTTTACCCTCAGCAGGACAACCCAGACTGTATGGATTGTGTTACACTAGAAAAAAAACCTTGTATTCTCTACAATGTGAGAAAAGAAGTTAGAGATCTTCTCATCTTCACTCCTTCTTTATACAAATGACAGTACTGAAGCTCAAGAGGTAAACCAACTTTCCCAATCCAGCATTGCTAGTCATAAACAAATCCCCACATATTTTGATAAGAATAAAATCCATTTTATTCGCAATCTCAAATATTAGGGCTTTATTACCATGGAATGAAAACCATTTCGGTACTTCTTGATCTTGAATATGTGTGGGAATCCTTGAAGGATCTTGTCACAATGCAGACTCTGATTCTGTAGGTCTGGGTAGGGCTTGAGATTCTGCACTGTTAACAAGCTCCCAGGTGGTGACCCAACTACTAGCCTACGCTTTTGAATATTGAGCATTTATAGGCAATGCCTTGCCTAGTGTGGGTGGACTTGAGCCTCTGGCAAGAAAATATGTAGGACTTTCCACTGTGAATAAATTTCCTGGTATAGTGAAGAGTTCCCATCAGAGAATTCTTTTGCTATGCCTAAGAATAGCAAAAGAATAGAATTTCAGGTGAGTGCTTTCTTCAGAAATAAAACTAAGAAGATGGATCATTTAAATGTCTTATATTTCTGTAAATGCACAAATCATATTTCTAAGGGTCCTTGGCAGAGGAACCTTATCATAGTTAAGAAAGTTTACATCTGCATCTCCCACTCAGTTTGAGCATGTTTTACTTCCTCTTAAATAATAATCAACATTGCAAAATTGCAACTAGGCAACCAGCAAAATGTTCACAGGGAACACAACTGCTAGCTTTCTCTCATAACAAGCTCCCTTCCCTAACCCATGTCATTCCCTGCATGAGCTTATTCGTGGGTTTCTCAGCCTTGGCACTATTGACGTTTGGAGTCATTGTTGCAGCGGCTGTCCTGTGCACAGAAGGTTGTTTAGGAGCATCTCTGGACTCTCCCCACTAGATGCTGGTAGCACTCAACCCCCAGTTGTGACAACCACAAATGTCTACAAATATTGTCAAATGTCCCCTAGGAGACAAAATTTCCCTTGGCTGAGAATCACTCCTCTACAAAAATAATTTATACTATGTTGGAAAGGACAAGGAGCTGAAAACATCAATTTATATCATTTCAGATCAGAAACAGAGCTTTACTGCATATGGGGGCCACACATTGAGACAGAGTCTCACAGTCACCCAGGCAGTGGCATGATCAAGGCGGACTGCAGCCTCAACCTTGTCTCTACAAAAAATAAAAAGTTAGCTGGGTATGGTGGTGTGTACTCCTGTAGTCCCAGTTACTCAGGAGACTGAAGTGGAAAGATTCCTTGGGCCCAGGAGGTCAAGGCTGCAGTGGAGTTGTGATTGTGCCACTGCACTCCTCCAGCCTGAGTGACAGAGGAGATACCTTGTCTCAAAAAAAAAAAAAAAAAAAAAAAAAAAAAAAAGTTGTTTCCTATTCCTTACTCATGGCTTCTCAGCCATGTAGCTAAATTCTGGAACAGCTCATGTGCACAGTCAAAGTCAGCTTACAGTATACTCCACATTACTTTTGAGAGAGAATGTTTTACTAACATTTAACTGACAAAAAGAAAGAGCAAATTAATCAATCAGGTATTGGCCTAAATGCTGAACAAAAATGATGTACTAAAGTAACCACTTGTTCTTAGATCTGTTATCTCGCTCTTAAGGGAACTCTGAAGTAAAACACATATTAAGTACTTCAAAATTCACTTCCTGTTCACAGATTCTCTAACATTGTCAAGATGTGACAGCCTGAAAACATGTCATGCAGACACTAGTTATTTACTGTACTAATACTAATAACTGGAGGCCCTGGCACAGGGCCGGAGTGAAAGGACCTTTTCTACCCTCTTTTTTACTGAAAGGGAGGAAAAGGCATTCTCTCGGGTCTAAGCTGGAGGTGGCATCTATCACCTGCCAATGAACAAGATCTGCTGCTATACAGCTGCCAACACCCCTTCCGTTCACACCCAGCTGATATTTATCGTATATCTACCATGTGCCAGATACTAATCTAGGCACTGCCACGTAATTTATTTTATTTTTAGAATAACTCAGTACATTTGGGCACAAATGGGGAATCTAAGGAAAAGGATTTGACTAATAATGCCAAACCTATTTTATAGCCCTTGGCACTTAAAAAATTTTTTAAGAGTATTTGAATGAATTGTAAGTATTCATTATGTTTATTACATTTATTACTTACTTCCTTGCTTGATTTCTTTATGCAATAGATGTACTTGAAGAGTTTGGAAGCAAATTGCAGTTTTGTAAGTTGACTCACTTTTGAAATGTTTTAGTGTGGCTCCATGATATTTATGACTCATGAAGCAAATTTGCCTCTGATAAACAAAACAACCTTTGATAAAATGACTAACCTCTCTATCTGATTTTTAATTCTGAATTTTAACTTAGTGATTTCCTTATAGATGAACATATATAATATTTTCTCAAGTCATCAATATAATCTAAGCCAACAGTAGTTTGCATTTTGACAGCAATGAAGTAAACTTAGATACTTGGTGTAGGAATCAATATCAACACCAATAGTTCAACCAATCAAATGAAATGTACAGCTGTATGTCTTGAATGACATCAATGTTTGTATTAGTTCCCTATGGCTACTGTGACAAATTACCAAAACTGAATGGTTTAAAACTATGAGAATTGTTTCTCTTATAGTTCTGGAAGTCAGAAATCCAAAGTCAGTCTCCCTGGGCAACCATCAAGGTGCTGGCAGGGCTGGTTCCTTCTGGGACATGGGGAGAATCAATTTTCTTGCCTCTGTCAGCTTCTCAGGCCATCTGCATTCTGTGGCCCTTGACCTCATTCTCATGTCATCCCAATCTCTTGCCTCTATCTGCTGTTATTCGCTCTGATCTCCTGCCTCCCTCCTATAAAGACACTTGTGATTACATTGGCCCAACCCAATAACCCAGAATAATCTCTCACCTCAAGATCTGTAACTTAATCACATGTACAAAGTCTCTTTTACAAAGCAAGGTACCCATATTCACTGGTTCTGGGAATTAGGACTTGGCTGTCTTTAAGAGGCTATTATTCATCCTATCACAACACTGAAACAAACCTCAAACTAAACTTAGTAAAGGATTGGTAGAGAGCCAACTAATTGCCTAAATCAGTTTAAGTAATTAAGAAATAGATCTGGAAAAAATGCAGCGACTGATGAATTTTAATCCAATGTGCCAATACAAATCTGGGACTTTCCATTTTTACAAGAAACGCAGCAGTGAGATGAAAATAATCCTTAAAACATCATTGAAAGGTCCTGTAATTATAACTTGCTCCCTGGAAACTAAAGGAAAACTAAAAGAAGTATCCAGAAAACCCCAAACTTGGCTGTACTTATCATAGACATTGTTAAGTAATAATACCATACAACATTCACTTTGGATTATTATCTAGAAAAATTGATTAGCTTGACTGAGGCCATTATTTTTTCCCAGACCCCATTTATAAGCAATGCTATCTATTGATGAAAAGCTGTGTGAAAGCAGAGTGTGGCGTGGATCTCTTCTCCATAAGCAACCTGCTCTAACCACCCTGAGTGAGCCTGATTAGATGCATTCTTTGCTAAGCAAAGGGCACTTCGTTTATTTATTTATTTACTTATTTTATTATTATGTTTTAGCACAACTTGCACAGTAATATTCAAGGAAAAATGATTGAAACCAAGCATCTTTGTCTTACTATGGAATGAAGTTAAACAGACATAGTTATGCATCTATCGTGCTTTAAGCATGGGTAACAATAAAATACTTCAGTTAGATTGTAACAGTACATGCACTGCAAAGTGCACTATTTATTTATTTATTTATTTATTTATTTATTTGACAGGGTCTCATTCTGTCACACAGGCTGGAGTGCAGTGGCACTATCTCCGCTCACTGTAACCTCCACCTCCTGGGTTCAAGTGATTCTCATGTCTCAGTCTCCCAAGTAGCAAGGATTACGGGTGTGCAGCAACACGCCTGGCTCATTTTTGTATTTTTAGTAGCGATGGGGTTTTGCCATGTTCCCAGGCTGGTCTCAAACTCCTGGTCTCATGTGATCCACCCACCTTGGCCTCCCAAAGTGCTGGGATTACAGGTGTGAGCCACCGTGCCCGGCTGCAAAGTGCACTTTAAATACAGTTCTATTTATCTTCCAACAGGTATAAAAACCATTATAAACTATATAATGAATTGGCTGTACCAGTTTATTCATTAAATATTTAAACAGTTATTAAGATGGGAATTATATACTTTGAAGGAAACATAATAACGGATTTTATCCTTGAGGCTGAAAAGCACTTGGTTGGGCTTTTGGTCTCCTCTTCTTGAACAGATTTGTGACTGTTTTCAACCACTACAGTTCAGCAGAAATTATGCAAAATAATTGTCCAAAGTAGGGACAGAACAGACCAGGAAACTGGAAAGACTATGGATGTCAGCTGGAGTAGACATTCACTCCCAGAGCCCCAAGCTGCCAGGTGGAAAGCCCAACTATCCTGAGGCTCAGAAAGTATAAGGAGGAGGCCAGGCCATGTGGAGAGCCCAGGTGTAAGGTGTTAAAGTTGCCAGTCTCAGCTGCAGCCAGGCTTCAAGTCATTCCAGCCCAGGCAAGATCTATAAATGAAGAAGCCTCCAGATAATTCCTGCCCAGTACAATCAAGTCAGCTGGAACTGCTACACTGCCCAGTAGAGATAAACCACACCTGCCTTGTAATGTCCAAGTTTCTGACCCACAGAATCTGTGAGCATGATGAAATGGTGGTGTTTTATGCCACTAGGTTTTGAGATGATTTGTTACACAGGAAAGATAATCAGAAGAGTCTTCAAGGCTGACTACAAATTTAATGTAATATAATGTCAATGAAACTTTTTGTGTTAACATGGAATTGTGACTGAAGCCACAAAGCTGACAAAGTGAAGTATTACAAGTGTATCAACTCTCAATAGAGCTGCCCAACAGAGGGCCAGGCCAAGCAATGGCACAATGGGTCATTGTGCAATCATACCAGCCCCGAATGTGTTTGACAGGATACTTATTTTGCAAATCTGCATTTATCATTAAGTATAAAGAGGTGCTTGCCTCACGTTCAATGGTCAACAACCTAAGGTGACTTAAAAAAAATACTGATGTCAAGTCCCTCCCCAGATGGATTGAATCAGAGCTACTTAGGGTGGAGCCAAAAGGCTTGTTTGTTTTTTAAAGCTTCCCAGGTAATTCTAATGTGTGTGTAGTCAGGTATGAGAACGATTGGAAGCAAAAGCAGCTGAGGGAAGCTTTCCAAGGAGTAGGCTCAGTAGTATGAACTGCAAATACCTGAGAAGGGAAAAGTTCAGCCTTGTGCTGGAAAGTGGTTTAGCATGCTGGAGCTGGTTTTCTGTTTGGTAGCCCTACAACTTTGGCCCAATTACTTGGCCTCTGGGACTCAGATTCCTCCTCTTTAAAATGGCGCTAATGATAGCACCTACCCTCTGTGAGGAGGATGCCATGAGGACAAAAAGAGATCATACCCACCAGTCGAGAACCCTGTTCCTCGTAAGGTAAGTGCTCAATAAATGAGCTGCTATTATACAAGGTTATGCTGGAAATTTACGATTAAATACTGCCGTATAATGAAGTTCTTTTTAGTTTTTCAAATACTTCGTACTTCGTGAATGTACCTTATTTCAGCTATAGTTAGTACCCAAACAACTTTGCTAGAGTAACCCACTTTTTATCAGATTTTTCTTGATACCAGGAAAAGTTGTGCTTTGCCAGAGCAACCAGTTTTTCATTTTTTATTTTTTCTTAATTTGGATGCAATGAATCTTGTGGTTAATTCATCTCTCTGCTTTGGCATTAGAAAACTGACCCAAATCTCATAACTGAATAAAACTGGCTGTATTGTTCTCTCCTTGTTTTTTCCATTCCTCCTTAAAATCTCAGCTTTGATTTTATACTTTTATGCAACATGTACATCTTTTTGGAAGGTAGGATGGAACCAAGGTCAATTATCTGTATTAGGAGAGTTTTTCTATGATGAGGTCCAGACTAACAGGCAACTGGTTAATTGAAAAATGTGGTTAAAGCAGGGAGTCCTTAAAACATGTATACACACCTTAAATTTTTTTAACTTAAAACATACAAATGTGCATCTTTTAATTAATCTTTTGGTATACAGGTTGTTACAAGTCCTTGTCTTTAGATATGGATCTACTGCTAGAACTTGTCACCGTTTTTCTTGTATCTCCCACACCTGAAATTCATCAACTACTGTACCCACTTTTTAAATAGAATGAGAACTGAGACACTTTTAAAGAAAACAGTGCAGAATCTTCCTAGAATGTTAATATTTTCCTCCCGATTCTTTAACAATTTTCTTGCCCACATCGAATTTAAAAACATTTTTAATTACTTCCATTGTCAAAATATTTTAATACTTTTAACCAAATTTTCATAGGAACAGTAAATTTCTTGTTGCATTTCATTTGTAATACTTTTATTCTGAGGTTTGGGACAAATAAATTGAATCCCAGGACACAACTGGTGGAAACAAAAGAGCTTGAGGCTACTGTCCATTAGCCTATTTGTTGTGAATGTCCGTGTTCTGCCACTTCGGTCTGTATGTTTTGGACAGAGTGGGGAGTTTTGTAGAAATGGTTGATATAGAAAAATAGCTAAATGAATAGGCCCATATAAAAATACATAGCTAAACTTAGCAATGAGAACTTTCAGAGGTATCCAAATATACAAGTATGTAGAGGAACACAAGTGGATGACCATGGATTAGTATGTCTGTGTAGATGGCTATGTGAGCATGTGCCCATGCTTTCCCATAGATGATGGTTTTTATTCTCTTCCTTATAATATTTCTCTTGCAAAGATCTGGCAGTACCTTTCATCTGATTGCCATTTCCAGAATGAATGTAACTTTAGTTTTTATATTGGTTCCATGTGGTTCAAAGCTTGTTTCCTAAACTGATGTTTACTGTTCTTTAATATTTCTGGGAATATTTTAGATGTTTGTCCAAATCTAAAAAAAAAAAAATTATGACACAGCAAGCTTGGGAGAGCACACACATTTTATTGGTAAGAAACATTCTTTCCCTTCATGACTCTTTTAAAATTTCCTGGTTATTGTGCCTCAATTTATAGAGGAAACATTCTTGACTTGGGAGATTCGCTTCATAAACTAATGAATCTCCCGAATCTGGCAGATTTAACACTGAGCAATGAAAACTACTAAATATTAAAGGAAGAGTGAAAGTTCTACCTCATCTGCAGTCAACTGCAATAGGTAGCAACTTTGTCACCTGAGGCTTTCTAGAACACTCAGAGAAAAGGAGATTTGTTCCTCCCAGGGTGGTAAGGAAGGGTCCTAGTGATGGGTGTAAAATTCTTTTCAGGTGCACAATAAAAAGCATTTAAGGCAAAAGCTTTTATCTGATTACCACTAAGTAAATCAGGGATTTCCGTAGAAACTTATGTTTCAGGTATATCTTAAGCATGATATTTGGACCAAGGTCCTGCACTTGCAGCTCATTGGAGTACAAATTTTCCTGTTTAAATAAGGTAATTTAAAAGAAAGTAACTTTCCCAAGATTGCCAAATAATGCAGCACAGAGAAACCTGATTGGGGTCCTTCCCTTCTCTTTATCAAATATTAAGGCACATTTATTCTTTAGATCCCTTTATGGGTCAACCTCTGCCTATCTTAATGATTACACAAGCTGAAGCTGAAAAAACTTGTAGAAATATATTAATAACTTATTTAACCATATTAAGTTCAATTACAAAGTTCAGCTGGTCTCTCAGCTCTGGGTGTGACCACAGATCACAGAGTTCTGAGAACGGCTGGGAAGCATGTCTAACAGAGTGTGCTTTTCTATTAATCACACAGCTCTTAGTTCTGGGGTTTTATGATAAATCCTAAGGTTTCTCCCAAACTACTTTCTTCTAATGCAGCTTTTGGTATATGAATATTCTATGGGTGGTATATTTTCATTAATAATGTCTATTAAGTTAGAATATATGTCCCTAAATACTTCAAACATGTGGAGAAATGTTAAATCTTTAGGCAAATTACATACAAAATAGTCAATCATCTTTATTGTTTTTCCCCCAGAGACCATTTAATAAGATATTAAATGGCCAATTTTAAATATTGTGTTAAGGCAAAGCTGATTATAGTTCACAAAAGGAATGTCAGCAAGATGAGTAAACATTATTTGGGTCACAGCCTAGTAGTCATGGATTGAAGAGTGATAGTGACCTAATCTTAAAGTCTTAGAATTTAAAGCATGAAAACACTTAACAGCATTACTCTCTCAAGTGTGGTTCTTGCCTCCCAAGAAGTACACAGGAGAATCTACTGGAATACAGGGAGTTAATACCAGAACTTAGAAATTTAAATTTACCTTGTATATGAAGAGGAAACAAGACAAACTTTAGTTGATTCACTCTACTGCACCAGTGCTATGGTTCACAGTGAATCCCTGAAGTCACAAGACATAGACTGCTTGTGAGGTGCTCCAAGGACAGGAAGGGAGCGTTACAGCCCAGAGTAGGAGAGGTAGAAGTGTCTGTAGTCATTCATTACCTCTAAAATTTAGAGACCTATTGCAGTTTATGAAAAATTTTTATTTCAATATTCTTCTAGATGTCACAATAATTTTTTTCTTGATTTTACTAATAAACTTCATTGCTTTTGTTTATATTCTAATAATTTTATTTACTTAGTTCTTTAAGTCTGAAAACAAAATAGTTTGAGTCTGTACTTTATCATGTTTTATTGAAATGTTCCAAAATGTCATTACAACTTGCAGTTTAAATGGTATATTGGAGCTTCATCAACCTTTAAAATAAATGTCATATCTTGAGTTTGAGCTTCTCTTCTGCATCTCTAAAATATATTTTAGAGAATTTAAAATATCACTGTCCCATCTTCCAAAGTCTGAACAACTTTGCAATGGACGGACCATCTCATTAAATTAGATCATTTAAAGAAAAATCCAATTTGGTGTGTGTATTTAAAATACTCCACCTTTGAGACAAACCTGGAAAACATATATATATATATAGAACTGTTGAAAAGGTATGCAAATAGTCCACAACTTCAGAGTGTCCTGGAGGTGAGTCCTCATCTCATGACACTTACAGAATGAGCTGCTCTCAGACATATTCTGTGTACTTATTAAAAAGAATGCTGTCTATATCTTTCATTACAGCTCTACTGTCAAAAGACTATAAATGTCGTCAGTTGTTCATTGTCAAGGTACAGTGTCCAGAACTACTTTCTTGAGTAAAGTCATAGCCTTCAGTTGGCAAAAAATGGTAAACATTACTCCTATGTTGTCTATTTTACTAGTTGCGTACAATAATCAATTGATTGGTGTTTGTCACATCCAAGGCAGAATCTGCAATAATGGACTCATATTTGATGTTGGTTTATATCGCTTAATGAGACAGCCAAGTGTAAAGGGGTTCCTGGAAAAACTCCAACCAGCCTGTGCACTGGAATCTGTGCCCGTTGGGGTGGAGCCACAGAAGTTTGTGCTATTTGCAGCAGGGAGGAGCTTGGCCCCTCCTCTTCCTGGGAGGAACCTGGGATTCAATCTGCGAGGCAGGAAGGATATACTGGCAGGAAGGATATGCCAGCAGGACTCTAGTTCTGCAGGGTCCCTGTTTCCCTTTTTTTTCCTTTTTGTCCAATAAATTGCATTTTCTCAACTTTCAAAGTATCTGCAAGCCTCATACTTCATGGCAATGTGACAAGGACCCTGTTTTTAGCTGAATTAGGTTAGAAAGTCCTACAACATTATTTTGTTCATGTTTTCCAATGTTCTCAGTTCTCAGTAGTAGTTGTGTATATAAATTACCACTCTTTTTTGAATCCTGACTTTTTACTGGCAGTCTTGCAAAAATAGATCCAAATCAGCAATTCGTTTAATGATTACATGATTTCCATGAGATTTTCCTTTAGGAAAACCATATTTTTATCATGCCCTTTGAAGAGCAACCATTTTTATATAAAAATAACTACAAAGCTCATTCTTTAGTACTTGAAGATAATACCAAATGCTCTGTCTCTTCTATTTATTATTCAAGATGCTTGTCTGATGGATTTTTATTTTATTTATGTGTAATCCAAGCAAACATGGTGTTCTTTATCATCTGTCCTACCAAGACTTCTGAGGTCCCTTGGTGTATAGAAAGCCCATAACTGTCTGTTTTATAAACTACTTTTACCCGTAAACTTGTAACAGCTTCAGAGAGGTTAAGAACTATTTTTTTTTTTTTTTACAATAGATGTATCTAAAAGAAAACTGAGTAGATTAAAATATTTAATATAAATGTTCTTCTAAACTTTACATTTTAATTAAAGTTTCCACACAGTGAGCCCCTTTTAACACTGAACATATTCTGCTTTTCATTAAATGGTAAAGTCTAATAGAACTTCAGAGATCAGATAAATCCTAAAAATCCCTTAGGCAGAGCCAAATTAAAGCAAAATTTTGCAGAAAGTGATTCCTCCCCACCCCACCAAAACATCCATCCCTCCTCCTTCTATATCCCCCAAGGTATACTTAATCCAAATCCCACACATATTTAATTTCAATTTTATGGTGCGATTGCTCATAAAATTTAGCTCAGTAGAGGTCAAAGCCTCTCCCTTCTTTTGTCAAAGTGTGTTAACTTTGTATTACTCGCAGCAGAATAGCTCCCTTTTCCATAGACCTTCTATATCTTTAGTGAATTAACCTGCCGTGTAGTTCAAATCACGTATCTCTATATTGCCACAGCAAACAATGAATGTTTAGAGATCAAGTCAAATCAACTTAAATAGAAATAAATGAGAATAGCTATACAGCATGATTACAAATGAATGTTTTGCTTTGGATCATTTATTACCGTCTTATCAGAAAATAGACCAAAGACCAAAGTTCTTATTTCAGTGGGAAGAAATTTGATGATTCAGTAAGTTGCTCTCTACAGAATCAATAGAAAGCAGATGTCTTATTCACGTACCCCTAACAATCTTGCAGTAAGTGCTGGTGCCTAGAAACCCTGTTTGTAAGATCATATATAGCGTGTCTGCATCTAAAGGTGGATTTGTGTTACTGGAAATCATACATGAGGGATTGCTGCCTTACCCCCATTTGAACACTAGGTAAGTGGGATGCATTTTGTCTATCATAACTTTTTAGAGACAGAGTCTTGTTACGTTGCCCAAGCTGGCTCAAGCAATACTCCTGCTTTAGCCTCCCAAGAGGCTGAGACTACAGGTAAATGCCACTGTGCCCAACTTGTTTATTGTAACTTTGAGTCAAAATAAATTTGCCCTGATTTATGCACAGCTTTAATGTTACTACACCTAGCTTCTGTAACAAAGATGCAACGTTAAGCTATTCTTATGCTTCCATGGAATATCTTACCTTGGTCAAATTAATTTCTTCCCAACTTAACCACTAAGAAAACAAGAAAAAATAGAGGGCCAAGATAAGAATGATATATGAAATAGACTGTTTTAATCATGAAGTGGACAGAGTGAGCCCTACTGATTTTCTAGATTAAGGCCTCATCTTTGTTACTGTGAGCAATCATTTTGGGAAATTGCCATCTAAAGTACATGGATGAAAGCAGTATTTTATTACTTACATTAACTTATATTTCTTATTAAAAATTAATCCATGTCAATTATAGAAAAATAAGGATATTACAGGTAAGAAAATACACAGTAATCTGTAATCCCACCAGTAGGAAATAACCATAATTAGTTAGTCTTCTGATACACAGGCTTCTAGACATTACAAATTCCTGAACCTAAGGGCTTTGTGCTGCTGTTTCCTCTGCTTAAGATGTTCCTCAGATCCGCATGTGGCTTCTTAATTCAGACCTCAATTCAAATGTCACCTCTGAGGATACGCCTTCCCTGACCAGTCCAGGCGAAGCAAGCCCCAGCCCATCTTCCCATTCATTTTCTAGCACATTACCCTATTGTATATTCTCTATTTCCCTTAGCAGTACCTGCATTTCATTTGTTTGTGTTCGTAGTATGTTTCTCTCCACTTCTGCCACCTGTTATCTCCAGGACCTACAACAGCATCAGGCACATTTTTTTCAGGAAATATTTGTTGGCCTGCTGACTGAAACTGACCATACCCATGAACATTTTATTTTGTCAGTAAATATTTTCCCAGAACATCTTTTGGTGGGTATATCCAGTTGCTACATGCGTATAGGTATATGATGTCATAAATTATTCTTATGAGTCTACAATTACAGGACATTTTGGTGGTTTCCAGTTTTTACTATGCTAATTTTATAGCAACAAACATTTTAATAGCTACATGGGTATGCACATCCAGGATTATTTCCTTAGAAAAATTCCTAGAAGTAGGATGGCTGTATTAAAGGGTATATACTTCTTAAGGCCTCTGACAATATGCATTAAATTATGCTGCAAAAATTTGAAACCCATTAAAACTCCTACTGATGTAGGACAGTGATCAGTTCTCACATCTTTGCCAATCCCTGAGTATTATCATTTAAAAATCCTTGCCAGTGTTACTTTTAATGTGAAAACTGAGTTGAAATGGCAAATATTGCATGTGCCTGCTTGTGTCAGGCTAGCATTGAGGGAAAGTGATGAAAAGTATGTCTCAAATTGTTCTTCAGGGCCTTCATGATGACATGCCTTTAACTGAGCACCCTCTCACTGGCAACTAGACCTCTTCTTGTTATATATCTTTCTTTGTTCTAAAACTGAAACTGATTTGGCTCCAAATGAGCTGCTTTAAACTGTAAATATTATGCAATTCATTTAAGTCCAGTAATGTTCTAAATTTAGATCTCATTATTTTTTGTTAACATCTAAAAATTATGTTAGGAGAAATACGTCTTAGGCCAGAAACTAATTTGATTTGGCTAGGGTACAGTCAGCCCTCTGCATCTGTGGGTTCTGTGTTCATGGATTCAACTAACCACAGATACAAAATATTTGGAAAATAAAGTGGATGGTGGTGTCTGTCCCGAATATGTGCATTTTTCCTTGTCATTATGCCTTAAACAATGTGGTATAACAATTATTTACATGGCATTTACATTGTATTCAGTATTATAAGTAGTCTAGAGATGACTTAAAGAATACAGGAGGGGATGTGTAGGTTATATGCAGACACCATGCTGTTTATTTGAAAGACTTGAGCATCCTGGATTTTGATATCCTTGGAGGGTGGGGTTTTAGGACCAATCCCCCAGAGAAACTGCGGGAATTATTGTTAAATATGTAAAACTCTTCAAAAAATTGCAAAAACACTTCATAAGAATTGCAAAAACAAAATGGGATAGATTGAGAGCCCTTCCTGTGTATATAGGGTGTTCACACATTCTTTTGCTCGGTAATTCATTGACTTGATTAAAAAAAAAAAAAGCCAGCCGGCACCATGGCTCATGCCTGTAATCCCAGCACTTTGGGAGGCCAAGGCGGGCAGATCACCTGAAGTCAGGAGTTCGAGACCAGCCTGGCCAATATGGTGAAACCCCGTCTCTACAAAAATTAGCCAGGCATGATAGTGGGTGCCTGTTACCCAGCTATTCGGGAGGCTGAGGTGGGAGAATTGCTTGAACCTGGGAAGCAGAGGTTGCAGTGAGCCGAGATCGGGCCATTGCCCTCCAGCCTGGGTGACAGAGCAAGACTCCATCTCAAAAAAATAAGAGCTGAGCATTGACTCATGGTAAAATGCATTGTGATATGAAGAATACCAAGAAATATCACAATTGATTCCTGAACCCAAATATACTGTTTAACTCTGAAAAATAAATCCCAGGCAGAAAAAAAAAGTTTCATGGTAAGAATACTGAGTGATCTCAAGGTAGCTCATGACAGACCGAATGTTTGTTTCTTGGAACAAAGTAAGCACAGAGGGTTTGGAGGATATCATGGTACCCAGCAGAAGTGGAACTAGAATCTGAGCTGGGTGTGGAAATCAGTGTTGTCATCAAAACATCAGGTAGAAATATTAAAGAGTTTCTTGAACATAGTTTCATGTGTAAGAAGCAATATTCAGGAGATGGATGGTGGAGGGCCAAGTGTGGGTACCACTGACATGCTGAGTGCAGGTAGATCCTAGAAAACCTTTGCTACTAGTGCGCAAGTTCATTGAGAAGGTTGTTCAGATGGTCACAGTAATACTGTTTGTGTTATAATTTCATATATTTAGGAGGCAATATTTCAATAAGAGTGAAAAGCTCATCCATTCTTTTTTAGATAGCTGGTGGGCAATCAAAATCTGAACAGACCCAATTGGCTTCAGAAATAGTCAACATTTATTTAGATTTAAGACCTTCCATCATGGATTCCAAACAGGTTTTTCTATTTTTGTCCCTTCAGGTGTCCTGTGTTCCAACCAATCCAGGTGACTTACTGGTTGTTCCTTTCCCACTGTTACCTTTGTTTTCTCAGTCTTAAAAGTGTAAATCTTACCAAATACTTAATGCCACCTTCAAAATACAATTCAGTCAGGTTTCAGCCAAATGCTGCCTTCCCTTTTAAGTGTCTTTTCTGTCCTCTGCTAGATCAATTCCCTCCTTTCCTTGTGGTAATACTTAACACATTCTGCCCTAAATGATAGTTTCTGCTGTTCTTAACATCAGTCCTCATTTGAATTTGAAACTTCCTGAGGACAGATAACATGCCCTACATTTTAAAAATGTTTCAATTTCCCCTTTTAAACTATCGTATACTTGTTACAAAAATTATAAGTATAAAGCCGATTGTCCATTTTTCCACCAAGACAGCTATTTCTATTGTGAAATGTTTAATTTCAACATTTTTCATGCATATTTTTGTCATTGTGCTTTTGCCAAATATAAGCTTCTGTACAATAAGAGCGAATATTAAATGCTGATATGAACCAGATACTACTTAAGTTCATTCATGTGTTAATTAAATGTCTTCACTGGAACCATATGAGATGGTTAGCATTTTTATCCCCCTTTACAGATGTAAGAAATGGCCCAGAGAGGTTATGTCATTTGTCCAAGGACATGCAGCTAGTATGTGGGGATTTGTAAAATGGCAGGCTGGTCCCAAAGATACCACTGCTTTCTAAGATTCAAATATCTTTTTCAGTGGAAACCAAATGTTCTATCATGTTGGTATATGGTAATTTACTTAACCATTTTCTGATCTTAACATTTAATTTGTCATTTAAAATGGCACTGTCATTATCATTTTAATGCCCCAAACTTTCTGAAAGATAAAGTACTAATCCAAGTGAATTACTGGGTCCAAAGATGTTATTTGAAGGCCTATGATGCAATCACCAAATTGTTTTCCAAAAGAGTTTTAAAAATTGTGGTTCCTAGAGTATTCATGAGCAAGTATTATAGTGAACACATATCACTAACTTTGAACATTTTTTAAATTTTTTACGGTTGTTAATTTCATAGGTAAACTTACTGTCATAATATTAATTGATAAAATAAAAAAACTTAGACAAATTGCATTGAACAGAGTTTAATGTAGCAAAGAATTATTCATGAATTGGGAAGCCCCCAACCAGAATAGGTTCAGAGAGGCTCTAGCATAGCCATGTGAAGAAGATTTATGGACAGAAAAAGGAATGTGACACACAGAAAGTGGAAGTGAGATACAGAAATAGACACTTGGTTAAAACCCGGTGTTTGCCTTGTTTGAACACAGTTTGAATAGTTGCCACCTTTGGCCACTTTGTTTCACTTAGTGAATTATAACTAAGTGATAGTTCACTACGTATAGAAAAACCTTAGGCTGAACTAAGAATATGTAAGGACACAGCTTTAGGATAAACTTAATTTAACAATATCTCTTCCATTTCTAGTGGAGATAGATAATGTACAAATTGCCTTTTTGTGTCTGTCTTTTGCAACAGTTCATTCCAACTCTAAAAGAACAAGTGCTTGTGTACTCTTGTGTTTAAAAAATTTCAGTGTTTTAATATGGTCAGTGTCAATATCTGTGATCCGCATAAGCCTTTGAGATCCTCTCTGGATCTCATGCATGACAATTACACATGGTTTTTATGGGACACAAGCTCAGTATTCCAATTAAATAGCTTACAGATAGACTTTTAGAAATGCCATTCATAAACAGTGGATCTGTTGTTTGTGTACAAAATGGGATGTTACATTAGAACTATTCTCTTATTAAATTTCAGCAGAGGCCCCTAAAAGCATTAAGTGCCAAGAAACCTAAGATTTGAAATGGAGGAGTAATACTATCTATTCAGGACATCCTAAATTGTGCAACTGATAGTCCATATCCAGATGATATAACATATTCTTGCATGAAAATAAAGGTAATAGGTATTCATTTGAAGCAAGTAGTAAATGTGTTATGTATTTCTCCAAGGGGAATGGGAAAGGAGTCTTTTTACTCATCTCAAATCAAGTGAGGGGACTTTGAAAGAAGACTTGGAGAACTTGTCATGCTTCTGCTGGTGTGTGGAGTTAGGGGGCAGTCTAAAAATAGTCGGACAGCAGCATTTTGAGAAGGCAAACTGAAGAGAAAAAGGGCAGTCCTTCAACAACAGTGAATACAAGATCCATGCTTTCCATAGGCTGGATAGAGAGCTGGCTACAAACGCTCTTGAAAAGGAAAAGGGCTTCTGGCTGTGACCACAGCAAACATTCATTACCAAAGCTGAGGGGGCTCTAGGCAAAGGCATTGGGAGGTCTGAGAGGTCAAGTAGGTATAGAATCTAAGGAACTCTCAGAAATGTCCTGCAAGAGAGAGTCAGCTTTGTCATCTACCATGACTAGAGAGTACCAGTTCCTGTTAACTGTGCCAATCAAATAAGACTCCCCTTCATTTAATGCTTCTTCCTGTCCTCCTTTGGCCACCAGAAAATGCAGCTAGGAAGTAAAAGAGGAGGTGGTCCCAGGGAGAGAAGGAGCTAACCTCTCCTTCTTTCCCCAATGTAAGATCCCCTGCCTGAGGAAAAATATAAGTTGTAAGTTGGATGACAGCTTTGGGTTTTAATTTTACACTGGACAAAGCTTTTTAATACCTGAAAAAGGAGACTACTTATTTAATACCTGCATAAGCTATAAGATCTACCCCAAGATTCTCTCTGAAAGTGGGAGGATGGAGTCTACAGTATATATTCAAAGGGACAGAAGTAAAATGAAAAAGAAGATAAAAAGTCGTCTTCCTCTAGGACATAGGGAAGGCATCTTGCTCACGTATTCAAGTAGAATTGCTGAAGACATGCTAACTCCTGCTAAATTTATTTCAACTTTCTTGTCCAGATTTTCAATATGACCCTGAACCTCTTTTCAGCATTGCTTCTCTTGAGACACGTGCTTATCTCTTTTTTCAACCAAATAGAACTCTTTGCTACCCCTACCCCCAACCTCTCCCACTCTTTTGTACACCTGTGTATATATATGATTTCCTCTTTTTAGGATTTTCCTATTTCTGCTAGTTGAAGTCTCTTGTGACTTTCAAGGTTCACTTCAAAAGCTCTTTTATAAAGCTTGTTAAGGGAGAAACAGCTGGGATGGCAAATCCTAAAATCCTTTATGAGCTGCCAGCGGCAGATGACACCACCTCTGCAGGATTTATTTTCATGGGATTCACTGAAAAAAAGAAAAGATAGGCTCCTGATTTCTAGATAGAGATTAGTAACAAATCCTAAGCTCCCTCCTGCTCTAGCACAGAGATGGGGCCATTTGTACTTTACCCACTAAACTTATCCCTTTATTACAATACCAGGTTTAAGAAGTGCCCCATTTCCAAAGGGCCCCAAATGGATGCTGCTTCAGAACATTGGACACTCCCATAAAAGTTCCAGTCAAATGGAAGAGAGCACCACAAAGAGGAAATTTTTAACTCCTCCATCTTCCCATGGAGAGAATCTCCATTCATTGTTATAGCATCTTAAATATGCATATTTGAGGATTTAATTTTCTCCATTCTATACTCATTATATTCTTCTGTCTTTGGATAGGTGATTTTATTCAGATTTCGGTGTTGGTTGTGATCATGGGATAGTTAGCTCTCCTGTAGAGATTAAAAAGTGACACTAGCAAAGCCTTCTCCTGACCTACTACAGTTTAGTCCATTTTGTTTTACTATAAAAGAACACCTGAGACTGGGTAATTTATAAAGAAAAGAGGTTTATTTGGTTCGTGATTCTGCAGGGCAAGCAGATGCATGACCCCAGCATCTGCTTGGCTTCTGGTGCGGCCTCAGGAAGCTTTTATTCATGGCAGAAGGTGAAGGGGGAGCAGATATGTCACAGGGGAGAGAGGAAGCAAGAGAGAGAGAGCGATGGAAGTGCCAGATTCTTTTTAACAACCAGCTCTCATGTGAACTAATAGAGTGAGAAACTCTCATTACCATGAAGAGGGCAACAAGCCACTCATTAGGGATTTGCCCCCATGAGCCAAACACCTCCTGCGAGGCCCCACCTCCAACATGGGGGATCACATTTCAACATGAGATTTGGAGGGGACAGACATCCAAACTGTATTAACTACCTGGAGCACAGAAATGTTTTAACTCTGATAGCACTTATATTATTTTTCCTTATAGAATTGTTATGGCTATGTGCCTACATGTGAAGACCATGAGGACATAAATTCTACAAAGACAGGGTCTGTCTTGACTGTCTTACTAATATTTGTATCTGTAGAAGGCAGCACATAGGAGATATTCACTAAGTATCAATGTTCATATAATTAAAATGTTGCTATATTACAATTCCTCTTGAATATAACTTGGGATAAAATATGACTTTCTTGAACTACATTCCACAGGTTCATTTATTGGTGTCTCAGGGACCCTTCTCTATAAAATAATCTCCTTTTAAGACTCTTGATATATGGACCCTTAAAAAGTTACAGTAGGACTCAGTGCATCAAGTTGCTTATCACTTCATTACATATAGTTCTTAGAAAGTCTGTTATCCATTGTGCAAGTTCTTGTGAAAGTGCATGGGCCAACTTTGTTCTACAACTCTTATGCCAAGTTCAAAACCACAATATCTTAGCAGCTTTATATTTCTTCCAAAACACCATAAGTTATTACACTATATTATGCATTGCATACTTGCCAAAGCATTTCAGCCAGACTATTTTGTTACATAAGCACAAAAGCATCCAACACTAATAAACTCCTATTTTTCTTTCTACTTTTATGTAAATGCAAAGAACCAACTCATGTTTCTTATGCCTTTCGGGTAAAAATTAAACAATCACTAACACTTAAAAAGTATTGTTCTAAATCCAAATTGTGAGATATATTCCTCAACTGACTAAATTTTTTTCTTATAGGTATAGTTTACTTGGTATTACAAAAGTTTTGTAACAATTTTTCTTGGCAATACATCTAAAATGATTGACTTTATGGATCCTCTACAATGACCATTGGTTTTTCTTTTTGCTTGCTTGTTTTTCTTAATGCAGTTTATTTGAGTGAGTGTCTTGCTTTTTATTTTGTTTGCCCAGTGTATTCATTTTCATGCTACTGCTCATAAAGTTATACCCAAAACTGGGCAATTCACAGAAGAGAGGTTTAATGGACTCATAGTTCCATGTGGCTGGGGAGGCCTCACAATTATGTCAGAGAAGAGAAGAGAACTTGTGCAGGGAAACTCCCCTTTATAAAACCATCAGATCTTGTGAGACTTATTCACTATCATGAGAACAGCACAAGAAAGAACTGCCTCCATGATTCAATTACATCCCACCAGGTCCCTCCCACATGTGGGAACTGTGGGAGCTACAATTCAAGATGAGATTTGGGTGGGAACACAGACAAACTATATCATTCCTCCCCTGACCCCTCCCAAATCTCATGTCCTCACATTTCAAAACCAATCATGCCTTCCCAACAGTCCCCCAAAGTCTCAACTCATTTCAACATTAACTCAAAAGTCCAAGTCCAAAGTCTCATCTGAGACAAGGCAAGTCCCTTCTGCCTATGAGCCAGTAAAATCAAAAGCAAGTTAGTTACTTCCTAGATGAAATGGGGATACAGGCATTGGATAAATACATCCATTCCAAATGAGAGAAATTGGCCAAAATGAGGGGGCTAAAAAACCCCATGCAAGTCTGAAATCCAGCAGGGCAGTCAAATTTTAAAGCTCCAAAATGATTTCCTTTGACTCCATGTCTCACTTCCAGGTCATGCTGATGCAAGAGGTAGGTTCCCATGGTCTTGGGCAGCTCTATCCCTGTGGCTTTGCAGGGTACAGTCTCCCTCCTGGCTGCTTTCACAGGCTGGCATTGAGTATCTGTGACTTTTCCAGGTGCACAGGACAAGCTGTCCATGGATCCACCATTCTGGGGTGTGAAGGATAGTGGCCCTCTTCTCACAGCTCCACTAGGTAGGGATACACATACTCCAGTGGGGACTGTGTGTAGGGGCACCCATCCCACATTTCCCTTCTGCACTGACCTAGAAGAGGTTGTTCATGAGGGCCCTACCCCTGCAGCAAACTTCTTCTGCCTGGACATCCAGACATTTCCACACATTTTCTGAAATCTAGATGGAGGTTCCCACACCTAAATTCTTGACTTCAATGCACCCACAGGCTCAACACCATATGGAAGCTGCCAAGGCTTGGGGCTTGCACCCTCTGAAGTCACAACCTGAGCTATACTTTGGCCCCTTGTAGTCATGGCTGGAGTGGCTGGGATGCAGGGCACCAAGTCCCCAGGCTGCACACAGCATGAGGACACTGGCCTCACCCAGGAAACCATTTTTTCCTCATAGGCCTCTGGGCCTGTGATGTGAGGGGCTGCCACAAAGGTTTCTGACATGCTGACATGCCCTGGAGACATTTTCCCCATTGTCTTGGCGATTAACATTCAACTTCTTGTTACTTATGCAAATTTCTGCAGCCAGCTTGAATTTCTCCTCAGAAAATGGGATTTTCTTTTCTATCACATTGTCAGGCTGCAAATTTTCCAAACTTTATGCTCTGTTTCCCTTTTAAAACTAAATGCCTTTAATAGCACCCAAGTCACCTCTTGAATGCTTTGTTGCTTAGAAATTGCTTCCACCAGATACCCTAAATCATTTCTCTCAAGTTCAAAGTTCCACAGATCTCTAGGGCAGGGGAAAAATGCCCGTAAAACATAACAAGAGTCACCTTTGCTCCAGTTCCCAACAAGTTCCTCATCTCCATCTGAGACCACCTCAGCCTGGATGCCTTTGTCCGTAACATTATTAGCATTTTGGTCAAAGTCATTCAACAAGTCTCTAGGGAGTTTCAAACATTCCCACATTTTCCTGTCTTCTTGTGAGTCCTCCAACTGTTAGTTCCAACTTCTGCCTGTTACCCAGTTCCAAAGTCACTTCCATATTTTCTGGTATCTTTTCAGCAGCATCTCACTCTACTGGTACCAATTTACTATATTAGTATGTTTTCATGCTGCTGATAAAGACATACCCAATTTACTGTATTAGTACATTTTCACATTGCTGATAAAGACATACCCAAGACTGGGTAATTAACAAAAGAAAGTTTTAATTGACTCACAGTTCCATGTGGCTTGGGAGGCCTCACAATCATGGCAAAAGGTGAGAGGCATGTCTCACATGGCAGCAGACAAGAGAAGAGAACTTGTGCAGGGAAACTCCTCTTTATAAAACCATCAGATCTTGTGAGACTTATTCACTATCATGAGAATAGCATGGGAAAGACCTGCTCCCATGATTCAGTTACTTCCCACCGGGTCCCTCCCACAACATGTGGGAACTGTAGGAGCTACAATTCAAGATGAGATTTGGGTGAGGACACAGCCAAACCATATCACCCAGATAAAAGTTTAAACCTATGTGTCTGAATTTTAAAAGTTGAAATGCACGCACATATACATATTGAACAATAATAATTCAGGAATTTTTCTGAAGCATCTAAAGAAAGATAATGAACGTTTTTCTATCAATAAATGTAGCTTTATAAGCAGTGGCCCAAATCTTGCCTAAAGATTCTATATAAATTTCTCTAAGGTTTTTATACTTTATAAGTCCATTGTATCCACATCTTTATAACTAAGCACTAGTTTCTTTTTTAAGATTTACACATCAGTCTGAAAATTAGGCTTACCACAAGAAAATAACCAAGTGCTAAGGAACTACTAACAGCAAGAGAGTTAACAATAGCAGAAGCTATTAACTGAGAGACAAGAAGATGACAGTATTAAGGAAAGAAAAGCCATTCAGAGGAATGGATCTGCAGCACATCAAGAGTTATTTTTCATTTCCCCAAATCTCAAAGACATTTGCAGTCTTGCAAAAAAAATGTAATTTCTGTGAATAAATATGGCAATTGAAATATGTAAAGTGATCTGGCTCAAGTTTTCCCATGAAATGATGGAAACATTCTCCAAGATTCTTCAGAGCCATATTAAGTAACAGATGTTCTTTTCTGTGCCCTAGTAAGTAGCAGCCATCACCAGCATGACCATTTTGAAATATGACATTTTAAGAGTGACTACTTTGCAGAGGGTCTAAGGCTAACGGCAAGGTCAATATGACACCAAAAGAACTAGTGAAAAATGAATTTGGCTAATCTGCTCCTTCCTCTGTAGGACACAAACCTCCAATTTGACTGGTATGTTTTCTACTTGCACATGATCAGAAAGAGTTGAGGAGCCAACCTGGGAGCCCGGGTGGTCATTATGGAATAATAAGGTCTGAGTTTTAATGTCTGGGCTGACCCTGCCCATGCCCATTGTATCTCATACAATCACCGTGATGAAACTGACCAAAATTCAGGGTTATAATTCTTCTGGAAAAATTCCATTGCTGAAGGTACCTCCTTAGTTAACTGTTTTTCTATGTTATGGGTATACCTACAGATTAGCTGGGAGTATCCTATTGCCTCACTTCATTGCAAAATTCACTATGGCTTCCAAGTTGTTTGTGTTTCCTCCCCTCTGGAGGAAAGAGGTGAAAACAGTGGAGAGTTTAAAGTGACACACACATCCTAGTGCCAAATGATGGGCTGGAGTCTGAATAAACAAGAGAAAATAAATCAAATACTGTTCCTGCATTATTTTAACTTGTATTCTAGCATGAGAGACTGGATTTAAGCAAGTAAATACATAAACACATACTTATAAGTTAGGACAAGTGCTGTAAAGGAGGAGAGCAAGGTGTCATGAGAGGATAGTATTAAGAGATTCACTTTAATTTTTTATTTTTATTAACTTTTTTTTGAGATGGAGTCTCACTCTGTCACCCAGTCTGGAGTGCAGTGGCGTGATCTCAGCTCACTGCAACCTCTGCCTCCTGAGTTCAAGTGATTCTCCTGCCTCAGCCTCCTAAGTAGCTAGGACTACAGGCACACGCCACCACACCCAGATAATTTTTGTATTTTTGGTAGAGATGGGGTTTCGCCATGCTGGCCAGACTGGTCTAGAACTCCCAGCCTCAAGTGATCCACCCCACTCAGTCTCCCAAAGTGCTGGGATTACAGGCATGAGCCACCACATCTGGCCAAGAGACTCATTTTAAATTGGATAGTCAGGAATGGCGTTTCTGAGGAGAAAAGGAAAACTAGAAAAATGAGAAAAACAAAACAAAGCCAGCCATAAAAACATGTCAGGTTAACAAAAAGGTCTGGAAACAGAAACAAGCTTGGCCTATGGTGGAAACACAAGGAAACATAGTCTCAGGAGATGGTAGGCAAAGTGTTGGGTAGAATAACATGAATTAACGAGGTGAATAGGGCAAATCATGACAGACCTTGAAGGCCACAGGAAAGAATTTCTTTTTTCCTGCATAAAACTGCAAACCATGGAGAGCATGGGATAGGCAAGATAAAATTTATGTTTTTTAAGAAAATACTCTGGCTTGAGTGGTATAGAGTGGAGGCAGCGAGATGGAGCAAAAGCTGGAAGATGTCTGTGCGTGTGAATGTGTGTGCATGCATATGTGGATGTGACATGTATTTTCTGTATTCAGGATGTTAAAACACTCCCCAAGCCCTTAAACCAAACATTTTTGTGTTTGAACATTATAAATGTCAAATAATAATGTCAAAAGGTACTTAGAGGAAAGTGGGACAAAAGAACTTTAGGGGTTAGGCTCCAGGGACTTCTCCATTCACCAAGAAGTATAGTTTTCTCATTACCAGGGTACCCGACTTTTACACATTATTTGAACTTGTCTGTCGTATTCTTAATATACTTAGATATCCAATTCTCTTTTCTTTTGAGACGGAGTTTTGCTCTTGTTGCCCAGGCTGGAGTGCAGTGGCACAATCTCAGCTCACTGCAACCTCTGCCTCCTGAGCTTGAGCAGTTCTCCTGCCTCAGCCTCCCAAGTAGCTGGGATTACAGGCGTGTGCCACCATGCCTGGCTAATTTTGTATTTTTAGTAGAGATGAGATTTCACTGTGTTGGTCAGGCTGGTCTTGAACTCCTGACCTCGAGTGATTCAACCGCCTCAGCCTCCCAAAGTGTTGGGATTACAGACGTGAGCCACCACATCCAGCCTAGATATCCAATTCTTCATTTCCTCTCAATATGTTTTCCGTAGAGGAATGCACATGGCATGTAGGTCAGTCATATTTTCCTCTCTATTGGTTTGGTGCTTGGGGCAACATTTGGCATTCTTGCTTTTCCTGGGTAAACCAGGTCGCATCGCTGTTTCATCCCATTACTTGCTGCTGGGTAATCCTGTCAATAATATGTGTAGGAATATTTTTGGAAAGGCAGTTGTTCAAAGTATGGTTTTTATCCCTGTTGTGGCATCCATTGAGAGACTTTCCAGAACTTCACATTCTTGGGTGGCCAGAACTGCTAGAAGTAGTTTATATTTCGGATGTTATCTCTAGTGTTGCTTAAGACTTTAGAGTATTAAGAAGAATACTGACAAAAGAAACAATGCTTTGTAATATCTGACTGTATATGTAACTGAGTGTGTATGTATATATTTTATATTTATAATGATATACAGTTGACCCTTGAACAATAGGGGTGGGAGACCTAGGGGGACCAACCCTCTAAGCAGTCAAAAATCCACATATAACTATTTTTTGTTTGTTTATTTTAAGGACAGTGTCTCGTTCTGTCACCCAGGCTAGAGTGCATTGGTGCCATCTTGGCTTGCTGCAACCTCAGTTCCTGGGCTCAAGCCATCCTCCCACTTTAGCCCCTCAAGTACCTGGGACCAGACATGTACCACCATGCCTGGCTAATTTTTGTTTTTTGTAGAGAGGGCGTTTCACCATGTTGCCCAGACTGGTCTTGAACTCTTGAGCTCAAGTGATCCTTCCAAGTCAGCCTCCCAAAGTGCTGAGATTACAGGAATGAGCCACCATGCCTGGCCCCACATATCAATTTTGACTTCTCAAAACCTTAACTACCAATAGCCTACTGTTGACTTCTTACCAATAATGTAAATAGTCAATTGACACATATTTTGTATGTTATATGTATTATAAACTGTATTCTTACAATAAAGTAAGCTAGAGAAAAGAAAACATTAAGAATATAAGGAGGAGAAAATATATTTACTATTCACTAAATGGAAGTGGATCATCATAAAGGTCTTCATGCTCACTGTCTTCATGTTGAATAGGGTGAGGAGCAAGAAGAGGAGGGGTTGGTCTTACTGTCTCCGGAGTGGCAAAGATGGAAGAAAACCTACCTATAAGTGGACTCACACAGTTCTAACCATGTTGGTTAAGAGTCAACTCTGTGTGTGTGTGTGTGTGTGTGTGTGTGTGTGTGTATTTGTGTATGTGTTTACATATTGTGGGGAGGGCAGGGTAGAAGTTGGAGAGTGTGTGTGTTTGTGTATGTGTGTATATATATGTATGCATTCATGAATGGAAAGAAAACTAGTTACTTTGAGATCTTAAAAAAAAAAAAAAAAAAACCCTTTTTTTCCCACATATTCGTTCACTCTCTAAGCCCCCTGAAAGAACGTATTGTTTTCAAAATCCACCTGCAGGTGTCCAAAACCCAAATTTTGAAGCTGCAAAAAGAGAAACTGAAAAATAGAACTCCTTGTGTCTCTTTGAACCTTGTATCTTGAGGGTAACTGACACGCATTTCACAACACGTGACTTTCAAAGATGATGAACGACAGGGAGGCTCGGTGTCAGACTCTAGATTGTCTTCTAGATCTCTTAGATTTGGGAGAAGACGAGAATAAACAAATCTTTTAACATAAAATCTTCCCATTTAATTAGAAGGATATATGGAATCGTCTTAAGGAAAAAGGAAACATTTTCAACTTCCAATTCCTTTCTGGACATATCTTTTTAGGAGGAAGTTCCAGTGATAAGATCAAAATATCACTTTTACCCCAGAGGACAGTAATATCACTTTCCCCATGAAAAACTAGTCCAGTCCATTTAAAGACAGGATTTTAGGATTTATTATTCATGATCGTGCTTTTAAAAATCTAAGTATGAGTTTTATAACTCTAAATTAAAAATTGTCTCTACGGTTTTATTTTTAAGAGTTCTGCACATAAGCTGAGCAGATCCTTTGAGTCAAAGCCTAAAATCTTAGAGTTCAGGCATCTTCCATTTGAACACTGGCATAGGCACATATTTGCTATAGGACTGGCCAGACTGTCAAATCTCTGTCTGTGTCCTCGATCTTTAAATGGGGATAAAAATAGCAATAACCTCAGAGAAATTGTAGAAGGATTAATCAAATTACCTCATGCATAACACGTAGCACAATTCCTTATACATTACAATCACTTAATAAGTGTGAGTATAATAACAACTAAAGTAACAAATTATGTTGAAATTAGTTAACTCAGTACAGGCAGAGCCTAAAATGTTGACGTGACTTTCAAGTGTCTTGAGTTCTTCTTAAGGAGAATGTAATCCTGCTGCGATGAGACTGAGCCATAGACAGGCAGAGCTTTTGCTACTCCATTAGAGCCCACCTCAGTATCCTATAGTAATCGAAGAGACAGTACAATACCCACAAACAGCAACTGAAAGCAATTTAAATCTCCAGTGAGGTGTCCTGAAAAATGTCAGAGGAACATTCTACTTCTGATGCAGAGAAATACTTCTTAAAATCTTCTTTCCCTGAGACTCCTATAATTGTCTCACTAGAAAAGCAGTTGCCTTCCCTTTCCTCAGTTTGACCCAAGCTCACTCTTAGTGCAGCCCACATTGGCTTCTGTCCTCTTTCTCTCTGCACAGAAACAGCTCTTCTGTTTCCATTTACTGACCCTCTGCCCTTTCCAGTCCAAAGCAATCAAGTCACAGTGGACTAATTTGAACTCTTTTTCTTCCTTTCATCTATTATGTAACATCTATACAACAAAACTTGAGAAACATAGAAACGAGCTTGAACCTAGGTGCCTAAATCAACATCCATCTCAGCAGGTAGAGTAGATGGTGAGATTGTGATGACCATACTTTTTTTCCTGAAGCATACATACTACTATTTAAAGCATGGATCATTTTCTCCTAAGACAGACCTTAAACAAAGCATGAGCCTTTAAAGAAAGTATCAATGTATGTATAAATGAAGTCATCTCACTAGAATCGCTCAGTTTGAAGAATAGATTCAATGATCGAGAGCCAATATTAAATCTATAATATGAAATGAGCAGAAAAAACTATGACTCCAAATTATCACCTTCCCAGAAACCGACCTCTCACCAACTGCTCAGAAAAGAAGAAAGCAAATATAAAAGAAGTATGACCATTTTGTTATTTTGCTCTTACATGGAATTGAAATTAAGCTATATGGAAAATTCACTAAATTCTACCTATCTTTTTAAAAGGGAAATGCTAAGCAGTTCTGAAAGAGTGCACCCAGCTTTGTTTCCAAAGGGTGCTGCTAATGGAGTTTCACACACCCTTCCTGTCGCCCCAGGTGCTAAATACGTGGAAGTTGGGAATATCTAAACACTTGGAGATCCTGAAGATTCTCCCTGAGGTGGCTATAAAAAGACTGTGCCTGGCTTCTGCGAATGTAGTGGCAGACACTTTCATTTTATTTTACTTTATTTTATCATGAGAGGAAGTTTACTGCGTTACCACCCCCTTACACCTCAACTTCTCTTTTTTAAAAATATGTGTAACTTTTTTCTACTTCTGTCTCTCAAGAACAGGTTTTTAGTGGTTCAGCAATTTCTCCCACTTTTACCTGACTGTGGGCAACCTCAGCAACAGAGGCTCCTGGAAATATCCTCCACCTATTTTTCTCAGATGTGAGAACGGTTAACTGGAGTTAGGAGGGGGAAGTGGTTGGTGCAGAAAGCTGCCAAAAGGGTGATGGAAAGTTCTTTACTGATGTAAAAAGAATAATAATTCATATTTATCTTTTGACCAAGACAAAATAGGAACAGGGGTGCCTTTGCTTGCTTTCACCTCAAGCAGGAAGTGAGAGTCCTATTAGCCTCTGGGTGCTGGGAAGCCAATTATTTGGGGTTATTTTTCTTCCCGCCCATTTCTTTACCTTACTCATAGGCTTAATATTGACCTCTGTCTTTATGACTGAATCTGTTTTTCAAATGGAGCAATTCTCAATTTGTCAGATGATTTATTTTTTACATATACATGAATGTTTTGTTGAAATCAGACTTTCAGCAGTATCAGTCATGGGGGAGCTTAGCTGTGAACCCAGAGGTGAGAGTAAAGTCTTAGAACAAAGAGGAATTCGAAATTATGGAACATTTTTAACTTCTTTACTCAGTGGTAAAGAATGGAACATCTTTTACATCAGAAACTACTGAAGTTGTGGGCAAAATTACAAGCGATGATTATGCAAGATAGGTTAGTTTTTGGCCATTTTAGGCTTTTCTTGATTTTATGGAGGAGTATGAAAGGAGTGAGCTGGTGAGAGAATTCAGTAGGTGCTGAAGCAATGAGAACTGACAGCTGATATACAGGGAAAGAGCTCCATTTCAGTCACATTGAATTTTAGGTGCCTTTAAGAGGAGATAATCAGGAAGAATTTGCAACAGTTCTTTAAACCCCGGTGGATATCAGAGCTAATCATGTATCCGTGGGAGTTGTCAGGGTAAATTTGGTGGCTGATGCCAAGAACCTCACTTAAGGAGGTCAGGTGGCATGAGAAGAAATGATGAGTGAGAACACACGCTGAGAAAGAACAGTAATTAGGGGAGTTTGAAAATGCAGAGCCGTAGAGGTAAAGGACACCAAGTATATCTGCTGTGGTCCTTAGGGGACTTAGACCCTTAGAAGCACTAGCTTCATCTTGTTTGCTTGCCAACTTCTGAGACGGTAAGTCCGGATTTTAGTATTTGACCCACTCTGCCTTCTCCAGATCATGCTCCCTGATATTCCCTCTCTGAATTTGCTGAAAGAAAAACATTTCCACTCAAATATCACTTGAACATGATTTATGAGTAAAATAAATAATATTTTACTATAAAACATACAGAGGTGAGTCTCATAACGAAATTCACGGTGGCCACAAGCTATCTTCTTTTTTTTTATTTTTAAATTTTTAAAAATATTTTCAGGCCAAGTGTGGTGGCTTATGCCTGTGATCCCAATACTTTGGGAGGCTGAGACAAGAAGATCACTTCAACTCAGGAATTTGAGACCAGCCTGGGCAACATAGCAAGACTTCATCTCCACTTAAAAAAAAAAAAAAAAAAAAGTCAAATGTGGCACATGCCTTTGGTCCCAGCTACTTGGGGGTGCTGAGGTAGGAAATCTCTTGAGCCTGGGAAATAACGGCTGCAGTGAGCTATAATCGTGCCATTGCACTCTAGCCTGGGTGGCACAGTGAGACCCTGTTTCAAAAAAATATAATGTCTTTATAAAAATTGAATATATTTAAGGTATACAGCAGGATGTTGTAATATAGTTAAATGACTGCTATCATTAGTTAATTAACATACCCATCTTCTCACATAGTTACCTTGTGTATGTGTGTGATGAGAATACTTGAGATATACTCTCTGAGCAAATTTCATGTATATAATATACGATTACTAACTATGGTCGCTATGCTATACATTAGATCTCTAGAATGTATTCACCCTACATACCCAAAACTTTATACACTTTGGTACCTTCCCTTTCTTCTCTCCCAGCCCCTGCCCCTAATAACCACCATTCTACTCTCTGCTACTGTGAATTCAGCTGTTTTAGATTCCACATCTAAGCTATCTTCTTTATTAGCCATTGCTAAAGAGTCACTGATAAGCCTGCTTCCTGTCTGTTGGGTGCAACTAAAAAGTAGACCCTTGATCTGGCATTGTGGTGGTGAAGTGACTTACAGGTCTAGAGGCTTCCACCCCAAGCCATCCTACAGCAGCTGTTCTGAAGTTGACTTTTATAGCTTCTACAGAACTGGAAGCTTGCCATTGAAAGTGGCACCTAGCCATTTATTCACCAGTAATTCTAAGCAAATGAATCAACTTTGAAGCAGGAACATAATAAATCAGTAATGGATAGGATTTTAAGCAACAGGCAAACTTCTAAGAGGGGCTGGCACATTTTAAAAAGAGATTAATGTCATCTGCAAACAGAGACAATTTGACTTCCTCTCTTCCTACTTGAATACCCTTTATTTCTTTCTCTTGCCTGATTGCCCTGGCCAGAACTTCCAATGCTATGTTAACTAGGAGGTGGTGAGAGGGCATCCCTGTCTTGTGCCAGTTTTCAAAGGGGAATGTTTCCAGTTTTTGTCCATTCAGTATGATATTGGCTGTGGGTTTGTCATAAATAGCTCTTATTATTTTGAGATACGTTCCATCAAGACCTACCCTATTGAGAGTTTTTACCATGAAGGGCTGTTGAATTTTATTGAAGGCCTTTTCTGTATCTATTGAGATAATCGTGGTTTTTGTCATTGGTTCTGTTTATGTGATGGATTACATTTATTGATGTACATATGTTGAGCCAGCCTTGCATCCCAGGAATGAAGCCGACTTGATTGTGGTGGATATACTTTTTGGTGTGCTGCTGGATTCATGTTCTTTGCAAGGACGTGGATGAAACTGGAAACCATTGTTCTCAGCAAAGTAAAACAAGAACAGAAAACTAAACACCGCATGTTCTCACTTATAAGTGGGAGCTGAACAATGAGAATACATGGACACAGGGAGGGGAACATCACACACTGGGGCCTGTTGGGGGCTGGGGGGCTAGGCGAGGGATAGCATTAGGAGAAATACCTAAGTAGATGACATATAGGTATTAGGGTTGATCGGTGCAGCAAACCACCATGGCACATGTATACATACCAATGTATACCTATATAACAAACCTGCACGTTCTGCACATGTACCCCAGAACTTTAAGTATAATTTTAAAAAAGGGTAGTAAGATGATAGATTTAAACCCAAATATATTCGTTATTACATGAAATGTCAACAAAGTAAGTACTCTAATTAAAAGTCAAAGATTGCCAGATTGGATAAAAGAAAAATAAAATACCTGTGTGACTTTCAAGAGATATTCCTTATATAGAAGAATATAGAAAAGTAAAAGAATTGAAAACATATAACACGCAACCAATATGAAACAAAATAGAATTTAAGGCAAAGAATATTATTAGAGATAAAAAGGGATGGCTGGGTGAAGTGGTTCACACCTATAATCACAGCACAGCACTTTGGGATGCCAAGGCAGAAGGATTGCTTGAGTCCAGGAGTTTGAGACAAGCCTGGGCAACACAGTGAGACCTCATATCTAAAAATAAAAAATAAAAATAAATTTTAATAAAAATAGATTAATAGCAGAGCAGACTTGAGAGACAAATGGATCTTGCAATAAGCAACAGCAGTATTAAGATGTATGTTCAGGATCTCATTGGATAGAAAGAGGATTAGGAAAATTCCATTGTTTTAATAATGTTTCTTAGTAGACCTTTTTAGAAAGAAGGGCAGTGTGAAAATAACATCCTAAGAGCTCATAATGGCAAATGCCAAGGTTGTGTGTGTGTGTGTTTATGCATGCCTGTGTAATATTATGAGATGATACAAGGGAGAAGGGTGATTCATGGAAAGAGTGGACGAGGGTTTCGAAAGCTACAGAGTGAGAAAAGGCCTGATGAGTATTTATTTAGGAATTATGATGTCACTGGCGACCTTAGCAGGAATAGAATCTGTAAAATGCTAGGGGCAAAACTGGGTTACAGGAAGGTGAAGAGTAGACAGACACTTCCTTTTCCAACAGTATTGGCAGAGTAAATATCCTGAAAATCTATCCTGCTACAAAACACCTAAAAGTAGTAGATACCAAATGAAAAACACATTTAAATGCATGCCTGTGTTGGAAAGAGTAAGGGAAACCATCGGAGTTACCAGAGACTAAAGGTTCTGGGAAGGACCAATTCAGAGAATTGTAAGCAGTGAAATCATCGGTGAATTCCAGGGGCCTGGGGCTTCAGTCGTGACATAGATCAGCTCAGGTCTGCACAATGGGAGAGTTAGATTCAAGTTCTGGAACCCATAATGAACTACATCTTCAGTGAAATTGCGAATTTGGAAAAAATAAAAATTAAAAACAGTCTGCCCTGAATGAAGAAACAAATAAGATGGTGAATTTTTTGAGCATCTTATGAGAATTTATAAGTCAGAGCTAGTCCTCAAATGGCCCTAGGTTAGGGTCTGTGATGGTTAATTTTGTGTGTTAATTTGACTGGACTGAGGGATACTTAGCTGGTAAAGCGGCAGGGCGCAGTGGCTCACGCCTGTAATCCCAGCACTTTGGGAGGCCGAGGCGGGTGGATCACGAGGTCAGGAGATAGAGATCACAGTGAAAACCCATCTCCACTAAAAAAAAAAATTACAAAAAGTTAGCTGGCCGTGGTGGTGGGCACCTGTAGTTGCAGCTACTAGGGAGGCTGAGGCAGGAGAATGGAATGAACCCGGGAGGCAGAGCTTGCAGTGAGCTGAGTTTGTGCCACTGCACTCCAGCCTGGGCAACAGCGGGAGACTCCATCTCAAAAAAAAAAAAAAAAAAAAAAAAAAAAAAAGCTGGTAAAGCATTATTTGTGGGTGCATCTGGAAGAAATTGGCATTTGAATCAGTGGACTGAGTAAGGAAAATCTGCCTTCGGTGTGGATGGGCACCATCCCATCAACTGAGGACCAGAATAGAATGAAAATGCAAAGGAAAAGCAAATTTGTTCTCCTTCTTCAAGCTGAGACACCCTTCTTCTCCTGCTCTTGGACATTAGAACTCCAGGTTCTCCAGCCATTGGACTCAGGCACTTGCACCAGCAGTTCCTGGGTTCTCAGGCTTTTGACCTTGGACTCAGAGTCATACCATCAGCTTTTCCGGTTCTCCGTCTTGCAGATGTCCTTCTCAGCCTTCATAATTGTGTAAGCCAATTCTCCTAATAAATCCTCTCTTATTTATCTATCCATCCATCCACCCATCCATCCTATTAATCTCTGTACAATTCTGACTAATACAGGATTCCCTGTCTCACTGACTGCGTTGTCTGAAAAAAGACTCCCGCCACCCTAGGTACGAAGCTTCCTTAACTGCCTGACAGAAACAAATAATAATTTTCTCTGGATGAATCAACTGTCAACCTCAAAGAACTTCCATGTATAAAGTCCCAACATTATCCCAGAATCTAAAATTACAAAATAAAAGGAAAGAAGAAATAGGAGTCAATTTCAGTAGAAACAACAAACGACAGAATCAGCCCTAGATATTGAACTAGTTACATTTGTACTGCAAGACTGATGTTTAAAGTTAAAGAAAAAGAATATTTAAAGTTGAAAAAAAGTCACATACATGAATGAGGAAGAAGTGACTATAAAGATGACTACACATTTCTAATAAAAAATATGACATTCAGAAATGAAAATTACAGTAATTAAAATTAAAAATTCAATAGGTATACTGCTTAGCCTATTAGACATGACTGAAGATAGAATGACTAACCTAGACTATAAAGCTGAAGTAATTGGCTCCAACAGAGCACAGAGAAACAGAGGGAGTAGAAAAGCAGTAGAGAGACATAAAAAATATTTGTAAACTATAACGTATATCCAAATCAGAATTCCACAAAGAAATATCAGAGAAATGGAAGAGAGATAATTTTAGAGGGAAAATGTCTGAGAAATTCCAGAATTCCAGATGACATGAATCCTCAGATTTATGAAGCAAAGCAAATCCCAATCTTAACTGTAGAACGCCAGTGAAAAATAACTTTAAAAAATTCAGAGAGAAAAACATTGCCTCCAAAGAAATATTTACAGTGATAGTTGAATTCTAAACAACAGTGGAAACCAGCAAACTGTGAGATCATATTAAATCCATGAAAAAATGCTTATAGTTACATATCTAGAATTGTAAAATTGTATAATGTCACTTTTAGATTAAAAAAGATCAACAGAGTCCTCAGAAACATCTTTTCCCTACAGGAGATTCTAAAATACATATTTCAGAAATAAGGAAAATGCTTTCAGAAAAACTGAGTTCAAGAAGAAAGGATGAGCAAAAATAAAGTGATAAATGTGAGTAAAATCTAAACAAATGTTAAATATAATCATACTCATAATAATAATGAAGTCTAATTTTAGAGTGTATTAATTTTTTATTGCCATGTAACAAAGTACCACAAATTTAGTGGCTTAAAACAACACAAATTTATTGACCTTAAGTTTCCATGTGTCATAAGTGTGGGCACAGGTTAATTGGGTTCCCTGATCTGGTCTCACAGCCTGTGTATCA
Organism: Rhinopithecus roxellana; assembly: GCF_007565055.1. Lineage (NCBI taxonomy): Eukaryota > Metazoa > Chordata > Mammalia > Primates > Cercopithecidae > Rhinopithecus > Rhinopithecus roxellana. Next base: position 143,337,363 of record NC_044554.1, read on the forward strand.
GCAGACTGTGTTCTCATCTGGGTGGCCACTGAGGAAGAATCCACTTCCAAGCTCATTCAGGCTGTTAGCAGAATTAATTTACTTTAAGCTCTACGCTGAGGGCCCAGACTTTTTGCTAGCTGTCAGCTGGAGGCAGGCCACCCCATTCCATAGACCTCCTCACAGTATGACAGCTGTTTTCTTCAAGCCACCAAAGAGGATTTCTCTCCAGGATGTATATGTTAAGTAATTATTGAAGTGGCATCCTATCACCTTTATCATATAAAATAACTTAAGGGAGTGATGTCTCATTGTCTTTGGCATATTCCATTGATTAGAAGCAGGGCACAGGTTCTGTCTGCACTTAAGCAGAGAAAATTGTGCAAGGGCATGACTCATAGGGGGTCACTTTAGGGCGTGTTCACCACAGAGAAGTTGGAGAAACAAAAACAAGACTAAGTCAGAAAGGTCATGCTCAGAGCTAAAGCATGCTGAAGTCCTTGTAGGAAGTACAGATAAATACAGATTAATTATAAACTGTATTAAGCCTGAAAGGAAAGTACAAAATAAGATGGTAGGAATTAATCAAAATACATCAGGAATCTTAAAGACACAAAACATTTTTAAATAAAAGGGTAAAAAAAAAATTATTGTGGCTATATTATTATCGGATAAAATGGACCTTCAAGTAAAAAAGCATAATTTGAGTTAGAGAATGACTACAAAATGACATAGTAATTCTAAAGTACCATCTGCCAAATTTCACGATTCAAAATTGTATATAGTAAATATTAGCAGCAGAGATTCATGAGTCATCCTGTGTGATTTTGAGACAGTGCTTGGCATTTGAGAAATCAAAAACGTATCTTCTCACACAAAAAAAGAAAAATATAAAAAATGTTAAGACCACAACATACCTGAACTAATTGCTGTATGTAGTATAAAGCATGAAACAATTAGAGACAACAAAATTAAGCACATGTGAAACTAACTGACCATATAAGTATGTAAGAGCCATGTAATAAACTCTAAAACTAGTGTTAGCCAATATGCAAGAAATATTTGATAATATATGGGCCACATTCTCTAATCACAATAAAATTTAAAATCAGTGATGAAAAGGTTATGAAAAAGCTCATATATTTAGAAATTTAAAAACAAACTTCTAAATACATCAAAATAGCAATCAAAATGGATATTAGAAAATGTTAGAACTAAATTATGAAAAATCCTATATATTGAAATATATGGAATATGGATAAAATAGATGAGATAAATTTATAGACTTTCAGAAGGGATGAAAATGAATAATCAATGATTTAGAATAATATTGAAAAAATAAACCCAGAAAGTAGAAAAAGAAGATAGCAAAAATAAAAGCAAAAATTAATAAAACATAAGATCGAATATGGAAAATTAATGAAATTACATCTGTTCTTTGAAGCAGTTAAAATCTAGATGTCTCTGACAAATTAAGAAAAAAAGGGATAGATACAACCAATATTAGTAAAGCAAAAGAAAACAGCTTCAGAAGGACTAGAATGATAGCAGAATGTTATACACAACTTTTAATTATAATGACAACTTGTATGAAATGGGTACATTTCTAGAAAGTTATATTTTTCAAAAATTGACTTATGAAAGAATTAGGAAACCTGTGCAATCCTGAATCACTGAAATTAATTAAATCTTTGAAATTAAACTATCTTTTCACATAAAACCCAAGTCCACAGTTTTATAATAAATTCTACTAAATATATTTAATGAGCAAATATTCCAATTTAACATAAACTCTTCCAGAAAATAAAAAGACACATTCCTCTTTAAGTTGTTTAATGAGGCTATTATTGTTATCTTGATTCCAAAATCCAATACGAAATATTAGCAATCTAAATGTAGCAATGCATTAAGCACACACACAAATTACTAAATTGGCTTTATCCGAGAAATAAAAGACTAATTAGTATCAAAACTATTAACATAAATTAATGACAAAAACTTATAAAGTAATCTCTTTCTGCAGATGAAAGTCAATATTCATTCACGTTAGAAACTCTCAGTGAACGTGGAATAGAAGGAATTTCTCGTAACTGGCAAAAGAGTGAATACAAAATTCTCAAAGGAGATACCATATTCATCAGAGAGGTAAAATCATTAAAGAAAGGAGCAAAAGAAGGATGCCCACTATTACCACACGTATTCAACATTGAACTAAGGATGGCAGAAACCACATGAAAAAGAAAGGATAAGAAAAGAATAAATAAAATTCTCATTATTTGCAGAAGGTATTGTTTTCATAGAAAACCCCAAAAAGGCTACAGACAGATTACTCAAATTTATAAAAGAGCTTAGCTAAGTGACTAAGTGATGATATAAGATCAATACACAAAAATTAACAAACAGAAAATGTCATTTGTAGAACCAAAAATAGATAATTAGGAATGAATTTAACAAGAGATTATCAGTCCTTTCATGGAGAAATTTATACATTTTGAAATATATTTTAAAAGATCTAAATTGAGAGATGTACAATGTAATATTTTAAATATGCCAGTTATCCCCAAATTAATATATAGGGTCAATGAAATTTCTTCCAGAAACCTATTTTCCTTGAATTTTGAGAATGATTTAAAGATTTGGGTAGAAGTGTTAAAGAGTCAAGAAATAAAAAATGAAGTGTAACAACTTGCTGTAGCAGGTATCATGGCTTCTTTAGTGCAGAAATACACAAATAGACCAGTGGAAGTGAAGAGAGAGCCCAGAAATAGATAATGCTTATGGAGAAACAATATATGACAGATGCAGTATTGCATCTCATACAAAAATCAGTTCTAAATGAATTAAAGAATTCAAAGTAAAAGTCAAATTTCAAAAAGTTTAGATGGGAAAGTAGGAAAAGATCTTTATGACTATGAAGTAGGAAAGGATTTAACAAGGAAGAAAAAATGAGTTTCTGAGTTTGACTCCATTAATATTAAGAACTTCTATTCAACAAAGTACACTAAAAATTGAGGGGGTAGGGAGAGAGAGCATTAGGACAAATATCTAATGCATGCAGGGCTTAAAAGTTAGATGATGGGTTGATGGGTGCAGCAAACCACCATGACACATGTATACCTATGTAACAAACCTGCATGTTCTGCACGTGTATCCCAGAAATTAAAGTGAAATAAAATATTTTTTAAAAATTTAGGGAGTAAATACATGCGAAAAGTGAAAAGATGTACTTGCAATCTGTATCACTGAAAAAAAGTTACTATTAAGAACTTGTCAATAACTCCTACTAAACAATTTTTAAACAGAAAACTGGGTGCAAATACAAATAGAAGAGAAAATACAAATGGCCAATTAAAATGTGAAAAGTTAGTTAACCTCATCACAAATCAGGGAAACAAAAACTAAAAATATAACAAAATATTACTTGATATTACTCAGATTTGCAACTTTTTCAGAGGGAAAAATACCATGTGTTGAAAGTGTAAAACAGTGGGATCATTTATACTTTAATGGTGGGGATATACACTGGTTTAATAGTTTTTGAAAATAATTTGACATGATGCAGTAAACATGGAGATGCCCATCCTGTTAGAACTATGAATTTCACTCCTAGCCTAGAAAGACGTTCACACATGGCATAGAGAGACATGGACAAGAATATTTGCAGCGTGTTGTTTGTAAAGATTAAACCATATTAAATTGCCATGAAACTACAAAAACTGCAGTTTCATGTGGTTCAATGTAGTAATAACAACTGAGAACAACAAAGTTCATTTACAATATATTCAGATAATATAAGTTATAAGCCACAGCTGCTCTGTTTATCATTATAAAGCTCACAGAGCTATTGTGAGCAAAAGCAACAAACAAAACAAACCACAGAAAAAAACTAACAATATGATAGAATTTACAGAAAATCAAAACATGCAAAACTGAACCATATATTGTTTAGTTATGTATAAATTATAAAAAAAAAACAAGAGAAAAGCAAAAATTTGATTGCCTTTATGTGAAGGAGGACTTGGGAAGAGGAATGATACAAATTTATGTTAAAGGCATTGCTAATCTCTTTCTTAAGCTAAGCAGCACATATATTTTAATTATCATTTATATCTTATATATGCATATTTATGTGGATTATCTATTTTAAAATCAATAATTGATTAAATATAGAAGAAGGTGAGGACATGGAGGCTAACAGTGCACGCTACTTTCTTTGTGGACACTTTGTATGAAAGGAAGAGACCAGAGAGAAGTAGTTGGAGTAGAAAACAGAATTGGAAAAGGTTTCTGTTTTCTGGTTGAGAGGAGTTTGAATGTGTTAACACACTGAAAAGGCGAGACTGACTACAGAGGAGAGAGGGTACTTGATGAGTCAGGTGACTCAGGATATTTGAGTGTGATGGTTAATTTTAGGTGTCCACTTGAGCGAGTTAGGAGAGGCCCAGATAGTTGGTAAAATATTATTTCTGAGTGTGTCTATGAGGGTCTTTCCAGAAGAGATTAGCATTGAAATCACTGGAGTGAGTAAAGAAGACCCACCCTCGCTCAACATGGGCAGTCATAATCCAATCCAACAAGGGCCTAAAGAGAACAGAAAGTCAGAGGAGGGGCGAATTTGCTCTCTCTTCTTGAACCCGGCACCCACCTTGTCCCGCCCTTAGGCACTGGTGGGAGCTCCTGGCTCTTGGACCTTCAGACTGCAGGACTTACACCAGCGTCCCTGCCCCCACCCCAGTTTTCAGGCCTTTGACTTTGACCTGGGAATTACACTATGGGCTCTCCTGGTCCTCTGGCCTTTGAACTCAGACTGAATGATACCATCAGCTACACTGTGGGACTTCTCAGCCTCTAAAATCTTGTGAGCTAATAAATTCCCATAATAAATCTCCTCTCCTCTCTCTGAATAGGAGAATATATATATATATATGTATATATATGTGTATACATACGTATACACACACATATATACACACACATATATATAAATGTTTCCTCATGAATTAAAATTTCAATCATCTGTTGAAACTAATCAGTAACAGAGCAGGTCGGGACAGTTGAGAATGGTAGAAGTATCAAGTAATTATGGTGAGGCTGGAGAAGAGAATGATTACAGAGCAGCAGTAAGGGTTTGGATCAAGTTGAAGACCATGTGTATGCCATCACACCCATTTGTTCCTTCCTGCCAGATATGCCAAGCTTCTCAGGTGTAAAAGTATAGGAAGGGTCTGGATTGAGCTAAGCTTTGTGTTTTTCTTGGTGGGTGCTACAAGAGGTGCACCTGGGCTCAAGAAATGAAATTCACAAGCCGTGGGGTTTAGGCATTCTCAGGTCAAGGAAAGAAGACAAGAAAGGGCGGAAGGACAGAATGTAAACAGGAAAAGTGTTGGTGGCCTTGATGTGGTCGAATAACTAAAGTGATGAAAATAAGAGAGTGAGAGAAATGTGGGAAGGATAAGGAAGGCACTATCGAAAGTTTAAGAATCCAGAAAAGAAAACTAAGGCACTGACAAAGTCCAGGGTGTGGCCCTGATGCATGTGGTGAGAGAGAACTGGTGTGCTGATGCTGGAAGTGAAGTGATCAGGGAACTGTGAAGCAAGTTTGTTGGATGTTTGCATTGATATTGAAATTGGCCTGGAAAATGGTGGTGAGAAAGAAAATGATCAGAGAGTTAAGGTCCTTGATAAATGTGGAATGACTGAGGCATTGATGAACAACAGCAAGGAGGATGGTAGAAGCTGGTAACCAGATGGCAAGAGCCCCAGAAGAAGAGAGGTTTTGTCAGGCCTCTGAGCCCAAGCTAAGCCATCATATTCCCTGTGACCTGCACATATACATCCAGATGGCCTGAAGCAAGTGAAGAATCACAAAAGAAGTGAAAATGGCCAGTTCCTGCCTTAACTGATGACATTCCACCATTGTGATTTGTTCCTGCCCCACCTTAACTGAGCAATTAACCTTGGGAAATTGCTTCTCCTGACTCAGAAGCTCCCCCACTGAACACCTTATCACCCCCACCCACCAGAGAACAACTCCCTTTGACTGCCATTTTCCACTGCCTAAATTCTATAAAACAGCTCCACCCCTATCTCCCTTCGCTGACTCTCTTTTTGGACTCAGCCCACCTGCACCCAGGTGAAATAAACAGCCTTGTTGCTCACACAAAGTCTGTTTGGTGGTCTCTTCACATGGATGCATGTGACATTTGGGCAGGAGACTTCCCTTAGGAGATCAATCCCCTGTCCTCCTGCTCTTTGCTCCATGAGAAAGATCCACCTACGACCTCGGGTCCTCAGACCAACCAGCCCAAGGAACATCTCACCAATTTTAAATTGGGTAAGCGGCCTCTTTTTACTCTCTTCTCCAACCTCTCTCACTATCCCTCAACCTCTTTCTCCTTTCAATCTTGGCACCATCCTTCAATCTCTCCCTTCTCTTAATTTCAATTCCTTTCCTTTTCTGGTAGAGATAGAGGAGACTTGTTTTATCCATGAACCCAAAACTCCGGTGCCAATCACGGACTCGGGAAGACAGTCTTCCCTTGGTGCTTAATCAGTGCGGGGACACCTGCTTGATCATTCACCCAAATTTCAGAGTGTCTGATCACCACAGGGAAGCCTGCCTTGATCCTTTACCCTTAGTGGCAAGCACCACTTTCCTGGGGGCAAGCACCCCCCACCCCTTCTCTCCATGTCTCTACCCTCTCTTTTCTCTGGGCTTGCCTCCTTCACTATAGGCAACCTTCCACCCTCCATTCCTCCTTCTTCTCCCTTAGACTGTGTGCTCAGGAACTTAAAACCTCTTCAACTCACACCTGACCTAAAACCTAAACCCCTTATTTTCTTCTGCAATACCACTTAACCCCAATACAAACTCGATAATTGTTCCAAATAGCCAGAAAACAACACTTTCGATTTTTTCATCCTACAAGATCTAGATAATTATTTTCGTAAAATGGGCAAACGGTCTGAGGTACCTGACATCCAGGCATTCTTTTACACATGGGTCCCTCCCTAGCCTCTGTTTCCAATGCGACTTGTCCCAAATCTTCCTTCTTTCCCTCCCACCTGTACCCTCAGTACCAACCCCAAGTGTCACTGAGTCTTTTCAATCTTCCTTTTCTACTGACCCATCTGACCTCTCCCCTCCTCCCCAGACTGCTCCTCCTCAGGTCATTCCCTGCCAGGCTGAATCAGGCTCCAATTCTTCCTCAGCCTCCACTCCCCCACCCTATAATCCTTCTACCACCTCCCCTCCTCACACCCAGTCCAGCTCATGGCTTACAGTTTCATTCCACGACTAGCTCTCCCCAACTTGCCCAACAATTTCCTCTTAAAAAAGGTGGCTAGCGCTAAAGGCATAGTCACGGTTAATGCTCCTTTTTCTTTATCTGCCCTCTCCCAAATCAGTTGGCATTTAGGCTCTTTTTCCTCAAATATAAAAACCCAGCCCAGTTCATGGCTTGTTTGGCAGCAACCCTGAGATGCTTTATAGCCCTAGACCCTGAAGGGTCAGAAAGCTGTCTTATTCTCAATATACATTTTATTACCCAATCTGTTCCCGACATTAAATAAAGCTCCAAAAATTAGATCCTGGCCCTCAAACCCCACCACAGGACTTAATTAGCCTTGCCTTCAAGGTGTACGATAATAGAGTAGAGACAGCCAAGTAGCAACATATTTCTGAGTTGCAATTCCTTGCCTCCACTGTGAGAGAAACTCCAGCCACATCTGCGGCACACAAGAACTTCAAATGCCTAAGATGCACATGCCTAAGTCACAGCGGTCAAGCATTCCTACAGGACCTCCTCTATCAGGACCTTGCTTCAAGTGCCAGAAATTTGGCCACTGGGCCAAGGAATGCCCACATCCCGGGATTCCTCCCAAGCCGTGTCCCATCTGTGCAGGGACCCACTGGAAATCAGACTGCCCAGCTCTCCCAGCAGCCACTCCTAGAGCCCCTAAAGCTCTGGCCCAAGGCTCTCTGACTGACTTCTTCCCAGGTCATCTCAGCTTAGCAGCTGAAGACTGACCCTGCCCAATCGCCTCAGAAGCCTACAGGACCATCACAGATGCTTTGGGTAACTCTTACAGTAGAGGGTAAGTCCAACCCCTTCTTAATCAATATGGAGGCTACCCACTCCACATTGCCTTCTTTTCAAGGGCCTGTTTCCCTTGCCTCTATAACTGTTGTGGGTGCTGATGGCCAGGCTTCAAAACCCCTTAAAACTCCCCCACTCTGGTGCCAACTTGGACAGTATTATTTTATACACTCCTTTTTAGTTATCCCCACCTGCCCAGCTCCCTTATTAGGTCAAGACATTTTAACTATCTGCTTCCCTGACTATTCCTAGGCTACAGCCACACCTCATTGCCACCCTTTTCCCCAGTTCAAAGCCTCTTTCACATCCTCCCCTTGTATCTCCCCACCTTAATCTACAAGTATAGGACACCTCTACTCCCTCCTTGGTGACCGATCATGCACCCCTTATTATCCCATTAAAATCTACTCACCCTTACCCCACTCAATGCCAATATCCCATCCCACAGCATGCTTTAAAAGCGTTAAAGCCCATTATCACTTGCCTGTTACAGCATGGCCTTTTAAAGCCTATAAACTCTCCTTACAATTCCCCATTTTACATGTCGAAAAACCAGACAAGTCTTACAATTAGTTCAGGATCTGTGCCTTATCAACCAAATTGTCTTGCCTGTCCACCCCGTGGTGCCAAAGCCATATACTCTCCTATCCTTAATACCTCCCTCCGCAACCCCTCTATAACCCACTATTCTGTTCTGGATCTCAAACATCCTTTATTTACTATTCCTTTGCACCCTTCATCTCAGCCTCTCTTCACTTTCACTTGGACTGACCCTGACACCCATCAGGCTCAGCAAATTACCTGGGCTGTACTGCCCCAAGGCTTCACAGACAGCCCCCATTACTTCAGTCAAGACCAAATTTCTTCCTCATCTGTTATCTATCTCAGCATAATTCTTCATGAAAACACATGTGCTCTCCCTGCTGATTGTGCCAGGCTAATCTCCCAAACCCCAACCCCTTCTACAAAACAACAACTCCTTTCCTTCCTAGGCATGGTTAGGTACTTCTGCCTTTAGATACCTAGTTTTACCATCCTGACTAAACCATTATATAAACTCACAAAAAACCTAGCTAACCCCATAGATCCTAAATCCTTTCCCCACTCCCCTTTCCATTCCTTAAAAACAGCCCTAGAAGTTACTCTCACACTAGCTCTCCCTAACTCATCCCAACCCTTTTTATTATAGCCAACGTACAGGGCCGTACAGTCAAAATTCTTACACAAGAGCCTGGGACTGTGCCCTGTAGGCTTTTTGTCCAAATAACTTGACCTTACTGTTTTAGGCTGGCCATCATGTCTCTGTGTGGTGGCTGCCACCACCCTAATACTCTGAGAGGCCCTCAAAATCACAAACTATGCTCAACTCACTCTCTTTATTTCTCATAACTTCCAAAATCTATTTTCTTCCTCACATCTGACACATATACTTTCTGCTCCCCGGCTCCTTCAGCTATATTCACTCTTTGTTGAGTCTCCCACAGTTACCATTGTTTCTGGCCCAGACTTCAATCCAGCCTCCCACATTATTCCTGATACCACACCTGACCCCATGAATGTATCTCTCCGATCCACCTGACATTCACTCCATTTTCCCATATTTCCTTCTTTCCTGTTCCTCACCCTGATCACACTTGGTTTATTGATGGCAGTTCCACCAGGCCTAATCACCGGCAAAGGCAGGCTATGCTGTAGTATCTTCCACATCTATCATTGAGGCTACTGCTCTGCCCCTCTCCACTACCTCTCAGCAAGCCGACCTCATTGCCTTAACTCGAGCCCTCACTCTTGCAAAAGGACTACACATCAATATTTATACTGACTCTCTAAATATGCCTTCCATATCCTGTACCACCATGCTGTTATATAGGCTGAACAGGGTTTCCTCACTTTGTAAGGGTCCTTCATCATTAATGCTTCTTTAATAAAAACTCTTCTCAAGGCTGCATTACTTCCAAAGGAAGCGGGAGTCATTCACTGCAGTGGCCATCAAAGGCATCAGATCCCATCGCTCAGGGCAACGCTTATTCTGATGAGGTAGCTAAAGAAGCAGCTAGCGTTCCAACTTCTGTCCTTCACGGCCAGCTTTCCTCCTTCTTGTGGGTCACTCCCATCTACTCCCTCACTGAAACTTTCACCTAGCAATCTCTTCCCACACAAGGCAAATAGTTCTTGGACCAAGGAAAAGATCTCCTTCCAGCCTCACAGGCCCATTCTATTCTGTCGTCATTTCACAACCTCTTCCATGTAGGTTACAAGCTGCTAGCCCATCTCCTAAAACCTCTCTTTTCCTTTCCATCGTAAAAATCTATCCTCAAAAAAATCACTTCTCGGTGTTCCATCTACTATTCTACTACTCAGGAATTTCCCAGGCCCCCTCCCTCCCCTATACATCAAGCTCAGGGATTTGCCCCTGCCCAGGACTGGCAAATTGACTTGACTCACATGGCCCAAGTCAGGAAATTAAAATACCTCTTGGTCTGGGTGGACGATTTCACTGGATGGGTAGAGGCCTTTCCCACAGGGTCTGAGAAGGCCACCACAATCATGTCTTCCCTTCTGTCAGACATAATTCCTTGGTTTGGCCTTCCCACTTCTATACAGTCCAAATAACAGACCAGCCTTTACTAGTCAAATCACCCAAGCAGTTTCTCAGGCTCTTGGTATTCAGTGGAACCTTCATACCCCTTACTGTCCTCAATATTCAGGAAAGGTAAAATGGACTAATGGTCTTTTAAAAACACACCTCACCGAGCTCAGCCTCCAACTTAAAAAGGACTGGACAATACTTTTACCACTTGCCCTTCTCAGAATTCAGGCCTGTCTTTGGGATACTACAGGGTACAGACCATTTTATTAGGCCCCACTCTCATTCCAGACACCAGCCCAACTTGAGCTGCACCCCAAAAGCTTGTCATCCCTACTATCTTCTGTCTAGTCATACTCCTATTCACCTTTCTCAGCTACTTATGAATACCCTGCCCTTGTTTAAACTGCCGGTTTACACTTTTCCTTCAAACCATCATAACTGATAACTCCTGGTTTTACCTCAAACTGCCACCCTTAGGTCTCTCTTAAAGTGGACAGATAACCTTTGCTGACGGGGTACACTCCAACACTTTCACCCTGATGAAGTCCTATTCTTTACTTTTATACTCACTCTTATTCTTGTTCCCGTTCTTATGCCACCCTCTACCTCTCCCCAGCTATCTCCACCACGCTATCAATCTCACTCTCTCCTAGCCGTTTCTAATCCTTCTTTAACAAACAATTGCTGGCTTTGTATTTCTCTTCCTCCAAAATCACGGAGGCATTGACTTACTCACTGCTAAAAAAAAAAAAAAAAAAAGACTCCATATATTTTTAAATAAAGAGTATTATTTTTAACCTAAATCAATCTAACCTTGTATATGACAAGATATAAAAAAAAAAAAAAAAACTCAAGGATAGAGCCCAAAAACTTGCCAACCAAGCAAGTAATTACACTGAACCCCCCTGGGCACTCTCTAATTGGATATCCTGGGTCCTCCCAATTCTTAGTCCTTTAATACCTGTTTTCCTCCTCCTCTTATTTGGACTTTGTGTCTTCCATTTAGTTTCTCAATTCATACAAAACTGGATCCAGGCCATCACCCATCATTCTATATGACAAATGTTCCTTCTAACAACCCCACAATATCACCCCTTACCACAAAATCTTCCTTCAGCTTAATCTCTCCTACTCTATGTTCCCACACCACCCCTAATCCTGCTCAAAGCAGCCTTGAGAAACATTGCCCATTATCTATCCATACCACCCCCAAAAAATTTTCAATACTATTTCATGTTATTTTTCTTATTAACATAAGAAGACAGGAATGTCAGGCCTCTGAGCCCAAGCTAAGCCATCATATTCCCTGTGACCTGCACATATACATCCAGATGGCCTGAAGCAAGCGAAGAATCACAAAAGAAGTGAAAATGGCCAGTTCCTGCCTTAACTAATGACATCCCACCATTGTGAGTTGTTCCTGCCCCATCTTAACTGAGGGATTAACCTTGGAAAATTGCTTCTCCTGGCTCAGAAGCTTCCCCAATGAGCACTTTGTGACCCCTGCCCCTGCCCGCCAGAGAACAACCCCCTTTGACTGTAATTTTCCATCACCTACCCAAATCCTACAAAATGGCCACACCCCTATCTCACTTTGCTGATTCTCTTTTCGGACTCAGTCCACCTGCACCCAGGTGAAATAAACAGCTTTGTTGCTCACACAAAGCCTCTTTGGTGGTCTCTTCACACGGACACACACAACAGCTTTTATCAGAGGATTTCTGATGTGGGAGTTGTGCTGTGAAGCTAGGAGGCTGTTATTATCACCTAGTTTATGGGGTACACGTAGTGTGGGAGAATAACCTGACTTCCCTTGAGGAGAAAAAGAGTGTCGGGTTCTAGCTTCGATGCCATAATGTTTTAAAATAGCTCAAGCCCCTTATCTTCACTCTTATTTTTAATTTTTGAACTTTTTCTAGCTATGATTTCTACTGATTTCTTTTTACTTGCTAACCTCACAGCACCTAATCACCATGCATAGTAAAACTTGGAAATATGTCTAAGACATTGGATTGCACTCTGCTGAAAGACAAAAATGTCTAATATTTGTATTTATGTCCACAGTACCTAGCATAGTGCCCAGAAAATAAAAGGCGCTCTATATGTTTATTGATTGAATGGAGCAATATTCACAAATGGAAAGGATTGTGAAAGCAATGAATGAATACCAATACAAATCTGGGTTTGTATTTGTGGAGGAGTATGTGTGTGCTTCTTGCATGAAGTCATTAGAGAAGCAATTAAGACACCCTCGAGGACAGTTACAAAGTCTGATCACTGGAGCGAGTTTTGGGCAAGGAATATCACTTTAATCTGAAATATAGGAAAAGTCACTAGAAAAATAACAGAGCATTATGGAAAATACCATCACAATCACTTGGTGAATAGCAATGAAGAGAAAAATGTTAATACAGTCCCCACTGGTACATTCTGAAACTAAGATCCAGCTAAATACCTACTAATGAAGTTTTTTAATTGAAAACATATTTTCGTAATTCAAGTACTGTAAGGTACACATTCAACAAAGAAAGTCTGTTTCATAGTGTTGGAAATAAGAGTCCTGTGAAATCAAGTTCATTGTTAGAAGTAGGTTTTAAGAAACCTGAAAAGATTGGTAATACTAAAAGAAATATGGAACAGATGTTGTCTCAAGCAGGGTCCTGGATAAACAATATCAAAACACTGATATGAAGCTGATGACAAAGGGTGATGGCATTGGTATGTTTTTTGTTTTTGTTTTTTCTTTTTGCAAAATGTATACATGCTCTAATCAGCAGTGTACAACTTCTTTTGAATCTCAGGAATAGCTAAACGATTTTAGTAAGTATTAGGTATGCTTTGAATTTAGATTTTAATAGGTCATATATTTATAGAAACCACTAGATGAGGTTTCAGAAGTGTAAATCTTGCTCTTTGTTCAATGGAAGTGTTTCTCATTAAACAGTCTGTTCTGGTCCTTGTAAACAAGTCCTCCTAGAAGTTACGCCTAAAGAGATAATAAACATCAGTCTAACAGTGTATGTGATACGTGAGTAAGTTTGTAAACTGTAGGGTACTCAGTGGTGTAACAACATTGGTGTGCCGGATATCCGGAAAAGATTTAAAAATACATAAACAGTAAATAGAATATACACTTTCCTCTACTACTTAGGAGATACATGGAATTCTAGAAATAAACAAATCCTGATATTTTGTCTCAATATGTTAGGTTTATTTAAAATGAAAAACAAAAGGAATTTAAGGGAGATTAACCACTGACTGATGACAGAATTTGGACAAAGGGTCAGATCTTCCTGTGCTCTGGACCTCTTCTCTTTTGCCTTGTATTCAAAAACTGTATTTATGTTACTAACACTTGATATCTACAAAAAATGCTTGACTTTTACATATGAGCAAAACAACCTTTAAAAATTAAGTTTAAATTTTATTATAGAGGTATGGACTTTAATAAATCTAACAAAGAATGAAGGAAATAAAGTTTCAGGTGGAAAAGTAATTATTCCATTAGAGTGACAGGATGCAGAATCAGGAATCGTATTAGCTTAGACTTAAAACTATGCATAGAATGTATTCATAAAGGTTATCCAATAAACTATATAACTGATCTTCCCCTTTTCCAAAAACCCCCACAAGATTTTCATAATAAAGAGGTTCATTTGTGCAGTGATGTTCCAATATTATAACTTGTTTAAGGGGCTGGATTCCATTGAGCATGCTTTCAATTCTTTTAGGTATATACCCAGAAATGGAAGTGCTGGATCATATAATAATTCTATTTTTAATTTTTTGAGGAAATGCCATGAGTTATACAGAACCGGAACTGACTAACCCAAACGGAGAGGTTCTTTGCGTTGAATAGGGCTGGTTATTTACAGAAGGCATGGCTGAAGCAGATCTATTGTTCTGACGGGCCCTAATAGCCACATAAATTCTGAAATCATTTCTTTCCTTCCTCCCCAAATTAAAGATTTGGAAGTAGAGTTGAAAGCAAAACTTCAGAATGTCAAACCCACAAAAATGTTATGGTTTGGGGTATTTAATCTTCATAGACTATTAAAAAGATCTGAGTGGGTATTTGTTTTTACTGGGGACTAACGGCGGGTTCCAAACGAGAAAAATACATCAAGAAGTTTCACAGCCACTTCAAATAAATTTTGGCTTAAAGAAAAAAAGTTTTAAATGGGGTATAAAAAAAGTGATAAAACATTATATACAATTATTTTCTACCACAGAAATTTTGGAAAGCTGCATAAAGAATCCAATTTTGATCCTTAAAAATTATTTTTATCTATTTCTTTCTTTCAAGAAAGACGATAAAATGTAGTTGCTTCATGCACAATCTCTGCTCACTGCAACCTCCACCTTCCAGGTTCAAGCGATTTTCCTGCCTCAGCCTCCTGAGTAGCTGGGATTTACAGGCGTGTGCCACCATACTTGGCTAATTTTTGTATTTTTATTAGAGACAGGGTTTCACCATGTTGGCCAGGCTGTTCTCAAACTCCTGATCTCAGGTGATCTGCCCACTTCGGCCTCCCAGAGTGCTAGGATTACAGGCATGAGTCACCACGCCTGGCCAAATTCAGTCACTTCTTTCAGCTGAGAGAAACTTCCAGTCTAATCTTTCTTCCGCCTCCATCCCCCTCCCCAATTCACCCTTCTGTACATGCATAGCTATATGCTCTCTTCTCTTCCTCCTACTTTGATTCCAAAGAATTTCGTTTCAAGAAAATTATGTCCCGGCTCTTCTCCAGTAAGTCACAGAATTAATTATTATGTACTAGATGCCCTAATTATAGAACAAATGTATTTTATAGTTTATATAAAACAGAGATATATCTCGATGTTAGAATCATTTTGTATACCGTTTTACATCAATTGATTCACCAAACCTCCTGTAAATAAATTATAGACAAAAATGAAGAGCAAACTTCATTGGGATGTTAAGCTTCTTGAAATGAGAATTCCACTTTACTCATTGTTTTATCTTGAGAGTACAGGGCCACACAAATAAATGAGGAAGGAATGAAACCCTCCTTACTGATTATGAATATGTGACATCTTCACACGACTAACTCTTGAGGATTAGCTACAAACATTGGGTCTTCCCTTTTTTAATTTCCTTACAGATTGTGGACCACAAATGAAAGAGGTTGGCAACTGCTAAGTTTGCTATTCTGTAATTAGGTTATTAATCGTAAAGATTTTTCTCTACGAGGAAAATTAAAGGTTGACTGTTTTGCTTGTTTTTAAAAATCTAAGTTTTAGCCAGGCAGGGTGGCTTCAAACCTAAAATCTCAGCACTATGGGAGGCCGAGGCAGAAGGATTTATTGAGTTCAGGGGTTCAAGACCAGGCTGTGCAACATAGCGAGACCTCATCTCTATTAAAAAACAAAAAACAAAAAATACCACACAATTCTACATTTACTGTCTACCTCTCAACAGGGTATGTTTTATAGTTAGTATCACATTGGGCCACCCTGTCAATGCTGTTGCTATTCACTCAGGAGAAAGTATATACCTACGTCAATTTTTCCTGGGGCTGATACATTTCTGTTATTTTTCCTTCCACTGAAAAAAGCCATTATTAATGTTACTTCTTTGCCTAATGAATGTGGCAGACACTTGGACTGGCTGATCCAACCTGTATTTTCAAATCCATTCCTCCCCTGTCTGCCTCTACCACAGTGTAATAAAACTCACTTTTCCAGACTATCTTTAAGCTTTGAGTGATTATGTGACACAGTCCTGGCTAGTGAGATGCAAAGCTGATTAGCAGCTGCTAATGCTCTCGGTTCCCTCTCCTCCTCCTTCCTGCCTAGTGCATGGATGGTGAAGCAGCCATCTTGCAAATATGGAGATTAAAACTACATGCTAAGGATGGCAGCATAGAAAGATGTAACAAGCCTAAGACATTAGCCACATTGTAGAATCATTGCACCAGAATGGAGGACCTATCTGAACTTTTTCCAGTTTTTAAAATAGTGGTAATATACACATAACAAAATTTACCATTTTAACCATTTTAAGTGTACATGGTATTAACTACATTCATATTGTTGTACAACCATCACCACCATCCATCACATCTCTCTAAGTCTCTTCATCTTGTAATACTGAACCTCTATACCCACTGAACAATAACTCTCCATTCTCCTTTCCTCCAGCCCCTGGGAGCCACCATTCTACTTTCTGTCTCTGATTTCTGACTGCTCTAACTACCTCAGATAAATGGAATCATACGTATTTACCTCTTTGTGATTAGCCTATTCATTTAGCATAATGTCCCCAAGGTTCATCCATGTTGTTGCATATGTCAGATTTTTTTATCTTGTTATGGCTAGATGATATCCCATTGTATTTTTGGGCCACATTTTGCATATTTATTCACCCACTCATGGACACTTGGATTGCTTCCACATTTCAGCTGTTGTGAACAATGCTGCTATGAACTTAGATGTACAAGTATCTGTTTGAGAACATGCTTTCAATTCTTTTAGGTATATACCCAGAAATGGAAGTAGACACCCACACACACAAAAACACATATCTCTTATATATCAAAAATACAATGAATGGCAGTTTACTTCTACATCATTCTTCCCGAAGTTTCTTTCAGTCCAGTTTCAAAAAAAATAGTTCCTCATTGTTTACAAAGGGAAAAAAAAAAAAAAAAAAAAAAAAAAAAAAAACTACTTCCTTTGCAATCCCCCCTTTCCACTGCCTCACAGATGAAAAATGGAAAGTACCTCTGACTGGTCCCTCCCATAACCAATCAGACTGGTTGTTGGCCAGGTTTTCATTTACATAGGGTGTAAACAAGTAACCAATGGGAAACCTCTAGAGGGTATTTAAACCCCAAAAATTCTGTACCCAGGGCTCTTGAGCTGCTTGCTCAAGCCCACTCCCATACTGTGGAGTGTACTTTTGTTTCAATAAATCTGTGCTTTTGTTTTGCTTCAAAAAAAATGTTGGAGAGAAATTGCTAACTCCTTTTGCCCCTTCATCTCTTCTGCCATGTGGAAACATTAACATGGCACCATCTAGGGGAAACATGCCCTCAGCAGACACCAAACCTGTCAGCACCTTGATCTTGAACTTCTCAGCCTCCAGAACCATAAGAAGTAAATTTCTGTTGTTACCCAGTCTCAGGTATTTTGATATAGCAGCACAAATGACCTGAGACACCATAGGTTGCCTTCTCACTCTGCTGATAGTGGCCTTCTATGCACAAGGTTTTTAAGTTGGCTGGGCATGGTGGCTCATGCCTGTAATCCCAGCACGTAGGAAGCTGAGGTGGGCAGATCATTTGAGCCCAGGAGCAGAAGTCCAGCCTGGGCCACATGGCAAAACCACTTCTATACAAAAGATACAGAAAAGTTAGCCAGGCTTGGTGGCATGTATCTATAGTCCCAGCTACTCTGGAGGCAGAGGTAGGAGACCACTTGAGCCCAGGAGGTTGAGACTACAGTAAGCTGAGATCACACAACTGTACCCCAGCCTGAGTGACAGAGTGAGACCCTGACTTGAAAAAAAAACAAGTTTTTAAGTTTCATGAAGTTCAATTTGTCTACTCTTTTTTGTCATCATCTGTGCCTTTAGTGCCATATCAAATCTTGCCAAATTCAATGTTGTAAAGCATTTGCCCTATGTTTTACTTAAGAGTAAACCTTTTTTATCCTTTATTTTTAGGTCTTTAATTCATTTTAAGTTAATTTTTATATGGTGCTAGGTAAGGGTTCCATTTTATTTTCTTGCATGTTGATATCCAGTTTTCCCAGTACCATTTGCTGAAAAGATTGTCCTTTTACCACTGAGTGTTCTTGGCATCTCTTTGAAAATTATTTGGTCATATGTGTGAGGGATTATTTCTGGGTTCTCTATCCTGTTCCATTGGTGTATATGTGTGTCTTTATGCCAGTACCACACTGTTTTAATTACTGTAACTTTGTATTAAATTTAAATTAAAAAAAAAACTGCTTTAAAGTTCATATGGAACCAAAAAAGAGCCTGCATTTCCAAGACAATCCTAAGTCAAAAAAACAAAACTGGAGGCATCACGCTACCTGACTTCAAACTATACTACAAGGCTACAGTAACCAAAACAGCATGGTACTGGTACCAAAACAGAGCTATAGACCAATGGAACAGAACAGAGTCCTCAGAAATAATACCACACATCTACAGCCATCTGATCTTTGATAAACCTGACAAAAACAAGAAATGGGGAAAGGATTCCCTATTTAATAAATGGTGCTGGGAAAATTGGCTAGCCATAAGTAGAAAGCTGAAACTGGATCCTTTCCTTACTCCTTATATGAAAATTAATTCAAGATGGATTAGAGACTTAAATGTTAGACCTAATACCATAAAAACCCTAGAAGAAAACCTAGGTAATACCATTCAGGACATAGGCATGGGCAAGGACTTCATGTCTAAAACACCAAAAGCAATGGCAACAAAAGCCAAAATTGACAAATGGGATCTAATTAAACTAAAGAGCTTCTGCACAGCAAAGGAAACTATCATCAGAGTGAACAGGCAACCTACAGAATGGGAGAAAATTTTTGCAATCTACTCATCTGACAAAGGGCTAATATCCAGAACCTACAAAGAACTCAAACAAATTTACAAGAAAAAACAAACAACCCCATCAAAAAGTGGGCAAAGGATATGAACAGACATTTCTCAAAAGAAGACATTCATACAGCTAACAGACACATGAAAAAATGCTCATCATCACTGGCCATCAGAGAAATGCAAATCCAAACCACAATGAGATACCATCTCACACCAGTTAGAATGGCAATCATTAAAAAGTCAGGAAATAACAGGTGCTGGAGAGGATGTGGAGAAATAGGAACACTTTTACACTGTTGGTGGGATTGTAAACTAGTTCAACCATTATGGAAAACAGTATGGTGATTCCTCAAGGGATCTAGAACTAGCAGTACCATATGACCCAGCCATCCCATTACTGGGTATATACCCAAAGGATTATAAATCATGCTGCTATAAAGATACATGCACACGTATATTTATTGCGGCACTATTCACAATAGCAAAGACTTGGAACCAATCCAAATGTCCATCAGTGACAGACTGGATTAAGAAAATGTGGCACATATACACCATGGAATACTATGCAGCCATAAAAAAGGATGAGTTTGTGTCCTTTGTGGGGACATGGATGCAGCTGGAAACCATCATTCTCAGCAAACTATCGCAAGAACAGAAAACTAAATGCCGCATGTTCTCACTCATAGGTGGGAACTGAACAATGAGATCACTTGGACTCGGGAAGGGAAACGTCACACACCGGGGCCTATCACAGGGAGTGGGGAGGGAGGAGGGATTGCATTGGGAGTTATACCTGATGTAAATGACAAGCTGATGGGTGCTGATGAGTTAATGGGTGCAGCACACCAACATGGCACAAGTATACGTATGTAACAAACCTGCACGTTATGCACATGTACCCTAGAACTTAAAGTATAATAAAAAAATAAAAAATAAAAAAATAAAAAATAAAAAATTTTAAATTCAAAAAGTTCAAGTCTCCCACGTTTGTTCTTTTTCAAGATTTTGTCTGAACATTTAAGAAAATTAAAAAAGTCCTTCATTATAATTTTGCTTTTATATTACCTGCTGCCGAACACAATCTTGACACATTGGTATGATGTATTTTTGGTATTGAGCTCAATAATATTATGAGAGCTTTCAAAAAACAGTTATAATTGAGTTCTCTCTAATATGTAAGACAATAATTTATCAAGATTAATTTGAGATCATTTTGTGAGAAAAGGAATTTTTCCTTTTTTGTTAAATGTAGGTACCAGAAAATTAATAATTCATATTTAATACCTGAGGGACTTCTAAC
This sequence comes from Rhinopithecus roxellana, assembly GCF_007565055.1. NCBI lineage: Eukaryota > Metazoa > Chordata > Mammalia > Primates > Cercopithecidae > Rhinopithecus > Rhinopithecus roxellana. The sequence goes on from NC_044554.1 coordinate 143,357,909, forward strand.
CTCAGAGCTTTATTGAGAATGACTGAATTAGATTTTCATATCTGCTTCTGCATTTAATCTGCTGTGATATGTTATTTTGGTTGACATATATATAGAGAATCTCACCTCATACACAAAAGAGGTGGAAAAGAGCTCCTCAAAAGTTAGTTGCAGTGTGGAATCTGAAACTGTATCAGTGAACTTTTCATACTTTGCAACATTAAAAACAATCAGTCTCTCTTTCCACTTCAAATGGATCTTTTACCTCTGATTTTGTAACATCACAGACTGGTTATTTGGAAAAGATTGGTTCAATAAGTTAGGTAGCTCTTCCAAACATTGATCCATTCCATCATGTAATATTAAAAGAAAATCATAGGGTTTTTCATTTTGTTTTTGTTTTTGGAGATAGGGTCTTGCTCTGTCACCCAGGCTGAAGTGTGGTGGCTCAGTCTTGGCTCACTGCAGCGTTGACCACCTAGGCTTAAATGCTCCTCCCACCCCAGCCTCCCGAATAACTGGGACTAAAGGCAACCACCACCACGCTCAGTTATTTTTAAAATTATTTGTAGAGATGAGAGCTTGCTATGTTGCCCAGACTGGAAAAATCATGTTAATAATAACAAAATTGATTTTATTGGAAAGGTCTTTAAATATTAGGAAAGTATTAAGCTCATGGCATGGACACCAGCTTTCCAAAATCCAAATTGTCACCAGAAAGCTCAGATTTTGGAAACTGCCAGTTGATCCCCTCGAAGTAACAGGCTCACTTTGATCATTTTCAAGAAAATTTCTGTCAAATATTAGATCTGAATAACCATAGCTTCCTGTCATTCATCATTTCAAGGAAGAGTGGTGCAAGTAACAATGCTCTAAAAAAGTGACGGTTCAGCCTATGTTCAATTAACAGAACACATGCTTGTCCTTAAGACAACCATGGTACTTGGTATGCTTTAAGTTCATTTCCTATTGTGACATAGAGAATTTTTAAAACACGGGCAGAGATTCAATAGTAATTTTTCACTGTTTCATAAGGGCATTCTGAAGTAAATATTTTAATTTTAAATTTTTTTATTTAAGAGTGAGTATGTGATAGTAAAAAATACGGTGATAACTACTAAAGTTTGGTGCCACTATCTTGATTCATACCAAGGCACCAACAATCTTACCCTCTATTGCTTTGGCACCATCAGGGCAAATGTCAACACAAAACGGCAAATAATGTTTTAGCAATATGATGAAAATAGTTTTGATTCTACGGGCCACCAAGGGTTTACAACACATTCTGAGTAGCAGTACCATATGGAATACCAAACTGACCAACAATTAAACCAAAAATACACAATATATCAAGTAAAGCTATTACCTAAGAATGCCAGGTCATTCAACAATCAGCATTAAGGATCACTGGTTCATGAAACATGAATTCCCTTGCTGAGTTAATTGTACTTGTATTCCAAAAACAAGTCATCACGTTAATATTTGTTATTTGCTTTTTCCTCTAAGTAATATATACTGACACTTGGAAAAGTATGTAGGCAAAAAATTAGCTCTCTCTTACCACCACCCCAGAATTAACTGTTTTTGACATTTGACATGCTTCCTCAATGCTGTAAGCTTTCAACCTATCATTTAAAATTCTATCAAAACATAACTTTTGGTGCCTGTAAAATATTCTGCTTTGAAGTTAAACCACAATTTTCCAACTATTTCTCTAGGGTCAGGTTATTTCCAGTTTTTTGTTATAGGCATTGCTGTCAACATTTAATATAGATACACATTCTGGTCATCATTAGGTGTTGTCAAGCCTTTTAATTTTAGTTATGTTCTGGTTTGTGTAGTAATAGTTGATTGTGGCTTAAATTGCATGTCCTTGATAAACAATCTTTGGCAATTTTTCATGTGCTTATTTGCCACTCATATCTTCTTTTGTGAATACTATTAATTATTGTATCCTTTCCTCATATCTTTATAACAGTTGCTTTATGAAAATTTTGATTTTGTCATATATGCCATTTTGCCTTGCATATGCTGACTTACTATGGAACTAATAAATGTAGCTCGTGGGAAATAGAGAAAAATATGAAGAAAACATAATAGTCCCTCATAATCTTACCACCGAGAGGTTATCACTGCCAACCCTTTAGTTTATATTTTTTAGTCTTTGCCTGATGCAATTTTCCATAATCAAGTCAATATTATATATTCATTTAGTAAACTACTTTTGCTTCAACACCACTGATGAGCATTTCTGTGCATTGTTAAATACTCTTTCCATATCACCCTTTCTTCTTCCTACACCATCCGCAGGAAACTAAAGCTTAGATTGGGAAAAATTAATACAAAATAATAAATAATATAGTACTATAATATATAAGGTAGGTACTGGAGAACTGTAGTAAATTTAGAGGGCACTATGGAAGGTCAGTTAGAGCTGGAGTTGTTAAGAATGAGCAATGAGGGGAAAAGACAGCAGGTGTGAGCCTGTGACCCATGTGAGCAGCTGCACCGAGGCAGAAGTGAGCAGGGCTATGCTGGGACCATTTGCGTTTGCATGAAGATTCGGTAAGGAGAGCAGTGTGTTTGGTTCAGATTAAAAGTGGGAGTGGCCAGGTATTAGAGGTCCTCAAAGGTTGGCAAATGAGCTGCTGCTCTCTGTAAAATTGAAATAGGTTCAGAATTACATAGAATTTGGTGGTGTACAGGATGAAAGGTCTGCTTACCTACAAAACATTTATGATGGAAAAATAAAAACACCACATGCATACTGCCATTCCCAGAAAATACTGTGAAAATATTGTCTTGTGGCTACAAATTGTGTAACCCCACCTTTGGTGAATGACATGTATTTTCTAATTTTATGCTAATAATATGAGAGACATACAATTATCTCAGATTTTTAAATTGATAAAGTCTAGGTGGGTTGAGCCATTTGCCTGCGATCACCTCATGTCCCATAAGTCACAGGAAGGAGTTCAAACTCAGATCTGATTTCATGCTTGCTCTTTATCTAAAGGATGGTTCTCAACCCTGGATACACACTAAAATCAGCCGCAGAGCTTTTAAAACTTTCAGTGCCCACATTTCCATCCACTATTCTGAATTTCTGATTTAATTAATCTGAAGTGGGGGTCTAATCTTGATGTTTTTAAATGTTGTCCCCCAGTAATTATCACGTGCATTCATATTTAAAAACCGCTGTTAGAGACCACACTGCTCAGCGAGCATGGACCTTGGAGTTCCTCAGATTATTATGAAAACCGTCAGGGCTTTTTCTCCAGAACTTACGTAGTTTTGAATTAATAATTTGGTTAATTTCTTGAGCACACGTTAAATTTCCCAATGAAATTTATTTTCAAGAAATGTACACATGTGATATGTTTTCTAGCTCTTTCATATGTTAGAATGTCTTTTTCACTTCTTTACACAAGGAAAACTGTGTAAATATGGACTTTGGAGGAGCAATATTTACTTAAATTTTATAGATATTTTTCTACTCTTTTGGAATTTATTGTTGTAGAAGACAAATCTTATGCAAATCTTTTTTTCCTTTTTAAATTAACTTCTGTACTTTTTAAATCATTTTACAGTTATCTCTTTATCATTGATTTTTCTGATGAGTTCTGAGACAGCATCTGATATTTAAACTCTAATTCAATGATAGACATTTTCAATTTCTTCACTGATTTCAATAAAGACTCTAATACTCCTATATTTTCAATTTCTTGAAATGTCTTTAACTCACCTAACAAGCTTCTCAATTCATCCTTGTGACTTCTGGCTCTTGTTTCACATAATTCATATTCTTTTGATTATGTCAGATAGTATAAAAACACTTTTTTATATTCTTGTGATAGTAGTCACTTTCCAATATTCTGAAATGTAGTTTCCTTTGTTGCTTTCCTCCTCCTTTATTCTTCAACAAGTTTTGTTCAGACTGTCAGTGACAGGCATGTGGATTTCCATTCATGACATTTGGTGTCTGTTGGACTCCAGCTATAAATAGCTAAAAGGCAGGCCAATGAGTATACATTCTAAATTCTGTCCAATTCTTACTTTGTAACATTTCATATTGTTCTGATTGAATATGTCAAGTAGTGTCCTTGTAGGGATGTTGTCTGTATTGAGATGATTTGGGATATTTTCCTTTGAGATTATGATTTCTGAAAAGAGTTAATAAATATAAACTTATAATACCCAATTAACACTGCTGCAAAGGCTTCTGTGTCTTGGCCTCAGCCTACAACATTTTTATTTTTAAGGTCTGTATCTCCATGATGCAATGTGATATATATTCTCTTTTTTCGCCCTTCCTCAAATTGCCAAGTTAAGTATAGAATGCCAAGTTTGAATTTCAGATAAATGACAAATAATTTGTTAGTGTAAGTATGTCCCAAATACTTATAGGCATACTCACACAAATAAATTATTTGTAGTCCTCTTTTAATACTTGGGCCATACATATATTAAAAATTACTTGTAGTTTATATGAAATTCATGTTCAACTGGGCATCCTTGTATTTTTATTTGCTAAATCTGACAATCATAAGCTTCTCTACATTCCTTTCAAGTTGTTTTCTGGGAGCTTCAGTTTCTAATTTGTGTAGAAAGAGCTGTTCCAGTGAGAGTGAGTGTATGTGAGGAGGGTTTGGTAACACAGAAGTCTCCCTGATCACTTCACAAGGCGGTACACCTGTGCAGGAGAGTGACAGCTGCACAGTTTTTTGTTGGTATAATTCTGGTGTTATTGAGCCAGAGGACAAATGGTTTGGGGATTCCTCTACTTTCTTCCAGCTGGACATCTTGTTCTGTGGCAAGGACTTGGCATGTGTGGGTCTTGGTTGCATCTTTCAATCCACGTGTATCCATCTTGCTCTTGGATGTGAGAATTCCCAGATTCTGAAAATTGTAGTCTGAGGTGGCTTTTGTTAATTTTAAACATTTTGCATGATAAATTGGGAAAGGCTGACTCTGAGGCTTTTAGCCAGAAGTTATTGGAAACTCGACTCCTGGCACTGTTTGTGTGTGCTTGGACTACAACTTCTGAAGCATTGTCAGAGGCCCAAAATGAAAGGGGCAATCATTGTTTATTTTTGGCCAAATGAATCCTGCCAAAATGGGATCAACTGAGATGAGATGTCTAAATCTATGTTTACAATAGCAAGGCATATTCTTTGGGAAAAGGTGATGGAGTTGCTGGACGCAGGACTGTTACCTAAGGATGTATTCCAAGTGATGTTGTAGCGTTTGCGTGTCTACAGATGTATGTTGGAATTCCTCATGGCTGTTGGGCCCAGTGTTGGTTTTGTCCCAATAAGGGACAGGTTGTTGAAGGTCTACTCACCTCTTGCCTGTTTTACAGCCATTTGATACAACAGAGTCATTTTTAACAAGAATTTCTTCTTTCATGCTACTCTGAGTAAATGGTCGATCATGCCATCCCTCACACCACTTAGCATCGCACTTAGATACAGAACCATCTGCTGCTGGTTGTTTGGCAATCTTCAGAGCATGTAAAAACAGACTAAGTACAAGAAAACATCGTCAGAATTGGTCTTGACACTCTTAGTTCAACCAGTTCCCAGCTACCAGCTCTTCTTAAATAAGTCATGCATTTAGCTCAGTTCAAAGCCTAAGGTTATAGATCTTGCTTTTGTGTAAATGTGTAAATGCTTCATGCTGTGTTTTATCTTCCCAAACACAAGCCAAACCACCTGCTTTGCCTGTTTGATTTTTTCCAGCTGGTTTCCCATTTGTCTTAATTTACTCTCAAGGTTTTTGCCTTATTGACTTATCAAGGAAGCCTAGTGATTTATTTTATGAAGATTATCTCTTTATGGCTGTGCAATTTGATGAGCAGAACACAAATTTGATGTTAATTATATTTATTTGGGTTTAGTAGAACAAGATGATGGATTTTTTATAAACTCCCTAAGACATGGGGACCACCGAGGAACTCATGTGGAAAGAGTCCTTTCTTCCTCTACTGTTCATCAGAGGTGTTGAGACAAGCTGGGGTGATGCCACATAACCTACAACCCCAAAAGCTCTTTTGGAACTTCTTACACTGTTGACAAGCTGCTGTGGGAAAGAAAACCTCTTGAGGAGAACCGCTAGACGAAAGGTGTTCATCTGAGATCCAGAAATGGGAGGATTAAAGAGTTTTGACCTGGATCCCGTGTAGCTGAACATTCTCTTGTCCCAGGCCCACCCCATTTTGTTCTGTCCCATTCCAGATGGGTTCATTGTGTTTGAGTAGAAATATACTCTGCTGGGCAAGGAGGGAGAGCTGGAAAATTTCTAATACATTTATATTAGTGACTTGTCCCCCAGAACTGCATTTTTCTTGACCTGTAAGATAAAGTCAATAAGTGGTTAGCTGGGGACTAAACAGATGAAAGATATTTCAAACTACAATCTTCTTAAAAAGACAGTGGCTTAAATTAGAGGTTTGTTTCTTCTCATGTCATTGTTTTGAGGTGGGCATTTCAAGCTGATGAGGGGCTCTGAATCTCTAAGCTATTCAAGAGCACAGTTTCTTTCCATCTTGCCATGGTGTCATACTTGAGGCCATTTTTCACACATGCAAGGGCAAAGTTGGGTCTCCGCAAATTCAGCCAGCCTGCAAGAAGGATGAAAAGAAGTCCAGGATGAGCAGTCGTTTTTCAAGAATTCTCAAACACAGGAGTTTTTGTTCATTCACTCAGATCCCGTTAGTGAGAACTTAGTCACATGACTATTGCCACTTGGGAAGCTGAGAAACATAATCTTGAATAGAGAAGACATGCCCAGGAAAAAAGGGAGAATGGAGTTTTGAGGACAAATAGCTATTAACCAGAAATATCAATATCAATAGTTGTAAAAGTCAAATAAGATAATAAGTACTAAGCACCTCCTGATGTAGAGTATTACTGAGGACATAATACTCAATAAAAACTTTTTCCTGCTCTCATTTATGTTCTTCTTAAGAGACTGATAATTATTAGAAGAAGAGGAGTGGCATATGAAACATGATGCACAGCTCTAAATACAGACAGGAGAGGAATGGGAAGAACTGAGCTGGGTCTGGTATCACTTGAAATTTAAATAACTTTCATTCCTGAATGATTTAATTAACTGGTTATACAGTGGAGGCTGGGTACAAAACAATTCTCCTAAAGAGCCTCTCTAAAAACGTAACAGGAGTCATCCATTTTTAGTTAGAAAACCAGGAATTGTCTTATAACTAAACTTTGCAACATAGTTCTTTGGAAATTACAGGTGTTAGATAATTGCTAGCTCAGTATTTATTGTTCAGTCATACTCAACATTGAAAGTCCTACAATAATAAGCTTAAGTATGGATTAGACTCTGGCTGGAGCTTTGTCCATTGAAAAATTCATGTGTGAATTTCTGAGTAAGGCACTATCCCAAGTACTCTGATTTATTTTTCTGTAACTTAGGAACAATCCAAGGATTTGGGTGATACAAGCTCAATAATACATGTGAAATGTCTAAGTCATACAAAGTCCATTGAAAACTTTTAAAGTATTACTATGCTTTAAGGTCAGAAGAAATAAAACTTAGGGTGTTTGGCAAAAACAAAGTTTTGTAGAAAGTAAAATACGTAATAGATTTCTATTTTAATAACTGTGCTTAATAAACTAATCCCCTTTGTTATAGCACAAAACTTAATTATTTGACAAAATATATACATACTTATATGACTTGAAGGATATATATTGAGATTATTTCTGGCTGATGTATTTATGAAGGGTTATTATTTTATTTCTTTTTCTAATATTCTCTGTCCCCAAGAAAGAGAAAATTAATGTGGGGAATTGGAGGGCAAAAGGAACAAGACTTGATATAATCATGAATTTTAATAGATCTTCTAACTACAAATGTTCCAAAAGGCTTTTCATGTTGTCTGTAATCACAACAATCCAATATCCCCATTAGGTGACCAAGGAAAGGAGGGACAGGATGATGCTGGGTGTTTTTTCAAATGTAAATCTATTATGTATGGCTCCCCAAGATAGTTGTAGGAACAAAATTGGAACCTGTAATGCATCCATTAAAGGCCTCAAAACTCATGAAATTCATTGTTCATAGAAACATAATGAGTGCAAAAGACTGACATTTCCTTTGCCATTGTTTCTTTCTTTAATGCTCCCTAGTGCCCCATATTCCTACAGGAAACAGCTCCCCACTCCTTCCTCTTAATGGACATCAAAAGGCTTAGAAGCTATTTGTACATACACCATATGTTCATTGTAGAGACTGAAATCAAATCTTGAAATTTCAAGTTCCCAAGTGGGAATTATGGGGGGCGTGTCAGGGCTACTCCAGGAAATGAAGGTGAAGGTTATCACATTTATTTTTCACATCCAGCAAAATCTCATGTAGCCTATCTCCAATAAGAGATATGTCTTTTAAAGTTAACTCTATATTTCCCAGAGAGAGTTCATTATCATTGTGTTTCTTCAAATGCCTTCATACTCAGGAACTTGAGGGTGGAAGAGGAGGATGGAAATTACCAGACATAAATGAAAAACATTTATTTATGGAGTCCCACTTCAAATGGTGTTGCTATTTTAGGCTGGGGTTCTGGCCTCTTTACCGTAGCATTTGTTCTTATCTAAATCTCATTTTCTCATTTTTCCTAAGTTGGTAGCAAAAACAAATTTGGCCATGCAAAGCTCAGTAGTAATATTGGCTCACAAGTAGAAAAATGTGTATCTTCTTGTTCTATATATGGTTTAATTTACCTATGTTGGGGGCAGGGTGTGGAAAGAATGGGGTAGAGGGATTCTAATAAGTCTACAACTTTATTTATTCTACCTTGTTTGAGAAGTTGTTCTTTAAGGCTTTAGGTGAAAAGTGTTTGATTTCCTATTTCTGCTTACTTGTCCATAACTCAAAAATATAGCAAGGGAAGATAAACGTGTATTCCTGGTAATTCTTTCTGTGAGGTCCATTTGAATCCATATTTATGGGGGTTCATTGGTCACAAGAAAGTTTGATCTTAATGAGATCAAATCTAAGAAATCTCAATGTTTTTGGTCAATGTAAGTAAATTTATGTCATTGTTTTCCAAAGTGTATTTCATAAAACACTAGTTCAGAGGCATTATTAATAGGTACCACACAAAAACTAGCTAGTCTCGTTTTTTCAGATGTCCAAAAATTACTTGTGAACATACTCCAGTAAGTAAAATATGGATCCAGGTAAGGAAGATAAAAACAAGAAAAAATGTTGAGAAACCAGTAAAACTAATAACCATCTTAATTGTTAAAAATGAGGCCATGCAGCTTAATGCCTGAGTTTAAGAAAGGACCCTTTAGAAAGGAGGGTGTATTAGTCTGTACTCATGTTGCTAATAAAGACATACCCAAGACTGGGTAATTATAAAGGAAAGAGGTTTAATTGATTCACAATTCCACATGGTTGGAGAGGCCTCACAATCACGGCAGAAGGTGAATGAGGAGCAAAGTCACATCTTACATGGCAGCAGGCAAGAGAGCAGGTGCAGGGGAACTCCCCTTTTATAAAACCATCAGATCTAGCGAGACTTACACATTATCATGGGAACAGCACAGGAAAACCCTGCCCCTGTGATTCAATTACCTCCTGCTGTGTCCCTCCCACAACATATGGGGATTACTACAATCCAAGATGAGATTTTGGTAGGGACACAGAGCCAAATCATATCATTCCACCCCTGGCCCCTTCCAAATCTCATGTCCTCACATTTCAAAAACAATAATGCCTTACCAACAATCCTGTGAAGTCTTAACTCATTTCAGCATTAATTCAAAGGTCCATAGTCCAAAATCTTAGACAAGGCAAGTTCCTTCTGCCTATGAGCCTATAAAATCAAAAGCAAGTTAGTTATTTGCTAGATACAATGGGGGTACAGGCACTGGGTAAATACAGCTGTTTCAAATAGGAGAAATTGGGCAAACAAAGGGGTTACAGGCCCCATGCAGGTCTGAAATTCCTGCAGGGCAGTCAAATCTTAAAGCTCCAAAATTATCTCCTTTGACTCCATGCCTCACATCTAGGTCACAATGATGCAAGACGTGGGTTCCCATGGCCTTGGGTAGCTCTGCCCCTATGGATTTGCAAGGTACAGTTTCCCTCCCAGGTGCTTTCACAGGCTAGTGTTGTCTGTGGCTTTTCCAGGCACACAGTGTAAGCTGTCAGTTGATCTACCATTTTGGTGTCTAGAGGATGGTGGCCCCTCTTCTCACAGCTCCACTGGGCAGTACCCCAGTGGGGACTCTGTGTGGGGGCTCCAACCCCACATTTCCCTTTTGTACTGCCCTAGCAGAGGTTCTCCACGAGGGCTCCGTGCCTGCAGCAAACTTTTTCCTGGATATCCAGGTATTTTCACATATCTTCTGAAATCTAGGCAGAGGTTCCCAAACCTCAATTCTTGACTTCTGTGTACTCATAGGCTCAACACCACATAGAAGTTGCCAAGACTTTGGGGCTTGCACCCTCCAAAGCCATGGCCTGAACTGTACCTTGGCCCCTTTTAGCCACAGCTGGAGCTGGAGTGGCTGTGATGCAGGGCACTGAATCCCTAGGCTCACACAGCAGGGGGGGCCCTGGGCCTGGCCCAGGAAACCATTTCCTGCCTGCCCCTCCCCCGCCCCACCCCCATGGGCCTATGATGGGAGGGACTGCCACAAAGGTCTCTGACATACCCTGGAAACATTTTCCCCATTGTCTTGATGATTAACATTCAGTTCCTTGTTATTTATGCAAAGTTCTGCAGCAGGCTTGAATTTCTCCCCAGAAAATGGGTTTTTCTTTTCTATTATCAGGCTGCAAATTTTCCAAGCTTTTATGCTGTGTTTTCACTTGAACATTTTGCCACTTAGAAATTTCTTCTGCCAGATAGCCTAAATCATCTCTCTCAAGTTCAAAGTTCCACAGATCTCTAGGGCAGGGCCAAAATGCCTCCAGTCTCTTTAGATAGGAAGAGCGACCTTTGCTCTAGTTCCCAACAAGCTCCTCATCTCCATCTGAGACCACTTCAGCCTGGACTTTATTGTCCATATCACTACCAGCATTTTGTTCAAAGCCATTCAACAAATCTCTAGGAAGTTCGAAACTTTCCAAAATCTTCCTGTCTTCTGAGCCCTACAGTCTCTAGAAAATTCCAAACTTCCCCACATTTTCCTTTCTTCCCCTGAGCCCTCCAAACTGTTCTAACCTCTGCCTGTTACCCAGTTCCAAAGTTACTTCCACATTTTCAGGTAATTTTATAGCAGCACCCCACTCTACCAGTACCAATTTACTATATTAATCCATGCTCACACTGCTAATAAAGACATACTTGAGACTGGGTAATTTTTAAAGGAAAGAAGTTTACCTGACTCACCATTCTTCTTGGGAGGCCTCACAATCATGGCAGAAAGCAAAGGAGGAGCAAAGTCACGTCTTACGTGGCAGCAGGCAAGAGAGCATGTGGAGGGAAACTCCCTTTTATAAAACCATCAGATCTCGTGAGATTGATTCACTATTATGAGAACAGCACAGGAAATACCCACCCCCATGATTCAATTACCTCCCACCATGTCCCTTCCATGATATGTGGGGATTATTACAATTCAAGGTGAGATTTGGGTGTGGACACAGAGACGAACCATATCAAAGGGTATACAGGAACTTATTCTAGCACAGGATGTGAGTAGTAGCCTCTGTCTAGAAAAGCAAATGCAAAACAAAAACCTGTGAGTCTCCTTAGATTTAAGTATAAAACAATCTTGTTGGGGAATCTTCTCTAGAACGAAAATTAGACCTGAAACCTGGGAATCAGGGCCCAATTAAGAGAGAGGCCGCTGTCAGGTCATTATGGAGTCATCCATGAGCTATGAATATGCAAAATCATGCAGACTGTTTGGAAAATTGGTCATTTTATATACGATGTATAATTTAAAGAATTACTTCATTGTGCCTGATTTTATAGAGGTGGGATTATTACTTTGTAGGGTGGGTAGAATTTCTATTTTTTTTTTTTTTTTTTTGAACAACAGACTTAAGATAATACAGCCATCACAGTGGATTTCCTAGACCACACTTTTCTTAGAGGCAGTGTGTCCCAGAGAGCAAGAAGAAGAGCACCTGTCTTGATCTTGGCTGCCTGAGAGTCCCATAAGAAGCTTATCACCCTTCTCCATTCCAAGAGACACACAGAGCCCTATAGGAAATATCAAGATTGTTGTCTTTGGATGGTGACATTTCCTCTTTGGTTTTGTGGGTTTTTTTTTTTTTTTTTTTTTTTTCCTGAAAGGGTGAAAATGATGCCTTACTTTTTATATTAAGAATTCACGAAATACTTACATGTATATTGTAAAAAATGTAATTTACTACCAATACATCAAGGAAAGTGACCAAAAAGAGTTTTACTCTAGTAATGTTTGAAAAGTAAGTTGAAGATACTTAGCTAATTTTTTAGTGGTAACTTTGATAAAATAGGCTTAGGCATGGTTCAGACATGTTAAGATATTTTAAGAAATGTGCTTTAAACACATGCAACTTTTATTTTGCCTTCTATTTAATGCTACCTAGGGTTTCATGCTTGATTGCCTCTTTCTACAGCTATGCTATTTCATAGACGTCCTCCACTTGAGAATACATCTGATCAAAACCTCCAAATGCTTCAGGTTTTCTCTAATTTCAAATGTTATCTGTTTCTTGAAAGAAACATTTAAGGGCATCATGAATGCTCTTAAATCTTTTCAGTGTATGAGGAAAACAAGGGAAAGCTTATTGCAATATGATGCTAAAAATTCAGATTGTAATGTTGACAAAAAAAAGTCAACCATGACCTACGGTAGGCATGAGAAAAGACAAGGAACCAAAAAGTCACTTTCTCCTCCTACACTAATCCTTGCAAACGAATTAACACAGAAACAGCTTTAAAGTTTAACAAAAGTAAATGACAAAACAGGCAATTGTAAGATGTGTGTATACATAGGTATATTTATCTTGCAATTGCCTGTGTCTGTACATATCTATATATACCTGTTCCCCTAAATATACAGCCATATATATATGTAAAATACATATTTTTTAACATATTTGGGACTTCAAAAGTTTGGGAGAATATATATTTTATATATATACACACACATAGAAAATATAGAAATATATAGAGAGAGATAATATATATTCTAATCCCAAATACTTAAATGTTTTGCCCATCTTGCATGAGCAAAGGGATAAAAATGCCTTCTCTATGGAGTCCTAGAGACCGTGTCTCCAACTTTCATGTCCTGATGGGATGATGTTCTTGACTCTGGCACAACCTCAGCTGTGTATGCTTCCCTCCATTTCTTTGAAATTTTGGATTTCACACAGATCCCTGTAAACTGCAAAGGAAAAGAAGATTCTTCCTACTTAACCAACTATTTGTCCATCTGGCCGTCCTATGCCTGCCTTCTTTCTCCTCTTTGTTTTCCATCAACATGACCATAGATTGAACACCTACAACATACCAAGTGTTGCGCTAAGTGTTTACAACATGCACTCTGTTTTCCATGCTATCATCTTAAATAGTCTTATTTAGCCCTTTCTCCTGAGGAGTACTGCCTTTGGTTTCCATGTCATCAGAAGCCTTTCCCTACCTCATTAAGTTGTAGATACCCTAGAGTAAGATGGAGGTGAAAGAGTGTGGCATAGTAGAAAGAACATGAACTCTGAGAGAATTATCCTTAGGCTTAAGCCTTGGCTTCTCTATTTCCTACCCACGTGTCCTTGGATGAGTTACTTACCCTCTCTCAGCCTCAGTTTTCTCATCTACTATCTATGAAATAACATGTAAATGTCCTTAAAATATGCCCACAGCATGGGAAGCATTTAATAAATAGTAGCAATTCTAATATCTAAGTGATAGCTGTCAATTCATTAGATATGGGCATGTTCAGAATGGTCCATTGACTTATACTTGCCCCCTTATGTATATATGAGGGCAATAAAAAGTTGCCCAGTTCACTTTTTATTGCCCTCTTATATGTACATGCATTATGTGGGGAGCCTACTTAATAGGTATTTACTATAATAATGAAGTAGGCAGTCTAATGTTTCTCTTCATTTGTATACGTTTTAAGAAAGCCCTGTTTTTTCAGCTTTTTTGGTACATACATTCATGGAAGTTTTGTTATAATCCCCATCCTTTTGTTTGATTTTCCCTGCATTTCTTAAGAAATATCCATAAATTCAGATTAGCTGTAACTAACTCATGGTGTTCCTTCCTTTTGCCATTTCCTTCCTTTCCATCTTCTTGTAATTTAAACTTTCCACATCCTAGAGTGAGAAATCTGAGTTCCCAGTTTTTCCACAGCTTCAATAAGCAGGCTGGAAAATGTTTTAATGGACTGCTAGAACCAATGAGTTTTAGTGGTTTTCCCCTATCTTCCTGAAGGTTTTCCTAGCCAGCCTTTCATGTCAGATGCATCTTATCAGTTGTAATGAATTGAACCCTTATTAGCAGTGCTAGAAGAGCTGTTTCTTATGATAGTGATGCTATTTTGCTACTAAAATTAATTTTATATTCTTTTAATGAATTCTTTCCTTTGTTCTGTTCATTTTGAAATGAAAATGCCTAAAATATTTTTCTCTGTACACCTAATTGTACCCAGAGGAGACAAGAGATCTAGAAATATCCTTAATGCCTACCTGGAAATCCTTTCTGTCCCAATATGTACCCAGCTTTTAAAACATTTTTTCCATATGTAAGTCTTACTCAAAGGTTTTCCTAGAAAAGTCATATTCTTGGCATGCTATGTTTTTGCTGAAGTGTCTAGGCTTTGTTTTTGTCCTGTCAGGGATATGACTTGTGAGTTTTCCTTTATCTATGAGAGAAAGTTGACTTTTTGTGCTAATTCCACGTCCTGGTGAGTCAGCCTTCTTTCTCTTGGGCTTGCCTATTGCTCAGTGCCAACTCTCACATTCCACTAATTCAGCACCTGTCCCTTCTTAAACAGGTTGTTCAAGCCGCCATACTAACACCATCTTTGACCCAGTGACTTCTTTGTGTGGCCAGTTATTTAATTTTTCAAAGCCTCTGTTTTGACACATGAAAAAAATATATAAATAATATTATCCTAGCAGGGCATATTAAATAATGCAAATGAGAGTAACTACCAATACGTTTTACCAGGAAGGAGGTAACGGTGAAATAATGAGAATTTATTATATCATAAAAATTTAACTTGTAGGCAGCTCCAAATAAGTAGCAATTTCCCTTTTCTTACTATTTTCCTCCAGGAATTTGGGCTGAAATTATTCAGGATCCATTTTTCTTCACATATTTCCATTTCAAAAATGGTAGAATGGAAAGGAATAGAAGTAAATTTGAAGACTTTTCAAAGCTTACTTAGGAGTTTGGCGTGGAGAGGGGAAAGCTGTCACAGCTATTGATGAGTTTATTCAGTAAATACTGACTGCCTACTCAGTGCTGCATCACTGTTTCTATATGGAAAGGAACTATCCCTCTGGGACAATGTTTCATTAGTGGGGGTTAGCAGTCCAAGGAGCAAAGCACATATGTGTTTCTGTAAGCAATGGAAAAAGGATACTCCAAGAATCCTATATATATCTGTTCACTGATTCCAGGAGGGCATCTAAGACTTTTTGGAAATAGGAATAGGAATCGACCTAGCACAATGCTTGGCATATTTAGGTGTTCAATACGTAGTCATATTGAGGGAAAACAAGGAGGAGAAGGAAGACAGACATATGATGGACAGATGGACAAATGATTGGTTAAGTAGCAGGATTCTCCCTTAATAGGTCTCTACTCTGCCAACCTTTGTTTAAAAAAAAAAAAAAAAAGGAAGATATTTAAAATTAAAGAGTTTATGTGAAGTCTGATTAGAAGGTCTCGTTACATTCTGAAAGAGTGCCAGAATATCAGAATATGAATCATAAGATCATTATTTTCTTTTTTTTTTTAACTTTTTTTTTTTTTTTTTTTTTGAGACGGAGTCTTGCTCTGTTGCCCAGGCTGGAGTGCAGTGGTGCAATCTTGGCTCACTGCAAGCTCCGCCTCCCAGGTTCATGCCATTCTCCTGCCTCAGCTGGGACTACAGGCCCCCGCCACCATGACCTGCTAATTTTTTTTTTTTGTATTTTTAGTAGAGACAGAGTTTCACTGTGTTAGCCAGGATGGTCTCAATCTCCTGACCTTGTGATCCGCCCACCTCAGCCTCCCAAAGTGCTGGGATTACAGGTGTGAGCCACCATGCCTGGCCTTTTTTTTTTTTTTTTTGAGTTGGAGTCTTGCATTGTCGCCCAGGCTGGAGTGCAGTGGTGCAATCTTGGCTCACTGCAACGTCCGCCTCCTGGGTTCAAGCAATTCTCCTGCCTCAGCCTCCCTAATAGCTGGGACTACAGGCACACAATACCATATCAGGCACCACCATGCCCAGTTAATGTTTGTATTCTTAGTAGAGACAAGGTTTCACCATGGTGGCCAGGCTGGTCTTAAACTCCTGACCTCAGGTGATCTGCCTGCCTTGGCCTCCCAGATTGCTGAGACTGAATTTTATTGAAAGCCATTTCTGCATTTATTGAGGTAATCATGTGTTTTTCGTCTTTAGTTCTGTTTATATGATGAATTATATTTATTGATTTGCATCTGTTAAGCCAACTTTGCATCCCAGCGATGAAGCCTACTTGATTGTAGTGGATTAGCTTTTTGGTGTGCTGCTATATTCATTTTGCACTTATTTTGTTGAGAATTTTTGCATCAATGTTCAGCAAGGATATTGGCCTGATGTCTGTGTGTGTGTGTGTGTGTCTGACAGGTTTTTGTATTAAGATAATGCTGGCTTCATAGAATGAGTGGGGGAGGAGTCCCCCCACCACCCCAGTTTTTTGGAATAGTTTCTGTAGCAATGGTATGAGCTCTTCTTTACATCTGGTAGAATTTGGCTGTGAATTCATCTGGTTCTGGGCTATTTTTTTTTTTTTTTTTGGTTGGTTGATAGGCTATTTATTCTATTTTGGAGCTCATTATTGGTCTGCTCAGGAAACCAATTTCTTCCTGGCTCCGTCTTGGGAGGGTGTATATGTCCAGGAATTTGTCCATCTCTTCTAGGTTTTCTAGTTTGTGTGTGGAAAGGTGTCCATAGTAGTTTCTGATGGTTGTTTTTATTTCTATGGGGTCAGTAACATCCATTTCATCATTTCTAATTGTCTTAATTTTTTTATCAGTCTAATTAGTGGCCTATCTACTTTAATTTTTTTAAAAACAGTTCCTAGATTTGATCTTTTAAATGGTTTCTTTGTCTCTGAATTTCTTTCACTTCAGCACTGATTTTTGTTATTTCTTGTCTTCTGCTGGCTTTGGGGTTGATTTATCCTTGCTTCTCTAATTCTTTCCATTTAAATCTATGTTGTTAATTTGAGATCTTTCTTTCTGGTTGGGCATTTAGTGCTATGAATTTCCCTCTCCACACTTCCTTAGCTGTGTCCCAGAGATTCTGGTATGTTGTATCCTTATTTTCATGATATTCAAAGAACTTCTTGATTTCTGCCTTAATTTCATTATTTACCCAAAAGTCATTCAGGAGCATGTTGTTTAATTTTCTTGTAATTGCATGGTTTTGAGCGATTTTCATAGCCTTGATTTCTATTTTTATTGTGCTGTGGTCCGAGAGAGTGTTTGGTATGATTTTGATTCTTTTTACATTTGCTGAGGATTGTTTTATGTTTAATTATGTGGCAAATTTTAGAGTATGTGTCATGTGGTGATGAGAAGAGTGTACATTCTGTTACTTTCCACTGGAGAGTTCTTTAAAGGTCTGTCAGATCCATTGGTCCAATGTTGAGTTTAGGTTCTAAATATCTATTAGTTTTCTGCCTCGATGATCTAGTATTGTCAGTGGAATGTTAGACTCCCTCAGAATAATAGTGGAAGACTTTATGTCTCTTTGTATAGTAGGTCTCTAACAATTTGCTTTATGAATCTGGGTGCTCCTGTTTGGTGCATATATATTTAGGACAACTATGTCTCTTTGTAGTCTTGAACACTTCACCATTATATACTTTGTCTTTCTTTGTTGGTTTGAAACTGTTTTGTCTGAAATAATTGTAACCCCTTCTTTCTGCTGTTTTCCATTTGCTTGGTATGTTTTCCTCCATCCTCTTTATTTTGAACCTGTGAGTGTCATTACACATGAGATGGGTCTCTTAAAGACAACATAACATTGGGTCTTGCTTTTTTATCCAGCTTGCCACTCTGTGTCTTTTAAATGGGGCATTTAACCCACTTACATTCAAGGCCAGTTTTGGTAAGTGTGGATTTGATCCTGTCTTTGTGCTGTTAATTGGTTATTATGGTGGCTTGTTTGCTTTACAGTGACACTGGTCTGTGTGTTTTTGCATTAACTAGTAGCAGTCTTTCCTTTCTATATTTAGTGTTATTTTCAAGATCTCTTGTAAGGCAGGTCTGGTGGTAATGAGTTCCCCCAACATTTGCTTATCTGAAAAGGATCTTATTTCTTCACTGAGGAAGCTAAGTTTGGCTGGATATGAAATTCTCGAAGATGATGTTTTTCTTTAAGAATGTTGAGTATAGGCCCCCACTCTCTTCTGGGTTGTAGGGTTTTAGCTGAGAGTTGCACTGTCTGATGGGGTTCCCTTTGTAGGTGACCTGCCCTTTCTCTCTAGCTGCCTTTAACATTCTTTCATTCTGACCTTGGAAAATCTGACAATTATGTGTCTTGCAGATGATCTTCTTGTGTAGAATCTTGCAGGAGTTCTATTTCCTGAATTTGACTGCCTCTCTAGAAGGTTGGGGAAGTTTTCATAGATGATATCCTGAGATATGCTTTTCAACTTGTCAGCTTTCTCCCCATCCCTTATAGGCATGCCAGTGATTCATAGATTTGGCCTCTTTACATAATCCCATACTTCTCAGAGGTTTTGTTTATTCCTTTTTATTTATTTTTGTCTGACTGCTTTGTTTCAGAGAACCAGTTTTCAAGTTCTGAGATTCATTTCCCAGCTTGGTTTATTCTGCTGTTAATAATTCTGATTGCCTTGTGAAATTCTTGGATTGTGTTATTCAGCTCTGTCAGACTCATTAGGTTCTTTTTTATACTGGCTATTTCATCCTTTAGCTCCTGGAAAGAAGTCTATGGACTATACTCAATCTGCACTCCAGTTAAAGGAATACCTACACACAGAGATGAGAAAGAACCAATACAAGAACTCTGGTAACACAGATGGTTAGAGTGTCATATGTCCTCCCAATGACTGCATCAGTTCTCCAACAAGAGTTCTTAACCTTGTTGAAATGACAGAAATAGAATTCAGAATATGGATAAGAAGATCATTGAGATTCAGGAGGGAAGCAAACTCCAATCCAAGGAGAATAAGAATCAAAATAAAGCAATACAGGAGAGGCTTTCAGCTGAACCAGGGGGCTCTGTCCAGGGAGTTGCCAAGTTGCTATGGGCTCGATAGCTCTGGTGGTGGGTGGCTGGAGTCCCAGGCCTGAAGGACCTGGAGATATGGGATAGGAGAACAGGCACCCATGTAGCAGTCTGGCCATACTGAAGCAGTAGGGCTGCTTCAGTATGCTTGGGGCCTGCTCCAACCCCTAGTCACCTCAGATTTTCCAGTACCTGGAGGTATCACCAGTGAAGGCTGTGAAACAGCAAAATGGCAGCCTGGCCCTCTCTCTGGGAGCTTTGATCCAGAGAGGTATGGGCCTGCTGCTGGTCCAGAGGTACCTGTAGGGGGCAGCTGAAGACCCCAGTTGGGGGGTCCTGCCTGGTGAGGAGGAACAGGATCAGGGACCTGCTTGAAAAAGATGTCTGGCCACATTTTGGTAGAGCATCTATGCTTTGCTGGGCATTTGCTTCAGCCCCTGGTTGCCTAGACACTCCAAAGCCCGATGGCTGGAATGGCTAAGTCACCCAAACAGCAACGATGGTGGCCTGCCCCCTCCGTGAGCTCACTCATCTCTGTTGGACAGAGAACACCTTTAGGGGAGAGGTGGCTGGAGGTGCCCCAGTTTGGAGATCCTGCCGAGTGAAAAGGAATGAGATTGGGGACCTGCTTAAAGTAGTAGTCTGGCCATGTTAGGTAGAGCAGTTGTGCTATGTTGGGGGATCCCTTCTGCCCCTGGTCAGCCTGGATTCTGCAAAGCCTGAAGGCTGGAACAGCTAACGTACCTGAACAGTAAAGATGGAGGCCTGCCTGTCCCCCTGGGAGCTCTTCCATAGGGAGGTACAATGCTGGTACCAGTGGCTGGCCAGAATTCTAAGCCAGTGGGTCTTATCTTGTAAGGTACCATAGATGGTGGGGCCTGCAGGCTGTTGCTGCTCAGTCCCCTGGATTCAGCCTCTTTTCTATGGGTATGTACAGAGGTCTAACCTCCCACTTGGCTGAAGCTGCAGCTACCTTTGCTGGAAAGCCCAAGTATCTAAGGCTCCAGTGATTCCACACATATCTGAGTGGTTGCTCTGCCAAGACTCCATGTAGCTCTGTCAGACTGAAGGCCCTGGTGGACTGGGTTCACAAGGAGTTCTCCTGTCCCAAGGGTTGCAAAGATCTGTCAAAGAAGCATGGATTCCTTGGGTAGTGGAGGGTCCCTGGCTCCGTGTTTCTCCCAGGTGGGCTCTTTTCCTGTCTTGGTTTTCTTTGTTCTCCATGAGTCAAACTGTTTCCTTGATTACTCCCTATGTGAATACTGGGATGTTTCAGTTGAAGGTGTTATATTTACTCACCCCTTCTGTTTCTCTCCATGAGAGCTACACCCACTAGCTGCTTCTAGGCAACCATATTGACCACTTTCCTCCATTATTTTATCTAGAATCCTCCATCTTTAAAAAAATGAGTTTTCCCTCAACTGTGCATCATTTTATTTTCAAACTGAGCCTATTTCTATCACTTAATATTTACATAGTTACAATTCATTTGACCTATGAGTCATTATATTTATCTCTTATGTGTATTTATACCTGTTCTAAAGCTTGGTTTTATGGTTCAATTAAATTAATGGGATATACTTTATAAATAATACTTAGGGAAGATGGTATAGTTAGGGGACCAGGATTCTAGGTCTAGGTCTAGCCACTAACTAGCTGTGTGAACTTCGACAAATCATTTAATTTTATTTAATTCAAAAAATGTATGAAAACCAAGTAGCTCAATCTCACTGTTCACATAACTACCTGTAAAGAAATACATGTATAGAATTTGTTTTTCTATCATTGCAGGAAATGAATAACATGAAGTGAAGTCTTCATCTCCATTCCCAACAGTTCCCATTCTACTTCCAGAAAGGTAAACATTGTTCATATTTTGTTATGAATTCGTTTTGCTATGAATTCTTTAAAAATCAGCATATTAAAAGATGTTTGAGTATTTCCTAATAGATACAGATCCTACCATAAAACCGTATGCATATAATATTTTTAAAGAGAAATCATTGTTTTAGAGAACATTTAGGGAGTAAAGAATACTTGTTAAAATTTATTTGAAATCCTTATATATGACTAGAAGCATTGCTTTCTTCTACTCTCTACAGATAGTAAGTTCAAAGGCACATTTGGAGACAGGATCATGGGTTTTCTCAAATAACCTCCTTAAATAGGTAGAGAGAGCACCTCTAGGTTTGCTTTTTTAGAGCAATTTTTAATATTATGTTCAATTTATTAAGCTAAGTAAAATAAGCTGGTATGATTTTTATTTATCAAGGTAATTATTTTCCCTAAAGTTTAAAGAAAACTCTAAGGAACAAATAGGTGAAGGTGGAGCAAGTTTATTGAGGTATGGATACACCATACCACTAACTTCATAGTGCAGACAGTTCTCTCAGAATGGTATCAAGAGTTCTTTGAAAGGGCAATACAGTTTCCGAAAGCACCACAGGAAGACCTGGGTAGTGACAATAGTACCATCTCTTTAGTACCATCTCTTCTGGAAACCTGACTCTGAAATGAATTATGCTCAGGGCAGAAAGCATTCTTCTGTATTTGTAGATAGGCTAACATGTACATCACAGCTGCTTGGGCTAATTTTATAGGGCTCGTGGAGGCTACTACATTTGCTATTCACAATGGCAAGATGAACTAAACAAAGTTACATTTACCAATATTTAGCAACTGTAGGATTTACATTCTCAGAATAAAAAAAAAAATGAAAATTTTAAGGGAGGTAAGAAAGTACACCCATAAAGAAATAGTCATGGGTCATTTCTTCAGTTAAACCAGCATCAGTACTCAAGTATGATTACTGTATTAGAAAAATCATCTTTAAACACAAAGAAAACTTCTGCTTGTGTATATTAGTGATCAGCAATAAAAAGTTTCTACAAAAGGCCCAGTGCACCCAGGTATTCATGTACATACAACAGCATATCATGATGGACACTAGAAGCCTCGCCTACAGTCCGTTCTCTTAGGTCCCACCTCTGACCCTCACTTGCTGGGCTTATCTTGAACAAATCTTTAGCCTCTCTCTCCCTAAACTGCATCATCTAAAAAATAGAGATGACAATAGTACTTGGCTCACTGAGTTGTTATGAAAATTAAGTTAGTACATGTAAAACCCTTTTCTGGCACATGGTAAGTGTATGTAACACTGTTGTTTTTCTTATTCAATGGGTATATACCAAGGGAAAGGTTTAAATAAAAACGAAGTCAAAATAACTTTTTGAAAGTCATGTCACTGTTAATACAGTCAAAACTACAAATAGAAAAACATGCAAAATATTTTAAAATATTGAATAAAGGCTTATATTTGTAAGCTTAAAAACCCTTCATTTATGAATCAATTTGTGCATAAAAATTGTATACATGCAAACAGAGATTTGGGCCAGAATGGATATTGTTGAATTAATTTAAAAAATACATTTTACAGCTTTTCCAAAACTCTTTAATGAAAAGTCAGCAAGAAGATAATGAGAAAGGACCAAACAGATGTTGGTTTCTGATGAAATCTGCCAAACTTTTACAGCATCATTATGATAGCTTTCCGTTTAGGTCGCCACAGTTTAAAAGTGGGACATTTGGATCTAGAAGAGAGCAGTGATGATTAAAGAGTTGGAAACCCAGGCTTAAGAGGAAGGGACCATGGAAATGATGTTGGTTGGCCAAAAGAGGAGAAGGCTGCGGGTGCCTTAATTACAGTCTCAGTATATATAATACACCATATAAATGAACAGATGTTGTTCCGCAGTGAAAATAGAACAAGATGGGAGCACAGTGGCTCTGACTTGAGAACCATCTTTATCTATAAAGTGTTGTTGAATAGCTAAACCTCTGTTCATTCAACCAATATCTATACATTTCCTCTATTTAGTGTACCATATTAAGTGCTAACAATTGATAATTCATATATAGACATATTGGGTGGAATATGCTCTATAATCATATTGCAGAAGACTTGGTGACCTATACGCGTTAAAGCATGGGAAAGACAGGAAACTAGGTGGAGGCAGTGACGCATTTTAGATTCCCACTTCTGTTTCACAAGGATGCATGAGTGTCCTGAGAACACCACAGAAGATAGCTAGGTGGGGGTCTGCTTGTTGATACCTCAACCAAAAGGACTGCCCTGGGGGCAAGTAGAGTGGATCTTCCAGCTCAAGGAATTATGCAGTGAGCAGGCTTTCCTTGCAGGCCCACCTAGCTCCTGAAGGGAGGACACTCCTTTAGAGCCACCAATAACCAGTTTTGGATTACTCCAAAGAGACAATTACTACTAAGAGATAAGAAAGAGCACAGAAGCTCAAAAAGATATATATATTTAAATGGTCTTTAATTTAACTTACAGCCAACTGAACTGTAAATAACACTTCACTTCTGATACCAAATGTGTAGGTTTTATTTCTCATACCAGCCAGTTCTTTAGTTCCTAGCAGACACCAACTGGGTGTCCTGAAATGCAATTAAATTCTAACACTATCTAACAGGAATTAGTTCCCACAAGATTGTCCACACTTCACATGCCAATAGCAAGTCCCAGCCTCCTGTACTTCTGACCGACCAACTATACACTGGGAGTTTCCATAACTCCCCTCTCAGGTTAAGTAATTTGCTAGAATAGCTTACAGAACTCAAACATTTACTCAATTTACCAGTCTATTAAAAGTAGTATTTTGTTGAGAATGTTTGTGTCTGTGTTCATCAGGGATATTGGTCTGTAGTTTTCATATTTTATGTCCTTTCCTGGTTTGGGTATTAGGGTAAAACTGGCTTCATAGAATGATTTAGGAAGGATTCCCTCTTTATCTTTTGGAATAGTGTCAATAGGTTTGGTACCAGTTCTTCTTTGAATGTCTGGTAGAATTTAGCTTTGAATCTGTCTTTTTTGGTTGGCAATTTTAAAATTACCATTTCAGTCTTGCTGCTTATTATTGTTCTGTTCAGAGTTTCTATTTCATTCTGATTTAATCTAGGATGGTTGTATATTTCTAGGAATTTAACCATCTCCTCTAGGTGTTCATAGTAGCCTTGAATGATCTATTGTATTTCTTGGTATCAGTGATAATGTCTCCCATTTCCAATTGAGCTTATTTGCAACGTCTTTCTTTTCTTGGTTAATCTCACTAATGGTCTATCAATTTTGTTTATCTTTTCAAAGAATCAGGTTTTTCATTCATTTAGTTCTGTTCTGATCTTTGTTATTTCTTCTGCTGAATTTGAGTTTGTTCTTGTTGCTCTAGTTCCTTGAAGTGTATGACCTTAGATTGTCTGTTTGTGCATAAAGGGTATCCAAATTAGTAAAGAGGAAGTCAAACTAGCACTGTTTGCTGATGATATGATCATATACCTAGAAATCCCTAAACACCCCTCCAAAAAGCTCCTAGAACTGATAAATGAATTTAGTAAAGTTTCTGGATACAAAATCAATGTATACAAACAGTATCAATGCTATACACCAACAATGACCAAGCTGAGAATCAGATCAAGAACTTGACTCCTTTTATAATAGCTGCAAAACAAATAAAATACTTAATACACCTAAGCAAGGAGGTGAAGGACCTCTATAAGGAAAACTACAAAACGCTGCTGAAAGAAATCACAGATGACACAAACAAATAGAAACATATCTCATGCTCATGGATGGGTACAATCAACATTGTGAAAGTGACCATACTGCGAAAAGCAATCTACAAATTTAATGCAATTCCCATCAAAATACCACCATCATTCTTCACAGAATTAGAAAAAAAATGCTAAAATTCATGTGGAACCAAAAAAGAGCCCACATAGCCAAAGAAAGACTAAGCAAAAACAAATCTGAAGGTATCACATTACCTGATTTCAAACTATACTATAAGGTTATAGTCACCAAAACAACATGGTACTCATACAAAAATAGGCACATAGACCAATGGAACAGAATAGAGAACCCAGAAATAAAGTCAAATACTTACAGCCAACTGATCTTCGACAAAGCAACACAAAAACAAAGTGGAGAAGGGATACCGTATTCAACAAATGATGCTGAGATAATTGGCAAGCCACAGGTAGAAAAATGAAAGTGGATCCTCATCTCTCACCTTATACAAAACTCAATTCAAGATGGATCAAATACTTAAATCTAAGACCTGAAACCATAAAGATTCTAGAAGATAACATGGAAAAAAACTCCTCTAGACATTATCTTAGGCAAAGACTTCACGAACAAGAACCCATAAAACAAAGACCAATAGATGGTACTTAAACTAAACAGTTTCTGCATGACAAAAATAATAATAATAATCAGCAGAGTTAACAGACAACCCACAGAGTGGGAGAAAATCTTCACAAACTACACATCTAACAAAGGACTAACATCCAGAATCTACATGAAATTCAAATCAACAAGAAAAAAAAAATTCCCATCAAAAAGTGGGCTAAGGACCTGAATAGACAATTCTCAAAAGAAGATGTACAGATGGCCAATAAATATATAGAAAAACATTCAACATCACTGATTATCAGGGAAATGCAAATCAAAACCATAATGTGATACCACCTTACTCCTGCAAGAATGGACATAATCAAAAATGATAGATGTTGGCATGGATGTGGTAAAAGGGAACACTTTTATACTGTTGAGAATGTAAACTACTACAACCACTATGGAAAACTGTGTGGAGATTCCTTAAAGAACTACAAGTAGATCTACCACTTGATTCAACAATCCCACTCCTGGGTATCTACCCAGAGGAAAAGAAGTCATTGTTTTATTATTATGTGTATACAAGTATCTTTTAAAAGATATTTTTATACACATGTTTATAGCAGCACAATTTGCAATTGCAAAAACATGGAACCACCCCAAATATCCATCAGTCAATGAGTGGATACAGAAAATGTAAATATATATGATGAAATACTAATCAGCCATAAAAAGGAACTAATTTTAAGGTGGTTCTATGTCACAGTTCAAATTCTGTATTCAATGACTTATTGCCTAAATGTACAATGATCTGTCTAATCTCCTAAATGAGGCCAGAAGAAAAGAAGAGTGAGCTGGTAGAAAGAGGTCTAAGATCCTCCAAGAACTGAGTTTGTGTTCCATCTCTGTCACTTACTATTTGATTGTCAATGGGCAATTTATGTAATCTGTTTTAAATCATGGGCACTGAAGGAATAAGTGTTGGGCACCAACAGCATCTACTATAGAAGTTACTCAATATCTTCCCTGAGAGCCTTTGAACATAGCTAGGCCTCTAAATAGTCCGCTTAAACTCCAGTTCTTTTGGAAAATGGCAGAGAAAATGATTATCAGATTTTAAGGCCATCAAAATTCCATTCAGCATTGAATACATATAAAGCATAAGATGAGTTACGAATATATGCAAAAATTTGTATTCAAAATACAAGACAGAAATCAGTCTTAGTAAGGCAGCTGGGATTCTCTTCCTGTCTCAGATGTTGAACTCAACATTTTCCTAGCTTTGTGACAGTATTAGGTTCACACCAACTCTTTCGGATGCCTTCTTCTCAAAATCAAATTCAATATAGAGGAACAGAGACTGAGAAGCCTAGGATGAGCCAGAAAGTTTGTGACTGGCACATACTTGCCTGGGGCCCAAGTCACCAGAAGCCAAAAGTTTCCTCAGGAAAGAATGTGTTGTCAAATGGCCATCCTCCAGTCAACGGGGCCTGTTAAGAGAAAAACACATCAGTATTATAAAGCACCACACACAATGACTCATTTAGTCTCAAGATATGCAGGATCAAAATTATTATATCCCTTGTACTGGTACGGAAACCATGATTTAAAACAGATTACATAAATTGCCCATTGATAATCAAATAGTAAGTGACAGAGTTGGAATACAAACTCAGTTCTTGGAGGATCTTAACCCTCTTTCTACCAGCTCACTCTTTTCTTGCCTCATTTAGGAGACTAGATAGATCATTGTACTTTTAAGCAATAAGTCACTGAACACTGAATTTGAACTCTGACATAGATCTACCTTAAAATTGAGCTAAGGCAAAATTGCAAAGTACCCATTTTTTATTAGAAAAATGATTTGATTGTATTTTCTTTTGTTTTCTAAACCTGAGTATTCACCTTTCTTTTCTCCTATATCCCTATGTCCCTCAATCAAATAACATTGGAATAATATTTGCTAAGTGTTTTGTTATCTGTTGCTGCATAACAAATTACCCCCAAACTGAGAAGCTTAAAATCATCATAATTATCTCACAGTTACTCTGGATTAAGATGCCACGAGTAGTTTGACTGAGTGGTTCTGACTCAGGGTAGGTATCTCCTGAAGTTGCAGTTAAGTTGTTGGCCAGGGCAACAGTCACATGGGGTTAGTGGAGCCACTTTTAGGATCACTCAAGCTGTTGTTGGCAAGCCTGTTTCTTGCCAGCCCATGTCTGCCCATCTCCATTCGTTGCCATGTGCTGCTTGAGTGTTCTCACGACATGGCAACTGGCTTGCCCTGAGCAAGAAATCTGAGAAAGAGAGGTCAAGGTATTAGTAGCTAGCATTCTTTTACAACCTCATCTCAGAAGTAACGTATCATCACTTTTGCCATATTATTTGATCCCACAGACCAACGTTGGTATGATGTAGGAGTGGATTTCACAAGGTTGTGAATTCTAGGAGGTGTGGGGATCATTGGGAGTGCCTTGGAGGCTGACTATCACACCAAGAAGCATACAGATGTAGGGGCATTTTATTCCTTCTGTTGCTCCTCAGAGACTGGAAAGGGGATGCTTTTTCCATGTGTGTAAGTACACAATTCAATATACCTATTATGTCATCTTTAGTAGACTGAGCTCAAAACAGATACTAACATAGAATTGATAAGACATTAAGATCCCATCTCTGTACTCAAAGAGCTCAATCTAAAAGACCAAATATACCAAAATATATACATCAAGAGAAGTTGAGTGAGAGCTCAAAAAAGTATAAGGGGGTTCATATAATGATGGTAAGCTGCTGTACACTTGGGGAAGAACAAGACACAATACCTAGGAGAAGTGGCATTTGAAATGAGTAGAATTTCGGAGTAAAGATCAGGGCAGAGAAAGGAGATAAAAGACTCCGAGGAGGGAAACTCACCAAGAATCTTTTAATCAGAAATTCTGGTAATCATGGCTTCACAACTATGGAAGTCCAGCAGGGAAAACAAGTTGCATGTAGTTTGATGTAAAAGTAGCTATTTGTAAAGCCTCTGATAGGAGCATACCCAAAAAGAAGGAAGAAAAAGATGTTAGATAGACTCGGCTTCCTGCTTGAGTTTCTCCAATGGCTTCCCATTGTCTGCAATAAATTAATGCAAACTCCCTCGCATTAAGACCTTCAGGCTGGCCTGCACCTTGGAGCCTTATTCCTAGCCACCATCCTGCCTCCAGGTCCCCAGTGATGCCCCAGCCTCCCCATTTCCTTATCATCCCAGGACATGCCAGGTTGGGTCCCAGCTAGTTACCCATTCTATTTATTCTGCATGGAATAGCCTGCACATCTCTTCTTCACGCTGTTCCTCCTTACCTTTGCACATTCAAAGGTCACTTGGCCTAGAAAGATATTTCTGACTCTCCTCTGGACCCATCCTCATTCTAGCTGTAACTAAATGCATTGACATCTGGCTTGGCATATATTCTACGAAATTGATTCTAAAAGGAATATTCAAATCCCACAACTGAAGGCATGATATAGTTTGACATCTTTATTTTCCTTGGAAAAGGAAAATAAGAGATAAGTTAATGGTGCCTTAAACTTGATGGAATTTTCTCATTTGCATATTTACTCCTTCCCTGAGACTAAAAATACCTTGTGGTATGAACTCATTTCTTTTATATCCCCATTGCCTGTCACATTGCTCTGTATCATAAGCTCCCTATGAATGTGGGAGGTTGATCCTTAAATAGCTAAAGGAAACATCACTTCTTTCTACCTAGTTCCAGGAAGGGTGACCCTTATTACCCATGTCATTTCATTTAAAAGGGTCAGCATAAGGTGAATGGAAATTGTGTGATCTGTTGCCTTTGTTAAATCATTTGACCTAAAAACTATGACCTCCTTCCTTTCATGTCATATATCTCCAAATCTTCCTGGAATTAATCTCAAATTTTCAACAATGGACTTAGAACTGTAAATATATACAGTTGATAAAACGCCCAATCAATGAAGTCAGGCCTGAAGTCTAAGCTTTAATATTTATTAGCACGTGACCTTTGTTGGTTAACCATCCTGAACCTTAGTTTTATCTTCCATAAAATGAGGGTAGTACAATTCACCTGTCAGGGTAGTTATGATACAGCTGCAATGACTGGAGTAGCACCAGGGTCCTTGGTCTCACACTGATTTAGATAAAATGACATGGACACATATGGAGTGGTTTTAAGGAGCAGAAAGTTTAACAAGCAATCAAGAAAGCAGCAGCTCCCCCATACAGAGACAGAGGGAGGGAGGCTCCAAGAGAGAAATCCTGTGTGCAGCAGAAAAATGGTCAGTTATATTGGAGGCTGGAGGAGGTGGTGTCTGATTTGCATAGGGCCCAGGGGATTGGTTTGACCAGGTGCATCATTCACATAGCCCAAGGGAAAACCTGGTCCTCCCATCTTAGTCTTTTAATATGCAAATGAGGGCTGCCATGATGTCCTGAACACCCAGAGGTATCCGGAGGTGGCCGTGACACTGGGCACACCTGGTGACAAGAGGAAGGCAAGAATTGCCATATTGGGTGGACCCAGTTTCTAATGGCCTGCATTTGCATATCAAAGCTTGCCGACTTGGCCCTTCAAGCCACCTTTCTGGTTAGAAAAGAAATGGTTTGGGGGTTGCTTCTTATTACAGGAAAATTACCACCAAAAACCTTTTCCCTTTCTAGCTACCTAAAAATTATTTCTTAATAACTCCTGTATTCGTTGTAAAGATTAACTCCCTTACAAATATAAAACATCTAAGGTGGGGCCTGGGTATAGGAAGATACTCAGTTAATTTTAGACCATCTCCTGACACATAACAGAATGAACAACAAAAATAATGAGAAAAGTCCAAAGGGTCAGGTGAGCAGTGTGGGCTTAGAAATCCATTCCAACATCATATGAATTGGGCACTGAGGTAATTGCCCAAGTTAATGATTTCAAAATGCAATGAACAACAATCCTTGTGGAGGATTTATTCTGCTTGAGTTTCTCTTTCTCTCAGTGTATCATTGAGTAATTTGAAGTTTGAATCTAGTTTTACCTATTGTTTTCCTGTTGACCACAATATTTTTACCACAAAAACATGGAATTTATAACAATTTGACCGTATCTTTTTCCTCATATTATTCTGGGGACCAGACTGTTGCTTTGCTTCCAGGCATTATAATTTGACATGTACTCTACAACAACCTTTAGCCCCCATTAGCTCTTAGTAAGACTATTTTATTCCCTTTAAACCTTTCCCATAGGTTTCACAACTTTCTTTTGAACATTCTCCAAAAACTCTAAATCCTTATGTTGCTTAACCATATTTCCCTTTCTCTTCTATTGTGCATTTCTCTGTGTTGAGAAGTCTTTGAGAAAGCAAGGAGTCCCTCTGCCAACTGATGAATACTAGGATAGGCATGAGTAATGAAGGTCTTCTAGAACTATGGGAGCAGGGCAGTAGGTAGAGCAGAGAAGAAAGGAATTAAGAAATGTCAGAGAATTAGGGGGAAAGAAGAGCAACAATTCTGATTTGTTGTCATGCAAAGATAGAGAGATTAAGATCAGGAGGTGATGTTTTAGCTGGCTTTCATATCAAGAGGATGAAGTGAAGGGATCAAGGTCCAGTTTACACAAAGAAGTTTAGAAGCCAGATGCAAAATCCCAAATCTTCATCATATACTGATAAGCCTTACCACACTAGTTGGAAAGGAGGTTCTAGACGTCAATATGGGAAGAAGTGGTAAACCCCTTTGATCTTTCATAATCTAGAAACAGAATCCCAGAACAATAAAACAAACAACTAATCCTACTATTTTCTGATCTTTTGGCTCTTTTGAATCATTTCTATAAACTTAACTACTCTGTGGGGGCCTAATCCTTGTCCCAATAGTCCACGTGGTTGAATGGCTGCCTGATCCAAATGCTTTGATCACACCGGAGTCTTGGAGTCTTTTCTACCCTTTTTATAGGCACAACTTTCAGAAATATTTTCTGCAAAAGCTCTGTGCTTTGATAAAGAGATTTAAGTGCTATAATCACCAGGCATTTGAATGCAGATTAATTCCTAGAGCCAGATAATAGATCTTCTTCTGTCATGTTGTTTTTAGCCAAAAGTTGAAAGCTTTGAAGAATGTGGAGAAACTATGAAATTTTAATAGCCTTGGGGCACAGAAACTTAACACAAAGAAAGAATCGTCATTCATTTAAAGAGTATTCATGGCCTTGGTGGAAAGATTGATGACACATTCTGTGATTAATTACAGTTGTTGAAGAAAGCTAGAAGAAAAAAAGCAGCAAAAGTTCTTGACTTAATCAAAGACAGCAATTTGAATAAATGGTCCTAAAGTCCACAGTAAGTACTTGGTCAAATGAACCACAATGTTACTTTGAATTGTAAGATTTTACCTTCATCCTGAAAAATAAAAATAAATAAAAAATAAATGCCTGGCTGAACATTATTGATTTGATAGAGAAGGTATCAGTTATTTTCTTACATAAAAAGGACTCATAAAATCTGAGGGTTGTGATATTTAGGTTTTCTTGCCTGAAGGAAGGTCATTTCACAGTAACTTCCTGAAAAAAAAATGACTATATATTATGATTAGTAACTTATCCATAAAAAGGATAATCAATCATATGGTTTTGCTGTGTGTCCCCACCCAAATCTCATCTGGTAGCTCCCATAATTCCGACGTGTTATGGGACTGACCCAGTGGGAGATAATTGAATCATGGGGGCGGGTCTTTCCCTTGCTGTTCTCCTGATAGTGAATAAGTCTCACGAGATCTGATGGTTTTAAAAATGGGAGTCTGTTTGCCTGCTGCCATCCACGTAAGATGTGACTTGTTCCTCCTTGCCTTCTGCCATGATTGTGAGGCCTCCCTGGTCATGTGGAAGTGTAAGTCCAATAAATCTCTTTCTTTTGTAAATTGCCCAGTCTCAGGTATGTCTTTATCAGCAGCATGAAAACAGACTAATACAAATAACATAATAAGAACAGGAATGAAATGACTGACATGAAGGACTCACCTGAACAATTACACCAAAAGAGCATCTTCTACTTTCTCTAATCTAGACAAAGCCCATCCACAATAGGCCAATTCTGTCAGCGACAAGGCTGATGGGAAGGTTCAGAAATAATTGCAACTTTTCCTCCTCACATTTCTATGGAATCTTTTGGAGAATAGAAAAATAAATTATTTTAAGGCAGGGGTTCTCAAGTCCTGGACCAATACCTGTCCATGGACTGTTAGGAACAGGGTCGCACAGCAGAAGGTGAATGGCAGGTAAGCCAGCATTACTAAGCCCAAGCTCCACCTATTGTCAGATCAGCGGCAGCATTAGATTAGATTCACCCTATCGTGAACTCTGCATTCAAGGTATCTAGGTTGCATACTCCTTATGAGAATCGAATGCCATCCCCCACCCACCGTGGTCCTTGGAAAAATTAACTTCCATGAAACTGGTCCCTGGTGCCGAAAAGGTTAGGAACCACTGTTATAAGGTTTCAATAGGTAACTTGCATTCAATAGCTTGTGGTTATAGCTTCCTGTTTGGCAGAGGAAAAGGGTATCTATATATATCTACATATAGAGATATATATATATCACAGATCTTAGAGCTTTAAATTAAATATCAACTGTATGGAACTTGACTACTGAGCTTGAGCTTGCTACCATTCTTAAAATCATCAGGTCTACTTCTGTGCTATTTTTCACATTTATAATAATTTCATCTTCAATAAAATACAAATATAGATTAGCTATTTTTCAATGTGGATTTTATGTGGTAAGTGTTCAGATCTAAGAATATTATCTGTTTCCCAAGTAATTGTTTCCCTGAGTGAAAATTTTTAAAGCCTACTTATGTTAATTACAATTCTATTTTAACCTTACTAGATCTGTGCTACGACTAGAAAACACTTAACATAAAATTTAGCCCATTTAAAAGTAAATGGATAATAGTTTAAAAAAATACTCCAGTAAAGTACTAAGTCATGAAAACTATATTTTCTTGACACTTGTTTCTAAGATGCATAATATGCTTTAATCTTTTATAAAATGTAAGCATTCTTTTATACTATATGAAAGAATTAAAACAGTGCACTTTATACACTTGAAACCAAAAGTTCCCATCCTTCCTGTTCTTTAAAGAATGGAAATTCGACTGCTATGTTTTTCTTACTTTTTTAGCAACATAACTAAACATGGTTTGGATATTATCATTAAGTCTCATTTTGGATCATCAAAATACGTAAGTGTGTATATATATATATATAATAAAACTTACAAAGTATGTATGTGTGTGTGTATATATTAAACTTGTGAAGTCCTAAAAGCCTGGCAGAGTGGTAGAGACACACAGCTCTAGTCCCAGTAAAACAAACCATATGGCTAATTAAAATTGTCCTATTGATCTCCCCACTAATTGCTAAAAATATATATACATATACACGTTTTCAGTTAATCAGCTATTAGTTTGGCATTCTGCGTGCTACATCTTTCTCAGCTGTTGTTGAGATTACCTCTATGATTTTAGGCTTTTATTTGTAGATTTGGGCATTTTACACTTTATAGACTTCTAAGTCCTTAAAGCAAGCAAATAAAAAAATGTAGCTCAATGAGAACACTGCAAGTTATAAAAGTGGTCCAAAGAGTTTCACTACTTTTTCCTTGCAATGTCAGAACAGGATGAAAAGCTAATTTGAGGCTATGTTTCCTTCCCTGGAAGAACTATATATACAGTTGACAGGGACCCATTCTCTTTTCACCCTTGCTGACTTACCACACTGTCCAACCAAGCCTTGCTCTCCTTCTCAATCACTTCTTCATGAACCTCTCCCCTAAAAAGTGGAGGTGAAATGTAGATATTCAAATTTTCCCATGATTTCAGAAGCCACAACTCTTCCTAAGAGAAGGAAACATGAAAAATGGACAAAACGCTGATCTAGATGTGCTTAATTTAGCAGTCATAGGAACTCCATATTTGTATATTTTGTATAGTTATGAATATTACGTAGTATAGGATGAAAATTCAATAAATGAATATATTAGCGAGTTCACTTATTATCAACTAAACATTGAATCTGAACCATGGTGAACTGATTTAGGACAAATACAGAAATAAAATAAGGATATTTAAGCCAAATTTCATTCAACTCTGTTGTTTAGTACAGACATATTATGATTTGATGAAAACAAGTTGTTTTCAAAAATAAATTACATGGTGTGTAAGGTATATCAATAAGATATGAACACCAGAATAGTTTTACATGATGTGTAAGATATATCAATAAAATATAAACCCTGGATTTATTTTTGAGTTTTGTAATGCTAAATAATAATTTTATCTTTTTACTTTTTAAGTAATAATAATTGTATTAAAAGGCCTGGTTCGGCTGTAGGCAAAGAATTGATTACTTGGAGCAAAAAAAAAAAAAAAAAAAAAAAGGGATGTGTTGGCTCTCATCACTTTCCTATAACTCATGAATATTAACATTTTCCAGAAGATTACTGCCCTTGGGGATTTGGGCTCTTCCTTCTCAAATCTATTGTTATGTGTATTATTTTTCCTTTCATTAAAAGAAGGCAGTCAAGACTGTTTAACTCAGTTTAAGAAAAAAAAAAAAAAATCTCTTGCCAAGTTTCTTAAACCCCATTGTATACATGAAGCTTAAGTTAGAACAAAGATATGACATTACTGTATGGAGTCCAGTAAGTGCTTCTATTGTGTCTTCAACTCTCTTCCTCAATGACATTCTCATTTACTTATATTTGTCTCTATCTTCACAGGTTGCTCATACTGAAAATCAGTTTCTTTTCCCCTGGTGCAAAGAACAGTGGTTTCTCCAAAACTGAAGTTGAACATTATCTGAAATATCAGGTCCTCCAGAAAAGGGACATGAAGCCCCCTTTGTAATTTCTGCATTAGCATTGCTCTCCTGGCAAGCAGGAAACTTCATCAGAGAAGTCAGCCAAGGAACGTCTTTAAATGGAAATTGTGCAAATGAGGAGCAAATGCATTAAAAAGTTGCTGACGGGCATGAAATGCTTTGATGTGAAGATGGAAAACTCCAAGCAGGAAGGATTTTAAGCATTTTGAGTCTGATTGACTCTGTGGTTTCTCAGCAGAATTATTCCATGGGCTAAAATAAATGCAGAAATGGTATTTTGAGACCACAGCTGCAGAGGGGATCGTGATGAATTTCAATGAAAATCCAGTTGAATCTTGAGGTTTAGATCTTAAAAAAGCAAAGGACATGAGAGAAGTAATATTGCTTGAAATTTCATTGCTTATATCTAAAAGAAACTCCCATTTATTTTTAGGAGAAATGTTGAATCTTTGCAATGTGGTAGATGCTCCCACAAAACTTTCTCCAAAAATAGGAGATAAATGTTGGAAAGAGGCAATTTACTGAGTTTGCTGATAGAGGTGGAGTTTAGACACAGGCAAGCATACACAAGAGTCATGAAGTCTTTACACTATTATCTTTATAAATGAGTTTTGTTTGTTTTTCTTGTTTTGTTTTCTGAGATGGAGTCTTGCTCTGTCACCCAGGCTGGAGTGCAGTGGCGCGATCTCGGCTCACTGCAAACTCTGCCTCCTGGGTTCACGCCATTCTCCTGCCTCAGCCTCCTGAGTAGCTGGGACTATAGGCGCCTGCCACCACGCCCAGCTAATTTTTTGGTATTTTTAGTAGAGATGGGGCTTCACTGTGTTAGGCAGGATGGTCTTGAACTCCTGACCTTGTGATCCACCTGCCTCAGCCTCCCAAAGTGCTGGGATTACAGGCGTGAGCCACTGCGCCTGGTCACAAATGAGTTTCCTACAGTGGTCAATGACAGACCAATTTCATACAAAGCTTGCTTCAAAAGGCAATGGTTTGGTGCCAATGTTAGCTATTTACTTTGACCACCATATGCATTAAAAAGAAAAAAAAATTAGGAATACTCAAGCAGAACCTCCAACTTAAATAGCATTTTCCACAAAAAGTGATGGAGGGATAGACAGGTTAAATGGGATCAGGTATGTGATGAGAGCTCAGAAATGTTTGCACAATAATGCAGATACACATTTTAAACAGACCCATAAGGATTGGAACTAATAAAAATAATAGAATAAAATACTGATCAAGAATGTGTCCTCCTTAGTAACTGGGTTTTGAATTCTAGCTCCACAGAACTTTTCAGATATCTGACATTAAACAAGATACTGCAATGTTCTGTGCCTTCATTTTCTCTGCTGTAAATGGAGATTTTACTAGAACCCTATAAGATTATCATGAGAATTTTATTACTTAATATATGTAAAGCTTTAGACATAGTATATGGCACCTAGTAAGCACTCAATTAAATGTTATCATTTGTAGCAGTGTAGAATTAAAAAACAAAAACGGCAAACTGTAAGTTAGGCATCTGGCTCTGCAAACTAGTTAAATTCCACAGACCTTATTCTGGCCATCTGTAAAATGAAAGCGTTAGGCTAGATCATCTCTAAAGTTCCTTCCACCTTAAAAAGACATTGTTCAAAAACACGTTTTAGGAGTACGCAAAGTTTTTCAGCAGAAGGTGATGTTTTAGCAGAACGTTTTTAAAGGCACTTAATCACTTTCACAAAAATGTGTTTCATGGCTTGCACTTCCTCCTCAGTCAACTCCTGTTGGGACTTCACTTGCTGCTACTTGGCCGAAGTGACTCCTGTCAGGGTCACAAGGATTTCTATGTTGTCAAGTCCAATGGTCGCTTCTTTAACCTCTTAGTACACCCGGTAGCACTTGACACATGTGAATCTGATTTTTTCCTTCTTTCTCCAGTCACCAGCCAGAATTTTTTTTGTTTGTTTGTTTGTTTTTTTTTGAGAGTCTCTCTTTGACTTGTAGGCTGGAGTGCAGTGGTACAATCTCCACTCACTGCAACCTCCACCTTCTGGATTTAAGAGATTCTTGTGCCTCAGCCAGGCATCACCACATCAGGCTAATTTTTATATTTTTAGTAGAGGTGGGGTTTATCCATGTTGGCCAGTCTAGTCTTGAACTCCTGACCTCAGGTGATCCGCCTGCCTCAGCCTCCCAAAGTGCTGGGATTACAGGCTTGAGCCACCCCACACGACCGAGATTGTCTTTTTGATAAACATTTTATTTTACTCCTCTACTTAAAATCCTGAAATGGCTTTCCATGGCCTTTGTGATCTAGACACTTTTGATCTTATTTTCTACCATCTCTTCTTGTTCTTCGCAGTCCCTTGAGCCATACTGCCCTTCTTTCTGAACTTCAAACACCCCAAGCTTATTCCTTGGATTGGTGGGTACCTTTGCTTAGAATTTTCACCTTAAGTCATGGCTGGCTCCTTCGTGGCACTCTCAGTATAAATGTCTCCTCCTCAGAGAGGCCTCTCTGATTAAATAGTACCCACTTCACTTAGCCTACCTTGCCCTGTTTCATATTCATAACGAAACTGTCTTATTTTTACCATGTCTATCTCCCTCAAAGAAAGTAAGCCCCATGAGAACAGGTATATTATCTGGCTCAATGCCAAGGAAAGATCCTCAATAAAGTTTTTGAATGAAAAGCTAAAGAACTCAGTTTCCCTTGCATCATGTTCAAAGTGGTCTCTGCCTTCCCTAAATTTTAATCACCCTTATTGTCAGTTCCACTTATTTGATATCACACATCATCCTGTATTATTATGAATTTTTCCCACATGTATGTCTTTTTTCTC
This sequence comes from Rhinopithecus roxellana, assembly GCF_007565055.1. Classification (NCBI taxonomy): domain Eukaryota; kingdom Metazoa; phylum Chordata; class Mammalia; order Primates; family Cercopithecidae; genus Rhinopithecus; species Rhinopithecus roxellana. The sequence continues at coordinate 143,396,218 of NC_044554.1, forward strand.
CAATCATAAGATACTTGTGGAATGAGACTATGAGACACTTCAGGTGTCTCACAAGCGATGGGGCCTTGTTCACAATTATTCACTAAATGTATGTTAAAATATTTAAAGGGAGACAAATTGACTAGTAATTTACAAAAACCTAAATTACTCATGACTGAATAGTCAAAAGGAAGAAAACAAAAAAGTGCTTAAATGTTTCAATAAAAACATGTCCACCCAATGGTTTACATTTTCCTGGGCAGTGGGAAAAGAATGAGAGCTGGACTTCAGTTTTTAAGTGGGTAACCCAAATCGTTTTGGTTCTTTAAAAAATGGATTTGTTACTTATGTTAGGAACAATCTCTCTATAGTCTAAATAGAGATCTAAGGAAATGCAATCTAAAGAAAATCTAGTCTTGGTTGAGTATGTTTCACTTTACATTTTACATACCTTATTACAGCAAGTACTCATAGGCAAAAGTTCCATTTTCCACATTGAAGTCAACTATCATTTGTCTCTTTTGGACTTGACACTCTGCCGTGACTCCCCACCATTGTACTTACTGGTTCAAACTCCTTAGCAGATCCTACCACACTGTCCAGGATTAAGTCTTTATTTACACTTTAGTCTTACCTCTTATCATTCTCTCTCCCCTCAAGATCCTCTTTTGTCCAATCCCCACAGACACATTCAGTTCTAGACACAGCAAAAAATGCAGGCCCCCTAATGAACTCTACCACGATCCCCTCTACACTGTTTTCTCTTATTTACACATCCTGATCTCTTACCCACCCATCTAGTTAGCCTGGTTAACTCTCCTCTATTAGGTTTTTTGCCAAACCACAATTACTTTTGCACCAACCTAATAGATCATCTTCTCTAGCAGGCCTTCCCTACCCCTGCCTACCTGCCTACCTTCCTGCCCAGATTGAATCAGGCCCCATCTATGAATTCTCATAGTACCTGTGCTTACCCACCATAGAGCACATATCACATGACTGAAATTTCCTTACCCAAGATGAAATAATTGAATAGCCCAATTCTTTAATACTATGCTATAATATGAATGTTTATGCTCCCCCTCAAATTCATATCCTAACATTCTGACATCCAAGGTGATACTATTAGGAGACAAGGACTTCTAGTGCTCTGCTCTTCCTCATCTTAGAAGGAAAGCATTAGCTTTTTACCGTTAAGTATAATATTAAGTACAGATTTTTAGTACATGTTCTTTATCAATTTTAGAAAGTTCCTTTCCATTCCTATTTTTCTTAAAGTTTTAATCATGAATGGGTATAAAATTTTGTCAGATGCCTTTTCTGCATTGATTAGTATGGTTTAATGATTTTTCCCTTTTAGCCTATTAATATGGCCAGCTGTATTAGCTGATTTTCAAATACTGAACCACCCTTGTGCTCCTAGAAGCCCATGGCTCTGCCCTCAGTAATAAAATCAGTGCCCTTAGAAAAACAGCCTGATAGAGCATGTTTGCCCTTTTCACTATGTGAGTACACAGTTAAAGGGCCCCATCTATGAGGACTGGGCCCTCAGTAGATACCACTGGCACCTTATCTTGGTCTTTCCAGCCTCCAGAACAGTGAGAAATAAGTTTCTGTTGTTTCTAAATTACCCCATATCAAAGGTATTTTGTTACAGCAGCCAGAATATACAAAGATACCCTATAATACCAAAAACAGGCAAAAATGTACAAAAAATGTAAGCTTTAGGCCAATGTCCTTCAAGAATATGCATACAGAAATTATTAGCAAAATATTAGCATATAGAATTTACAATATACGAAGAGAATTATACTCCATGACTCTTGTGATCTAGGGATACAAGGCTGGTTCAATATTTGAAAATCAATGAATGTAATCAACCATATTAGCAGGCTAAAGAAAATAAATCATGTGATCAATCAATGCAGAAAAAGTATTCAACAAAAATTTTATACCCCTTCATAACAAAAACTCTTAAAAAAAAAAAAAAAAAAAAAAAAAAAAAAAAAAAAAAAAACACAGCAACAGAAGAGAACTTCCCAAAATTGATTAAGTGCATTTACTAAAAACCTACAGCTAACACAATGCCTAATGGTAGAAAGCTAAATGCTTTCCTCCAAAGGTCAGGAACAGTACAAGGAGGTGACTCTTGCCACTCTTGTTCAAAATAAGGCTAGAAGTGCTAGTCTGTACAATAAGTCAAGAAAAAGAAAAGGTAGAGAAATTGAAAAGATCCTAAATTTAAAACATAATACTATGAAACTTGCAGGTTAAAAGCACAGAAAATCTTTGCACCTAGGGCTAGACAACAACTTTTAGATTTGATACCAAAAGCATGGTCCAAATCAGGAAGACTGATAAATTGTACTTCATCAAAATTAAAAAAACTTTTGCTCTGTAAGAGATCCTGTTTCTCTGTTAGGACAATGAAAAGATAAGCTATAGACTGAGATAAAATATTTTCAAATTACATATCTGATAAATGAGCACATAAAGAAGTCTTAAAAACTCAATGGTCAAAAAATTAAAAATTCAATTGGAAAATGGACAAAAATCATGAAGAATAATTTTGCTGCAGATGGTGTCCAGATGGCAAATAAGCATCTAGAAAGTTGCTCAACATCATTAACCATCAGGGAAATGCAAATTAATACCACAGTATAATTACAAAGCTCTCAGGATGGCTAAAATAAAAAATAGTTGACTACACCAAATGCTGGTGAGAATGTGGAAAAATTGGATCACTCATATGTTTCTGGTGGTAAGATAAAGTAGCCTGGACCCTGTGGAAAACTGTTTTGCAGTTTCTTAGAAAGTTAAGCATGCAAACACCATACAACTGCACTCCCGAGCATTTATCCCAGAAAAATTAAAATATTCACAAAGAAGTATATACATAAATGTTTATAGCAGTTTCATTCATAATAGCCACAAAGAGAAAAAAATCCATGTGTTTCTTAATGGGTGAATAAACTGTGGTACATTTATACCTTGGAATACTACTTGTCAATAAAAAACAAACGATTGCCAAATAAAACTACCTGGGAAAATCTCCAGAGAACTATACTGAGCAAAGGAAGAAAAATCCCCCAAGATTACACACTGTTTGTCATTTATACAACATTCCAATCACAGAAATGGAGAATACTGGTCACTAGGCATTAAGGAAGGTGTGGAAGAATGTGGTGATGGGAGGAAATGTGTATGGCTGTAACAGGGCAACAGAGGCATCATCGTGATGATGGAAATGTTCTGTATCTTGTGTTTTTGAATGTCAATATCCTGGTTGTGATATTGTACCCAGTAGTTTTGCGAGATATTACCACTGAAGAAAACTAGTTAAAGGGTACACAGGATTTTTCTGTATTACTTCTTACAAGTGCATGGGAATCCACATTTATCTCAACATAAGTTTCATTTTAAGAATTATATTTTCTGAATCTTTAATAATGTGTCAACTAGAATTTAACTAGGTATGTTCTTATGATAGAAATCTACCTTACCATGCCCTTTGTCCCTTGGGCAATCATATATTACATGACTCAAAGGCACAGAAAGCCAGTAGGTAAAGAAAAAACGTGTCTATCTATTTATCTGGAGACAGGGTCTCACTCTATTACCCTGGCTGCAGTGGTGCTATCATAACTCACTATAGCCTCAATCACCTGGGCTCAATCTCCTCCTGCCTCAGCCTCCCCAGTAACTGGGACTACAGGCACCACCACATCCAGCTAATTTTTTATTTTTAGTAGAAACTAGGTCTCACTATGTTGCTCAGGCAGGTCTCAAACTCCTGAGCTCAAGCGATCCTCCTGCTTTCGCCCCCGAAGTGCTGAGATTACAGGTGTGAACCACTGTGCCCAGACATGGTTTTTTGTTGTTGTTGTCATTGGGGATTTTTTTGTTTTGTTTTGTTTTGTTGTTTTTTGAGACTTGAACTGTCACCCACCCAGGCTGGAGTACAGTAGCGTAATCCTGAGACACTGCAACCTTTGCCTCCCAGGTTCAAGTTTCTTGTGCCTCAGCCACCTGAGTAGCTGGGACTACAGATGTGTGCCACCACGCCAAGCTAATTTTTGTACGTTTAGTAGAAATGGGATTTTACCACGCTGGCTAGGCTGGTCTTGAACTCCCACCAGCCTCATTTTAAAACAGAAATTTTCTAACCAAAAATACACTCACAGGTTGAATTCAATGGCCCAGAAAAAAAAGTGAAAGTATAATTGCCTTTATAATACAGTGCAATAGACCATAGAATATTCAAATCTTTAAATGGTTTGGCATTTCAATTAAATTGCTTATGTTCTATGCAGACTTGTATTAGTGTTAATCCATTGGCAAACACTGACTAAAATTATATAAGTGCTATTAATTTTATTAGGAAAGAAAGAAGTGTACTGGAGGTAGCTGAAAGTTAAATGTTGCATCAAAGATGATACAGCTAGTATCCAGCACACAAAGCCTCCTGCATTCTTAGTTCTACTTAGAAGCCACAAATGCAATAGCCTTTTGCTAGTGTTACAATACTTGCATCTTCGTCCTATTCTGGTATCAGATAAAGCCAACCAGGCAAAGGAAGCCTTCTTAAAGCAACACTGGTATGATTTTGCTCAGTCTGAGCAAGAGATTCTTTGCTGAAAAAAACAATACCTAAATGGGTTAATTCAACTTTGTGAAGACACTAAAAGATAGATAATGGTAAAGCAGGTTATGAAGTGCAGGATACACAAAGTTTACTGCATATTTGATTTAAACAATTATTTAGGTGTAGACAAGAAAATACAACTTACAATGGGTTTGTGGGATATAGTTTAGAATTTGCTCTAAGGAATCTGGGATGACTCTAACCAGGGCCTTGGTTCCAGTCTAGCCTGGAGTCCCTTCCTTGTGTCATCCAACTTTACAATTTGTCTTTGTGGATTTGGTGCAGCTTCAGTCACAGTTGGGGATTCACTGGGATTCAACGTTCACATTGTGAGTATGGGTCCTTGTTCTACACAAAATTTTTTTCTAAATCCGTAATTGCTTACATAGTAAATGAATCGGATTAGGAGGTCATTATTAACAGGTCTGACATCTATGGGCCTGACAGACAGGATGCAGAGAGACAACAGAGAGCCTCAAGGAAACAACAAGCACAAATCAAAATGAAACAAAAATATCTGGCCATAAAGAAGACGAAGACTTTCGGAGTAGACTTGTAAATTGGAGCGAGCAGTGGGTCCAGGCACAGTAGGAGCCCCACTCACACCCCATAACAGTCCTTCTAACCTTCCCCATCCAACATTCTTGCCTACTCTGACAGGGAAAGGACTGCAGTTAAGGGCCCCGTCCTACTACGGGATTTCTCCTTGGAGCGCACTGGTCATGAGAAGTGAATGGAGTTTCTCTCCATTCCCCATGGAGAGAGAGGAGCCCCAGAGGTCAGTGAATCTGAAGGATCAGCTGCAGCAGTTGGGGGAGAAGGTGGAGAAGGGCGAGGCTGACCTAGACCCAGACAGAGGTGCCCAGCTCTTAGGCGAGCAGCAACAAGGACCTAGAGCCAGCCTGAAGGTCACCCCAATGCACACACACCAATCACCTGGAGGAGGCCTTCTCCTGGACTTCTTCCTAACCCAAGAGGCAAGGCTGAAATGTTAAAATATTAGGTATTGCTCCAAAGTTGTCTCACTACTTAGAAATGCCAGAGACATTCTGCACGGGGCCAACCTCCTCTCTCATTGATGCTCTCAGTCCCTCTGCTCTCTCCTTCTGGTTGGTGCTCTTTGAGCAGCTAACTCCGTTTTCTGATTATCCTGAAGTGAATTCCTAGTTGGAATCCAGGTGGAAGAAAATCTAACTTACAGCCAACACTTGAACTCCTTAAGGTTTTGTGCATACAAGTGATGTGAGGATGAATAGAAAGAAAAACATTTATCTGGTAACTAATGTTTTTATTTGTTTTTGTTTTTTGAGATGGAGTCTCACTCTGTCACCCAGGCTGGAGTGCAGTGGTGTGATCTCAGCTCAATGCAAGCTCCCCTTCCTGGGTTGAAGCGATTCTTCTGCCTCAGCCTCCTGAGTAGCTGGGACTACAGGCACCTGCCACCACGCCCAGCTAAATTTTGTATTTTTAGTAGAGATGGGGTTTCACCATATTGGCCAGGCTGGTCTCAAACTCCTGACCTCGTGATCTGCCCGCCTCGGCCTCCCAAAGTGCTGGGATTACAGGCATGAGCCACTGCGCCCAGCCACTAATGGTTATTTTTATAAGAGATAAATAGCAATGACTATTTTTTTGTTAGAAGCTGTACTTGATGAATTCTTACTAAACTTAAGTATGGAAAGTATTAGCTCATCCAATATAGTAAATCTCATGTGGACAATAAGTAGTTCAGAAACAGATTAGTCACAATGAAATAATTATTAACCAAATTCTTTTTAAGGTATTAATTACCAATAATATTCTCTTTTTAAAATTCATGGTCAGGTGTGGTGGCTCACACCTGTAATCCCAGCACTTTGGGAGGCCAAGGTGGGTGGATCACTTGAGGTCAGGAGTTTGAGACCAGCCTGGCCAATATGGTGTAACCCCATCTCCACCAAAAATACAAAAATTAGGCAGGCGTGGTGGCATATGCCTGTAATCCCAGCTACTCGGGAGGCTGGGGCATGAGAATGGCTTGAACCCAGGAAGTGGAGGTTGCAGTAGGCAGAGATCGTGCCACTGCACTCCAGCCTGGGCAACAGAGCAAGACCCTGTCTCAAAACAAAACAAAACAAAACAAAAATGCACTAAACTCTTTCATAACCATTCTATACTTTATTCTCATAGCAATACCACTAGGCAAATATTTCTGTTCTTACCCATACTTTCTACCTCAGGAAACTGTATGTTCTGTGAAAGCAAAGATCTTGGAAAACTTTTTGTAAGGCTAGACTGGGTGCCTAGGCTTAGTAGAGCATTCAGCAGATAGTTGGTAGAACCAGTAGCTGAACCAAGGACTTGAAAGTTTATTATCCAGTTTGAAGATTAGAAAATTTATCAGCTACAAATACTGTGAAGAATAATTAGTAATAAGCTTGACATTTTAATAAATGCCATAACTCTTTATATTTCACTTCGACTTTTATTCTTATCAGCTGAATATTTTTTGGATTCCTTAAAAAGAAAACTAATGAATATTTCTATATTAACCATAAAAATATTAACATTCTGCAAAGTAAGGTTTAGAATGGCATTTCATCAGGAATTATATTGAGACAATTTGTTGTGAGAGGACTTTTATTTATTCTTTACATATTTTTTTACGTAGGAAAGAATTCAGTTAGCTTAAACTCTTATTCAGAAAAGTAGAAGAACATTGCCTGGTAGATCCAGACCAGAGTTCATTTCTTAGGGAAATATGTAGGTGTAAGGGTTGGAATATCCGATGAACAATTCATAAACCTTTTGCAAAAATCCCTATCACTTAAACATAGGAATACGTTTGTCATTCCTTAGGACTTAATGTTTACATTAAATGAAATACATTTGTCTGTTTTTCCTTGTTTTTTTATTATTATTATTTTTAATCTCTGGGTTCTAGAGAGACAATATGGCACAACTATTTCACATTGACCTAGGTTGGCTGTGCCTTTGGACGTCATAACAGGCTGTCCTATGATTGATTAAGCATTCTCAGCCATTCTCAGGAAAGGATTTTCTGCTCCTCCATAACCAGGCATTCAAAAGATGCTGACATGCCAGGGTCCTCACACTTAGATTCCATGTCTATATCACTGATGTGGTCCCAGAAACTTACTAATAACCGAAATTTATGGATCTAAATATTTGTTACCTTTGGCAACAACGCTGCTCTCTACCCAAATCTGTCACTGTCAGGACCTGAGAGTTTATTCAAATAATAGTTGAACAGCTAGAAAGGTGGTACTATTTGTTAGATTGCTTTATAGCCTCCAAGACTATGTATGGACAGTTCTGAAGGAATGAACCATGAGTCTCCTCCTGGCAAATCTTAAACTCTAATATAGTTGAATGGTATTTTTATATTGGCCATAAAAGTGTCATCTAAGTCGCTTTTAAAATCTTTATTGGAAGAAGTCGTATTTTAGGAAGTATTTGAATAATAGTGTTTTCAAACTGGAAGACCAAAGAAGGACATAAAGAAAAAAATGGTTCCAAGCACAGATGTAACTTGAAAGAAGCATCTGAAGCTGGAGTTGAATTATTAGGCAAGGACTGTAAATATATTTATCTAAGACAAGTGGTCTTTGATGAAGATAAGGAATTTATAAATTAATAGAGATAAAAATATTAGTTAAAACACCCTAAACCCTTAGTACTTTGAATAACCTATATCCATTCCTTTTGGCTTTGTTATGCATAGCATTGAAAATAATGTAATGAAAGGAGACATTTGAATGTATTTAAGTATCATGAAATGATACTTGTAGTGCTTCTACAATAGATAATTGTTTTATAGTATAAGTGACCAAAAATAAGCTCCACAAATAGAAGCATGAAATCCATTTGAAATAGCTAAATCAGCCAAAATTTGTGTTACTAACTTGAAATACATTCAATCATTTTGTCAAGCACATATTCTCTTTATTTTCTTGACTTGGATATTTGGAGGAAGATGTAATCCATATGGTTTTTATTCTTTTACACTTGAGGTATTAAAATGGGGCTCAAACTAAGTATTCACATATCAAGAGCCAGTGATTGCTCTTAAAACGTCTCTTTTCTTGATTAAAATATAATTCACACTACATTATAGCGCAAAGTTGTTAATTCATACATCAACTCCTAGTCCAGAATACACATATTCTCTTAACATATCAGAAGATGTTTCAAGTGTTACAAACAGCCATCCAGCACAATTAAAGTTCTTGCCTTGTCAGTCACTATTAATAACCACTACAAGCCATGATAAAAATCATAAACAATAATTCCTATTTAGCTCTGAATTTCAAGGCTCAGTACATTTTATTATATATATATCCTATTCAGTTTTAGAAATTCTTCCTTTATGCCTCTTATTCAGTTTTTACAATTTTATTTTTAACAAATATAGAGGATGCTACATGCTCTAAAAGACAAGCAAAATACAAAACAACACAAAACCAAAACACATAACTATTTATGAGTATAAATCCTCATGTAACACTATAGTATCCCTTGGTTCCCAGATCAGCTTGTCTTGTTCATTAAATTTATTTTATTTGCAATGGTTTACGTCATTTCCCCCCTCACTAGATGTCTTCATTGCCACTTTTTGTAGGAAAAAAAGCAAAGAGAAAGGAAGAAAGATCACGTTGCAGCACTGGGAGCAGATATCACAGGCTTACTTGCCAACCGACTTCCTGAAGGCACAGTTGGCACATTGTCTGAGATGACAGACAAGATGCAAGGGACTCCTGTGACCCTTACAGGGGAAGCTTCTGCTGTGGCTGGTAGGATGGTAGCTTTAACTCATCCTCCATAATACCAAATGTCACTTTGTGGGGGTAGTAGCCTTCTGGCATTGACACTTGTTTTTGTATGCCATAGTTCAAAGTACCACACTACGAAATAGCTCCAGAATGTGCCTTGTAACATTTAGTCACAATAAGGGCATTTACATTCTTCCCAAACATCCTTCAAAAAAAAAAAATCAGTAGATTCACACACTCTTGAGTGAGATGCAAAATTGCAAAGGGTTCAAGATATGTTCTTGGTCCTTAGAACAGAAAACAAATTCTTCTTGTACTCTGTTTAGTGAGTTCAGTTAAGTCTATTACTTTCTGAGCTGTTTTATAAGCCAGGAGTCAGACCTCTGCTGTCTCCCTTGACTATATATTCAATAAGGAGAATGTGATTATACAAAACTAAATTTTCCTGAACCATTATTGAAAGTGCCATAGGGATGTCTAATCAATAAGAATACTATAGATGAATAATCAGGATATTATGAATTAAATCCTGTCCCTCCAAAAGATACATTCAAGTACTAAGTCCTGGTACCTGTGAATGTAACCTAATTTGGAAATACAGCCTTTGCAAATGTATTTAAGTTAAGGCTGTACTGAATTGGAAGAAGATGCTAATCCAGCATGACTAGTGTCTTTATAAAAGGAAAAAAAAAAACGTACATAGACATGGAAACAGAGACACAGAAGAAAGAACATTATGTGAAGACAGAGGTGGAGATTGGGGTTGATGCTGTCACAAGTGAAGGAATGCCTGGGCTATGAGAAACTGCAAAAGGCAAGGAAGGATTCTCATCTAAAAGTTTTTGAGGCAAAATGGCCCTCCCAACAACTTGATTTTTGGACTTCTAGCCTCCGGAACTCAGACAGAACAAATCAGTATTGTTTTAAGTGGTATTCTGTGGCACTCCAGGCAGCTAGAGGAATGTCTTTGAAGCTTGCAAGGGCGTTCTGGTGGTGTATCACGGTGTCCACTTCAATGGATTAATTTGTAGTCATAAACATAAATAAATCTGGATTTTAAAAGGGAATGAGCATGTTTTCTGATAAACTAAAATCAGAGTATGTTATATAGAAGATGCATAATCAGTAATGAAGATAGGCTTACCCAACCTAAGCGCCGCAAAGAATCCTCTTCCAGAAATATCCTTCCAGGAGAAGCAATCTCTCAAGGTAACTATTTGTTACACTCTTAACTGTAAGGATTGCATAGCCTGTCATCCACTGAATGTGAAGATCCTGTGCAAAAGCCTGGTATTTCAATCGGTAGTGCTTTTCAGGTATGGCTTTATGAGATAAGCACTGATGACAACCACTTATACTCACTACAAAGAGTTTTGTGTTTAGCCACTTGAGAACAGGGATCATTTTAGGTACATCTTGGCATTCCAATAAACTGGCACAGTATCTGCCACAGAGTGTGTGCCAAAAATGGCTGAGGAAGTGATAGACATTAAATATTTATAAGTGGTTGGTTAAACATGAGGGAGATAACCTGTAAATGAAAACTGAGTAAAAGTATTTAATACTAAGTTGGTGAAAAAGTAATTGCAGTTTTGCAATTACTTTTAATTTACAAGTATGCAAACAACATAGTTTGCAAGGACATTAACATACATTATTTAATTTTTCAAAACAACAGTGTCAAATAGATATTATTGCGTTTTATGGACAGGAAATTGAGGCTCAGGAAAGATCATATAGTTAATAAATACTGTGAATACGGTAGAAGTGACTCACATTTCAAATCTCCATGCTGTCTCCTATACTCTAATTGCCTCTTGGGGAAACATAGGCTGGGAGAAGACCAGGCCTCATTATAAACTGCCGAGTGCCTAGAAATTATTTATTTCGACTGTTTCTATCACAGTTTGTCCACTTTAAATGGGGTAGAGATTTTCTGAAACCACCTTTCTCATTTGAACAGTCTGAGAGTACATGTATTTATGCTTAAATCATACCAGAAACTGTCAGGCAGAACAGTTCCTCTCTAAGTCCAAGGATTATACAACTAAAGTTGTACAATTTAGTTGTATAATTATACAACTAAAATTTTAACCAGATACAGTCCCAAATGAATTATGTTACTCTGTTATTTCTCTTTTTAACGTTACAGAAATTTTATGCCATTTTTATCTACATTATGCTGCAATAGTCTAAATATCCCTAATTAAATCCCAACTATTTTGATGAAATATTTTCTTTAAAGTCATCATTTATTATCATCTGATATAAAAACCATTCCTACTAGACACTGGATGCTTTAACTGCCCAGCGTCTCTCTAATATGAAGTAACAGGTCCTGAACTCTGCCCCTACCAGCACGTCCTTCAAAACCATCACTGTGGGAGGAAGCATAAGAACAATGCAGCTGTGTCTTCCGGGCCCAAGCTTGGTGAATCACAGTACTTTCCTAGGAATCTGGAATTTGAACCTGAGAATCAGAGAGATGTCAGGGGTCATTCAAGCTGCATTACATAACTGCAATGTTCTAGGAAGGAGGTCCAGGATGCCTGGCTACCAAATTCCCTAAAGCTGGTCGTCTTAATATAAAGTTCATTTTAAGATATTCTGAAAGACTAGCCAGAAATAAATCAGCCAAAAACTAACTGTGAGAGCATGAGCCTGACCAGAATAAAATTTAACTACCTCATTACAAATGAAATTTCAAAACCCATTCAGACATTTCATAATGAAACCCATCCTCTATAGTATAAGCCATGCTATGGATGACAAAAAAATTAGTAAGTCACACTTAACACTATTGAACTGTATACTTAAAAATGGTTAAGACAGTAAATTTCATGTTACGTGTTTTTTACCACAATAAAAATTTCTTTAAAACCATTCCCCAAAAAGTAATATAGAATTAACATACTAGTTATGAATATAGTATTTATCCAGTTGAAGTTTCCTCTTCCCAGTTGATGAGGATTTAAATCTGTTGGTCATGACAAAGAGATGAGGCTCTGAATGTGGCCCTGAATAATAATAAATTATACTCTTGAAGAAATTGATATACACTAGCAGTGATGTGATGGTAAATGTTAAACAATCAGCTCTCAAACAATAAAAAAGCTCTGATTTTGTGGCATTGGTAAGTTTCCATGATATAAATATTCCCATCATGGCTCATTTCAAGCTAGTTATGTGGCATCAGTCAACACAGAGTTGCGAAGAGATGCAGACAACTGGCTCTCTTGAGAGGGCTTCAGCATACCATGGGGGTCATGGCCGAACAAAACCACCCCAGATATATCCTGTGTCATTTCATTTATTTCAGGCTCAAAATGTATTGATGTAATGAAAGGAGCCTAATATGTATGACATGGCTACTGTGTGCCAGACCCATTTAAAATGATCTAATTTTATAATGTTATGTACACCACTGAATTGTACATTTAAAGGGTGAATTTTATGGTATGTGAATTCTATCTCAACTTAAAAAAAGTTCTGTATAATTCCTAATCACAGAATTGACTACATTTCAGGAAAGATTATTTTCCTTATTAAAAAATCCTTTTAAGTTCACCCAAATGAAAGATTGCAGACAATGAAAAGTCATTATCTTTTTCATCATTGGCACTGTTGTTACCTCAATGCTTACCTAAATTGCATGCTGTAGCAGTTTACAGTGTTCACCTTCGGGGCATAGGTGACAACTGGGTAACTTGGAAGTTTCTCCTGGTAGCTTAATGTGGAGGTGCAGTTTGTACACTTGTCAGCTCTTTGCCTTTCATGGGAGCTGATGTTGGTATCTGTAGAAGGTTATTGGTCCCAGCAAGAATCACAGTAGATAACTGTTCCAGTTATGCCTCAAAAGTACCCATGATGTTATAGAAGATGAGAGCTTCAATTTTTATCTGTATGACAATTTAAATATATTTAACAATTCTTTTAGAAAATTATATTCTCATTATTAAAACAATGATGCAAGTTACAACACTAAAGTCATAATATTCTGGACTGGAGAAAGCCTACAAATTTCTTCTGACATATTTCTTTTATAGATGAAAAGATAAATATCTAATAATAACTCTTTTCTCTTCAAAAGAGAACTAGAACTAGCAACTAGAGAACTCATTAGTTACTTGAACCCTGGCTCCAGCTTCCTCCTCACCACCCTGCCATGTGGCATTGAAATTTGGAACGCTTATGTTTTTCTAAATTCCTGCCTTAATTTCCCATTCCAGAAACAGCAGACTTCTTCAATGAAATCTTCTCTATTTTGCACTTTTCAATATAGTAGTTCCCCTTATCCACAGTTTTGCTTTCCACAGTTTCAGCTACCCAGGACACCATCTGAAAATAGGTGAGTAGAATACATTAAGATTTTTTTAGAGAGATCATATTCATGTAACTTTTATTACAATATATTGTTATAATTGCTCTATTATTGTTAATCTCTTACTGTGCCTGATTTATAAATTAAACTTTATCATAGGTATGTATTTTAGGGGAAAACATAGTAAATATAGTGTTTGGTACTATTCAAAGTTTCTGGCATCTACTGGGGGTCTGGGAATGAATCCTCCTCTGATATAGGGGGACTACTGTACATCTAGATATTTACATCATTAAGAAACAATGCTTGGAACATAGTAGGTTATCAAGAGTTAAGGCATATCTTTCAACTTAATATGGTTCAGCTCTGTGTCCCCAACCAAATCTCATCTAAAATTATAATTCCTACATATCAGGGGAGGGACTAGATGAGAGATGACTGGATCATGGAGGTGGTTTCCCCCATGCTTTTCTCATGATAGTGAGTTCTCAGGAGAGCTGATGGTTGTAAAGTGTGGTACTTCCTCTTGTCACACTTGTAAAAAATGTATCTGCGTCCCCTATTCCTTCTGCCATGTTCGTAAGTTTCCTGAGGCCTCCCAGTAATGCTTCCTGTTAAGCCTGAAGAACTGAGTCAATTAAACCTCTTTCCTTTATAATTACCCAGTCTCAGGTAGTATTCTTTATAGCAGTGTGAGAACAGACTAATATACAACTCTCAATTTCTCACTTCTAATAATGAAACTTATGACTTATGTTGAATCTAGTGTCCACAGTTTCAACTATATAAGAAAACTACAAGTTTTCATCCTATTCAATATATATGAATACACACACATACATATATATATATATATATACACATACTACCTCCAACAGTTGTTTTTGCACTGGTTCTGCCTTTAAAAGTAATTGGCAGCTGGGCGCTGTGGCTCACGCCTATAATCCCAGCACTTTGGGAGGCCGAGGCAGGTGGATCACCTGAGGTCAGGAGTTAAAGTCCAGCCTGGACAACATGGTGAAACCCCATCTCCACTAAAAATACAAAAATTAGCTGGGCGTGGTGGCATGCACCTGTAATCCCAGCTACTCAGGAAGCTGAGGCAGGAGAATTGCTTGAACCTGGGAGGCGGAGGTTGTGGTGAGCCAATATCACACCACTGCACTCCAGCCCGGGCGACAGAGCAAGACCTTGCCCCAAACAAAAACAAGTAATTGGCAATAAGATGTAAAAGTCGACAATGTTACATGCTAGTCAGCAAAAGAAAAATTTTAGATTCCAACCATATCATCACCAATATAGCTTGTAATAGTGGCTAAACTTTATGGAGCACGACATTTCATACCTTAAATGACTGTCATAATTTTAAAAGTAGGAGCTCTTATTAATCCCATTTTTTACTCAAGGAAATTGGGAAAAAGAAAAGGTAGCTTGCCAACTATGTGTTGCAGCCCAACTTGAACCCAGGTAATCATCTCTACAGCCTTGGGCACTTAATATGAGGTCTACGCAGCCCTCCTCAATGAGGTCTAATGAGCCCCCCTCCCTAACCTTTTACAGTTGCAAGAAATGCTTTCTGAAAAGCAGATGAAGTACTGGGGACTAAGGAGGAGTGATGGAGATGCCAGAGAACAGAGGCTCCCACATTCTTTCCTTCTCTTCCTCATTCCCTCTCTTCTAGGGATGGAATTAATGTCTATCTGCCCCTACAGTCCACAAACTCCTCAGGAGCATAACTATAGGACTTTACGGTATTCAGCATTGTATCTCTAGCATCTAGTATAACACCAAGCACATAATAGGCATTTGATATTTATAGAATGAATGAATCCTTTTGGGTTGTGTTAAATTAAAATGCACAGGACATGAAGAATTTACCATAATATCTGACATGTTCTAGGTGCTTAATAAATATTAGTTACTGTTATTCTACTGTTACTATCTACTGTTACTATTATTTGTCTATAGAATAACATTAAGCAGAGTAAAGGTTCTATTTCATTGCTCCACTGTTTATTTTATTGATCCCCTGTTACCAGATCTTTAAATGTGTCCCATTTTACTCACAGAACAGAGTCAACATGAGTCTGAGGATGGTCATTATTATTCTCAACACACATGCAACATTAATTACTTTTCAATGAATTTTTAAAAGTGAAATTGCTGGATCAACATGTATACAAAATTCTAAGGCTTTAGATTTTTATAAAGAAAACCACATTTTTTTAAATCTCTGATAAAAGTTAATCAATCATGACTCAAAATACATTTGCCAGTCTATTATCCTATAATAAAATGATTCAATAGAAGAGAAAAGCTATTTGCACAAGGAGATTTCTTTCAACTCATTTCAATTGTCAACAAATACAAAATTACTGAAATATCCTGCAATAAGGTAGTGTTTAAGTTACTATACATCAGCATAATGGAATATTATACAGCCATTAAAATAAGTCTAATGACTATATAGCAACATGGAAAAAACAGAAACATGGGGAAATGTTTGACACTAATATTAAGTGAAGAAGGGGAACAAACACTGAAATAAAATTTTCAAAACTAAAAACAGTAATGATGAGTCATCTTTTTCTTTTCCAAAAGCAGTTGAGAGAAGTGACCACATTCTAATAAGCCTTTTGTTTATGTCAGAGAGGAGTGGGCAACATAAACTGGATCATTCTGTGAAATCAAAACTAAGGTTCACTATTTTTAAACCTGCCATTAACGTGTACTACATGGTTAGTTGGCAATAAGTATTTTAAAGTAATTAATTTAAAATGTTAAAAAATGAATTTTCAACAGATTAGTGAAACTGAATAATAAATTCATTCTTCTCACATCTATTGCCATCAGCCTTTTGTGTTGGTACAGCACTTTGTGTTAACATAGCAGTCAGAAGCCACCTATAGTGCCTTCTTATAGTGTAGGTGGTACTTATAGTGTAGGCAATTAAAATATTGCAGTAATGCAATGAAGAATATCCTTGTTATAATCATCTTTCTTTCTAGGAAGCTGGTTACTGCCCACTTGAGTTCTCTTTACCATCTCTGGTGAGGAGAGCATGGGGATATAACTCCCTCTCCTTTTTATTTGGGCCTAATTATCAATGGCTCAACTTAAGTCCAGACAAGAGGTTTTTAGCAAGCATCAAAAGGAGGTACTTAAATTCCGAGCATGGAACCATTTTGCAGGTTGGATATCCTTGGCAATTACATAATGTCTTCAAGTCTTCATGTCCTCAGCTACCTATGAAAATAACACCACCTAATATTATACAGAGGCTGTGTGGATTGAATGAGGTAATAGGGCAATGAGCCTGCCAAAGAGAAGGCACTCCCATACTCATGCCTTCCCCATTCTATGCTGAAAGTCCATAGCAAATGCTCCTCAGTGGCTCTTACCACTTTCAGGTCAAGGACTCTGGGAATTTGCGGGGATCTAAGGACCCACTATATAGAGAAAAAGACCCATTCACACAAAATGCAGCACATGATTTCAAGGGTTACACAAACCTCAGGGAGGATCTTCCATGCACTGCCTAGGCTTCCACAGATCAATGGTTAGGAAATCCTAGGTCAGTACAAAGTCCCCAGTGAGGAACAGTGAAAACAAGTGTGGAAAATCACAAGAACAGACTGGGAGGTCAAGGATTGAAGGCAAAAAAATAAAAAATAAAAGATAAATGAAAAACTGGAAAAAAGGAAAGATGTGGAAACTTGGTTTGGGGAGAGAGAATATGTAAGAAATATGGACCCATTTGTAAGTCATTGTCCCTATTGTAGCCTTAGAAACATTTGACAACAAAATGTACCCTAATCCTAAATATAATCAAATTCTAAAAGCCAAATTGACCTTCCAGATGTTGAGGATGAATAATTCAAGTCAGTCCTTTCCCAGCCCCTCATTCAGTGCATTATACTGATGAGGGTTTGCTTTTGTGCTTGGCTTTACTGCTTTAGAATTACAGAACCACCATTTCTGGAGGCTTCTTTGAACCACATTCACAAACAGATTCGCTTAATTATTTAGTGCCTTCCCAACTCAGATGAAATGGTTCTGTTAAAGAAAAAAAAGTTACTCCCAGAAAAGACAAGACAATATCCAAGCCAAAGGAAAGCTCTCTGCTGGGTCTTTTGCTGCCCTCTTTGTTGCCGTTTCAGCCCATATTCCAAGGCAGATTTCTGGCATATCTGTTGTTTTCCTGCTCTTCTCCCTCCCCTGTTGTTAGCCTTCCCAAATAAAGGAAGAGGGCCTACTTCACCATGCACCCTCAGGGCTGGAGTCAGCAGACCCCAATATACTGGCAGGTCTCCCCTCGCTCTCAACATGGCCTTGCTTCCTGCCTCTGGGCATAAGTAGAATTTTCTATCAGTGAAGCCACCAGAATGGGATTTTACCAGAGTTTATACTTCAACCCAGTAGTTCCCCACCAGAGACCATTTTGCCCCCAGAAATCATCTGCAATGATTGGAAACATTTTTGGTTGTTATAACCAGTGAAGAAAGGGAAGATGGTTACTGGAATCTGGTAAGGAGAGGCCAGAGATGCTGTTAAACAATGGGCAAGACAGCCCCCCACCCCGCCCCCACCACAATAATGAATTAGCTCCAAATCTCTATTATGCCAAAGCTGAGAGACCCTAACTCCAAAGTTAGAATATGGACATTTGAGAGAGATGTTTCCATCCGTAATTCTCTTGCCTCAACTCACACCACTGCAGTATTTGTCTGTGTGTCTTCCTCCTTAACTACACACTCAACTCTCTTATGGACCTAGGAACATTGTTTAAGTGGGTTCTCTAAATAAAACAATATAGAATGCTCCCCTATTCTCATGAGTCTGGTGCCCAGAAGAATGAATGAAATAAACTCCAGAAAGAATCCCCAGTGCCACTTAAGAACCAACTGAGTTTGAAAAGACACTTAATCTCTTTGAACCTGAACACAATAGTAAATAAGACAATGGATCTTGCAAGGGTGTCGGGATTAAACAATTTCTATCTGTGTCTGATCCAGTGCTTACTGAAATAGGTGCTCAATAAATGCTATTGATAATTAATATCAATGGACCCCAAAGTGTATTGTGCATCATAATTAACCTGAGGATGTTGTTAGAATTCACATTCCCAGGCCCCGTCCCCAGAGGTTCTAATTTTCTATGCCAGGAATGTTTGTCTAGCATCTGCATTTTGTAGAAGACACCAGGTGGTTCTGATCTACCTAATCCATGGATCACACAGGAGAAACGCTGCTGCCCAGGGCTTGACACTGAACTTCCCCAAATAGTCTGAAGCAGACCCACTGGTTCCTTAACCTCCCGAAAGGTGGCAACAGTGGGACATTCTTTCTTGCCTCCCTTTTCTCTAGAATCTAAGTTTCAGATAATTAATCTGATGAGTCTCATTTTTCCCAACATGATGCCCTCCTCTCTCTCTGTTAACTACAGACTTATGGATGTTTTTCTCTCTTATTCTGAAAAGAAAATTTGGCCAAATGAGTCAGCAGATAACAACTTGGGAGAGAGGAACTAATATGTTCTGACTTACCCTTGGAGAGTATCATGGAGTCAAAAAAAAAAAAAAAACCTGGCTTTAGTGTCAAACAGCCTGGAGTTTCTATCTGAGCCCTGCCCTTTGCTTACCCTCTGAGTCTCAGCATTCTTGGGTGTAAAATGGGAATGCAAACACCTATTTCCTCCACTAGCAGGTTCTCTCAATTAACTGCTCTGCATGGGTTGGTCATTCTGGGATTAGTTCCTCTCGTATATGGCCAATAATACAAGTTACATATCCATTCTTCCTTTTTTACTACCAGAATTCCAGCATTTAGTGAGGGGAGGGAGACAGCAATGTACCCAGTTTAAAAAACAATATCCTTCATCCTTATTTGCAGCTAGGAATGGCCATATGACATAATTCTGACCAATAAGACCCAAGATGAATTCAGCATTCAGCTGAGGATTTCTAGGAAAGTATTCTTTTCAGTCTCCTTCGTGTTGCTTTCTCCTTTTCTTCCTCCCCTTATTATTCCTCTTTCCACTATTGGAATGTGTGAAACTAGGGGTGGTGTGGCTAAGTTGCATCTGTAATGACGAAGGTCCATGCTAAGGATGATGGAACAAGAAGCCTGAGTCCTTGGTAGGGTCCCTAAAGCAGCTGTATCAGCCTTGGACTGTCCACCCCTAGACTTGATGCTACTTGACAAAAATAAGACTCTATTTAAGCCATTGTTATTAGGGTTTCGGAATACATACAACAAAACATAATCTCTAACCAAACTACTGCCCCTGGAACAGAAGTGCTTCGTCTCAGCCAGAAGATCACTGGCACTGGCAACATCCAGCCTTTCTAGGTTAAGCCTCTTGTTTTTGTAGCTCTCCTCCTTGCTTGGACTTTTCTAACTTGGATCTGACCCCTGGAATATTCTGCTGCAAACTGGTTTATTGGGTGATATTTTTCGACCTGCTGTTTGCCCTGAAAATCTTTGCTCTATTTTTCTCTCTGAACTCACTTAGCTTCCTGGTTCTGATGTCATTTTTCTGCCAGAATGAAATGGGTGTGTCCCTATAAGGAAAGTCTTCAGAGCTGAGATTATGGCATGGAGTGAGTTGCAAAGGAGGAAAATTTAAGGAGGCACTCACTCGCAGGTCACGAGTAAAGGGTTGATATGTTACGAAGTTGAGTAAGTACCTACTTAAATTGCCTCACAAGCCTCATCCTATTTGCCCTAGACTGACTGTCCTTCCCCCTTACACTTGTCCAGCCTTGTCCCCACCACCTCCTTCAAGTTCAGTGCCTTTCCAACTGTAGTTTATGACCACTATCTTTTTGTGAAATCTCTATAATGGATGCAGTGTTTATTTAATGTGATGCAATAGAATTGAAAACACCAGAAAGCATCCCACACAGAATAAATATCATTACTTTGGCTTCAGCTATACAGATAAGTATGAGGCATACATGTACACTACTGGGTAAAATGTAATACTCTAAGTTGTAGTCCAATAATTTTTTAAAATTCTTTTTCCTAGCCTATCCTCCACCTCCATCCAGGTGTCTCACCTTCTACTCACCATACAAGCTATCTACTAAATTTCACCTGAAAACTTAACTTACGTAAGCTTATATAACATTTAGCATATATTAGCTACAATGAGCTTATGTATGTGCTGCTATGTAATGTCCCTGGCCCCCCAAAGTGTAACATTGTTCAAAATTATGGATTCCTTCATAAAGGTATGGACCAATGTATCACGAGTACTTAACAGCTTCTCTTTATTGTTTATATTATAAAAGATTGTTCACCTTCTTACGACAATTAATATTTCTACATGTATTCCTTTGAAGAAGTGGACTTGATAATTTCAGAGTTTTGCTATCACAGCGTAGGTCAAGCCTGTATTTTTATGTTAGGAGCTTTTGGGAACATCAACCTAGATTTTCAAAATTTTCTCTCTGAAAGAGCCATACCTCAAATCTTCTAACACTTGAGGTTTCGCAGCTCACCTAGAAAACATAAAAAGTATCTGAAATTCTTAGAAGGGCTCAAAGTCATGGGAACCTTGATTTCTACTGTTTAGATTAGTGCTAACATCTTTGCAAGGACTTAATAGGGTTATGTTGTCTATTCCATTTGAGAAGCTAAGCATCACACAAAGCCAATAAAAAACCTAGGAGACACCTACTGTAATTCTATATAATGTATGAAACAAATGAAATGTATTATCTCCAGGATACAGACCTTAAGACTACAACCAAAATGAGGAAGAAAAAGTGTATGTAATTGAAAATGCAGCAAATATATCAGAGTTACCCAAATGGCTGATAGAACGTAAAGTACATCATTGCAAGATGTGGCCTAGTTGAGCCAATTTATCACTCTTGCACCTTGGCATATCAAAGGCAATTATGTCTACACAAGTACCAAGGACAAAAAGATGCGAAATGTTAAGAGAACATTTTTAAAATTTGGATTTCTGATGCTCGAAGCCCTTTACAGTGTTGTCCAGTCCCTAAGTAACAATTGCTTGCTATACCTGGCATATTTTAGGCTCTCAGTGAATGTGTATAGAAGCAATGAATCAATGCTTGACCAAGGATATGTAAATTCAGATACATTTTTCTTTTATTTTTTAAATTTTAGAGACAGGGTGGTCTTGCTATGTTGCCCAGGCTGGTCTTGAATTCCTGGCCTCAAGCAATCCTCCCACCTCAGCCTTTCAAAGTGCTGGGATTACAGGGGTGAGTCATCACATCTGGCCCAGATACATTTTTGATCCTTCATGTAGCAAGCTAACTACAACACTTTCTGAATTTAAAAATCTAAAATTATTCATAAAAGTATCTTTTCCATTCATTTGCACTCATACCGGAATTCAGGAGAGTCAGGTTAATATGTTCTTTATTCATTTATATTATTCTATTAAAATGCTATCGGTAACTAATTGCTCTGCAGAAAGTAACTGCATTTGAAGCCATTTGTAAAATAAGTCTTTTATCTTTCAAGCAAGAATTTGTTTTGCTAAGAATAAAACTTTTAAACACAAACACATTACAAATGGACTTTTCTTTAATTATGTTCCAAATGTGATTTCTTTGCTTATGTTATTTCTATGTTCTGCATTTGTATGTAACTTGTACTTTAAAGGAGTAAGACCGGGATAATTTTTTTCCTTACCCTATTCATTGTTTCTCTTCTTTGTTCTCATGTTAGAGAATTTGTAAATATGGATGATACAAAAATCATTACCATAGCGTTCAGTGGCCTGGTATGCCTACAACCTCCACATTTAATTCAACATTTATCTAGCATGTACCAATTGCTCTGCACATTAATTGGGAACCTCTGGTATTCTAGATGCTTCACAACATAAATTTATTAGATATCTCCTATTGGCCAAGGTTCAGAGCTAAATTACATACTGTTCCTACCCACACAGGGTTCACACTAATTAATCTACCATCATATATAACATGTGAAAAATAGTGATTAACTATTTTCCTGCTGTTTCCCAGTTTCCAATTGAATATTTAAATAGTTCTTGAGAAGCTTGTTCCATTTGTCCCCAAGCTGGATGGTTGGCATTGTGTTCAAAATGTTCTTGGGCTAAGATCATGCAAGTCCTAACAAGAAATGAGTTTTCCAGAATCGTCAACATGAAATGGCAAGTAATTCTGTGCTCACTTTTAGTGTGTGAAACCTCAAATGTCATGTTCCTAGTTCTCTGGGTTTCTGCCTGCCACTGTGTCAATAAAGGGGTTGGCAAGGTGATACTGACTACTCCTCCAGTTCTCATTCTATAGTTCTACTTAGTTCATTTGATCACTGGACATTTCTACATAAGAATCTATGAAACAGGCTTGCTGGAACCAACCTCTTAAAAAGTCCCTGTCCTATAAAAGATTGTCATGTCCACCCACAGACAATAGGAATTCTTTTCTGGTCATGAAAGAATGTATTCTCCTTGTTTACAGCAGTGCCCGTCATCTCTGGTGACATTGAGGCTGTAAGTTTCCAAAGATTCGTAGCAAAATGTGACAATTTGTGCAAGGACTATGCAAAAGGCTTAAGTTCTATATGCATATAGGGTTATTTCTATCTCTATTTATTGATATACATGCATGTCTATATGTAGTTATGCCTTTATGTGCATAGCATGTGATGAGTTATATATGCATAGTGCCAGGACTATGCTCATTTTCACATGTAATTCTCACAACAAACCCCACAGTGTTTGTTCAGTTTTCAAAAAAAAAAAGCTGAGGTTGGTTTACAGATGAAACACAATTTGCCGAAAGTTAACAGTGAGAAAGTGATAGAGCTATAATTTAAAGTCAGGTTTATCCAACTCTGAAGAAAGGACACTAAAAATTTATATTCATATAAATATAAGGATTTCACATGACTTAAGTTGTTAGAAACTGGACTGGTAAAAGATTGAGAATTATTTCAGTAAGAAATATACAAATCCTGTAGGCATTAGTTTGCCCCTGAAATGTTACTCTGAAACTCTACCATCCTTATGCTCATAGAGAAGCCATCCATAGTAAGGCAAGACTAACCAGAACTGGAATACAATCATTAAGAAGCTACGTATAAATATTGCTAAGCTTACCCCTTACTAGCAAGGATGTCGTAACATAACCACAACAATGTAATGGAAAATTAACATCTAGGAAAGCATTAGCAACACCTTAAAACACATAAAACAATTAGGATGGTTGCCTCACTTCTGTACTTTCTTTAGTAAAATTTATAGCAATTCACATTCCACATGTTCTAATACCAATACACAAAATAATGGCGAAGTCTAGGTTTGTGAAATAGCATATATACATTGCTTGTGATTTCCAATATACTTATATAACCAAAATTAGTAGATTACTTTAAATAATTGTGTCCAGTTAACTTCATACATTTGGTATCCCCAAAGTATCTTGAGAGATGCAAACAATGCTATTAAATTAACGAGGAGCAGGTTTGTATTTTGATATGTAATATTTTAGTGCTAACATAGGATTTCCATAGTACCCTGCTACAGGAAATATACCTATTTACTCTGAGGCCAGATAATTTGATGTAGATTTAATGTTAGCCTAAGAAACATAAAATATAGTCCATACAATATCTAATGTGTTTAGTTTTCTATGCATTTGTATGGGTTATTCACAGAGATTTACCTGGAGATAAACATTGTATTAAAACATATGAAAACTTTAAGTTAAATGCTTTACATTCCAACTTACTGAACTGGTTTCCAAAGGACTTTGGCATTCAGAAGGATGAAATATATAAAACACATACATAAGCCTTTTAATATGAAGTCTAATCAGAAGGGTAGTAGTATATTTGTTTCTAATTAAAAAATTGTGGTCCCTACTGATATGGACAGGAGAGAGGAAAATACTGAGTAGAAGAATGCTACCAGGAAAGGCCTACCATCAAGCCTGGAAACCCACAGTCCTAAATGAAAATAGGCATTCTTGTTCTCTCACCCAAAAAGTTGCCTTCTGGCCTGCCACACCCCGATCTTGTACCCATATGAACCCTGAACCCCAAGCTGCAGAGGCAGACGAGCAGATGAATGGCAGAACAACATGGCAGAGAAGGAGAGTACAGAAGGAGCATATGAACACCGAGAGGAGTTTGGCTGGGGACAATCAGAGAGGAGACCGGCCACTGGACAACCAAACTCCAGGGAAAGATCATCTTCCCACTGCATTCCCCTTCCAACTCCTCATCCATCCCACTGAGAGCCACCTCTACCACTCAATAAAACCCCTGCATTCATCCTTTAAATCTGTGTATGACCTGATCCTTCCTGGATGCTGGACAAGAACCTGGGTACCAAGGGAGTTCCACTAAGTTGTTTAACACTTAAGCTGTCTGTGGATTGCAGAGCTAAAAGAGCAAATGTTAACACTGGGGCTTCAACAGTCACAGGCACCCAGCCCAAATTCTGCTGTGGGGCCAAAGCCCAAAAGCGCTCACCCTAGTTCCCATACCAGCCCATCTTTGTGCTCCCCCTCCCATAAGGAGTTTGAGCTTGCAGCAGTCAAACAGAGAGCCACATCGCTGTCACATGTCCTGTGAGGTGGACCAGGGAACTCTCCCATCTTACCACCAGTTGTTTTATTAGATGGCCTCTGGCAGGTTGCTCAGTCTTTAGATCAGAGTTTCTCAATGAGAGGCAGAGGTACAATAGGGGATCTGTCACACTGCTTTTTCCCTTGCCAAGTATTTTAGAATCTTGAGATTGAAAAGAGTAGGGCATATACATTTTTCAAATTATATTGAGCATTTTAATAGATTTTTGAAAACAAAAATCTTCTTCTTATAACAATACAGACTAAAAATTGGTAGAATTTCAATTGTTGGCAATATTCACAGATTTTATTATTTCAACTAGGAGGTAGAAGACATAACATGTCTAGGAGGCCATTTCATTTTTATTTTCACTAGCCATGGACATACATGAACTAAATTTTTTTAGGAAACACAATTTTAGATGGCTTTTAAATCAGCTCTAAACATTCTCATGCTCTATGACTTATGGTTTAGGCTCTACACCTTGATTCCTGAATATACTACTGGATTATAACTGAGCTGTTTTGCTTTTCACCCTGTTTTACAGGAATTTGAGAATGCTGGTCAGATGAAAAAGTACATTGTACTGGAGATTCCTGGGATGATTCTAAAACCATCCTGAGAAACAGTTACACAGGAGATTACAAAGACAATATCTGCTAGGGAAATATTTATCTTTGAGACATCTTCTGACTAGTAAGTCTCCAAGTCACTTGAAAATGAAAGGAAAATGAGATCTGGAAGCCAAAAATATCACAAATGTTTTGGCACCTAATATTTTGGGGTGCTGGGCCTGGTCTGACTCACAATAACCTGCAAGAGTGTATTGTACACATCTCTACCCAACAGCTTGAAGTCACTCATGATAGGAATCTTTATGCCACTGAAATTAGCAAATGCTACAAATCAAGCCTCTCACCTCTATCCCCAAAGATAGTTGTTAAACATTTAGTAACATTTACGGAGGAATGAAGGATTCCTTAAGGACATTTGTTTGTAAGTTTTCTATGTAATAAAAATGCCATAGTTTATGGTTTGTTTATTCAATAACTTTCTCAATAATGTTTATGATGGGAATTTCGTTTTCCACCAGAATGAGAAGGCAAATTGAAGCTATCTGAAACTGCACGTATTATGCTTGCTGTCCTCAGGGGAGACGGCACAAGGATAGAGATAGAGAACCTCTTGACAGGGACAACACACAGCCTGAAAGAGATGCCTGAGAAGGTGCTGGGAGTAGTCTCCTCTGTGGAATCAGGCAGGCAGCAAGGTCAACAGGTGCCTTACTAGGGAAGGAAATGTAGGAAGAGTGAAAGGAACTTATGAATTCAGACAACGAGTGTCAGCTTACAGGAATCGTTAGCCTGACAGGTAGTAGAAGGTGAATCAAAAAAATTTAAATAAATTGAAAAGTTGACAGAGGTACAAAGGAAGCAAACATTTCAAACATATTTCTCGTCTCTGAGGAGGGTATTTGGAATAAATTCAATTCTCTTCATAAACTATGCTGTTCTTGCCAAAACAAAATAGATCACAGCTCTTATCCATGCAGAAATTCCTTTGGTTTGTATGTAGAAAGGTAGCTCAGCTTTTCAACATTATCCAGAATTAAATGTAGCCTTTGTAACCCTTGGAAATAACAATGTAACACTTCTTCATAGGTGAGTAATACATAACTTTTTCCAAAATCAACCATCAACCACAAACACTTGGCTTGCCTAGGAAATATTTTAAAGCTGGAGAATATTAGGACAAGCTTATAATGGCAAATATTCCAGTTCACATGCCCAAACAAAACCTATCTGTGCTTTTAGGGAAAATGACCAATATATGCTCAAGAACAGTATTTTGTTCTATTTAATACATTGCAAAAATCATCTCATATCTGTAAAATTATGTACTATTTCTCTAAGACAGCTTAATCTATATCCTGACATATCCTATCCATGCAGGAGAACTTTCTGTTCCCATTAAAATCTGATAGAGAATATACCTTTTGAAGGAAAGTGAGGTGGGGAAATAAGCTAATGACCCAGGGGCTATATTTCTAAGGTCTTAGCCCAGAGATGGCAGAATACAGGAGAGGTTAGCTCCAGTTGGTGTGTAACAAAGCTAGAACAAAGTAAGGCCAAACAACAAAGCTGAAATGTGTATGCAGGCTGCTAAAATCCCATGAATCAAAGCAATTTAATGCTTGAGCCCCAAGTGTTTGCTGTTGGTCCAGTGGCTGATGACACACTGTCTAATAGGATGGCAACAGGGAAAATTAGCCCTCCAAGTCTCCTTCTGTTGGGAAACAAGATTACTCTCTCTGGATTTTTCAGTTCCATCTACAGTGTGGTTCTCAAACATGACTGTACACTGGAATCCCTTGGGGAGCTTTAGACACTAATGATGCCTTGGCCCTGGCCCCAGAGATTCCAATGGAGCTGTTCTGAGGTTCAGTTTGGGCATCAGGATTTTTAAATGTTCCACAGTTTTTTTTTTTTTTTTTTTTGAGACAGGGTCTCGCTCTGTCGCCCAGGCTGGAGTGCAGTGGCCGGATCTCAGCTCACTGCAAGCTCCGCCTCCCGGGTTCACGCCATTCTCCTGCCTCAGCCTCCCGAGTACCTGCGACTACAGGCGCCCACCACCTCGCCCGGCTAGTTTTTTGTATTTTTTTAGTAGAGACGGGGTTTCACCATGTTAGCCAGGATGGTCTCAATCTCCTGACCTTGTGATCCACCCGTCTCGGCCTCACAGTTGATTCTAACAAGCTAAAGCTGAGTTGTTGATTCTGAGGCACAAAGAGACTAAGTAGCGCTTCTAAAATTCTACTCTCGTAGGTCTGAGTGGGGTGTAAGATTCTGTAGTTTTAACAAGCTTCCAAGTGATGCTGGTGTGGTCCAGAAACAAACCTTTGATTAACAGGGCTCTAGATCAGTGGCCACAATGAGGTTCCTGAAGCAGCATCAATGTCACATGGAAACCTGTTTAGAAATGCAAATTATCAAGCCCAACTCCAGATGTACTCAATCAGACATGGGGTGGGCAGGTGGGAGAGTAGCAAACTGCACTTCAGCAAACCCTCCAGGTGATTTTGGTGCCAGCTAAAGTTTGAAACCACGGGTCAGAGCAGTATTATTCCAAGTGTGGTTATCAGACCAGCAGCAATAGCTTTGCCAAGGAGTTTATAAGATTAATTCAGGATTTCAGGCCCCACCCCAAACTTACTGGATCAGAAACTGCATTTTAATGACATCCCAGGTGGTTTCTATGCATATTAAAGTGTGAGAATCACTAGAGTCTTGGCAAATTTCCTCCTCAAAACCCTTGCCCAGAATGACTGATAATAAAACACTCATTTGGGGGGGAAAAAAAAACAAAACAAAACCTAACAACAACGTTAATTATAATTGTAATATCTGGTAGGTTTCTTTTTAATTACAAAAACCCCCACATTTTTATACTGACAAGTTTTAAAACATGGAAAAGGCTCATCAAACAAATGGAAATCACATGTGATCCACCATATAGCTAGAACTATTGATAGCTTTCTTCTTCCATCCAAAGAACTGTTTCTAAAGAGAGAATAAAAACAAGTTATTGAAAGAGACAATATTATCCTGCTCCAACAGACACTTGGCAATGTTTTAACTGAAACTTTCACTCATCAGTGTAACCTCCCAATGGGTTCACCTAGCCCGCTGCCTAGACAGACCTGATTTATCTAGACAGTCGAATTGCGATGGAGAAAGAGTAACTCATGCAGTGCCAGCTGTGCCTGTGGCAGACCAGAGTTTTATTGTTACTCAAATCAGTCTCCTGTAGTTAAAGATAATTTTGTGGAGAGGGGCTTGGGAAGGGAGGAGTGCTGATCCGTCAGGTTGGAGATGGACTCATAGAGGTCCAAGTGAGTTTTTCTTGCTGTTTTCTGTTCCTGGGTGGGATCACAGAACTGGTTGAGCCAGATTACTGGTCTGGGTGGTGTCAGTTGATCCATCCAGTGTAGGGTCTGCAAAATATCTCAAGCACTGATCTTAGGTTTTATAATAGTGATGTTATCCCCAGGAGCAATTTGGAGAGGTTCAGACTCTTGCAGCCAGAGGCTGCATGACCCCTAAACAGTAATTTCTAATCTTGTACCTAATTTGTTAATTCTGCAAAGATAGACTGGTCCCCAGGCAAGAAGGGGGAGGGGCCTTTTCAGGAAAGGACTATGATCAATTTTGTTTCGGAGTCAAACCATGAACTGACTTCCTTCCCCAAGTTAGTTCAGCCTACGCTCAGGAGTGAAGAAGGACAGCTTAAAGGTTAGAAGAAAGATGGAGCCAGTTAGGTCTGATTTCTTTTACTGTCATAATTTCCTCAGTTATAATTTTGTAAAGGTGGCTTCAACTTTAGCCCAATATGACAAAAATATGAGTCTCTTGTTTAGAATAATGTTGGTAACTGAAGGAGATAACATCACATCCGGTTCCTATGATCATCTTGGGAATAAGAAACCTCTTTGCCATGTTTGAGAATGTTGAAACCAAGTTATTTTGTTCTACTTCTAAGTTAGAAGTTCAGAGCTTAGACTTAAAAATACCAGCCAGTAATGAAAAACAGAGCGGCCTCATTTAAGTTACCAGCAGTGAATAAATTCCCAGATAGTTGAAACACCGACGTGTACTGGTGACCTTTAAACGTATAATGAGTAAACAGTTTGGGGAAAAAAAGTAATTCACATGGATCTCAAATTGTATTTTCTTTCAATCTGTAACAGATCAGCTTTTCTGTTAGAGGTCAGACTGTTAAAATTTTAACAAATTTGACTGCTTAGAACATCTATGGCCTTAGTTGTCAAATCAGAAGCCTAGCAAAAGAAACTGGAGCTTTCATGGAGTAACCCACGATTTCTGGTTCCTTTGTAGTAAGCCAGACTGCTGAAAACTAAAATGTAAACTGTTTCTTTTTGATATGATTCTTGCTTTAGAAAGCTGTCAAGGTATTCAGCAAGTGTTGCCAATTTTCTTGAACGAGTCTGAACTTCATCAAGACCCTTCCCTTACCTGGGAGAATATCTTTTGCATCAAATCCCAATGTAAGAATGAAACTACACATTGGGATAAGGACCTGGAACAAGTCATACTGTTTCTGTACAAAGAGAAAAACATACTGGACACAGCACACAGTGATGGGGAGTAGAGTACTTTGAGAACCAAAAGATGAAGAATTTGGAGGGGGAGTCAGGACTGGGGATTATAATAGAAAAGATATGTGGACAGGCAATGCCTGTCAAAGAGGCACCAAGGAGAAGGGCACTGCCAAACTGTGTTAGAAAAAAGGTCATGGGATCTGTTAGAACCTGTGAAACTGGTTAATTACCTTATAATCAATATAAATAAAATTACATGTGTGGCTATTTGATTATCATTACCCCATTCCAAAGAAATACAGTGTTAATTTTCTTAGTTTTCCTCCAAATTTGGAGGACATGTTTGGGATGGTTTCATTGAAAACCAGCTCATGTGACATGTGTAAAACTCACTGTTAGAAACCAAAACTGAGGTGGCCTCAAAGGCTTGGTAACAACTGATTAGGAGAGAATTGACATTAATATAAAACATTATGGGCCAAAAAGAAATGTTAATATAAATCCTAACTTGTTAGTCCCAAGAGTAGGTTTTGACATATTACTAAGCTTTATCTCATATGGGTAACTTTATCCAAAGAACTTTAAAGGCAATAGCAGGTACATATTTATTTACTATGGTTATTATGGAAACTACCTAGTATAAAATTAGAGAAGTCTGGAAGGGTGTATTTTGCAAATGGAACAGAAATATTATACTGAAGTTGGTTTAGGTAAATTTATCAAGTCCCCTCTATAACTTTGGCAACTAGAAAATGTATTCAAGACCAAAAAGAAATAAAAAAAGGGGTCTGTCACAGCATCACTTTGCTGATTTTGAATATTCTGCAGAGTACCAGTGTGTGTGACCCTTAATAGCCAGGAAACTTGGCATGGGGACTTCTGACCCAATGTTGTAGGACTTTCTCCTTAGTTCAGCTAAAAATGGGGTCCTTGTCACACGACCATGAGAGATTAGGCTCTCAGACACTTGAAGAGTGAGAAAAATGGAATGTACTGGGCAAAGAGGGAAAAAAAACGGGGGGGGGGAAACAGTCCTGCTAGCTGGCTCCCCACCTCACAGATTGAATCCCAGATTCCACCTGGAGTAAGAGAGGCCAGGCTACTCGCTCACAAACAGTGCAAACTTCCCAAGGCTCCACCCCAGTGCATGCTCCTCCCAGTGCAGACCAGAAGAAACTTCTGCCAGGGGGCTCTTTTTACTTGGCTATCTTACCAACATGGCAGTACGCTTGGTTTTCACTTACATTCTTACATCTCTGCCATGTTAGCACAGGAAAATACTGGAGTCCAAATAGGAACTCTCCAGGAAAAGGTTTCTTAAGGACAAAAAGGAGAAATGCAAGCACTTCCTACTTTAGAGACTCCTAACATAGTAGCCTACCGTATTAGCTTTGAGACACAAGAGCAAGAAGAGGATTCCTAAGAGGACTGGAGCAGCAGCTGAGATTCCCAAGGTCCTCCGATTGGCTATAGTGACAGTAACCATTTTTCCTTACCCAGTAGTTTTCTCAAGTTAGCTACACATTAGATTCACCCAGAGAGCCTTCAAGCTAAAATCTGATATCCATGTGGTACCCTAACCAATTAAATAAAAGTCTCTGTAGTTGCAACCCAGGCATTAATATATTTAAAGCCCCGTTGGTGATATCAATGTTGAGCCAATGTTCAAAACCACTGCCTTTTGCCATTTCCCAGAAATAAAAGTTAACCCAGAGAACTATAGAAAGCTTTATGAATCATGCAGAATAATAATTATCATGATCATCTAAGGCTCCCCAATAGGGCCCTTCAATTAAGTTCAGAATTGGCTGGACATTGGGTCAGATGGGGAAAATCAGCTAAACAAAACAAAATTATTTGATGGAAATTTAGCTTTCTGCCAACTGCATATTTGAGTATTTGTGGCCCAACTTCAAATGAAAACAGAAGTGTATTTTTTTTTTTCTAACTGAATCATGGTATTCACAATATACAGCTTGACTAACAGTGCTTGTGGGCAACGGAGCAACTTTAGAGATTCCTTTTTGCTTAAAAGTACACTATGGACATTTACTTAATTCACTTCCAGAAAACCTCTGGAAGTTGGGCTTGATTCTTGCATTAAACCATCTGTGGAATTTTAAGAACAACCCAAAACTATCTAAATTTTAATGTTGTCACCTCTAACTAAAATAAGTTTGGACTGAATGATCTCGAAGATCTTTTCCATTCCTTAACATTCTGATTCAACAATATATAGTTTTCTCTTCTTTCCAATGCATTTGCCTTCAAATCACTTAGATTCATATGATGATACTATTTATTTTCACTAGTTAGGCTGCATCTAAATGACAAAGAGTTGCAGAATAACTTGATTCTTTTGCATGGCATACAATATAATAAGCACCAAAAATACTAAGCTTTTCACGAAGGACAACACAAACATCAAGCACCATCCATCCATCAAGTGTGAAGAGACATCTCCAGTAGATGCCAAGAGAATATTTGCTTTCAAACAAGACATCACTTCTCTATAAAAATGATTGTCTTAGGAGGTACTTACTGAAGGGAAATTGCTGGCCCTGGAGGCAGAGATGTGATAAGATAATGATTTCTATTCTTTCATTTCAGCCAAATGAAAGGGCCAGCCTTCTAAAAAAAAGTGACTTAAACTAAACATTATCCTTGAACTCAAGCTGAGCAAATAGGTACAAAGGCTTACCTGGAAGAAACCTGCTACAAAATGTGGGTCAAAGTGGACTTTTCAAACTTACTCCTGTCTTCAGCGTCCCTTCCACTCCCCAGATACTGTATCTCGATAGTCTTGGAATAAGTCACAAATGAAATAACTTTGGCACTATTAATTCTCAAAAGCAGATTTAGGCAGAGACTTCAATAGGCCTAAAATCAGCACTTAGTTTTTAATTTTCTCTTTTCTGAGAGCCTTCAATGGAACAGTTTTAATTCTAAATTTAAGATACGTTGCCAAAAACTGATTGAAAAAACATGGTGCATAAATAAGATGTTTAGGTAGGTTTAAAAAACTGGATGTGAACACTGCTTCAAAGAAAAATGAGTTTTACACCACACATTTTTATCCTTTTAATACAAGACTCCTTTCTTTTGATTTTGGAACAACTTGATGCCTAAAAATACATACTTTTTGGCGTTGACTCAATAGTTTAAGAAGTATAGGTCAAAGTTTAGAATTTTAAGAACTACATTTCAAATGGAAATAGTTTGCATAGTTTTAACATTCTCTTTTCTTTCCCCATTTCCCTTAATAACATTGGATTTAAAAGTTATGCTGCTTTCTGTTTTCATATCCTCAGACATGGATGATTTTACCATTTAGAAATTCAAAGAAAAAATGTTTGAAGTGGTATGTATTTTCTAATCTATATTTTTCTAAGATTTCAGGTAACCTCTTTCCATTTGACTGAGCACATTTTATCTAGTGTTTCTCAAAATGAAATTACTTAGATTCAAGTAGATTGATATGAATATTGAGTAAAGAATTCTTTTACAGACATAAGGTCTTAAGATGCCAAATGAAGAAAACATTCCTTTTCCAATTTATTCCTACTGTATCTTAAACAGGCTACTGACTAGCACAGAACTAGATGAAATTGAATCTCCAATTTGAGTTGTGGTCACCAGTTTTAATTATTCTAAGCTAGCTTGAATCCCCTTGAACCAAGTTTGTTAGAGTCAGAACTAGGTTGAACTAACTTACGTTGGATTGAACCACTTTCATCAATTTTCTCTTGTCTCAGCCTTGTCCAATGCCTGCCTGTAGAATGAGACATGCTTGGAATGAAACGTCTGCAACAATGGTACTTTAATATTAAAATAATTGGATGATACTGAAAGTGGAGGTTAATACCAATTATTGTTTTAGAGAAAGGCTATGAAAAATGTAAGAGATGATCAGGATTCTGGGATCAAAAGTCAAATCAGAAAAATACACAGTTGGTACTTACAGAGCTAGAGCCAGGGAAGATAAATCTGAAAATGGGGAATCTGAGAGGTAGAAGAAAATACAGCAAGGAAGTTATGCTAGTATAATCTGAGCATCCACTGGGTTTTTTTGTTTTGTTTTGTTTTTTAAGCAAGCTGTCTTGGAGATGTGAAAGGGCAGGAAAGGGCCAGGCTTCTAAAAATAGTGAGTTAAACTAAACATTATCCTTGAACTCAAGCTGAGCAAATAGGTACAAAGGCTTACCTGGAAGAAACCTGCTACAAAATGTGGGTCAAAGTGGACTTTTCAAACTTACTCCTGTCTTCAGCGTCCCTTCCACTCCCCAGATACTATATCTCGATAGTCTTGGAATCCTGAACATTCTGGTTTCTTAGTGACTTTGGGAGGTTTCAAGGCTACAGCTACATAAAAGAATCCTACTGAGCAAAGTCAGCAAGATAATAGATCAGTCAACATAAAACAAGCCTAGATACCTGTTCTTAACATTGTGGCAGAACTGGGCAAAGAAGACATAGAGGTACTTATACCTGGTCTTCAAACCAAAGATTTCTCCCAAGTGTGGGGTGCCGTTAACAGTAAAATGGAGAAAAACAGAGATTGTATAACTTTTTTTTTTTTTTGGAGACAGAGTCTTGCTCTGTTGCCCAGGCTGGAGTACAATGGCGTGATCTCAGCTCACTGCAGCCTCTGCCTCCTGGGTTCAAGCAATTCTCCTGCCTCAGCCTTCCAAATAGCTGGGATTATAGGCACCTGCCATCATGCCCAGCTAATTTTTGTAGAGAAGGGGTTTCACCATATTGTTGGTCAGGCTGGTCTTGAACTCCTGACCTCAAGTGATCCACCCACCTCGGCCTCCCAAAGTGCTAGGATTACAGGTGTAAGCCACTGTGCCCAGTCTGTATGAATATTTTTTCTAAGCACTAGACGAAATTGAGACCCATTGAGCAAAGCAGAGAAGTTGTAAGTGGTATCTATAATACCTACACTCCCAGAAGAAGGGTCAGTTCTGCTTGAGGGTATAGAAACATTTGTAAGTAATTATGCAAACTCCTCCAAATATTTTAATGAGGTCACTCTGAAATAAAGACATGATTACAAGCCCAGGGTTCAAAAATAGTTTTGATTATGTTGTACAAACAAATGCTTCCTGTAGAAACTGCTGTTTTGTCTGAGATCAATAATGTCCTATGAAAGGGCTGAACTAGACCTTCTTGGTCAATCCATCATCAGGACTTGTGATGGAAGGGACTTAGAGATAACAGTGATTCTGACAGTATCATTTCCCAAAGTGCTTGGAAATCAGGAAGACATATAGTTTCTCAAGCATAGTTGATCCAGAAGCATCCGAAATACATTTAAACTTGGTTCTGCAAAGCAAGTCATGGCATAGGAAGGGTGACAATGGCCTTGCCATGCAGGTGGCCCTTCACTGTATGTTGAGTTCTGTGGTTCTTTTAGGATAGCTCTTGAGCTCTGCCAGACAATGCTGTCATGCAGTCTGTACAGTGGCACCACCACGCCTGCTGTTTTCTCATCTTCCAGTAGGTCTACCAATACCTAGGCCTCCCTTACAACTGTGACCTCAAAACCAATTTAAACCAGCTAGGACTACTTGAGAGAAGTTCATTTAGGTCTGAAATATTAAACTAAAATAACTTTAGCTAATCCTTAAGAGGCAGTCCTAGGGTTGCTGTTCTTTAATGAATAATTACTTTTGAAGAGGTTTTGTAAACTATATTGCTGAAATCTTACCTCAAGGAGAGTAGTCACTAATTCTGAAAGGAATGAATTAGAAAACAGTCAATGCCCCAATCTCCAAATGGCCTTATTGCTGGCTTTCTCCCACTGAGCACCTCTGATGAGGCCTCCCTTTGAAGTCTTAATCAAACTCTCCCAGATTTCAAGATCTTTCTGAACCACAATTGTTTCTGTGTGTCAGTTTTGATATATTTACCATCTGTTGCCTGTTTATAGTGAATGCATGCATGTGGTACTATGTATATACAACGTGTGACTAGTTTACAACTGATTTGGTCAAATGGGAATCAAATGAAAGTGAAATTTTATTCAAGGATATTTGTTTAATTTAAATCATTTTGTTTATGACATAATCATTGTAGGTTAATCAAATAAAATGATTAACCTACTTAAGAAAAAGCTTGTTCATTACTTAAATCTCAATGACATCAGTTTCATTTAATAAAAGTTTTTCATTTATTTATAAGACTGAAATAAAACCCTGGTAAAACGAGATCTTAAGACTCAAACCAGTGTAGGCCATTCCTGTTATACAGCTGATAATGTGGGGAAAAATCAGATCTTTAAGTACTTCATATATATGTAATGAAGTAAACATTATAATTTTGTAATATGAATTGGCATTGGCACAGAAGTGATTGAAACAACCGGCTTTGCAAATTAGGAGACTCTCATGTGTTTAATGATTTCCTTTTTTAAAAAAAATGAGAGTAAGGGCTAAATGTAAAATTTAGGGGCTTTTGCTAAGTTTGTTTCATTTTAATCTTTCCCTTTACCAAAATAAACTAGTACAAAGAAATGCAAATATTTGAGTATGTGCTAAAATAAAGATTGCATCAATCATGTTTGAGGAGGTGCAGAGGTAAGGAGGTCAGCTGCCTGACTGGAAATGATGGGTGGAGTCATGATAGGGAAAATACAAGAAGGAACCTTCATGGCCAAAACCTCAGGGCTCCACTCTCCTGAAATCAACCATCTGGGAACCTCAAAGTTCAGAAATCACTGCCAACAGACTCCTAGCCCAGGAAGAAAACTGGGCTTGAAGCTCAGATGCTGCTCCCAGTAGCCCCCAAGGGTCCCAGTTAACCCCTCATTTATTAGTCTAACAATTTCATTATCTTAGCCAATTTACATGTTGTATTTTATGGTTGTATTTTGCTCTTCAAGCTATTATTTTTAAACTCAATTTTATTTTCTTTAGTCTTCAGTTTCTAGTTTTCATCACTGACTTTCTAATGTTTATCATCTGTTATTAATTCTTGGCCTTTACTTTGCCATTTTATAGTGATCATTTTATACCACTTTATCTTACTGTTTATGTTATCTTGGTTATTTTATCATCTTCTTTAAGATGTTATCCAACTTTTATAACTGGCAAGCAGAAATACTGGCTAAAGAAAGGCATCTGGGAGGTCAGTCCAAGCCCTAAGCAAGAAGAGGTGAAAGATGTTCTTTCTTCCGAGGGGTTTTACAACATCTCTTTCAGATCTCCACAACTGATTCCTAAATTCCCTCCCTAGATATATCATTTCATTGTGAAATCAGTTTGTAAGAAGGATGTGCCCATTATCATGAACCCTTTACACTAGGTAACCCAATCAACACACCAGCCCCAGATATGGTCCCAGCATAAGGCTAACATCCATAGCACACAATAAGAGCTTAATTATTGTGGTGGCCTTCTCTCATGAATTAGCCAATCCATTTAATGCAACTGGGGAAAACTTCACGATGTCTATCCTATAAAACTGTTGAAATCTAGGTAAACTCTGGGAACAAACCGCATTTTACCAGAAGAAAAGAGGTCACAATCATTGGGATGAGAAGGAAGTCAGTCCAATTCAAGGAGAGAAACTGGCCAACATTCTCCAGGCTTAATCTTTTCTTTTCCTCTATAATGAAATGGATTCATTCTTTTTCTGTTGCTATTTAAATAACAATCATTTGGAAAACTCAAAAGACATAAAGTTCTAAGAAAGAAAGTAAAAACGTGATATCCCACCCCCACACGTTTAAACAATCACCGTTAACATTTTAGTGCCCATCTTTTCATATACTTCCTTTGTGTACAAATACCCACAAGCATATGTCCTTTTAGACTTAGCCATATGTCATTCAGATGAACAAACTAGTTGATAAACTTCCATGTACAGACATATGTACACATACAAAGATACACATATGTATTAGTAAGGAATGGCTAGCAGTGATGCCACTATAATACCCAAAACCAAATATTATCTTTCCAATTTAGGTCAGCCGTATTTCTGCTCAAAGTTATCTTTACTCCTATATTCTGGCTGAGGGACAGTTTGTTGTACTTGTAATAGCAAAAGGAAAAAGAATATGGTGACACCACTTCACTGAGACCCAGGCAAGAGTTGCCCTGCTCTAGTCCACACTCTTTAGTCTGATCTGGTTTTCCTCTAGCCATGTGCCTCTTTATGGAGAGAACAGTCTGGAGGGCTAAAGGTTGTGACTTCTCTTGAGTCCATTTATCTATTCCCATTCCAATGTAGACTCTGCTGCAAGTCCTGTGATCATCAGAACTCCTCCCCAAACAGACTCTGTGAGGGCCCGCTTCCCTGAGTTTGTCCTCTAAGGGCAGGCAAGGCTATAGGAGCACATACTCATTAAGTCCAAGAGAGAGCCAAGGGTTGGCTGCTTCCACAGAATGTGGATGGAGTTTGAAAATGGGGTTTGGAGTGTTTACAAAAATGAGCTGGAGCCCTTCATGGTATGGAACAGATGGAAATTAGGGGTCCTACTTTCTTTCAGAAGCATAGTGTTTAATGCAACTTAATAAATCATAGATTTCCCACTAAAGTACATTTTTACATATAATCGTTTCTTGACTCTCTATTCTGCCCCACTGATGTATTTTTCTATGCTTATGCCAGACCATACTGATTTCATAAGTAGTTCTCATCTATATTATAATATTTTGTAAGACAACGCTAACCTCATTTTTTTCCCAAAAATGGTGATTCTTGAGGATTAATTTTTCCAAAAAAATTTATATTATTATAATTTTTTTTTTTTTGAGACTGCATTTCGCTCTGTCACCCAGGCTGGAATGCAGTGGAGCCATCTTGGCTCACTGCAACCTCCGCCTCCCGGGTTTAAGCAATTCTCCTGCCTCAGCCTCCTGAGTAGATGGGATTACAGACGCTTGCCACTATGCCCAGCTAATTTTTATATTTTTAATAGAGATGGGGTTTCCTCATGTTGGCCAGGCTGGTCTCGAAATCCTGACCTCAGGTGATCTGTCCACTTCGGCCTCCCGAATTGCTGGGACGACAGGCATGAGCCGCCATGCCCGGCCCCAAAAATTTTAAAGTATCATTTTTGGAAATTGAGTACAGAAAACTCTGTTGGCATTTTAATAGGAATTGCACTGTATTTATATGTTTATAAAAATAGAACACTGGTATCTTTATATTATTGGTAAGTATTTCCATCTAAGAATATAATATGCCTTCCAACTACTTAAAATTATTATTTTTTGGCTTACACCTGTAATACCAGTACTTTGAGAGGCCAAAGTGGTAGGATTGCTTGAGGCCAAGGAGTTTGAGACCAGCCTGGGCAACATAAGGAGACTCCGTCTTGTCGAGGTGGCAGAACAGGAGAGGAGGAACCTGAGTGCCAATAGTTGTCATATAGGGTAAGTTCAGCTGTGAGAAATGGATAACTGAAAGTTGCAGTGGCTTAAAACAAATAGAAACTCCTCTGTATTGTATAAATGTAGTAAGTCAAGGGCTGTAAGAGAGAGCCACAACCATTGGCACCCAGGCTCCTCTTCTCCTGTTCTGCCACCTCTACAAGCAACTTGTGGCCCCATGGCTGCTTCGGGGCCAATTGTCATGTTATAATTCTAGAAAACAGGAAGAAGAAAATGGAAAAAATCCAGGGCAAGTCCCCTTCCTGGACAAACATTGCCGAAAGATGCATATGCTACTTTTGCTTGCGTTACATTGGTCAGAATTTAGTGATACGGCCATGAGTAAATCCATGAGAGTATGAGAAAGCCTTTATTCTGGGAAATCATGTGGCCAGCTAAAATTGGGATTTTATTATCTTTAAAGATGTGAAGAAGAGATACTGAAGGACAACCGGCAATTACTTCTATGAGCATCTACTCTATGGACATTTGGAGTTTTATCCCTCAACATGTTCATTGTAATGAACTGCATTGAACAGTTTTCCCAATATTGAAAATTCTTGCATTCTTAGAACGAAACTTAATCATATTGTATAATAATACATTATTTCAACAGACGTCCAAAATATAAATTACCAAATTTGACCCAA
This sequence comes from Rhinopithecus roxellana, assembly GCF_007565055.1. NCBI lineage: Eukaryota > Metazoa > Chordata > Mammalia > Primates > Cercopithecidae > Rhinopithecus > Rhinopithecus roxellana. The sequence goes on from NC_044554.1 coordinate 143,436,672, forward strand.
GAAGTAGAAAGCATGAATAGACCAATTACCAAAGATATTATTACACTTGTTAAAATTCCTCTTGTAAAAAACATACAAGGACCACTTGGTTTTCTGACTTAGTTCCATCTCTACTTCAAAAAATAAAACAGAGAATTCAAATGTCATGTAAACAATCTCAGATCATAAAAGAGGAAATATTCCTAATTCATTTTATAAATTATTTTAATATTCAAAACATGTTAGAGTTCTAAAAACTCTATATGCAAATTTTAAGTTAAATAATCATAAGATCCATAATAAAGCATTGGTTTGGGAACCAAAGGATGCTCTCACTAGAAGTTTCTCAGTTGCCCTTTATTGTGGATTTTTTTTTTTTTTTTTAACTAGATCTCCTGAATGCTGGTGGGCTGATTTAAGGCATAGCTTCAGATGTAGAGAGCTACAGGTATAGAGAGCTACAGGCTCTCTAATAATCTCTGGAGAAGTGAACGCCATTCCTTGAATTTTTATTTATTATTTAACCTCTATAAGCCTCCATTTATAATACTGGAGTAATCATGGTCTTGGGACAATTTAATAAGATAATGCAGCCAGGCACAGTGGCTCACATTTGTAATCCCAGCAGTTTGGGAAACCAAGCAGAAGGATCGCTTATCTCGCACTCCTGGCTATAAAATTCCTTGCAGTAAGTGCTGCAAGATACTAAGTTCCCATGCATTTTAAAACTGAATTTTCTGCTTTGGTTCCTTTTTTAAAAAAATAAAATAAAATAAGGACTTTGTATGTCTTAATAGTCATATTCCTTCAACACAGATACTTGAAGATTGTTTGATGTCTGGTATCAATTGAATACTATAAATTATACATTCTATATATACTGGGCACCAATCTGAATACTGACTTCTTTCAAAAAATCTAAATAGAAGAATCCTTAATGATATTTTCCAAAACTACATACAGAGATGACTTACATGATTTGGGTTTAGAGGTTGTTTTATGGGTCATTTTCCTAGAACTATATGAATTAACTCAAAAAACATCTAGTCAGTGAGATTTAGAAATATAACAATTTGAATAGCAACTAATAGAAACATACTGTAAGTAAAAAAAAAAAAAAAATGAGTTACAGAAAGCTTCACAATGAACTTCTCTTTATTATCACCCTGGATATACTTCTTAGGCCACAGTTGAAGTAACTATTTCTCATTGATCTGAAAAAGTTTTCTCCTACTATACTTGGGCACATAACAAAAATGTCTCGAGCACGGGAGTTAGGATGACTGATGGATCAAGGGACTCTCCACAAACTACCTTTGAATGTTCAGTGAATTCTGTACTGACTTATTATGAGAGGTTTCTGCTCTTGTTAGGATCCAGTAGGTTTGAGGTGCAACTACCCCTCTACTTGACTCTTCCACCTCCCAGAGAACTCTGCAAAGAACCGTGTTAAGACGGCTTTCTGCTTTAACTACTAATAGTCTTGATTATAGGAACAGAATTTGCGTATCAAGTAGGTTCTAAGTACTTAACATAAAAACTGGCTATTAATGCATTTGCAAAATTTGCATTTTAAATTCAAGGCAAGAACAGGTCAGGCAAAAATGGAATCCAAACACCAAATTGTTAAAAGTTTTAAGTCCATTTCTCTTGTTAGTTTGCAACTTAAATTACTAATTCTCTAATGTTTTAGAGCAGAAGTTGGTAAATTGTTTCTGTAAAAGATTGTTTCTGTAAATTGTTTCATAATCAAAATTTTAGGTTGTGTAGGCGATACTGTTTCTGTTGAAACTATTTAACTGTAATCTAAATAAATGGACATAGCTGTGTTCTAACAAAACTTTATTATTAACTTGACAGGCCAGATTTGAAATGTTAGCAGGTTTGCACACCCCTACTTTAGAAAAACTCAGTCTTTATAGCTTTCAGTTATAAGATGTATCTTTTTTTTTTTTTAATAAGACAGTATTATTCCAAATGTCGGGTGGCTCAAACAGAAATTTGTTACCAACATAATAAATTGTACAAAATGTTGACCAACAATTCTAAATGCTCCAGACCCTTTGCACTAACAAGATTACTATTTAGTGGTATCTTCAACACACTGAAAACAATATTATTTCATAAGAAATAAATCACAGAAGATAATGCTAAAAAAAAAATCAAAGGGGTTAGCCCTTCATCTTTAGTGACATATGGACACATACATTCTTCTAAAGCAATCTAAATAATTTTTTCTTCATATCAAATTTATTGTAACATCAATCTCATGGAAAAGTCAATGTAACTAAATTTATTTATAGAATCAAGATATGGCTGAATTGACATTGAATGATGGGGGCTTCCTCTTTAACTGCTCAGGTTAGAGCATTTTATGGTTGAAATTAGTTTGGCTGTTGCCATGATTTCCAGCATATTATAGTAAAGAGAAACAAAGCCTTGTAGGTAGATACATATAAGATCCTATTGTATTTTTATGTCAGTTGCTCATTCACTTTTCATGAATTTTTTAAGATAAAGTGATAAGTAATTTTAGAGGTACAGTGGTTCACCAGAAGCTACAAGGATATTGAAAAAAGAAGGACATGTAAACAAATTATTAACTCTGAAAAAAAGTGAAGACACAAAAAAGCCTTTTATTAAAGACACCTGCTGAGAGGTATTTCCGAAAATGTGTGAAAATAATGCCTTATTTATTTGTTTGTGTTATACACAAGGAAATAGGTTTAATCTAGTCATGAAACATGTTAAACTGCCACTCTCCCCCCTTCTGTAAACATTCCAGTGTCTCATTAACAATGGCACCAGAACTTTATCTTCAAAAAGCTTTTTCTATTCATGTGGAATATTTTATAGTTAGATGCCCAATTAATCTGCTATAGTTTAGCTTTGTGAGGTTCAAATGTCTGTTTCACTTAGCTGTTTACTTCTAAATGGGCCAGAGCTCTTTAAAATTTAAAGAGTAAGAGGAGACCTTAGGGATGTACATAAGGAAAAATAGCATGTCCTTTAATATATTGAATTTTAAATCAAAATAGTATAAATGATTCTTCATGGAACAATTTTTCTTCTACATACTTGAACTACACTTCTATTTGCCTTAAATATATGGCTGTGCTCCAAGTTCCACCATTTTTTCATTTTCTACGTTAAAGTTTGCTTCTTCATGACATTTATACCCTTCAAATATTTATAAATGCTACCATGCTTTTCATCCTCTGCATTTAGATCTGATTCATACTTTCATGGATGTATGGATATGCTGCAGTAACACAGAAGTAATGAGATGACAAGACACCAATCTCTTTTGGTTGGTGGGTTCTAAAATCCTTCATCTCATTCCAACAAGGAAACTTAACTCTATCAATTTCTAACCATTAACTCTCGTCTTTAGTTTTTTATCCCTTCAAATGTGATGATCATGTACTCTAAGGCAGCTTGGCAGATTTACAATATATAAATACTGAGTGAGACTCCATGACAATTGATGTAAACAATAAATGCATAGTGATTATTTTCAGAAACAGATGCAGGTAATGTCCACAGATGTCTGGAGTTTAGTCTCCTTTAAAATGTTCTATTTGAGTAATGATGCAAATAAACAAGTATCAAGCAACTAAGTAATGAAGACATTTTTCTGCTGGTTGTGATAACACCATGCTGCATTCTCCCAAGTTGTGTGTTTTAAGTATATTCCTAACTTCGAGATCTGGCATTGGCCAAAATACTACGTGCAAATGCTGCTTATTAAAAAAATACCAACATGTTGATTTCTATTCCAGAAATAATGCTTGGTCTATGTTTTCAAAAGTGGGAAATTATAACTTTCACTATCAGAAATTCTATCTTTAATAAATTAATATCCTACTGCATTTCCCCTCAAAATATAAATATCAATTAATATCTAGTTCTGGGATTAGAAGTATGATATGAACTAAATTTCATAAACCCAAAGTGTATGCATCACATCTTCTACCAAATGTTTATGTCAGCTAATTAATCTACACAGCTAACAATCTACAAGGATTGAGGTCAGGTTGTTGAGAACTTCGGTATAGATAAAAAACTAATTCAATTGTGGTGTGCACATGGGATATGGTATACTCAAAATTAGATATCAAATGAAGAATGGTAAGTAGTCATTGGAGAACCAGCCTTTGAATAAACAGGATTCTGTTATTTCTACTTTCAAATCACAGTTAGGGTGAGCTGCCACTGCTGCTTACAGATAGCTAAACCTAAACTCACTTGTCAATGTTAACAGCATTTTTGTCTATTTTATCAGATTTTCTACATAGTTGATTATACTGTTTACAAATAAAAAAGTTTTACTTCTTTCTTTTAAATCTGAAGTGTTGTTTTGCTTTATTACACTGGGTAAGAACTCCCCCAAAATGTTGAATAGGAGTTAAGAGTTCGTTTTCTGCCTTGTTTCTGATCTTAGAGGAGGAAGCATTTAACCTTCTACCTCTAAAGATGATATTAGCTACAGGATTTTCACAGATGCCTTAAATACATTTTCAGGTAACAGAGTGTTTCTTAATTCATAGTTTGCTGGGAATTTTTATAATGAATGTTAAATTTTATTAAACGTTTTTCTACATCCATGGAGATAATTTTATGAAGGATTTTTCACCTTTGTTAATTCTGTGAATTTCATTGATTGATTTTTTTTTTTTTTTTTTTTTTTTTTGAGACGGAGTCTTGCACTGTCACCCAGGTTGGAGTGCAGTAGCGCAATCTCGGCTCACTGCAAGCTCCACCTCCCGGGTTCACGCCATTCTCCTGCCTCAGCCTCCTGAGTAGCTGGAACTACAGGCGCCCGCCACTGCACCCGGCTAATTTTTTGTATTTTTTAGTGGAGATGTGGTTTCACCATGGCCTCGATCTCCTGACCTCGTGATCTGCCCGCCTCGGCCTCCCAAAGTGCTGGGATTACAGGCGTGAGCCACCGTGCCCGGCCCCATTGATTGATTTTCAAGCATGAAACTGATCTTCCACTTCTGAAATAAATCCAACTTGCCCATACTATCTTCTCTGTATATTGCCTGATTCTTTGTTAAGAGTGTTTGTACCTATGTTCATAAAGGATACTGGCCTATACTATATTTATGTTTTTGTCTGGTTAAGGTATAAAGGGATTGCTGACTTCTCCTGGTTATCCGTTTTTAAATGTCCCTAGGATTTGTAGTGATTCATGTTTCATATTAGTAATTTGTCTTTTCTCATTTTTCTTTATGAAGACCCCTATATATTTTTAATTTTATTGATCTTTTCAAAGAATGTGCTTTTGTTTCATTGATATTTAATTAACTAATTTTGATCTTTACTGTTTTGTTTTGATTTTTGAGATGGAGTTTCACTCTTGTTGCCCAGGCTGGAATGCAATGGCTCAATCTCGGCTCACTGCAACCTCTGCCTCCCAGGCTCAAGTGGTTCTCCTGCCTCAGCTTTCTGAGTAACTGGGATTACAGGTGCCTGCCACCACACCCAGCTAATTTTTTGTATTTTTTAGTAGAGAAGGGGTTTCACTATGTTGGCTAGGCTGGCCTCAACTCCTGACCTCAGGCAGTCCACCCACTTTGACCTCCCAAAGGGCTGGGATTACAAGTGTGAGCCACCCCACCTGGCCTTGTTTTGTTTTTTACTTATTTTGGGTTTAAGTAGCCCTTCTCTTTTCTAGCCTACTTAAGTATGGGGCTTAGAGAGTTTATTTTATACTTCCTTCTACTTTTTTTTTGTTTGTTTCTGAGACAGAGCCTTGCTCTGTCCTCCAGGCTGGGGTGCAGTGACGCGATCTTGGCTCACTGCAACCTCCACCCCCATGGTTCAAGTCTCATGCCTCAGAGTCCTCAGTAGCTGGGATTACAGGTGAGTACCACCACATCAGGCTAATTTTTTTTTTTTTTTTTTTTTTTTTTTTTCCCCAGTAGAGACAGGGTTTCACCATGTTGGCCAGGCTGGTCTCAATCTTCTGGCCTCAAGTGATCCGCCCAGCTTGGCCTCCCAAAGTGCTTGAATTACAGGCGTGAATCACTGTGCATGGCTTACTTCCTTCTCTTCAAATAAACATTTAAAACTATAATTTTTAATCTAAGCACTGCTTTAGCTTCATCTTTCCAAGTTTGATATTCTGTGTTTTAGGTGTCATTTCATTACAAACATTTTCTAGTTGACTTCGTGATTTTTCTTCATTGACCTTGTGTTGTTTTAATGAAAAGTGTTGTTTAATTTTCAAATATTTGAAGGCATTTCATATATCTTTTGGCTAGTTTTTTTCCATTTAGTTGTTGTGATCAGAGAGCAAACTGTATGATTTTACTCTTTTCTATGTGTTGGGACATATTTTATAGCCCAATACACATTCTATCTTGGTAAATGTTTCATGTGCACCTGAAAAGCATACTGTTTATCAATAGATGCAGAAAAAGCACTTGAGAAAATTCAATACCCATTCATGATAAAAACCCTCAATAAAGTAGCAGTACAGGGGAGTTTCCTTAAGTTGTTTAAGAACAACTGCAAAAATACCTACAGTTAGTATCATATTTAATGATGAAAAGCTGTTTAACTAAAATCAGGAAAAAAGCAAGGATGTCCTCTCTCACCACTCCTTATCAACATTGTCCTGGAAAGTCTTAACTAATACAACATGGCAAGAAATGAAATAAAAAGTATACTGTTTGGAAAACAAAAAATAAAACTTGCCTTTTTTCATAGATGACACTATTGTCTACGTAGAAAATTTGGAGAGGGGGGGAATTCACAACAAAAAGTCTCCTGGAACTAATAAGCCATTGTTGCAGGGTTGCAGGATACGAGATTATTATACAGACAGCAATTGTTTTTCTATGTTCCAGCAATAAGTGGAATTTGAAATTCAAAACACAATAGCACTTACACTGGCACCAAAAAAATGAAATAGGTATAAGTCTAACAAAATATGTACAAGATCCATATGAGGAAAAATGCCAAACTCTGATGAACAAAAATTGAAGAACTAAATAAATGTAGAGATATTGCATGTTCATGGATAGGAAGACTAAATATTGTTAAGATATCTGTTCTTTCCAACTTGATCTATAGATTCAATGCATTCCCGATAAAAATGCTAGCAAGTTATTTTGCAGACGTAGACAAACCAATTCTAAAGTTTATATGGAGAGGCCAAAGACTCCGAATAGCCAAAACAATATTAAAGGAGAAGAACAAAACTGGAGGACTTGCAATACTTGAGTTTGCAACTCATTCTAAAGCTACAATAATCAAGACAATGTAGTAGTGTTGAAAAATAGACAAAGAGATCAATGGAACAGAACAGAGAGTTCAAAAGTAGATCTATATAAATATAGTAAATTGATCTTTGACAAAAAAGCAAAGATAATACAATGGAGAAAAGACAGTCTTTTCAAAAAATGATGCTGGAACAACTGTACATCCACATATAAAGAAATGAGTCTGTACACAAACTCTATACCCTTCACAAATATTGACTTAAAATGGACCACAGACCTAACTATAAAACACAAAACTATAAAATTTTTAGACGATAACATAGAAAAAAATCTAGATGACACTGGGTTTGATGATGACACCAGAAGCACAATCCATGAAAAAAAAAATTAATAAGCTGGACTTCATTAAAATTAAAAATTTCTGCTTTGTGAATGATACTGTAAAGAAAATGAAAAGATACACCACAGACTAGGAGAAAATATTTGCAAAAATATATTTAATAAAACAGTGTTATCCAAAATATATAAGAACTCTTAAAACCATAAGAAAACAAACAACCCGATTAAAAGATGGACCCAAGACTTTAAGAGACACCTCACCAAAGAAGACATTTAGATGGTCAGTAAGCATATGAAAAGATGTTCCACAGCATGTGTCATCGAGGAAATACAAATTAAAATAATGAGATACTACCACACTAATCAGCATGACCAAAATCCAGAAGACTGACAATGCCAAATGGTGGCAAGGATGTGGAACAACAATAACTTTTCATTGGTGGTGGGAATGCAAAATGATACACTCACTTTGGATAAGAGTTTGGCGATTTCTTATAAAACTAAACATAGTCTTACCATATGATCTAGCTAGTCATGCCACCATTTAGCATTGTCAGTCTTCTGACATATGATGTGGATATTTAAACAACAACAAGACTGACAAGATAGATAGAAATATTTAATCTAGAAAGTTCATTTTTAGCTTTAAAATACTGAGTAGCTTACAAAAAAGTCTTGTCCTTTTTTCTTCATGGTGAATAGTTTTTATGTTAGGATAATTTCATTGTATATGCACAATAATGCTGGATTACTCTGACTCATCCATTCCTAATTTTGGGTGTGTGAAGATCTTGATGTTGTGCCGTGCAGATCCAGATGTCAGGCATTTTGCCATACTTGCCAATATGGACAGCTGATTATAATTATTCACTGCTATTAAATTGCTGCTCAAAAATTTTCCCATTCAAGTTGATGAATCAAGATGTTCTTTGGACTAACCTTTTCCCAAGAAAACTGTTTCCTAATTCCTAATACTTTGACCTCAAGAATATTTAAGAAATAGGTTGCAGTGGTGTATGCATGGGATTTATAGTAAGTCTGTTAGAGATCTTCTTCAAAAGGAAGAACTGTCAAACCAAAATATAAACGTAGGCAATAAAGAGATTGTAACCCAAATGTCAGTTACACAACACCCCATTAATTTCACTTATCATTTCACTTCCAAACAAGTCCATGGGTTTTATAAGTATAAAAAATAAAAACCTCCCCATGTTCTCTACCCACTCATAAGGCATGGGGAAAGAGGGTGAAGATCTTTATCTCTGTGGCTTCTTGATCTAGAATTCTGCTTTCACACTTGGTCTCTCTCTTCTGTCCCAACCTCAACTTGAAATAAATCTTCTCTGATTTCTACAGAACAAATAAATAAGCAAACACAATAAGAATTCGAGGGCATATTGGTTGGGCGCGGGGGCTCACACCTGTAATCCCAACACTTTGGGAGGCCGAGGCAGGTGGATCACCTGAGGTCAGGGGTTGGAGACCGGCCCGGCCCACACAATGAAACCCCATCTCTATTGAAAATACAAAAAATTAGCCGTGCATGGTGGCAGGCACCTGTAATCCCAGCTACTTAGGAGGCTGAGGCAGGAGAATCGCAGTGAGTAGAGATGGCGTCACTGCACTCCAGCCCGGGCAGAGAGAGAATCCATCTCAATAAAAACAAAAAGAAAAAGAATTTGAGGGTATGGTAGACTCTGTTAAATGATTCCTAGAATAGAGCAGAAAAGAGTTCATGTTCCAGCCACAAAAATCAGCTTCAAATGAAATAATAGGTATCATCTATCTTAAAATTTCATTTGGTTACATCCCCACCAGGCTTGCCACTGGCCTTTCACTTTATGTAATCCTACCTCTCATCCTCGTTAGTTTTCCTCTCCCTGCTTCATTTTATACATTCTCTCATTGCCCTTCTCCCTCTCTGAAGGAGTAACAGGTTCTTTCCCAGTCTCCCATAGCTATAGGCACTGTCTGCCTTTTCCCCGGAACCCTGGTGCCAGCCAATACCAAAGATCTGGGGATCGAACTTCCTACTGGATGGGCTCTTGAAGTAACATTTCCAATTCTTTCTAAGAAGAATGCTGGTGATTGTTGTTAAATAGGTACATTTACTTTTATTTTATTATAGTCTCAGTCTCTCATTGTAGAAGAGGTAAGAGAACATTATCCAACATTGTCAAGCACCTACTAATGTATGGAAGGCTAGGCACACAGCACTGACCTTGCTACTATCAGGAAGGCAACTTGACCTAACATACTCAAGAAATTCTAACATTATATCTTCAGTAGCCATTTAGATTGCAAACGTGACATTTTCAGGAATATAACATAAAAAGGTTTGCAAATATCCTTTTCCCCTATAATATGCTCCATATTAAGGGGCCAAATTTGCCAGGCTTAAATAAGAAATGTCTTTCTCCTCTTTTGATGTGCTTTTTAAATTTATTTCTGCTTTAGTAACAAAACAAAAAAAAGTCACTGAAAATAAAAATTTAATTCCATTCTTTTAACAAGCAACTCTCAGCCATATTCTTTACTAGGAAATGAAGGTTGGAAGGTTTTAGTGGAGAAAGAAAAGTTACATCAAGTACAAGAAATAGGGCAGGTATGGTGGCTCACGCCTGTAATCCCAGCACTTTGGAAGATCAAGGCGGGTGGATCACTTGAGCTCAGGAGCTCAAGACCAGCCTGTGCAACATGGTGAGACCCCAGTCTCTATTTAAAACACACAAAAATAGTCAGGTGTGGTGGTGCACACCCGTGGTCCCAGCTACTTGGGAGGCTGAGCTGGGAGGATTCCTTGAACTGGCAGGGTGGGGGGTAGGGGGTGGGGAAGATTTCAGTGAGCTGAGATAGCACCAATGTACTCCAGTCTGGACAACAAAGCCAGACCCTGTCTCAAAAAAAATAAAGAAATAAAAAAGTAGTACTAGAAATAGTCTTTAGTCTTAGGAGAACATTTATATAGGCATCAGGAAAAAGTCAAGAGTTCACAAGAGCATAATAAGTGTTAAGGATTTACTATACAAGATGCTACAAAACACATCTAAATTGTTAACACAGTATCAGAGAATACTCAGTGTGGAATAAAGTTTGACCTATAGATTAAATCTCTAGCTGGCAGATGAAACTTGAAAGTATTATACGTGTATAACTACTATACTGACCCAGCATGATATGTGACTTAATTGAAATATGACATTTTTATCCTGATTGTCCTCTAAACTTTATTCAATGGGAGCAGTTTCCTCTAGCACCAGCTGAAAGACTAACTCTTGGATAATAAACAGTCTTACAGTCACTTTAAGTCTGTAGCTCTCTGCGTGCTGGAGCTAGCTCTTACGAGCTCAATAGAGCCGATTGTGATTATTTCTGCCCAACTCCACATTTAATGATGTCAAATTAACAGCTTCAGGTAGGTTATAACTTTCCTATATACACTGCCAGAAGTTGATAAATGCTAAAAATTGAGGATGGGAAGAGGATCCCTTTTGTGGATTTTTTGTTGTTGTTGTTGTTGTTGTTGTTTAAGAATCAGTTTTTCAGCACAGCACTGGTTCCATGGCAAACAAACATCCCTCACCCCAACAGTTTTGAGAAGTACGGGCAAATCCCAACATTGCTCTTCTACTGGCTTCATTACCAGCAGCAGCTAGCATCTTTCGCCCTTTACATAGCCCTGTTGGGAGCCACGCTACCAAAAGCCTCAATGCAGGAGTAACATGAAATTGCCCAAGTGTCCTTGGAAGCCTCATCATTAGGTCTGATGATAGGGAACAGGCACTCTGCCTCCAAAGTGTATAGCTCACAACATAGCTTTCTCCAAAGATAACTTCTCCCCTGAAATCCACTCTCTTCCAATCCATACTCTGACTCAGTCTTATAGCCTCCAGCTGGTGAAGGGTCCAAGAATTACGGAACAGGTGAATTCTACATTTAGGATCTGTCTTGTGAAATTCACCTCTATTTTGTCTTGGTGTCTTACTCAAAATTCAGTTTTAACTTTCTGTTCCAAGAGGTCAGCATAAATAATGTTTAAGAGAAGGAAATCGCATATATATATATCCATGTAGATATAGATATATTCTGTTTGGAAGGACTACCAAAAATAAGCTGAAATGAGAGAATATATCAATCTTGTATTTTCTGGTTATAGTTGTTACTGTCAGGTTGCTTTTGTTTCTTTTTATGTCAAAGGTAGTCAAGTTCATGGTTAAGACTCATTTAATTTGAAAGGAAGAAAACTACACTAACTGGACACCACCCCATGCTAGGCCCTGTGCTAGGCTGGGCAGCACTTCTTATACTTAATGGGCAAAGGAAGCTTCTGGAGGGTCCATGTTAAAATGCTGATTATCATTAGGTCTAGGTGGAGCTGAGATTTTTATTTCTAACAAGTTCATAGGTAATGCCCATGCTGCTAGTTTGGAACTTCTTTGAATAGCAACTGACTGGAGAATATATATATACACATGCACACACATACATATATATGCATATATAAACATATGCACATGCATATTTATACACAAAGATTCATGAAAAACTTAAAACAATTCTATGAGATAGATGTTTATCATTATCTGTACTTTACCAGTACAAAAACTGAAAATGAATGAGGTTAACTTGTCCAACCACATAGATAAATGGCAGAGGGGATTCAAAACCACGTTTGTCTTCCCTTTTTTCATTGGTTGACATAGCATCCCAGAAGTTGTTACTGTTTTTAAACTATAGACTGTAATGAGGTTAAAAAAATAAGTAACAATGTTGAATTTCTTTTTCTCATAATATGATTGACTTCTCAGTTTTAGTAACAGTTCAGATTCTCCTATTTCATGTCCCAGAGTTTTAATGGATTTAATCAAAATTATTTTCAAATACTAGTTGCTCGTATATATAGTCTACCCATGAAATATCTTCTAGATGCTTGGTCCATGACTAAATGATACAAGTGTCTGTTTAAGAGAGGTATTTTGTACTCTGCAACGATGATTTATCTGTGACCATTCAGGTTCTCTCATTATACTAGCTAGTCTTCAGGCTTTCTCATTATGCTATCTAGTGAAGGGATGTTCTAAAACCTTGATTGACTCTCTTCATCTCCTTCACTTGTAATGAATTTGTATAGAATGCTACAGCCAAGGGACACAAAAGCTGAGCCCCAAGAAAAAAAAAATATGATTAATGTGGACTTTCCCTAAAAAGATGGTATTAACAACCTCAGCCTGCAAACTTCAATTTTAAAAGATAACAATCTAAGTCCCTGATAGCTCACAAAATACTTTGGTTACATATAATTCGTTTGTACAAAATTCAAGATTATTAGTTAAATAATGATTCTTTTAATCTTAGCATTTACGCATTTATTTTTTTCAATTGTTGTCATTGCTACATAGACTCAATCCCTTGGTCTTTTCCTTTAAGCTTTTTAAAAACTAAATGAAGGAAGGAAGACAGAGGACGTGAGTCACATGCTAACAAAAACAACAAAACACTGTTGGCCACAGATAATTTCCTGAAACCGGTATGAGAAGGAATAAGCTATGTGAAAGAAAAACATTGGCAAGTCATTTTGTGAAACAGTAAAATTTCCACATATAATTGAAAAGAGAAAAATCTTCCCAAGCTAAATACCCATTTCCGAGCCTAAGGCAACAAATAAATAAATAAAGGGTGGGGAAAGTTCAGCCTTAATATTAAAAAAAATTCAACTTTGTTTTCTAGATATCTGATATGATTGAGGAGCTGTTTAAAAAAAAGAAATATGTCAGTAAAATTTCAGTTTGTTATATATATATTATGATCTCTATATGAGAGATTTAATAAAGTTATGTATGCTGGGTTCACTGAGTCTTAACTTTGATAACATCTCCTTGGATCAATGGGGTTTAATAATTGGGACTCTATGTAATGTATCAAGAGACCCAGAACAAACACACAGAACATTTGATTAGCTCAACAGCTGCTAAAAATCATTTTCATAAAAGTCAGCCCCATTTCTGATTTAAATTTTTGTTAGCATCAGGATGAAAAAGCATGTTATTTATATGCAAAAACATTAATCTACCTAAAATAACCATTTTCTTGCTTGATAGAGGAACTATTAGGCAGCCCATACATTAAAATCTGGAATAGACAAAGGATGCTCATAATCCCAGTATTTTGAATTTTTCTAGGATTTTCAACTATTATCAAAATATAAAGCAAAAAGAATTTTGCTAGTCCACCCAGAAAATTCAAGATAATCAATTGAAAAGTTATTAGACTTCATAAGAAATTTCAGTAAATGAGATAGATACCAGATAAAATCAAAAAAATCAATCACTCTTTGGCATGTCAGCAATAGTTGGTTAAAAAATAAGATAGAACAAAAATAGTAGACAACAATGAAAAATATATAGAAATGCTCTTTGTAAACAAATGAGCAAGAACCATGAATGTCCTTTCTGAGTTATTTATTTAAACAACATGAACAAATGGTGAAATTTTCCCCGTTCATGGATGAGGAAATCGACTATTATTAAATGTTAGATCTTTTCAAATGTATAATTACAAAGCAATTACATCAATATGTCAAGGGGCTTCTTTTGAAATACTTCTAGATTTAATATGAAAGAATAAATGATGAAGAGTGAAGAGCATTTGAAAAGAAAGTAATGGGAGAAGGGAGTTTAGCACTACGAAATATTAACATGTTATGAAGTTCTAACGAGGTGAAGAGCATGGTACTGTCAAATACGTAAGAATCAAGAAAGTAATAAATGAAGCCTTCCAAATGAATGAGAAGGAGATTTGTTTGAGAAACAGTTCTGAACAATTCCAAAACAACAAAAGAAAAATGGAAAAAAACACCAAATATTATAAAAATTAAATAAGCAAACTTGTCACTCACAGAAGAAAAAGAAAAGCATAAACTCAAAAGCAAAGGAACAGATTACTAGATTTAAAGACCTAAAATTTTTTATTTCTGCCCATTGTAAAACCTCAGAAATGTAAATAGTAAAAACAAGGTGGATAAAATATATACAAGATAATTCAACAAAGAGCATGAACTGAACATTCCGAAAAATAAAAATACACATGGCTAACACAAATAATGTTCACCTTTAATAATCAAAGATATAATAAAATTTAAAGAAAATGGCATGTTTTTAGTTATTTAAAATAGTAAACATTTAAATGATAGGCATAGCCAATAATACATTCTTTGTTCTTATGTTTCCTTAGGTTGATTTGGAAGCTAACCATTCAGTAAAACTGAGCTGCCAAGTTGTAACGAAAGCAAGTCTCATACAAAATTCTCCCACACTTAAAATTATATAAACATTCATTAACAAGCAGGCAAAAAACAACCTGAACTGTAGTTTCACTGAAATGCCAGCATTGTCCTTTTAAGTGATCAGCCACCCCACCAACATGAAAAAATAACTGAAGCCAATTATGACGACCTTCCAGAAGCAGGGTCTAGTACCCTGAAAGTTAGCTCCAGATGACCTGAAAAGTTCGTAAATCAATGGCTGGCCATAGGACCATTTAGGGATCATTTTTAAGGGTATGGTAAGGCCTCACTGGTTTCTTATTCCACAGGCATATAAATATGCAGAATGTCTCTAACATGTTTTTAAAGAAATCATTTTTCATGAAAACTTAAACTTTTACCAAGCAGTGAAATTATCCTAATTTACAAGCCATGCACTTCACCAATACAAGCAAATTTCTGCTCAATCTGTTCATTTCCATATGGGTTGCTAATTGAAACACAAAAAGCAGAAGCACTTCTATTAGCCTCCTACGGAATATGGACTTCCTGATCAGAACTCCAGCTGGCTTTCTTTGGACTTCCGTACCATTGATTAGCACTTGGGTAATTGCTTAACCTAAAGCGATCTGTATATTCTATATAAAGGGAGTTATAAACATTTAATACCAGATGTTTACTCTTTTTCCACATGATTCATCTTCTTACCCTTGTATTTTCTATGCATTCTGTATTTCTATGGAGATGACTGGAAGTTCTTCACAGTTCTGGCTCTATTCACAGTTCAGGTTACATTCAGCTTAGGTCCATCAACACTGATTCCGGAACATCACAGCAAATGTCAAATTCTTTAGGCCAGAAGAAAATCCACAGTCTGTACAGAGTGGTAATTATTTCTTTTTATGAAAATTTCTTACATACTCTGCTGAAAAAGATTATCCTATTTTTAAGTTTTTGACGGTAATCTAGTGTTTCACAATCTCAAACTTATTTCAATAGCCTTACCTCATTGTTCTCAGAGCCAAACAAGTTCAATGAGTAGTCCTTGGCAAGATACTCTGCTATTTGCAATGGTACCTGCCCATGCCGCCATCAACCTCAGGCAGCCTGCATCTTTGCCAGCAGCCATCAGTGGACAGAGAAACTAGTACTTCAAAGATCTCAGTACAACTCATAAAAAAGCAGGGATTGACCCAAGCCAAGATGAAGACTGCACATTTTTCAGTTATGTTTGGCTATTTTGACAAGCTAATCTATAGAAACTCAAGATAACTGAGAGGAAGTCTACATTTAATAGCCCTAGAGAAGGCTACAAATAAATGTAGAAGAAAACTAAAGATCTCCAGGGGAAAATACTTAGTTATCTCCTCCCTATCGTAGGAGAAAAAAGGGAAACAAGCAAATAGTACAACTTATGATTTAAAGAACTGACCACGTATAACACAAATGTTAAATATCCAGGGAACAAAAGTGAAAAAGTGATGGAGGGAAACCAAGCATTCAAAAGAGATGATGAGTAAGGTGGTGAAGAGCTGAAGGCACTGCAAGTCTGGGGCACACTGACTGTGAGAAGAGACTGAAGGGTTTAACAGGAAACCAGGATTTCCAGGAAACTAGAAGCCAGTTGAAAATTGATGCACATTTCAAGCCATTTCAAACAAGAAAATGGCAAAATTAAATATGGGTTCAAAGGACAATTATACATCCAAAGGCCACTGCCCCAGCAACTTGGAAATCCTTATACACCTAGATGCGAGTTCTTTTGCAATTCCTAGATATTAAAATGTTATCGACCTCAGTAGCCAGTACCTGGCTGCAGAGAAGGTGAAGCTATTACTGGATTTTATACTTATACCCACCCCGTTTCAAAAACAATATAAGGTTCCCTACAAACAATAAAATATTGCAACATGATAATAAAAATTAGAAAAAGGTAAAGAATTTGGGCAAAAAGATAATTAGAGCTTATGAAACAAAGCCAAGAATAAATGACACACAAATCTTTACCAAAATATCTGATAACAATAGTTCCCAAAGTTTTTTTAGTATGAGGTCACTTTTTCTAAAATCAGAAATTTTCGTAGATTGCCCCCAAATGACAATCTGCCCCCCACAGCCATGATACCCAACAATTCTATTTATACAAGTAGACATTGATGAAAAATGCAATAAGCTAAAATAAATTCAGTTATGTGAAATTGTATTTTATGAATCAGAAGTGTGCCCATATGAATAGTAATAAATATGTAAATATTATTTTATTTAATAACAATATTTGAGATCCTAATCAATTCACAGATCCCTGCAAAAACTCTAATGCTTTGATTTAGCCCATCTATTTGTTTTCTAAAAATCTTTGCATCCTGTGTCTTCACAAATACAATAAGTTTTAATGGAAATTCAATAGGGAATAAAATATGCCATTAAGATCTATTTTTAAAACTACCACCAAAAGAACTTTTGCTTGGAGTCTGTGGAAAAGGCCCTTTCTGTCCCCAATTATCAGTTTCATTATCTTCACAAATAGACAGCCCCCTCCCCAAACCTCCACAGGCACACAGTGACACCCAATTTCATTTAGGTAGTCATGCGACCGTTAGTCAATGAGATGTACATAGAAATGGGGTGAGCAAATCTCCACAAAGGAAGCACTGTGTGCTTTGCCTCCACTTTTCTTGCTGGGTAGAATGCAGACAATACTGACAAGGATCATACCCTTGGGCAGCAGAGGAAAATAGCTGGATGGAACCTGGGACTTTGATGAATTCATAGAAATTCTTTATTAAAATTCTGACTATTGGACTTCTTTTTAGAACAGAACAAACTGTTTTTAAGCCACTCTTAATTTTGTATTTTTTTTTTTCTTGTCTAGATTTTAATTTCCAGTTTTAAGCAGTTCAGATAATTCATTTTTGGAACTTCGACAATTACATGAAGCTGGGGGAAGAACAGGCATCTCTTTCCAACCTCTGCATACTGTTGGTTTCACTGTAATGAGGGAGTGGGGCTGACTTCCGGGTGAAGGAGGACAATGGAGTTACAACGTTGACCTAGAACTCTCTCTGCTCATGGGTCCTCCCACCGGTCAGGCTGCACTGAAACCAAATAGCTCATTTTGCACACACAGACGTATTTTTCTCTTCTTTTCTCCCCCTGTGCTTGCCCCATCTGAAGTGACATCCTCCTCCACCCACTACAGCGCTCACATTCTTCTATGGCACACTTGATCAATCAAGCAAACAAGAAATTTCCCTAGACCTTTCTTCAGAGAGCATAAAGAACATCCAAGTCAATATTACCTATTCTTTGAGATCCAGGGACTATGCTAATTTTGACGTTTTATATTGATATTATACCATTTTAAATGTTTGCAGATATACACCTCCTTCAAAATTAGGAAAAACAAGCTGAGTGTGATTTTCTAACACTACAACATCAGTAATCTTGCTGCTACTGTGTCCTAATGATGACATCTGGCAATGCTTAACCAAAAGCAGGTAGCTGTTCCACAGTCTCATCACCCTGCCCACTGTAGAGTGTGCTGTGAAGCCAACACTAATTCTTCAATTAGCAATTCCTTGTCCATGCCACTGCTGCCACAAAGGGCCAGGCCACGGCCGGGATGCTGCATTCCTTTGTTTTTGGGCAGCCCCAAAACAACTCGACATGATGCTTGTGCGGAAGAGCTGGCTTCACCCACCAAGTCTACTCCTCAAGCAGGCTGGCTCTTCAGGATTTATCTTGCTTAAAGAGATCTGCCTACTAGAAGAGATGCCATTAAGGAAACCCACCTCAAAGACTATTCCTCAAAACTAGGATAGGTGATCTCCTTGAAATGGCAGTGATTTCCAGTTATTCAAATAGTGACTAATAAAGCTCCACTAACCCGAACCAAAGGCACATTTGGTAAGCAATTAAAAAAATGGCTTAACCTAGGAAGAGGATTTTCATTTAAAATGAATCTCACAATATCCCCTGGCTCCTACCAAAAATAAAATGGAAAAACCTAAACCAAGCAAAACTTTTCTTTCAAAGCAGAGTGACTTCCAACTTGCTTTTCAACTCAGTCACCACTAGAAAGGAAGTGGAAGGCAAGGCAAATCAAATTTGCAAGTCCTAAGTCCTAGAGATAGCACTTAAGAGTGGGAAAGCTTGGGATAAGGTGGGAAGTGATGGCCAGACTGAGACAGAGGGAGAGCCAGGGCAAATGGAACAACCCTTTGGTGATACAACTCAAGGACTTCCTATGGTGGAAGGAGCTAGTGAAGACAGTAAATTCCAAGACATACAACCTATCTGGAATGCTCACGAAGCAACAGGCTGCTGCAAGCTAGCACCTGGGAAGGGACAATTGTTCTGAACAAGAGATCAAGGCTAAGCACAACACAAATCTTACAGGGAGAAGAAAAAGAAAACAATGCTTGGGTATTTGATTATGTCTAAAAAGGAAAACAATGAGCCATTCTTTTTAGCAGGAGAAACAAACCTAATTACTCATAAACCATATTACGAAATGAGAATAAATCAACAGCTTCATTTTGGAGCCTTTTAGAGTCCTAGAATATCTGGCCAAGGTAGACTGTGAAAGGTAGGCTCTTCTTTAAACACGGTATGGTTCAGCAGTGATTTGCAGGTCCTTGGGAAGGCACTGTGCTGAAGGAGAGAGCAAAGAGTTTTCTTTTTGTGCTTTTTTTTTTTTTTTTTTTGAGGTGGAAATATTTCTTGTGACAGTCAAGGCTCTTTTCTGATTTTTTGTTGCTCATACAAGCAGTCCCACACGAGTGACTTTGGCCGATAAGAATGTGTGCAACACAAATACAATTGGCTTCGGACAAGAGTGCAGGTCCATGGTCAGTTCTCCTTCGGGACCACCAAAATCCAAGTATAGATTTCGGATGCCATCATCAGCAGACATCTTCAGCCTTTCAAAGGGGTAGCGGTATAATATGCTGCTAGAGCCTCCATTTTCCCTGGAGATGGTGAACCCATTTTCATAGTGAATAGTAAGCCTCACCTCTTGGCCATTTAACATGCAGCCTAGAGAGACTTCCTTGATCAGCTCAGCAGCAGCATGGCAACCCTGAACAAGTATCCTGGTCCAGGATGACAGATCCCGATGTGTCTCCACCCTGAAGAGATGCTGCTCAATGCCCTGTCGAGAGACTGTCCTGGTAGCAAATGTAAGGTCAGATCCAAGGGAGGGGGATCGACATCCAGAGCCAGAATGAACCAACCTTGTGGCAACAAGTGGGTAGCTGTGGCATGGTGATGCCCAGGCATCTCTTGTCCATGGCATACAGTCATAGAGCAGCAAATCCTTCTCAGTCACAGCCATGAGGACAGGTCTCCATTGCTGTCTTCCACCACCTAGTTTTGCCTGTTTTGCCAGCCAGGCAATATGCTTGACCTCTTTACTGCCTCCTGCTGTACTGGTTGCCCCAAGCATGGCGTTGAGTTCAGCCAACACCCGTGGGAGGAGAGCCATTATGTTGGTGTGGATAGCTACGAACCAGGAGTGTGCTGTGGCTGTATCTTTGCAGCGTAGGATCAACGTATTCCTGCTATCAGGAGAATGTAGCTCTACCAATCTGTTTTCCAGATCCGGCATGCTTAGGTTTCTAGCAGCAAAGCACATTTTGAGAGGGGTGATCTTCCTGTCTTTGGTGCTGTTCTGGTATTTTGGCGAACCAGAGTCCTCACTGCCACTAAAGCTTGGTGACTGGGGGGCTGCACCTTCCCGTGGCAGATCTGATACTAATGATGGCTTCTTGATATATGGTGTTACTTCTTGGATGAACTTGACCTCCAGCAGCACCTCCTTGCCCGCGCGCTTCAGCGCCTGCACGGCCTGGTCGTGGGTGGCCTGGCGCAGGTCGGTGCCGTTCACCGACAGGATGGCGTCGCCCAGCCGCAGCGCCCGGCTCTGGTGGGCAGCCAGCCCCGGGAAGATCTTGGAGATGAGGATCGGCATCCGGTTCTCGGGGCCGCCCTTGATGCTGATGCCCAGGCCGCCCGCCTCCTGCTTCACCACCCGCACCCGGCGCACAGGAGGCGACGCGCCTGCCTCACCCCCGGGGCTCTGAAGTGGCGCCGGCGGGCTCGGGGGCCCCCAGGCCGCGGCTTGGGCTTCCGGGCAGCGAGTTGCCCGCACCGCCGCCGTTCGGTAGGCCGTTGAAGGCGGCTGCCGCGGGTCCCAGAGCGGGCTCCAGCTCGGCCGCGGCGGCGTCGCCTGTCAGGCTCAGGCTCTCCCCGCTCAGCTCGGCCACCACTCGGACCCAGCGCTCCCTCAGGAGCAGCTCCACGAGCCCCGCTTTGGTGGCCCGCGTCCACACCGCCATGGCCGGCCCCGCTCCAGCCGCCGCAGCTACCCTCATTCCCTAATTTTGTATTTTTGCTGTCACATGCTTTCAGATAGTAATTTCTAGTTAACACTGTCTCTACCTATCAAAAGTGTTCAGTTCTAATATTCAGTCTTCAGTACTCTTAGAAAAATCACATACAATCAGAATGAACTTTATTTCCTGTAACTTTGCTGTCTCATTTCTTGTCCTTGGTGTTAGTTCTTTCTCTCCTTTCCCTGTAATCTTAGACAGTAACTCTGATACAGCCTTGTTGGTCTCCATCTTGATTGTGCCTTACTGTAATTTGGGATTAGCATTCCAGATCTCTTATATAATTGATGTGTGTGCTGGCATTTGTTTTCAATAGAACTGGATTATTTTTCTGTATTTTTCCACCATGTCTTTTTCTTGGTTTTTACCTTTGTTTTACTGGAGCAAATCTTCAAGTAACCTTCTTGGAGAAGTACATAAGAGAAAGTTTCTGAAAGTCGGAAAATAGCTATATTTTACCATCACACTTTCTTGCCAAATGACTAAGCCTGAAATTTTTCTCAGAGCTTCAAATGCATTGTTTCATTGTCTCTCAGATCCCTTATTGTTGGTGAGATGTCTAATGTCAATCTGGTTCGTTTTAACATTATAAATCATAAATATGGTTGTGTTCCTTACATCCTAACTATAAAGTTAAAAAAAAAAAAATCCTTCTGTTCTGAAATTTCAGATATAAATTTTTTCAGCATCCTGGGAACCCAATGGCCCTAAAGAATTCTGGTGCTTTAGTATTGAAAATTTTTCTTGTATATGTCCATTGCTAACTTCTTCCCACTCCAATTCCCTCTCTTCTTTATTTCCCAGAATATTAGGTCAATGTCATTCTTCTGGGATTGAACCTCTATGTTCAACCTTTTAAAATTTTTCTCGTTTGTCTTTTTTCTCTTGTTCTGATTTTCTTAGTTTCATCTTCATAACTGTCTACTGAATTTTTGCAATTGCATCTTCAAGACAAAATATCTTATTTTGTTCTCCATTGTTCTTTTGTACTTTCCTAGTCTTATTTTTGGATGCAATATCCTCTCAAATTTTCATGCAATTCCTCTCAAATTTTCAAGCTAATTTCATGATAACTAGGTTCTTCTAACATTCTCCTTTTTTCTGAATTATCTGTTTCTTCTAAAGTAAATGTTCTTGTTTTAATTATTTTGTGCTGCTGGTTTTATTTATGTTTTTTATTATCTTTGGCTGTCTTCTTATAAAGAAGAATAGTGGACTAGGGTGATTTTCTAGGATATAAATTATGAGTCCTCTCTCCTGTTGTTTATCTTTTATTTCATGGTGAGGTCTTTCAAACAAAAATGGATGGACCTTGTCTACTGGCAGGCTTCATATTAGGGAGGGCAATAAAGGAGAATGAATTTAGGCTGAAGTGGGGACAAAGCCTCCAAATGCAGTGATGAGGGCTTTATTTCCAGAAGACCTAATTTTATACCAGCAGTTCTTGATCTCTTTGGAGAAGAGGCTTTAGATTTGTTTTGTTGTTACTCTTTCGTCTTTTCAAGTGTTAGGCTGCCTAGAAATGCATGGGCTCCACCTGTACTCTTAAACGAGTTTTGATGTAACTATGTAAAAATAGTTATTTTTTGGCTTCTGGAGGGAACAATGTTTAGACACCTTTTAAGTGCACTTAAAAACATTAAGAAGTAAAAATAAACATTTCAAAGAGCTAAAAATAAATTTTGTCACAGGTACTGTCACTAATTTACTGATTATTGATCACAGGAATCCATCTTGAGCCAGAGGAACAGCAGCACGTGGTAAAACACAAACAGTCCAAGGTCTACAAAAAAGCCTTCAGAACATCCACCTACAGACTGAATAACACATGTTATAGTTAGGACCGTATTTGGGGCTTTGCTAGTTACAAAACTCCATTGAGTTTTAATAAATACACTTTATACTCAAAGCCACTGGAATAAACCATGTAATGAAAAGATTGTCTTGAACTGAATGTAATTTATTCATATTGTTTGGAACAGGGAGCTATTGAACTTAATTATACTTGTAGATTTAAAGGTGTTTTTGGAGGCCGGGCGTGAAGTAGCTTTTAAACAGGATTCAATAGCTGATGGATGGCTGTCATTAGTGTGAACTGTGCTTAAAAACTTCCCAGGAAACCACAAGCGTTAATCTGGAGGAAGTTAAGACCCTGGGTGTCCTCTCTGTTGTGCCACATGGATTCCTCTCTATGAAACAATCTTTCAACAAAGTCCTTTAGGTACTTACATTCATTTAAATGGGGGCTATTAACTAGAATTTTATGCTAGAAAAGTGTTATATCAAGACTGATTTTTATGAAGAGTTATTGAGTAGGTCATGTGCCAGTCATTTTTGTGAGGCAAAATGCAATCCTCAAAACCGTCTCATGAGCAGATGTTATTCCCATATCCCGTATAAGAAAATTGAGATTCACAGAGTTACATAATTTGTACATGGTCAGTGCAACTGCTTGGTGTGTATTTCATCTCTCATTGCAGCCAAGTCAGCGTCGACTTGGATTTCTAATCCCCATCACCAAGGCAGAAGACACAGAAATTGTAAGGAAGCCAAGTTCAGAGTGTCCACCAGTAGCGTTCCTACATTCTACACAAAGGATGCTATAATGGCTCACTGGTCCTGTTAAAGTCTGTCAGTCACACCAAGTGTCATATCCTTTGAGTATATCCATTTTCTTTCACAGAAATAAACTGCCTCTGGACAAATGTGCAAGCTCCCACAAATCTGCCCCATTCTGCCTTGACTTTGTCGATGAGAAGACTTCTTTTCTGCTTTTAGGCAACATCTTTGGTGGATTCTCTACATTTCTGGTTAATTCTCATTACTATGACTCAGCTCAGTTTTCAACTTCCAAGCTCACAATTTACTCCAAAGAAATCCAAAGATTTCTAGATCACTAGATTTCACTCAGAAGGAATAAAAGCAGAAACATACAACAATTTTAAATTGGTTTCCTGTATAATGTCTATGCATATACACACAAAACTCTGCAAATGTGTTATGTTTACTTTTATTTTTATTTTTTGAGACACAGTCTCATTCTGTCCACCCAGGCTGGAATGTGGTCGTGTGATCACTGCTCACTGCAGCCTCAACCTCCCAGGCTCAGGCAATCCTCACATCTCAACCTTCCAAGTAGCTGAGACCACAAGTGTGTGCCACCACGCCCAGCAAATATTTGTATTTCTTTGTAGAGACAGGGTGTTGCCATGTTGCCCACGTTAGTCTCGAACTCCTGGGCTCAAGTGATCTGCCCACCTCAGCTTTGCAAAATACTGGGATTACAGGTGTGGGCCACTGTGGCTGGCCAAATGTGTTATTTTTAATATAAATCCACTGTTTATTTTAGGATTCCTCGCCCCCTGAATTTAATGTGATTATTTATTTGTATTCACTGATAGGCTGCACAGCGGAAAAGTCTTCAGAGTGACTAATCGACTATATCCATCTGTCTACCCTAGTATAATACATGTCTCCTAGACATTTTTCTCTATCCCTACAAGTAAAACAGAGGTACAATCGTCTGACTACCCTTTCACTCTTTAATTGATCAAATGAGTAACTTTCTCTTCATGGAAGCATTAATTAAGGAAATTCAAACTGAATTCATGGTGTCCAACAAACAATCCATCTTTTTAAATTGATATATAATTCACATATCATAAAATTTGCTCCTTTGAAGGATACAATTCAGTGGTTTTTAAGTATATTCACAACACTGTGCAATCATCACCATTATCTAATTCCAGAATCTTTCCATTACCCCCAAAAGTAACTCCCATATCTATTAGCAGTCACCTCCTAATCTCTTCTCCCACTCCCCAGACCTCCCCATCCCTGTCAGCCATCTACTCTGTCTCTATTGACTTGCCTAGTCTGGAAAATTCATCTCAGTGGAATCATATAATATGTGGTCTTTTTTGATCAGCTTTTTATTTCACTTAAAGTTTTCAAGGTCCATCCATGTTGTGGCAGGTATCAGCACCACATTCCTTTTTATTGGCATACAATATTTCATTATATGGATATACTACCTTTTATTTATCTACTCATTTGTTGACAGACACTTGGGTTTTTTCCATCTTTTGGTTACTATGAATGATGTTGCTTTAAACATTTGTGCACAAGTTTTTGTGTGGACATATGTTTTTTAAATTTTTCTCAGGTATATGCCACCTAGGAATTAAATTGCTGGGCCATGTGGTAATTCTATGTTTAACTTTGAGAAATATTTTTAAAGCACATTTAAAACTTTTTACTATATATACTGAGTGGAATAATTTTTTGAGTAGCATTACCAAAGAGAAAAACAAAGTTCCAAACATAAATAAGTCTCATTATGACAGAACTTTGTAAAAGATGCTGTTTACTTTGGTTTTTTTTTTTTTTTTTTTTCAGTCTGAACAACAGAATTATGACTGTGCTATGTAACTATAGGTAATAATACCAGAAAGGCATAGGGCTTTATAAGGGAAAAACTCAGTAGAAAATGCTTAAATCCTTACTTAAAATTAGAATCTGAATATATTACTTTGAAATACCTAAGATTACACTTAGTATTCACATAAGCTTATTTATCACAAAGTATATACAAGGAAGTCTTATAGTCAACTTTCAATTCTTCCTCACAAAATATGTAGTACCTATTCTAGAATAACTACTAGCAGTCTATCCTTGTCTGAATTTTTTTTCTTCTAGGTTCTGCTGATAATTCTCAGTATTTTATGTCTTTCTTGTCCTGAGCCATGTTTCATTGACAAATAACATTTCCAGAGACTGTATTCTGTGTCTTTCACTTGCTTAGATTTCACTTTAAATATCAGAAGTTTCTAGGAGGATTCTTTTTCTCATTAGGCCTACAAAATTCTTGCTTACATAAGAAAGGCTGTTCACACTCTGTTAACATGGCGCTGGAGGTGTGTAAATTCCTTTTTGTCGAGCGTTTTTCTTTCAGCTGGTCTCAGTCTTGGCCATTCTGTGATGAAATGCTGTTTTAGCCTCTTGGTGAGAAGAATGACATACAGAATGCGAGCCCAGCCGTAAACATCCTTCACAGTACTGAAATACAAGTACTTTCTGGGTAACATCACATACCCTCCCTGGCTGTGAAAGCTCAGAGATAAGAGTTTCTGGTTGATCATTTTGCAATGGATTTTCCTTCCTTAAAAGGAGAGAAAAAATACTATTTTTTCTAAGGAATCAAAATTTACAGTTTGTTTAAAAACAAAAAAAAATCAGCGCAGAGAAAAAAATTGAAATACTTTTGGAATTGAATGTTCCCCAATCATTTTTTTAAATGTCGTGTTCACCTTTTTTCTTCTTTAACTACCACTGCTCATGTAATTTTTTTCTTTCATGAGGCATCAATATTCCTTGAAGACAGTGTCTCTAATGAGTGGCTGGAATCAGATAAAGAAGAAACTTCTCCTGTCCTGAAGGAGGTGTGTCTGCTGGGGATGAGAAAGGAGTTTTCCTTGCTTGCTACACCCTGAAGACTGTCCCCTTGCCAAGTATACTTTCCTTGTCTAAGATAAATCGTAACTGCAAAATGGAAGGAGAATTTGCAGACTTACTGTGGATGACGTTGCTGCTGCTATTCTGTGGTGTCAATATAACAACAGACTTTACAAAGCATCATTTTTTACTCTACTTTTTTGTCCCCGTAGACTTTACAAAATATCATTTTTTTACTTTGCTTTTTTGCCCCCGTTATCAAACCAAGGGTAAAGGAGTCATTTACTTTGGTGACACCTACAGGCACATTCAGATAAAAACATTCTCAACTCTCCTTTGTAACCAAAACACTCTCATTGATCCAGTCAGGAATCCTTGTGTGGATTCCGAATGGTGGTTAGTGGACATCATCTCAGATTCATTTTAGTCTTAAAATACATCAGTTTGTCTCCAAAAGTAATCTTCAAATGTTTAGTAATTTTCATTTGGCTATTTGGGTTTGATACTGAACTACAACAATGTAAATGTCTTCAGCTGGCCTATGCCTCATTCCACTAGCATAAATGTTGCCTTTTACAGGTCATGACTGGATGAGCAGAGACTGCTGAAGTATCTGTCACTGAAGTCTCTCACAGACACACCAACCCCCTAACCCGGCTACCATCATACTTCCTGAGCTACAGAAGTTGGACCTGTTCCAAGATGTAACAATTAGATAAAATGATAAACTCCTCAAAAGTGGCCTAGATTCCCAGAGTTGGAAGACTATAGAAGACCACTGGGGTTGAGCAACCTTGAAAGAAGTTCACTCAGACAAGCTGTTATCACATCTGAGTGATCCTAGTGCAAGTAAAACCGTGGGGTGGCAGGTACAACTACAACAGGCAAAAAGAGAAGGAAATGGGTTCACCAGAAAGTGCAACTTCTGCAGCAAGGAGTTGACCAGGAAACCCATGATAGCGCCCTGTAAAAGAAAGAGCCTGCCATGACAGAGAGCCCATGACATCCAAGTAAGCTCTACAAACAGTGCCAGCTAAGTACATGAGACTCTTTTTGCCTTCTAACTCTTAATCCTCTGTCCCATCTAGCCCTGAAAGATCCAGAGGCACATCACCACCATGCCATCTTTCATGTCAGAAGGATACAGAACAAGAAAGAGAGGAGGGACTCACCACACCTCTTGCCCAACCTTCTAGGTCATGCCCAAAAGAAAGGGAAAAGCTTTAAATTGGATATCAGAAGTTTAGTTTTGACCAGACTGAGCTTTTAATACCTGAAAAAAATGAAACTGAAAGTGACCATAAAATATCACGGGGAAAAAGGAAGGAATATCTAACAGAGTAGGAGAAAAATTATGTTCTAATTTTATACTGCTGAGTCTAGACCATTAGGTTGTTGATCCAGTTGGGATTTTACTTTCTAATATCTTTTCAATGAACAAGGCACGTAATACTAGGGATTGCTCGAGTGAAAAAAATATTGGGCGGTGGTGGTGGGGGGGATATTTTTGTCAATGTTTGAAATTCAGGAAAATATCACAAAGGGTATATGTATATTAAAGTCTATTTATTTTGCTTATTTATAGCTTCAAATTTACATAATCTGCATTGAAAATTTTCTTCCACATCATGTAGAATTTTGCCTCTGTTCAATGAGAATAGAAGGGCAAACTGCAGGAATATCTCTTACAGACTCTTATTTTGCCCCTTCAACCAGACTTTTGATCCTCCAACTCCTCCTTGCTCAGAAGCGAAGTTTTCAATGTTTGACCTCAGTACAATTTAGTATCAGTAGTCTTAAGCATCTGCTTCTGTGAAGGCTAATTTATCTTTGCTCAAGACCTCATGAGTTTCTTATCCCTGACCCCCATGAGGAAGTTCCCATGGTCAGAATGCACTACTGTGTCTCCAAATGGCTTTCCTAGGAGACTGTCTTGCTTGCTGATTTACACTGATCAGACATGAGGATTCTGAAACTTCACAAATATTTATCAAAAGGATTTACAGATGCTTAGTTTTTATAGCTGCCTGTTGATGCAACTGCCACATCAGCTGCCTAGAAAACAAAATGGGTTACTCATCAGACAGGGACATAAATGATAAAACACAAAAGGCCCACGAATAAATTACACAACCTCTTGTGGACCATGGCACAGTTAAGGCAAGCGTCCAAGAAAAGGTTTCTGGAATTGTTTTTTGATCCCTGGCAGGGTGAATTATGTTGTTCAGGTAAGAGTCATGAACATAAGAACGGGTAGGGAGTGCTTTCAAGAACTGATTTGCTGATAGGAAGGACCAGGAAGTGGTGATACATGTTGCACAAATATCCACTTCCTTGTTCTTTGCCACACACAAGACCTGGCCACACTCCTGAGTCACCCGCAGCTACTGCTTTCTTGTTCGCCTGTCTCCCATCTTTCCAGCTTCTTCCACTATGACTCAGGCAACCCTCCAGATTCAAAGGCACAGCGGACGGGGTAGAGAGGGATTTTTGTGTGTCCTTTTCTCTCTCCTGCATCCCTCTGAGCACATCATTGCCTTATATATCACCCTGGCTTTCCTGTCACGAGACAGGAAAGCCAGGGCCCATCCAGTGCCCACTGGAGGTGGCTGAATATACTTTGAGCACAGTTCTGGCCTGGCTGGAAGGTGAAGGGTTAACAACATGAATAAACAAATCTGTCCATTCCTGAGCACGTCCTTCTCCCATCCTCCCACTCTGTCCTTTACCCCATCCCAAGGGTCTTCTTAAAAAGTGCTTCTAGGGAAAAATCACTACCAACATCTCTAAACCAACTAAACTCATCAAGAGGGTCACCCTCACACATGTTACTGTCTAAGCAACTATCGTGCCTTGGTAACATGAGCTTAAAGGGAGGAGCAATATAGCGTCTTAGGGATAAAATCATTAAAAGAAAAAAAAATGTTGTATTACTTCATTTTCTGTTGCTTAAAATATGAAAAACTGGGTAATTTATACAGAAAATGAATTTATTTCTTAGTTATTTCTTAGCTGAAAAATCCAGGTCAAGGGGCCATATCCTGTGAGAACCTTCTTGCTGGTGTGCATTTTCTGAGGAATCCCAAGGCCACACAGGTTATCACATGGTGAGGGGGCCGAGTGTGCTATCTCAGGTCTCTTTTTCTCTGATGAAGCCACCAGTTCCATTCCCACGATAACCCATTAAAATCCACTAATTATTAATCCACTAACCCATTCAGGAGGGCCAAGACTTCATGATCCAATTACCTCCCAAAGGTCTTATCTCTCAATTGGAGGTGAGGTTATCACCATTACATTGTAGATTAAATTTCAGCATGAGTTTTGGAAAGGGAAACTATTCAAACCATAAAAGGTGTTTATTGGAAAAAGGAGAATTATTAAACCAAAAATAAAATTTGAGAGTAAGCATATAAAACGTTTTCATACAGTAGATACTAGAAACAAAAACAAGAGGAAAATCATTAAGAAAAACAGGTGAAGATGTTGCTATGAAAAACCAAAGATTGGGCCGGGCGCGGTGGCTCAAGCCTGTAATCCCAGCACTTTGGGAGGCCGAGATGGGCGGATCACAAGGTCAGGAGATCGAGACCATCCTGGCTAACCCGGTGAAATCCCGTCTCTACTAAAAAATACAAAAAACTAGCCGGGCAAGGTGGCGGGCGCCTGTAGTCCCAGCTACTCGGGAGGCTGAGGCAGGAGAATGGCGTAAACCCAGGAGGCGGAGCTTGCAGTGAGCTGAGATCCGGCCCCTGCACTCCAGCCTGGGCAACAGAGCGAGACTCCGTCTCAAAAAAAAAAAAAAAAAGAAAAAGAAAAACCAAAGATTGAACAGAATAATAGATTGTCTATCATGTTACATACAGCTAAAGAACTTGAAGATTAAGTGGAGGAAGAAGCTCACCTTCTCAAAGGTGCCTACAGTATATTCCCCAAAGTACTGCTTAATCCATCTGAAATAATTTTCTGTTCATTACAATCCAATACAATCTCTTCTTTCCAGGAAATCATTTGTTTATTCTTTTTATTCAAATCATAGTCAAACTACCTTCACCTCCAATTCACATTATTAAACTGGAAATATAATATACCAGGACCTAGCATCTGCATTCAGACAGAATATTACCTCACAGATTTTAGATCTTCGGTGGGTTGATGGTGGGTGCCTGACTACATTTGTGTACACAGTGTCAATTCTGGTGACTATCTCTAATCCAAGATGGTTTTGTCTCCAAAGCTGGTAACATTTTCATTTCTAGGACTTGAAATCACCACTGGTCAACACCCTCTATCTTTCCCACAACCTCCCCCCAAACCACAGAAAATGCCAGACACATTGCTAGATGAATAAAATATAAGTCCTTTTTCATCTAATACTGTTATATGGAATGAGATTTAACGTGTTTAAGGAAACATCTTTGCTAGTGTTAAAGGCTCATTCCTCAAAAATGAAACACAATGGACAGTTTTAAGAGTTTGAAATATTCATTTTTTAAAATATCAGGTACATAAATAAGTTTGAACATGTTTAAAGTTACATACTCTTTTGGTTTGGAGGGAAATAATTTGTAGCAGGACTATGTCCAAGTCCTACATATAGCCTCAATACTGGTTTCAAACGCCTTAACAGGCAGGGCCCCACAACCTCAGCCCCACCACCCAGGTACTACAGGTGGCACGAGTAGCTGTTGGAATTACAATATATTTTTCCTGAAACTACAGAATTTCAAGTTATGCCTTTAAAATTGTGGCATCAGACACAATACATACCAAAAATTCTGAAATAAAAAATGTCATATTCATTTCATTCACAGAAGTTTATTAAACACTTACATGGGCCAGGCACATTTGACATAGGAAACATGCCCATAGTCATTAAAATAATTATTTGGAAGAAAGATTTTAAAGGAGGAAAATCTCATACTTTAGCTGTTTTAAAATCACAAATAAGACAGCATTGGCTTTCAATGCAGTTAATTTTAGTACCTAATTCGCAGATAATGATAGCACCTTAAACATGGAAATGTTTTTCTCCAGAAGAAACTCTGAAATGACTGGAAAAGTACTGAAATACATATCTTGTGTAAGCAATTAATAGGAAATGTTACAAATCAGGATCAGATTTGTGCTGTCCTTCTGCTTTTTACAGTAAAATATAATTTATAATCCATGTATAAAATGCTGCTTTTGCTACGTACACAAGTGGATAGAAGAAACTACTTGGTCATGTGGTGTTTCTAATCCTTGAGAATTAGCCTACCTGAGATGTAAGCTGTTGCCCAAGAAATGGCGTTTTCTATCTGAGTCTGACAAATTATTAATAGTTGCTTGCTCCTATAAAAGATTCAGTGTTTTTAGAATAATATGAAAGAATTCAAAATCTGCACAATATTTACAATGCCCAGGATTAAATCCAAGATTACTCAACATACAAAAAAACAGAAAAATGTGACCTCTTTACAAGACAAAAAGTCTGACAATGCAAATGAATCACAAAATGACTCAGATTAGGGAATTTATGGAAAGAAATTTCACATAAATTATTATGCTATGTTCAATGACATAAAGAAAGATATGCTTACTATGAGTAAAACAACAGGAAATCATAGAAAACTAGATATAGAAACTAAGCAAATTGAAATTCATTTTACTTGAAATTATGTAAGAATTATTTTTTAAAAAATCTAGATTTCAGTAGTAATTAGTACATCTAGCACTTGATCTTGGTTTCTAACGCTATTTTGCCATAATTGGAACTGTATCTCCTCAGGGAAATGAATCAAGACTTGGAACATCAAATGTCAGAAGGAAAATCTCTAGGAAAAACAAAAACCAAAACAAAACACCTCAGTACCTCAGTGATAGGGCATCCCAAAGGGACACAGAAGCCAACTTAAAGAGCTACCAGTGGCTAATGCTGGAACAATTTGAGCAACAAAATATATAAAACAGATTAGATTACAGCCCAAAGCATAAATAAATATTTATGAGCTCATAAGGATATAAATAAACAATTAAATCAATAACTATATAGGAGTAAGGAGATAAATCTCACATACAGAATAATCCAAGTAATTCACGTAAACACTCCAGCCTCAAGGAGAGTGAGTACAACTCCCCGCTCCTTAGTGTGAGTTGCATATAGTGTCTTCCTTTCAAAGAATACAGTCTGTAAAACGGGAAAAAGAAGAATAACTTCACAATATGAGAAACCTGGCACCTCAACCAGGTAATCAAGGTCAACATAAGTCATCTTAATAGTATATACCCTTGATATGATGTAATGGGAATGATCTTCCTCTCAAAAGTCCATTACCTCAATCTAATTATAAGAAAAACATCGCCCTTATGAGCAAGATGGCCGAATAGGAACAGCTCCAGTCTCCAACTCCCAGCGCGAGCGACACAGAAGACCGGTGATTTCTGCATTTTCAACTGAGGTACTGGGGTCATCTCACTAGGGAGTGCCGGACAATCGGTGCTGGTCAGCTGCTGCAGCCCGACCAGCCAGAGCTGAAGCAGGGCAAGGCATCGCCTCACCTGGAAGCGCAAGGGGGAAGGGAATCCGTTTTCCTAGCCAGGGGAACTGAGACACACAACACCTGGAAAATCGGGTAACTCCCACCCCAATACTGCACTTTAAGCAAACAGGCACACCAGGAGAATATATCCCACACCTGGCCTGGAGGGTCCCATGCCCACGGAGCCTCCCTCACTGCTAACACAGCAGTCTGCAGCGATCTATCCGCAAGGCAGCAGCGAGGCTGGGGGAGGGGCACCCGCCATTGCTGAGGCTTAAGTAGGTAAACAAAGCCGCTGGGAAGCTCGAACTGGGTGGAGCTCACAGCAGCTCAAGGAAGCCTGCCTGTCTCTGTAGTCTCCACCTCTGGGGACAGCGCACAGCTGAAGACCAACAGCGGAAGCAGCAGGGGCCGGTGCAGACGCGAACGACTCTGTCTGACAGCTTTGGAGAGAGCCGTGGATCTCCCAACGCGGAGGTTGAGATCTGAGAATGGACAGACTGCCTGCTCAGGTGGGTCCCTGAACCCTGAGTAGCCTAGCTGGGAGACATCCCCCACTAGGGGCAGTCTGACACCCCACACTTCACAGGGTGGAGTACACCCCTGAGAGGAAGCTTCCAAAGTAAGAATCAGACAGGTACACTCCCTGTTCAGCAATATTCTATCTTCTGCAACCTCTGCTGCTGATACCCAGGCAAACAGGGTCTGGAGTGGACCTCAAGCAATCTCCAACAGACCAACAGATAGTCCTTCTGACTGTCAGAAGGAAAACTATCAAACAGGAAGGACACCTATACCAAAACCCCATCAGTACGTCACCATCATCAAAGACCAGAGACAGATAAAACCACAAAGATGGGGAAGAAGCAGGGCAGAAAAGCTGGAAATTCAAAAAATAAGAGCGCATCTCCTCCTGCAAAGGAGCGCAGCCCATCGCCAGCAACGGATCAAAGCTGGTCAGAGAATGACTTTGACGAGATGAGAAAAGAAGGCTTCAGTCCATCAAACTTCTCAGAGCTAAAGGAGGAATTACGTACCCAGCGCAAAGAAACTAAAAATCTTGAAAAAAGAGTGGAAGAATTGACAGCTAGACTAATTAATGCAGAGAAGATCATAAATGAAATGACAGAGATGAAAACCATGACACGAGAAATACGTGACAAATGCACAAGCTTCAGTAACTGACTCGATCAACTGGAAGAAAGAGTATCAGCGATTGAGGATCAAATGAATGAAATGAAGTGAGAAGAGAAACCAAAAGAAAAAAGAAGAAAAAGAAATGAACAAAGCCTGCAACAAGTATGGGATTATGTAAAAAGACCAAATCTACGTCTGATTGGGGTGCCTGAAAGTGAGGGGGGAAATGGAACCAAGTTGGAAAACACTCTTCAGGATATCATCCAGGAGAACTTCCCCAACCTAGTAGGGCAGGCCAACATTCAAATTCAGGAAATACAGAGAACGCCACAAAGATACTCCTCCAGAAGAGCAACTCCAAGACACATAATTGCCAGATTCACCAAAGTTGAAATGAAGGAAAAAATCTTAAGGGCAGCCAGAGAGAAAGGTCGGGTTACCCACAAAGGGAAGCCCATCAGACTAACAGCAGATCTCTCGGCAGAAACTCTACAAGCCAGAAGAGAGTGGGGGCCAATATTCAACGTTCTTAAAGAAAAGAATTTTAAACCCAGAATTTCATATCCAGCCAACTAAGTTTCATAAGTGAAGGAGAAATAAAATCCTTTACAGATAAGCAAATGCTTAGAGATTTTGTCACCACCAGGCCTGCCTTACAAGAGACCCTGAAGGAAGCCCTAAACATGGAAAGGAACAACCGGTACCAGCCATTGCAAAAACATGCCAAAATGTAAAGACCATCGAGGCTAGGAAGAAACTGCATCAACTAACGAGCAAAATAACCAGTTAATATCATAATGACAGGATCAAGTTCACACATAACAATATTAACCTTAAATGTTAATGGACTAAATGCTCCAATTAAAAGACACAGACTGGCAAAGTGGATAAAGAGTCAAGACCCATCAGTCTGCTGTATTCAGGAGACCCATCTCACATGCAGAGACATACATAGGCTCAAAATAAAGGGATGGAGAAGATCTACCAAGCAAATGGAGAACAAAAAAAAAGCAGGGGTTGCAATCCTAGTCTCTGATAAAACAGACTTTAAACCATCAAAGATCAAAAGAGACAAAGAAGGCCATTACATAATGGTAAAGGGATCAATTCAACAGGAAGAGCTAACTCTCCTAAATATATATGCACCCAATACAGGAGCACCCAGATTCATAAAGCAAGTCCTTAGAGACTTACAAAGAGACTTAGACTCCCATACAATAATAATGGGAGACTTCAACACTCCACTGTCAACATTAGACAGATCAACGAGACAGAAAGTTAACAAGGATATCCAGGAATTGAACTCATCTCTGCACCAAGTGGACCTAATAGACATCTATAGAACTCTCCACCCCAAATCAACAGAATATACATTCTTCTCAGCACCACATCGCACTTATTCCAAAATTGACCACATAATTGGAAGTAAAGCACTCCTCAGCAAATGTACAAGAATAGAAATTATAACAAACTGTCTCTCAGACCACAGTGCAATCAAACTAGAACTCAGGACTAAGAAACTCAATCAAAACCGCTCAGCTACATGGAAACTGAACAACCTGCTCCTGAATGACTACTGGGTACATAACGAAATGAAAGCAGAAATAAAGATGTTCTTTGAAACCAATGAGAACAAAGATACAACATACCAAAATCTCTGGGACACATTTAAAGCAGTGTGTAGAGGGAAATTTATAGCACTAAATGCCCACAAGAGAAAGCAGGAAAGATCTAAAATTGACACTCTAACATCACAATTAAAAGAACTAGAGAGGCAAGAGCAAACACATTCAAAAACTAGCAGAAGGCAAGAAATAACTAAGATCAGAGCAGAACTGAAGGAGATAGAGACACAAAAAACCCTCCAAAAAATCAATGAATCCAGGAGTTGGTTTTTTGAAAAGATCAACAACATTGACAGACCACTAGCAAGACTAATAAAGAAAAGAGAGAAGAATCAAATAGACGCAATAAAAATTGATAAAGGGGATATCACCACTGACCCCACAGAAATACAAACAACCATCAGAGAATACTATAAACGCCTCTACGCAAATCAACTAGAAAATCTAGAAGAAATGGATAATTTCCTGGACACTTACACTCTCCCAAGACTAAACCAGGAAGAAGTTGAATCCCTGAATAGACCAATAGCAGGCTCTGAAATTGAGGCAACAATCAATAGCCTACCCACCAAAAAAAGTCCAGGGCCAGATGGATTCACAGCTGAATTCTACCAGAGGTACAAGGAGGAGCTGGTACCATTCCTTCTGAAACTATTCCAATCAATAGAAAAAGAGGGAATCCTCCCTAACTCATTTTATGAGGCCAACATCATCCTGATACCAAAGCCTGGCAGAGACACAACAAAAAAAAGAGAATTTTAGACCAATATCCCTGATGAACATCGATGCAAAAATTCTCAATAAAATACTGGCAAACCGGATTCAGCAGCACATCAAAAAGCTTATCCACCATGATCAAGTGGGCTTCATCCCTGGGATGCAAGGCTGGTTCAACATTTGCAAATCAATAAACATAATCCAGCATATAAACAGAACCAAAGACAAGAACCACATGATTATCTCAATAGATGCAGAAAAGGCTTTTGACAAAATTCAACAGCCCTTCATGCTAAAAACGCTCAATAAATTCGGAATTGATGGAACATACCTCAAAATAATAAGAGCTATTTATGACAAACCCACAGGTAGTATCATTCTGAATGGGCAAAAACTGGAAAAATTCCCTTTGAAAACTGGCACAAGACAGGGATGCCTTCTCTCACCACTCCTATTCAACCTAGTGTTGGAAGTTCTGGCTAGGGCAATCAGGCAAGAGAAAGAAATCAAGGGTATCCAGTTAGGAAAAGAAAAAGTCAAATTGTCCCTGTTTGCAGACGACATGATTGTGTATTTAGAAAACCCCATTGTCTCAGCCCAAAATCTCCTTAAGCTGATAAGCAACTTCAGCAAAGTCTCAGGATACAAAATTAATGTGCAAAAATCACAAGCATTCTTATACACCAGTAACAGACAAGCAGAGAGCCAAATCAGGAATGAACTTCCATTCACAATTGCTTCAAACAGAATAAAATACCTAGGAATCCAGCTTACAAGGGATGTAAAGGACCTCTTCAAGGAGAACTACAAACCACTGCTCAGGGAAATCAAAGAGGACACAAACAACTGGAAGAACATACCATGCTCATGGATAGGAAGAATCAATATCGTGAAAATGGCCATACTGCCCAAGGTTATTTATAGATTCAATGCCATCCCCATCAAGCTACCAATGAGTTTCTTCACAGAATTGGAAAAAACTGCTCTAAACTTCATATGGAACCAAAAAAGAGCCCGCATTGCCAAGACAATCCTAAGTCAAAAGGACAAAGCTGGAGGCGTCACGCTACCTGACTTCAAACTATACTACAAGGCTACGGTAACCAAAACAGCATGGTACTGGTACCAAAACAGAGATATAGACCAATGGAACAGAACAGAGTCCTCAGAAATAATACCACACATCTACAGCCATCTGATCTTTGACAAACCTGAGAGAAACAAGAAATGGGGAAAGGATTCCCTATTTAATAAATGGTGCTGGGAAAATTGGCTAGCCATAAGTAGAAAGCTGAAACTGGATCCTTTCCTTACCCCTTATACGAAGATTAATTCAAGATGGATTAGAGACTTAAATGTTAGACCTAATACCATAAAAACCCTAGAAGAAAATCTAGGTAGTACCATTCAGGACATGGGCACGGGCAAGGACTTCATGTCTAAAACACCAAAAGTAATGGCAGCAAAAGCCAAAATTGACAAATGGGATCTAATTAAACTAAAGAGCTTTTGCACAGCAAAAGAAACTACCATCAGAGTGAACAGGCAACCTACAGAATGGGAGAAAATTTTTGCAACCTACTCATCTGACAAAGGGCTAATATCCAGAATCTACAAAGAACTCAAACAAATATACAAGAAAAAAACAAACAACCCCATCAAAAAGTGGGCAAAGGATATGAACAGACATTTCTCAAAAGAAGACATTCATACAGCCAACAGACACATGAAAAAATGCTCATCATCACTCGCCATCAGAGAAATGCAAATCAAAACCACAATGAGATACCATCTCACACCAGTTAGAATGGCAATCATTAAGATGTCAGGAAACAACAGGTGTTGGAGAGGATGTGGAGAAATAGGAACACTTTTACACTGTTGGTGGGATTGTAAACTAGTTCAACCATTATGGAAAACAGTATGGCAATTCCTCAAGGATCTAGAACTAGATGTACCATATGACCCAGCCATCCCACTACTGGGTATATACCCAAAGGATTATAAATTATTCTACTACAAAGACACATGCACACGTATGTTTATTGCGGCACTATTCACAATAGCAAAGACTTGGAATCAACCCAAATGTCCATCTGTGACAGACTGGATTAAGAAAATGTGGCACATATACACCATGGAATACTATGCAGCCATAAAAAAGGATGAGTTTGCGTCCTTTGTAGGGACATGGATGCAGCTGGAAACCATCATTCTTAGCAAACTATCACAAGAAGAGAAAACCAAACACCACATGTTCTCACTCATAGGTGGGAACTGAACAATGAGATCACTTGGACTCGGGAAGGGGAACATCACACACTGGGGCCTATCATGGGGAGGGGGGAGGAGGGAGGGATTGCATTGGGGAGTTATACATGATATAAATGATGAATTGATGGGTGCTGACGAGTTGATGGGTGCAGCACACCAACATGGCATAAGTACACATATGTAACAAACCTGCACGTTATGCACATGTACCCTAGAACTTAAAGTATAATTAAAAAAAAAAAAAAAAAGAAAAACATCGCACAAATTCCAGTGGAGGACATCCTAGAAAATACCTCGCCAATACTCAACAATGTCAATATCAAACAAAAAAGTTCTGATAAACTATCACAGCCAAGATCCTAAGACATAAGTTCTAAATGTAGAATGGAATCAAGGATGGCATTCTGGAACAAATAGGAAACTTTGGGCAACAACTAAGAAGATATGCTCAAGTTTGCCTTTTCTGTGACATCTTCCATGACTGTCCCAAGGTAAAGGACCATTTTTCTCTCTGTAGCCA
This sequence comes from Rhinopithecus roxellana, assembly GCF_007565055.1. Classification (NCBI taxonomy): domain Eukaryota; kingdom Metazoa; phylum Chordata; class Mammalia; order Primates; family Cercopithecidae; genus Rhinopithecus; species Rhinopithecus roxellana. The sequence continues at coordinate 143,476,126 of NC_044554.1, forward strand.
AGAATCCCTCTCATCATATCCTGCAATCAAATCACTTGGTAGAGAGCTGTGGATAAGTTATGCAGCTCTTTGTACTTCAGATGTTTAGCACAGCTCCTTGAGAGAGAGAAAGGTCTTCAATATTTTTGACGATGTTCTATTTTATATCTAGATAATTTTTAAATTAAGGAAACATGTAGCCTTGTTAATAGGCTTGATGAAAATGGCTACACAACAGTACTAAAAAGATCTCTCTTCAACTCACCTTTTCTTTGGAAATGCCAAGGCTGTATTTTTCAGACAGGAGCTAATGTTCTAAATTACCTTGTTAGTGTTCCTCATAAATTCATAGTGTGTTTCCTCAAACTTTTAGATTCGCAACTCATATATTAGCTTTCTGAAAGTAGATTATTACCTACAAATGAACTGACAAGTCAAAGTTAAGCAGCATTAAACAAAAGTAAGAATAATAGCTAACAGTTTATACATGAAAATGATTACTAGCCCCAGGCCTATGACAAGAATGAATTTACAGAAAACTACAATATTAATGAAATAGAAATCACACGATGAAATAGTTGAGCAGTCTTAAGGTAGGTGATATTTATTCATCCATTTTTATGCCATGATGCATCATTTTTCTAGCACTTCTGTATATAGTCATGTCCACTGTACCTAAAACAGAGTCCAGTTATCTAAAATAAGATCACTTTCTAGTCTAACAAAATTAACATATTCGTCAGTCTTAATCTTTATTCGTTTTCTATTCTATTTTTTGCATTTTCCCACATTACTAGACAGAATACATATCGTTCCTATAGTGAAACTGAAATGACTCTCTACTCTTCTGAGTGTTAGAGTGAGAGCACTCTTTCCTGCATTACTCGTATTTGATTGCTATTTCCAAAAGCAAAATTTCTGAACTCCTTTTTGACTTGGTCACAAGCCAAGTTTTTAAAAATAAAGAAAATATTTGGTCCCCAAATATAGGGCCTTGTTTTTTACAACCATGGCAGAATATAGAAAAGCTCTCCATTTCAGAGACCCCCAAATAGCAGCTGTGCACATAAGGATTGGTAGTTTCTGAGTTGGTGGGTTTTCCTGCCACTATTACTAGGGATTAACAAAGAGAAAGCAGTAGTGATATTACCAGGAAACTCAAATATAACAGGAGAAAATCTAGCCTACGGTTATTCAGAAAACGAGAGGCAGAGAGGAATTTAGGGTAAGTGAAGCCATATAAATCACCTAATTTATAGTTGTAATCTCAGAATCATAATAAATGATCTAATTTATATTCAGCAAAGTCCTGATCCAAAGAGCTAAAAAATTGGGTTGCATAATATGGTTTGAGAAATTTTTAATGGAACAGAATCTGTCCTTTATTAGTGTATTAAGAATAAATCAGTTAAGTTTCAATTTGTTTCACATTAAATTAATGCCCTTTTCTATAACTTGAAAGGGACAGTGAGGTGGGTTAAAATTTTTTATTTCTTAAAAATAGATCCACAAAACAGTTTTTAAGAAGAATGAATTTGGCAAGACAGAAAACTATGAAAATGTTAAGGAAGTTTTCTAAAATGTCTGACTTCACCATAGTTGCTTAAGCTCTGAAATTACCCGGTTCATTAAAAAATTAAGTATTTTTAATGAAAGCCCAATACTAAACAAATAATCTTTTCCTTTTTGTCTTTATTAATTTACCTGGCATAAAACTGAAAACAAAAGGAACTTCTTTGATTAATGACCTCTGCTAATCCTTTTAGTAGAACACATGATGATATTTCTTAAATTTTATTTCACTAACAAATTAAGTTTGTGTTAATAATAAATGTCACTCACATGAAAATTCTGCATAAATATTCAGGGTGATCTATATTTTATCAGAAGTAACAGAAAGCATGCCAATCAGTGTGGATTTAAACAGGCAATTAGTGCATAAGTTATTAAACATTTTAAACAAATGGGCTATATCAAACCCAAATTATTAAAGTTCAAAGAAATTTCATAGAATCTTGATGGCACAGGTGTCTCTGAACTGCCAAGAATTTCTGCATTCATAAAAGATAAAATAGGTTAGTTTTACATATGATATAGTCTTCTTTTCAATCCTAATGTTTTGGTAATCATTTTTGAAAGCTATTATTGTAACCAAAGTCTTTGCTGTCATCCCTTTTCTGATTTTTATAGCTTCTAGGGAATTCAGGTAAATAATGAAAGTCCAAGGAGGATCAACTTCTGAACTAGAAGGTATAAATCATGATTCTTCAGATCTTCCAATTAAACCAGGGTTATTTCTCTCAGCTGAACCTGTAGGACTCTAGGGAGACTGGAGTTTGTTGAAATGTGGGACTGTATCAGAGTTTGAGGTTTTATTTCTTCATGGATTTCATTTAAAAAATTAATTCTAAACACAAACTTCTTGTAATTCCTTGGTATATTTTGTTTTTATAATATTGCTCATTTTCTTAAAAAGTACAGCTGGGAATGGTGATTCAGACTTAGAAATAGCTAACTGTGGCAATTTCCTTTGTTGTTAGAATGATCATAAAATTTATTTTCTCAAAATGAGATAGTTTTGAGAATAAAATGAGTGTCATTTTTTTTCAGGGTGTGAAAATGTTTTAAGTTTAATTAATTTATTAATTGTAATTATTTATTAGCCAATAAATATATTTAATTTGCTTTGAAAGACCATAAAATATCTATTCAAAATTAAATTACCTCTAAAAAGAATAATGATATCTATTTACTTGTATGCCAGAAATTATGAGTTGATTATCTAAACGACAAAAATTACATACATAAAATGAAGTACTTATGTACTTTAGGCAGTTTCTTGTTTGTTTCTAATACCATGTATATTTTTCAGAAGAAATCATTTAAAAATGTCTTATTTTTAATTTTTAAAATAAAATTACCTATAGTTATTTTCAGAGTTGCATTTTAGGTTTAATGCATTAAAATGCATTAAAATTATTAATACCTTTAATGTAGTTTGCTCCATGACCGAGTATATGTTCAAATGAGAAAATATTATCTTTATAGGTGCTCAGGTGTGATATACACTCAGAGGGCTTCTGGAGGATATTCTTAATTCTAATCCCTACTAGAAATGCATAAATATTTCAGCCCAAATATTTTTACTAAGATCCTTTTTTGCTAAAATCCCAAATATCATCTTTAACAAGTGTTTTTATAAAACAAAATTTTTAAAAATTGCTTGTCTCTATCATTATTTTGAATGTTTTGCCAGATTTAGATGCTGCAACATGTAAGACCTATTAAATTCATTTAATTCAATTACAGAATATAACTTCAACCAATTAAAAAAGTTATCTAAATCAAAAGTGATTAATATTTCTCACAAGTCAATTTATTCTAAACCACAATTATAACACTCAAACATTTATTTTTTATGCTGTTTGAATGTTAAGTATTGAGTTTATTCCATTCCTACCTTACTCTTGTGGGATTAAATTTTAGTATCTTCCTGTATGCAAATTAGTTTTCAATAACTATATTTCACTATAAGCTATGCATGTTTTTAGACTTTTATGTTTCATTTATTGAATACTTTTATTGAGCATTTCTAACTGAATTTGATCTGAATAGAAGCAAAATTCATAAAGCTCATTTATAAAAAACTTCAGTATCATTTTTAGAGTGAATTACAAAGCAATCCTTTGACAACTCAAATATTTCTAAAATCTAATTAATAATAAGCAGCAAAGAAAGAGTTCATACCTCCATGGTTAAGGAGGCTTTTGTTTTTTGTTTGTGTTTAATGTCAGTCTTGATTCAAATTTTTCATAGTTCTGTTACTCTTAATGTGTATGTAAAAACATTTTCAATTTTATCAATGATAGCTTTTACTTTGATTCATAAAAAATATTAATGCAACTTTTTTGGATGTGATATGAATTATGTGTTAACCAGAACTTGTGAACCTTAAGTTTTTATACTAAGAAAATTATTTTTACTAGGACAACGAAAGTTATTTTCATATGAGCACTACAAAATAAGTTAATCTTTAATGTTTCATTTATTATCTGAATTCACACTAATATCTGATATTTAACATTCAAGGGTGAATTTTCAAAACTAGTCTGGTTTCATAAATTGCATTTAAAAACAATGAATTATTAAGACTAATTTTATATTTGAAGCGTATGATGACATTGGGTTAAAACTAGTATCATTTAACTGTTCATGAAGTTCTACTAATGTAATCAAAATATTATTGCTTATGGCTTTACTTTGCCTAGTTACACAAAGCTACTTGCAGTTATAACTGAGCAAAGTTAATTTTAAATAGTCATTTGATATAGTGAAAATACAGGTGATATGGTTTGGATCTGTGTTCTTGCCCAAATCTCATGGTGAATTGGAGGAGAGGCCTGGTGGGAGGTGACTGAATTACTGGGAGCAGATTTCCTCCATGCTGTTCTCCTGAGAGTGAGGGAGTTCTCACACTAACCATTACTATACCAAGTCACTTGGCTTTATTAGCAAGTGCCTTTTATATTTTTCTTGAAGTGGATGCCAGTTATTACACCTGGGAAAAATTAGTAAAGGAGAAAGAAGTTATTGCTTGTCGTGTTTCAGATTTAACCACATGAGAGAATTTCACTTCCCTGCACATGTATTTGAAATCCTAAGAAGCAAGATCATGCAAACGCATGGAAGAAAAGAATAGGTCTATTATAACCATTCTGTATTATTTTAACAATTCCTTACTCAGAATGTAAAAGAATTCAGACATATGGTAAATTGAATGGAAGAATGGAACAAGAACATGAACTGGAACTATCACTGCCAAACTGGAAATGCTGGTTGCCCTATAAATAGCTGTATTGCTGTGTTTCCAATTAGTGACTGAAGCATTACAGAAGCATGCCTGGCTTCTTTCTAACAACCCACAGTGACATAGTGAAAAATTGGAATTATTACACTGCCAGATAGCAAGCAAGGATCAAAAATAGCATGTTGTTTAAAATACGTTATCTCTTTTCATATTTGATATTCTATGTGTGGGTTTGGCCTTATGTGCACATATCAAATTAATAAAATAGCGTGTACCATTTTAACAATAATAAAGTTGAAAAGAACTACAAATATAATCATATGGAGTGTAAAAATCAAAACTAATATCTTTATACGATTATTTAAATTAGTAAAAGTATGATGGATGTTATATTCTATAAATTGAATTTTTACATTTATAATATCAGATGTGATATGACATAGTGTTTAAAGAAAAAAGGGAGGCCAGTAGAATACACTGAATTATAGGTATCCAGATATCAGATGTGTCTGTAGCCATGTATCCTTTACATATTGTAATGCATGCTATCTTGTTTTAAATATTTTGGTTTTTGCATTTATTACAGTTTAGGTATTGAATTGATTTTTAAAAATTATGTGTTAGCAGATTATATCATTATGTGTGAATTTCATTTTAAGATAGTAAAAAGAGAGTGGCAAAATATTTGTAATATTTTGTAATCAGGGATTTGAAACAAATATGATTAAAAAAATCTCTGCTCTAGCCAAACTGTATTATTTTATTCATCCCTTGACAGTCTTTGCTTCTGTAGCTTTCCATATTTTTTTCTTTTTACCTATCATAGTCTCCTTTATCCTCCCCCAACACATTTGCATAGACCATGTTCTATGGCTTCATCAGTCACAAGTTAAATCACTTTTATGGAACATGTCCCAAGTCATTATTTTCTGGACTTCCAAAGTCTTTTATCTGTATCTTCCTTTTTCACAAATATCTATTAGTAACAAGGATACTAGCTTTTCATGTTATTTCTTTTTAGTTCTGTAAGTTCTTTGATGGTTGAATGAGTCATATGTATATTTAAATCATATAGCACACACTTTTCTTAGCATGTGACAGAAGCCCAATAATTTTGGTTGAAGAAATAAAGGTAACACTTCAAATACATATTAACTTTGAGTTGTATGAAGAAAGAGAGTACTAAATGAAGAAATATTAGCATGGGTAAAAGCACATCCACAAACAAAGGAGAATTTCTACGCATTAGAGAGAACCTACATTTTCAGAACTAACAGAAGACAAGATGACAATGTGGGTCTGACCCAGGTTGTGGAGGGCCTTATCTGCCAATATAACAAATTCATAAGAATTCTGTAAGTGTGGGCAGTCTTTGGGGATTAGATTACAATACATAAAATGGATAGAAGTTGTGTAAATACAAGTTCAGATGACCAGCTAGTAAGCAATTTTATTAGTTCAAATTAGAATTAATGACCTCAGTCAGGGAGGTTGGCATAAAAAAATAAAGGAGACAACATATGTGAGGGATATCATGTAATGTCAACAAACATTTATGACAAAGCAAGAGGCTTATTTTAAAAATGTCATGAGGTTTATTGCTTCATAATGCAATGACATTTTAAGAGAAATACATGTTAGAGTGGGAAGACTCTTTTATTTTGAAGATGAAATTTCATTATGAGTTTGAGGAAACATCTAGGTAGAGCTGTCCAGTTGGGAAGTAGGTCCCGAAAGTTAGGAAACAGGTTCACCCACATAGAAGTGATAACTAAAGCTGTGACTATGGGGAGAAGGAAAAAGAATGTGATAGATGAAATAATGCCCTCCTCTGAAAGATATTGGATCCTGATCCTCAGAACCTGTGACTCTGTTGCAAAGAAATTTAAAGTAAAAGATGAAATTATTTCCTAATCTGCTAATTTTAAGATAAAGAGATTATACTGGATTATCTGAGTCAGTGCAATATAATCACGGGGTGTGTAAAAGTGGAAAGGGAAAGCCTAGAGTAGTCACGGTGACTCAGAATAAGAAGGCTTGGCCTGACTTATCAAGTCTGAAGTTGGAGGAAGGGGACTATAAGCCAAGGAAAGCAGGTGGTCGCTACACTGTGAAAAAGGTGAGGGAGCAGATTCTCTACAAGTATCTTCATGAAGAACACAGCCCTGCTGACACCTTGATATCCAATGACCCCATTCTAGGTTTCTGGCCTCCAAAGGAGTGAGACAATATATTTTTATTCTTTTAAGCCATGAAGTTTGTGGTAATTTGTCATAGAACCAATAGAAATCTAACAAAGAAAAAGCAACAGTAATGAGAGCTCATCAGAAGCAAATATACAGAGGTTACGAGTGAATAAAATCTGTAAGTGTGTTACAGGATTTGGTAACTAATGGATCAGTAATGACCTTTGAAAAGACAATGGGAAGAGAAAGGCAGTGAGAAGAGAATATTAATTTTGAATACAATTTTCTGGTTTTTAAAAAATATTCCAAGAAACGGGTTAGACTTGAATATTGGCCATATTTCTCAAAACAATCTTTCCAGAAAGATATCCCAACTTTACATACACAACTGACATCCAGGGAAATGTTTTCAGTTGCTCATGACTAGAACTAAAAGGGCTGAGATTTGACCACATATTTGTTTGGTTTCAATACCTATGCTCCTTCTACTATGATTCCTAAACTTCATGGAAATCAAATTGCAAAGATTTAAAGAGGGAGCAGGTAAAGATATGAGTGGATTGGGTTTAAATCAATGAGTTCAAGGCATCTGTTCTTTAGAAAAAAGACGTGATGATTCCTTAAAATCAGCACTTATCAACCTTGGCCCTATTGACATATTATGCTGGATAAATGTTTTCCATAGGAGGATTTCCTGTGTGCTGCAGGATGTTCAGCAGCATCCCTGGCCTCTGCTCACTTGATTCAAGTAGCACCTTCTCCAGGTAGGATTGTAACCCCTCAAAATTTCTTCACAAATTGCCAAATGTCCTATGGGAGGTAAAAATCACCTTCGGTTGATAATCGCTGTCTTAAATATACTGTGGAGTTAAGAAAAAGTTTTGTTCCTTTTTTTTTTTTTAATTAATGAAGTTGAAGTTGTTTAGGGAGACCTGAGTATGCTTACTGATAATAGGAGAAAGAATCATTAGAGAGGAAATGGTTGAAAATCCAATAAAACAAACAAGGTGAGACAGAGCATGATCTTCTGGTGCTCAGTATAATGTGTTTCAAGACATAGAGTAGCTGAGCCACAAAAAAGCTGGTTAAGACTCAGAAGCTGACATTCTGAATGTGAGCATAGAAATGATTCCTGGGAAGTATTTTCAAAATTATATTTTGTGAAGGATATTCCCAAGAGCTTTCCTTGAAAGCAGGGTCTCCACATCAAATTGTTTTGGAAAATACCACTTAATGTAACTCTGGTATGTTTACACTACAGAATAGCATTTCCAAACTTTCTTTATTATGGAAAGTTTCTCCTGTGCAATATCTATTAATATACAAAATAACATCCACGAAAACGTACACAGCACTGGTCAATTTATTTTTATTAATACCAGTTTAGAGAAATAATCATTCACTCATGTATAAGAAAATGAGTAGGACTCTCTTTGCCATTTTTTTTCTACTCCAGAAAGTGTATGAAAGATGCAGTCTTTTCTCTATCAAGGTCCCAAACTCTTTGTTCTCTTATTGTCCCAAATCCTTGTCCACTTAGGATTTAGAATTTTGAAGCATATTTTTTCCTCCCTTCAGTTTACCAACGGACACCCACCCCCAACCATCCCTTCTAAGGCAAAGAAAGGAAAAACTCAGAAATTTATAAGCATTGGCCGGGCGCGGTGGCTCAAGCCTGTAATCCCAGCACTGTGGGAGGCCGAGACGGGCGGATCACGAGGTCAGGAGATCGAGACCATCCTGGCTAACACGGTGAAATCCCGTCTCTACTAAAAAAAAAAAAAAAAAATACAAAAAAAACTAGCCGGGCGAGGTGGCGGGCGCCTGTAGTCCCAGCTACTCGGGAGGCTGAGGCAGGAGAGTGGCATAAACCCGGGAGGCGGAGCTTGCAGTGAGCTGAGATCCGGTCACTCCAGCCGGGGTGACAGAGCGAGACTCTGTCTCAAAAAAAAAAAAAAAAAAAAAAAAAAAAGATAGAATTGGCTAATCAAATTTCAGAAAAAAAAAAAAAAAGGATCCTAAATGCTTTGAAAGCTGAAAGAGCCTAGTCAAATTCAATTCACCTTTTTAATAGTAGAAAATTACACTATGTAAACTTGCCTATTTCTTTAAATGTATTACATTCTTTTTTATTTCATTTTATTTCCCTTAGCATCACTGGGACATCATTTTGGAAAATCATTAAACCATCTCAACTGTATTAAGAGAAAAGCAGCCTTGGTTTATGTCTTGTTCATGAATCCAGGAGGACTAGGGAAAATGTGGGCCTCTTAAAGGCCAAAGGCTGTGAGATGAATTAGAGATGCCAGCCAGTACAGGGAATGAGAACAGCAAATAATCAAAGACTCAGACTCATAGTATTGAAGGTGTGAAGCTAACTTTCATTGTTCTTAAAATCCTAGGAAAGCCAAATTTAAAAAAATAGCATGACAATGCTTATGTTTAAAAAAAGTTTCTCAGCTTAGTCTCCAAAACTAGGAAGAAAGCATTTAATGATTAAAAACAAGTATGAACTGGAAAGATATCAGACTAAAAGGAGGAATCGTAATAAGCCGGTTTAAAATATTAAAAGAAAGCTTTAAATGCACCAGTTCAAAACAGCATTTCTAATTGGCCATCCAAATTATTCTTTTAGATTATTTTAGCCAAATAAAAATAAATTTACTGATGGATAACTGAGGTCCACTAACATAAGGTAGAAATAAAGTTTAAGCTAAAAAATAAATCTATATTTTGTTGCAGATAAATGTGAGATTTACCTATAGTAATTTTCTGCTGATGCTAAATTAAAAGCATGAGTTGACATTGTACTAGCAGAAATGGTTCGACAGCTATTTTCTTGGCTTTAAAATGTTTTGTTCATATGTGCAGAGAAATGCAATGAGGATAAGAATAATCTTCTGTATTGTCTGTACAGTTCATAAGGCCTTTACCATCGTGAGTCACCTTAGATGTGAATATCAGTAGGGCCATTGAATTAAAGCTGGTCTAAAAAGTTTTCAAAGTGCTACTGTTCCCAACCGATGAGATCTTCAGTTTTCTGGATTTTCTGGGTGACGATTATTTTCAGTTCTTTTCTCTGGCGATATATACAAGAAGTTACAGCAGATATATAAAGGGAAGGTCAGAAACCTGCTGTCCAAATTCATCACCACTTGTTTCTGATCCTTTTTAAGTATAAGTATTTGATAGCCAGTTGTTCTACTACATATTAGTTTTCCACGACTATCAAAAGAAGCCAAACGTAATTTAAATGCTAGGCTCCTTCGACGCCGTAAACTGACAGACCCGCTACATGGCTGATTCAGTGTATTGCGTTTGAAACTGATGCATCGATCGGTGTAAGTTACAAGTAGGTCAAAGCCTAAGTTAAAACTCTTCCAACGCCAGCAGTATTCACTGTCTTTGGCAAGCTTTCTACCACACCTCATGCTATTTCCCTCTAGTTCTTCTTTATTGATTTCTTGAGGCCCTACCTCACTGTCTTGTTCGGCCCGCAGCATAGCAAACCACTGCTGTTTATACACAGAAGACAGCCATTCTGAAGGCACTATAGCATCTTGTTCAATAATTCTTGCAGAAGCCAGGTCACTGATAATATATTGTAACCTTAAATGTCTGAATACTGACACAAATGGTTTTCCTTGTTCCGTTTCAAGAAAGGTCATACCTTCAAAATCTTTTCTCTGTTTGGAAAACCAGACATCTGTTTCTGTCAAAAGCTGTTTTAAAGATCCATTCCAGGGAGGCACAAGTTGAAGAAACATCCACATTTTTAGAGTGGTGTATACATCCATCTCCACTTGCATCACAAATAAGTTACATGAACCAATGAGCTGTTTCATGACATTTATGCTGAGTTCTTTAAAAAGTTTAACATTCTGGTGAGTCATCAAATTGTTTAGAAGCCATTCAAGGCACTTTTTCTTTACGGAATCTAATCCACAGGTCCCTGCTGATGTGTAATAGCCACACACAGTTTTCACAGTAATTGTCTCCTTCATCGTCTTACCACACTGCTGTATTAAACCATCCAACTGCAGCATACAAGCTGCTGCCAAAATGGCAACAACTCGACTGGGCTTTATCAACACGTCATCTCGATACAGTGAACCAAACGCAACCTGCAGCGCTTCTACATCAATGTTCTGGTCAGGAATCTCCAGTTCAATAATATTCATGCTGGATTCTTTCCAAGAACCACTGAACATACTAGAAAAGTAGCCAGATTGACATAAATATATTTTGTGTAATCGCCATTCCTCTCCTAGAGCACAAATCTTAATGTCACTGTTTTCACCATTCAAAAATAATGTTTGATAAATATATTCAGATGTACTCCTTAATTTTTTCCTTACAGGGATGTGGAGGAGCGGCTGCTGCTCGTCCCTCTCCTCCTCATCCTCGTCTCTCTCCGAGTCAGGGCGACAGTAGCGGAAGGCCCCGCTGCGCTTGTGACTGCCTGGGCAGTAACAGAAGCCGTAGCCCGCCGCAGGGTCTCCAGGGTCCGGCCTCCCGGCCGAGCCCCCCGCCCTGGCACCCTGCTCCTGCTGGGCAAGGGCTCGCCTCGGCTGGCGCAGCACCCGGCTGCTCGACGATCCCATGAGTCGCGGTTCCTGGGACTTCAGGGAGGCCGGAGGAGGGGGTCTCCCGCCATGGCCCGGCTGCCGTCGCCAGCCTTCCCCGAGCGCAGGTGCCTGCACCGCCAGCTTCTCACGCGCAGCCCAACCGTTGCAGCGGACACTGCCGCCTCCATCCTCCGCACCCCTCCCCCACTATATATATATATTTTTTGGAGACAGAGTCTCGCTCTGTCGCGCAGGGTGGAGCACAGTGGCACGATCTCGGCTCGAAAAACTGAAGAATTTAATACTGTTATAAAATGCAACATGCACTACAATACATATGCAAATATACTCTATTATATAGCATAAGGTTACCAAAACAATCCGCATCTAAATAAATTAATAATAGTAAAGACAACAAAGATGAAGTTATAATAAATAGAACACAGCAAATAAAATCCACAACTGAACCTAAGACTCTAAAGTGCCATTCCTGAAACAGGCTCCAAACAATCAGTACAAATTTTGCATCATCACGAATTTTGCATCATTGCCAAGAATTGTAGTTTCTAGAGCAGCTTGACTTTTCAGTAGGGTATGAACATGCAATACTCAACAAACTCTTACAACTTGTTACATTTTATTCACAGATAATTTATTATGATTTTTATAATAACTCACTTGATAACTGAAAGATTTTTAATAACTAGTAAATTATTTTAACACTAAAAGTTTACAAAATTATTCATTTATATAAACAGAAAGAAGATATTTTATATCTATTGCCAACCCATTGAAATAAAATCAATCCTCATGGAGCTGGGAAAATAATTTGAAACTATTTTATTAAAATATAAAGAGCCTCAGACATCCATCTAGCAGATAGAAGACAAAGCATCAATTCATCCCAGAGCTAAAATCTTCCAGAGTGGCCTTAACATTTGGATCCTGCTTTGGACAATACTAACTATTTTTTATTCTAAGAACTAGCTCATCAAATCTCCTGGCAATTTGAAATGAATCCCTCAGAATTACAATAAAACAGACCTGAAATAAACCCATCAGAAATGCTTTCTTTTGTGGAATCCTGTTTGGAGATTTTCAATTAGAAGCTAGGAGGCTAACTAATCATTTTTCAGATCTATGTCATCTTTGCACCTCCCACCCCCAAATATAAATCCATAGGACGTAAACCGACTTCATCTCCCACTCCCTTCAATAACATCATGTTTCCTGCTAAAGCACCATCCTCATTCTTAACCTGTCATTTTAATTTTAGTGATATATGTAATTTGCAACAAAATTGCCTATTTCCTCCAGCTTTCTTTCACATTCCTGTCTTCAAACTTTGCTTATCTAAGCCAATCATATTCTATGTTAACTTTTTGAGAAATCTTTGATCCTCATCTGTTCACTGGAATGGGTACCTTTTTATACTCTCTTAGAACTGTCTACCATTTTCATACTTAGCAAACTGTATTGTGATTGATTTGGTTGCATTGTAGACTATAAACAGTGAGGTTAATAACTATATTACTATATTCAAAATGAAATTCCTACTTTTAACATATTTTTGATAAGGAGTAGGTGCCATAAATTGTGTTAAATGGATAAATAAATTCAGGAAGAAAGGAAAGAAGAAAGAATAAAAAGAAGAGAGAAAGAAAAAAGGGAGTGAGATGGAACAAAAAAGAAAAGATAGGAATGAAATAAGAAATTCATATACGCACAAATGTGTAGAAGAAACATAATGTGTGTTTAGTAATAATACACCCTTAGTTCTCACTTCATACTGAAAATAATGTAGATAAAAAGTGCAAACTTCCCCAATCAATCACTGAGAACTCACAAGGGATGTGAATAAGGAAAAGAGCAGGTCAGAAATGGGGCTCAAACCATGATTAGAAAGGCAATGGCCTAAGTAACGTGCATTATAATTACTTAATTAATTATATTTGAAGCCAAACTTAACTAAAAATAGGTTGACATTTACCCCTGTTGCTGCACTATTGTGGTGGTAGTTATATGGAGAGTTCTGAGTCAAAAGAACACATTTTGGTAATTGCAAAACAGAAACAGCTCAAACAGAAAAAAATCACAAGTCTCTTTGTAAAGCTCACTGTGGGGTACTGTTACAAGATCTTTGGGGTGTCAGTTTTTTTCCTGGAAACCTCTGTGGCCAGTGGCGCCTTTGCCAGAAATCTTGTCCGACATCCAGGAAGAATGAGGTATTGAGGTACGCAGACAGATTTATTTAGTGTTAGAACAGCTCAGAGAGACTCCTCTCTGTAGGCAGGTGGTCATGTTGAGTGTTTAGCTCTAGGCAGAAAGGAGGCCCTGGAGAAGGCGGCTTCTCTCTGCTGGCAGGTCATCCCATCATCTCCAGCTCTCAGCAAAGAGGAGGCCCTGGAGAGGATGACTCCTCTCCACAGGCAGGTCATTGGACATCTCTGCAGGTCTCTAAGCTCTCAGCAGAGAGGGTAGCTCCTCTCTGCAGTTGATCTCCCTTCATCTCTGCACCCTCTGTTCTGGCTGATCCTGGGCTTTTATGGACCTCAGAGGGGAGGAAGTGCCTGTCAATTGGTTCATGGGGAACCATGGGTGGCCCGGAAGAGGCACCACAAGTCCCCACTCTGGTCAGAAGGACTTGCCTGGCCCCCAGCCTTTAGGCCCTCCCTGGCCTGAAGGTGGGGCCTGACCAGGACACATTCCCTTCCACCCAGGGATCTGTCTGCCTCCCGCTGCCATTCATGGCCCCAGGGCTCGATCCCAACCCCAGTCCCAGATCCGAGCTGATGCGGGGAGAGAAGAGAGGCCAGGCACGGGGACGGACGAGCAGACATCATCGAGCCAGCATGGAAGGGAGTGGGAGAGGCCTTTTACAATATGTACATACTATATCTCAATGATTGATACAATTTTGGAAAGAGAAGAGAGAAAATAAGGATTTGATTAGTCTGTGGGTTGAGTAACATCCAAGGATTAATACCTCTGCTTGAAGAAAGGGATAATTTTCTAATGACATCATTCATTACAATATGCAGGGTATGAAGAGAGGACACTGCAGTTATTAGCCATGCCTTATGAAATGCAGAGACAAGTGCTTGCCTCATTTGCTCATCCAGTTTTGGCCTTTAAAGATATTCAAAACCGGCTATTTAAGGCATTTAAAATTAAATACTTAGCCTCAACCCCCCTCAGTTGGCTTAAAATCTTAAACTTCTATCTGGCAAATAAAAATATTAAATAAGAAATGTGGCTGGGCGTGATGGCTCACGTCTATAATCCCAGCACCTTGGGGAGGCTGAGGCGGGCAGATCACAAGGTCAAAAGATCGAGACCATCCTGCCCAATGTGGTAAAACCCCGTGTCTACTAAAAATATATAAAGAATTAGCTGGGCATGGTGGCATGTGCCTATAGTCTCAGCTCTTCTGGAGGCTGAGGCAGGAGAATCACTTGAACCTAGGAGGCGGAGGTTGCAGTGAGCCGAGATTGTGCCACTGCACTCCAGCCTGGCAATAGAGCAAGACTTGGTCTCAAAAAAAAAAAAAAAAAAAAAAAGAAGAAAAGAAGACCAATTAATTTTTAGAAAGGAAAAATTGTGGAGACAAATTTAAACAACCAACTTAACAAAATAAACAAGACCTAAAGAAATGAAGAGAAATTGAAAGAACAAAAATGAATAAAAATTAAACATATCGCACAGATGTAATAGAGATAATCAAATGCACAAAGGCTGGTTTTTAAAGACTAATAGAAAAATTTTTTAAATCGTGATCATCTCAATAGATACAGAAAAAGCATTTGACAAAATCAAGCATTCCTTTACGATTCAGACCCTCAGCAAAATCGGCATAGAAAAGACATACCTTAAGGTAATAAAAGCCATCTATGACAAACCCACAGCCAACATTATACTGAACATGGAAAAGTTGAAAGTATTCCCCGTGAGAACCGGAACAAGACAAGGATGCCCGCTGTCACCACTTCTATTCAACATTGTACTAGATGTCCTAGCCAGAGCACCCAGACAAGAGAAATAAATAAAGGGCACCCAAATTGGTAAAGAAGAAGTCAAACTCTCACTTTGCTGATCATATGATCGTATACTTAGAAAACCCTAAAATCTCATTCAAAAAGCTCCTATAACTGGTAAATAAATTCAGCAAAGTTTCAGGATACAAAATTAATGTACAGCAATTAGTAGCTCTGCTATACACAAACAGTGACCAGGCTGAGAATCAAATCGAGAACTTAATCCCTTTTAACAATAGCTGCAAAGCATATAAAATATTTAGGAATATACCTAACCAAGGAGGTGAAAGAGGTCTACAAGGAAAACTACAAAACACAGCTGAAAGAAATCATAGATGACAAAAACAAATAGAAACACATCTCATGCTCATGGATGGATATAATCAATATTGTGAAAAATGACCTTACTGCCAAAAGCAATCTACAAATTCAACACAATTCCCATCAAAATACCACCATCATTCTTCACAGAAGTAGAAAAAAAATCCTAAAATTCACAGGGAACCAAAAAAGAGCCCACATAGTCAAAGTAAGACTAAGCAAAAAGAACAAATCTGAAGGCATCACATTACCTGACTTCAAACTATACTATAAGGCTATGGTCACCAAAACAGCATGGTACTGGTATAAAAACAGGCACACAGACCAATGGAACAGAATAGAGAATACAGAAATAATGCCAAATCCTTAAAAGGATTTGGCCTTTAAAGATGTTCAAAACTGGCTATTTAAGGCTTTTAAAATTAAGCACTTAGCCTCAACTCCCCCTCAGTTGGCTTAAAATCTTAAACTTCTATCTGGCAACTAAAAATATTAAATAATAAATGTAGTCAGGCATGGTGGCTCAGGCCTATAATTCCAGCACCTTGGGAGTCGGGGAGTGACTGATCTTTGACAAAGCAAAGAAAAACAAAGTGGGGAAAGGACACCCTTTTCAACACATGATGCTGGGATAATTGGAAAGCCACGTGTAGTAGAATAAAACTGGATCCTCATCTCTCACCTTATACCAAAATCAAGTCAAGATGGTTCAAAGACTTAAATCTAAGACCTGAAACCATAAAGATTCTAGACGAAAAAATCATTCTAGACATTGGCTTAGGCAAACACTTCATGACCAAGAAGCCAAAAGCAAATGCAGCAAAAACAAAGATAAATAGATGGGACTTAATTAAACTAAAAAGCTTCTACATGGCAAAAGAAATAATAGGCAGAGTAAACAGACAACCCGCGGAGTGGGAGAAAATATTCACAAACTGTACATACAACAAAGGACTAATAGCCAGAATCTACAAAGAATTCAAACAAATTAACAAGAAAAAAACAAGCAATCCCATCAAAAAGTAGGCTAAGAACATAAACAGACAATTCTCAAAGGAAGATATACAAATGGCCAATAAGCATATGAAAAAATGCTCAACATCACCAAGTACTAGGGAAATGCAAATCAAAACCACAAGGAGATACTACCTCACTCCTGTAAGAATGGCCATAAGTTAAAAGTCAAAAAACAGTAGATGTTGGCGGGGATGTGGTGAAAGGGGAAACATTTTTACACTGTAGGTGGAAATGTAAACTTGTACAATTACTATGAAAAACTGTGATTTAAGATTCCTTGAAGAACTAAAAGTAGATCTACCATTTAATGCAGGAATCCCACTACTAGGTATCTTCTCAGAGGAAAAGTCATTATACAAAAAAGAGACTTGCACACATGTTTATAGCAGCACAATTTACAATTGCAAAAATGTGAAACCAGCCCAAATGCCCATCAATAATGAGTGGATAAAATGTGGTATATATACACCATGGAATACTACTCAGCCATAAAAGTCATGAAATAATGATTTTGCAGCAACCTGGATGGAATTGGAGACTATTATTCTAGCTTAAGTAAATTCAGAAATGGAAAACCAAACACCATATATTCTCACTCATAATTAGGAGCTAAGCTATGAGGATCCAAAGGCATGAGAATGATACGATGAACTTTGGGGACTCGGTGGGGAAAGGGTGGGAGGAGCGTGAGGGATAAAAGACTACACATTGTGTACAGTGTACACTGCTTGGGTGACGAGTGGACCAAAATCTCAGAAATCACCACTAAAGAACTTATCCATGTAACCAACCACCACCTGTTCCCCAAAAATATACCAAAATAAAAAAAGACGGCCAGGCACCGTGGCTCACGCCTGTAGTCTCTGAAATGGGTGAATCACTTGAGATCAGGAGCCGAAGACCAGCCTGACCAACGTGGTGAAACCCCACCTCTACCAGAAATATGAAAAATTAGCTGGGCGTGATGGCGGGCGCCTGTAGTCCCAGCTACTCGGGAGGCCTAGGCAGGAGAATTGCTTGAATCTGGGAGGCAGAGGTTGCAATGAGCCAAGATCACGCCACTGCACTCCAGCCTGGGCGACAGAGCGGAACTCTATCTAACAACAACAACAACAAAAAAAAAAACTAAAAATAAATAAATAAAAATAAAGTAATGAGGCTGAGAAACCAAAAAAAAAAAAAACAAAAAACAGACTCCAGTAAGATTGAACAAGACAACCAGGGGAAATTCACAAACATTAGATATGAAATGAGGAACATAATGGCAAAGAATAAAAGGGTAGTCTGAAAAACTTTATATCACTAAATTTGAAAACTTAGCTAAAATGAATAAATTCTTTAATAATTTAACATGACACGCAAGGTCTACCAATCATTTTAAGGTCCATGTAATATTAACCCTAGAAACATTAATCTAGAAAATAGAAAAACAAGGAATACTTCACAACTTATTTTCTGAATCTAGTAATAAAAACCTGATCCTAAAACCTGAGAAGATTTCTAAGTGAAAGGAAAATTACAGTCAAATTCATTCTTGAATATAGATGCACCAGAACGGAATTCTAGCAAACCAAATCTAGTAATAAATACAAAAGGCAAAACATGTTAACTAATTTGGTTTTATCTCAAGAATGTAAAGTTAGTATAATAAAATCAATGACTCAACACATTAATAGATTATGGGAGAGAAATTATACAATCATTTCAACAGGTACAGAAAAAGTATTAGATGAAATTTAGTACCTATTCATGATTTTTAAAGAAATTCCTGGAAAACTAAGAATAGAAAGGAACCTAATAAAATATTTCTACAGAAGTCTATGGTAAACCTGGTGCTTGATGGGAAAATGTGAAAGCATCTCCTTCATAAGAGCATACACAAGACTAGCATGCCTGCTATTATTCCATAAAAAGCTAACAATTGTACAGTACTGATGCTATGCCAAACAGGGTTCTAAGTGCTTTGCATTTAGGCAATGGGTAGAGAATTTGGTGGGGTTCAAGACCCTGACTTAACTTTCTCAGAAATGCAACTAGCAACTAATTTTCTGGTGACTTATGGATACTACTAGCATCTCTAGAAGAGCTGCTTCAAGCAAACACTACCACCCTCCCAAGAATCTCTGCAGAGTAAAGTGAACCTTGTTGTTTATTGTGCGAGATTAGGCGATGCAATATTTCTGATGACAATTTGAACTCTTTGGAATTAGACTGGCTTCATTTTCTGAAAACAGCAATAGTGATCTACTTTACAGCAGAACACAGAGAAAATCTGTCTGTGTGTGGTCAGTACTTTCTGGTCCATTAAGGAAAAACAGCATACAACACTAAAATATTGTACCTCCCACTTTACAATATTTTAAAAAGGATCTCGGAAAAGATCATATGTAAACATAACTGGTTAAATTTAAGACAGTCAAAAGGATTGGACATTCTGATTTTTAAATTTATTTTATTTTATTTATTTTATTTTATTTTTTTACTATATCCCACTGCCTGCCTAGCCCCAGAAATACAAGGAACTCAGAGAGAAAAGAAAGGGAGGGAAGAAGGGAGGAAAGATTGACTCGATAAGCTAAGGGAAAGTAAAGTAACAACTATTGCTCTTCAATTTTATTTAATCTTTTATAATACTTGATATTTCACATGCTGGGAAATGTATCATATTCAGTTTGGTTCAATAAATGTGTGTTAAGCACCTACGATCAGGCACCAGGGTAGGCAGTGGGTACAGAGATGAAAAAGGCATGAGACATTCCCTGGAGAGATGTGAGGTTAATGAAAACTGGAAGCATGTGTACTTCCCTCCAGGCAACTAAAAAGGGGCTTTACAGACATCTGAGCACAGATCAAGTGACACTTTCAAAAATATGAACACTGCATGTAAAAAGTTGAATACCAAAATGAATTTTCTGTCAGTATCAATACAACAAACCTATCCCTGGCTTCTGATGAACAGAAAGAAAAAGGATTTGAAGAGTAACAAAAATATGACTGATTTGAAGAAGAACAGCCTTATCTATATTCACCTGGTCATTTGGTGGGGAGAAATATATGTATATATAATGTGCTACTACAGGAGACTGCCTTTTCTAAAAAGTTGGTGGTTTTGTTGTCAATGTTGCTTGAGTTCAGCTGCACATATTGGATTGGTGACATGACCCTGAGCATAGCAATTCAGGCTCTGACCAAACAGTTTTCATGACCGAAATGATAATCAATCAATTACCAAGGACATAGTGAAGAGATGTCCACACTGGACTTGCTGCAGGACGTAACAGGGAATTCTGCAAAGTTGGAGGACTCGATGGTTCTAAGCCTAAATGATAGCTAAAATGTATTGAGCCCTTACTATATTCCAGGTTGTATGCTAAACCCTTACAGATATCATTTCCTTTGAATCTGATGGTTTAGATTTTGGCCTGAAAAATGCATATATGTAAACTCAGGTCATACCATTTTGCTTTCTGTTCATCTGCCACGGCAAAGTATAGCATTATTGACATTTGGACTGCGTAATTCTTTGTTATGGGTGACTGTTCTGTGCGTTGTAGGATGTTTAGCAGTATATCCCCAGCTTCTGTCTAGCAGATGCCAGTAGAGGAAAAAAAAAGGTTTCAGATGTTACCTAATGTTCTCTGACAGTGAAAATTATCTCTGGTTGAGAATCACTGTAACAGAGGAGTATTTATTGTCATGAGAAAATGTCCACAATGAGCTAAAAGATGAAAGGAGAAAGCTTCAAAGCACTATGACAAATATGCCTGCCCACTCCCCTCCCGGCTGTCTCCTCTTCTCCTACCTAGCATGTCTTTTATACATACATATGCATAGTAACTTTTTTAAAAAGGATTGAAAGGATATTCACCAAAATGTATTAAAATTATTTGGGGTGGTAAGATTATAAGTTTGTTTGCATTCATTGATATTGTTTAAGTTTGAGTTGAACTTGCATTCCTTTTACAATAAGGAACAAAGACAGTAGTCTTTATAAGCATCACTAAATGGGCCTCCAGCATCTAGAGAACAGTGTCTACTTCCAAAGCAAAGGATAGTCAATGACTAAGGATTGCAATGTAATTATCGAAATTTTCTAAAAAGAGGACTCCCCTATCCCACAATACTGAGTCCTTGCTGCAGGGATTAAGGAAGGTCGGCATATATGGAGAATGGATTTTCCCTGTTATGCATGTCCCCCTCACTAAGCCATTGGCCTAGCTGCTCAGGATTGTTTGAAAACTTAGGACTCCAGGTGGAACTAGCCCCTAGTCAATTTTGAGCAACTAAACAGAAAACCAACATTCCTGCGGTACTCTGCTTAACAAATATACTCAACAGGGGTGTTTGTGTGTGAAGAATGCGGAAAGAAAATAAGCAATAGTCACTTAGGAAACATTTGGTTCTGAAAAACACAGGCACCATTCCATTTCCCCACATTTACCAGGCCTCAAATGTACACACACACACACACACACACATATTTCCAGAGAAATCTTTAGTTGGTAATAAGACCGCTTGAAGAAGTAGGCCTGAATGAAGGAGGTCCCATTCCTGACTTGGAGGAGATCCTTGGGACTCACAGTTAGAACCTGTAGGATTATGTTACCAACAAGCTTTTCTGTGGCACTTCAAGATGAAGTTCTTTGAGTATTGAGGGGGAGAGAGAATGTGCTGCTAAGGGAAGCAAAAGGGTACACAAAGCAGTAGCCAAGGACACCATCAAACTTCGCCTGGTTTCCTGTTCTCCACTGCCTGGCCCAAACACTGATATACAGCTAGTTTGTCTGTAAATAAGTCTTCCTCAAAAGGCTCAATAGAAATCAACCACTGTAGCCTGAAACTCTATCTAAATGTAAGTCTTCCAAAACATTTTCCACATATAAAACATTTACTTCAAAATATTCAACTTTCTACTCAAGTCAGCTATAATGAGCTGTGATGATGCCTCCCTGAGTAATCTTCAAAACCCAGGATTCTTAAACGACAGGATTAAATCTCTTCCAGTGTTGTTCTTCTAAGGCAAAATGCTTTTGGATTTCTCATTACAGAAAACTATTTTTACTTATAATCCATATAAATGTAAAAATACTTTTTATTATTCATGAGGATGTGTGTTTTAGATTCATGTATTTTTTTGAGAGATGCTAGAGAATATCATAACTACGATATTTCTCTTAGACCTCATAACCTTGAAAATTCCCAAATGATATTCTTAAGGTCAGTCCCTAACAACACACTGGGAAACTTGCTAGGGGAGCGTATGCATAACTCCTAGTGAAACAGGAAGAAGGATTACCGTGTCTTTGAGTCCACTGGCCCAGGATAGATTGTCCTACCTAGGGAGGGTGTGTCTTCTGCTGTGTTTTTCAGGAGAGAAAAGGCAGAGGGATGAAGGAAGAAAGACTGGTGCTGAAAAGATTCAGGAAAGAGAACAGATGTTTTCACAATACTGTTAGAAGTAAGGCCAAGTGATTATCAGGGGAGCCAACTTATTTGCCCGCTCTTTCTTAAAGTGTTCAATACGGCGATGAACAGAGAGAATGCTCACCTCATCTGCCAAGAAAGCCAACATTTTTCCCTGCCAAGTTTGAAGAGTAGAATTAAACTCATTAAGGTTTTCTAGATCCCACTTGTATCTCATTCTGATTTTTCTTCCTAGCCTAGATAGTGTGACTTTAAAAAAATATGAACTGTTTTATTAATTTAATGTGACCTTGACAGCTCTGTGTAGATTGAAAAAAGAGCCCAAAGGAAAGCCTAGTTCTGCTCACTCTAAAGAAAACAGTGATTTTAGGAAAGAAGATGGAATAGTGGGGAAGAGTTGGGCCTCTGGAAGGTTTTACTTTACAGGCTTCTCTGCTCCTTTTTAATTGGGTGTGAGCCTTGTAGCCTCTTGAGAACACTGAGGTAGAAATAGGCAAGGTGCTGAGTGGCTTAGACCATGGCATAAAGGAAGAGAAAAAAAGAAAAGAAAAGAAACACACACACACACACACACACACAAACATACGTACCCATACTAAAATAGTAGCCAAATAAGAAACCCACATAAATGTCTAAACCATGCAAATCACAAGATGGTTGATCACATGTCACCACTTCAGGGTTTCCATCTACTACCAAAACAAGCATATGTATGAATCCATTGATAACATATCTTTGACCCCCTGCTCTGGTAGAGTGTTACATCTTAAGAAGTATTTTTAGCTGCTATCTTCTTTCCTCTGCTATAACTTGATATTGCATGCTCTCTCACTTACTCGCTCACTCGCTCTCTCTCCAGCTTATTCAGAACAAATAAAAAAACATCAATTCTGTTATTTAAAAGACTTACAGTTTTGGAAGAGTCTCCAAACCTAGCACTAACAATCATTTCTTGGTTCTTACCATCAGAACCATCCTCCCCGCTGAAGTGGCAGTAGCCCTGGCTAGCTTTGCCTATCAGTGCTGTCTCCAGAGAAGTCTGCCTTGATGTGGGCACACCATGTATGTGTGTGTTTCAGCAACAAGAATTCAGTTAACCAGAAAGTTTGAAAACTTGAATATTCTAGTTAACTTTCTGAGAAACTATTTCAAACCTATAAAGTCATGTTTTTTCAAAACATACTACTTTCTGGCTGCAATT
Organism: Rhinopithecus roxellana; assembly: GCF_007565055.1. Lineage (NCBI taxonomy): Eukaryota > Metazoa > Chordata > Mammalia > Primates > Cercopithecidae > Rhinopithecus > Rhinopithecus roxellana. The sequence continues at coordinate 143,499,663 of NC_044554.1, forward strand.
TGAAGATAACTAATTTGCCTAGGTTTCTGTAAGTGGTAAAAATCTAGCAAGAATCTAAATAGATGTCAGGCTTTACAGGGTAAGTGGTATTTAACTACATTGCCTTGCTTCTCTATAAATGGAGATCATCAGTATTTTAAGATTAAATGAGAGGTATGCCATGTCCTGGTGCAGGATCTGAAGTCTAGTAGGCACTCAATATATATTAATTTATGTTAACTTAGTTCTTCCTCTGTATTTAACTTTAATTTCTTTTCCACTTTTTCTCTTTAGGGTTAAAGGTAGCTCCATTTACAGACTATGGCTCTTATCTGGATGAGATTTGGACTGTCTTCTATCTTATCCTTCATGTGGTTTATTTTTTGTTATGGGATCTTTTAATGTCAGATGTTGCTAGACAATCTTTTCTGGCTTAATTTAGTTCTAGTATAAACAAAAATATATCCAAATATCCACTAATGTCGTTTCCCTTCCAAAATAAATATGTTCTACTTTTTTGTCAAAAGACTTTTATGATGTGGTTCCAGACCTTCACAGGGCTTTGGGTGATCATAAACTTAGTAGTTTAACTATTTCACCATTCATTGTTAATATAAATATGTGGAGAATGAATAATCAGAAGTGATGAAGTACTGCTAAAATAAACCCTCCATATTAATCGGATAGGAAAGCACATGAGTTTCAAATTGTAAGCAGACAAAAAACAGGTGTGATTTCTTTTTGGAATTCATTTTGAATCTATATAGTATGGGGAAAGTATGACCTCTAATTTCCAAGGAAACACTGATATGCCATAATGTGGGCAAAGCATAGTAACGGGTTCCTGTAATTATTTAGGTGAATAATCTTGAGGTTTGAAAAATCTACACAACTTTTAAAAGTTAGCAAAGGAAAGCATGAACTGCTTTAAATTACTGTTCACCAAAGGGAAACTGAAATATTCTGGCTTAAAAATTCCAGTTAAAAGGTTGGCTTTAAATCTTTTAATATTTAATTTTGAAATGTTTTCTGATTTTCTGGTTCCTGATACCTAATTTTATTTATACAGGCTGTGGAATATTGCCAGGATCATTGCTTTTGTTTTTTGTTTTTTTTTTTGTTTTTTTTTAAAAGAACATTATTCAAGGGAACAGGATTCAGAACAATTTTCTCTTATCCCAGGCTAATTTCCAGAGTAGCTTTCTGTAAGATTGTACCCTATTTTATAGCCACATTAAAATGTCAGAGGACTCTATGGACTGTTTGATGCTGATAGAGTTACACTTTCAGAAATACCCACTGTGCTAGACAGAAGAGCCACAGCACTGAGAACTACACTGCTTTTGTTATTAACAGGAGTGTAAGAGGGGAATTCAGTGAAAAGGGCTAGCATCCAAGTTCACAGTGGATCTTTTCTTCCATTGAAATTATGGATTATAATCAATGGCTTAGAAGGAACAAGGTTGGTGAATCTCACAGAAGAGTTTTTGAGATACTTTTACTACACAAAAAAGCTTTTGAATGAGGCACTAAGCCTTCAAATGGGATGGCCTCCCTCAGATATTTTACTCATTTCCAGTTAATCCTCAAAAATGAACAATGCTTCTAACTGAACAATCACAGTATTTCAACACACCCAAGGCAAACTGGGGAGGAAGAGCTGAATTATGATGAAAGCCTGTACTATTGTGACCTTTCCCATGACCATAATTGATGGATGTGTCCCTGAAACACTTTGCAGAGCTGTTGATATATTTAGAAGTGTGCTTGTGACTCATTATGCTCATAGTATGGCAATAAATGACTATGAAGGACAACTCAGTGCCCAAGGATGTGGTTCTTTCATGTAGAATCATCATCTGTAGAAAATACAGTTGGATCCTTTTTGGAATTGTGCAAGCTGAGCTCAGAGCTCTATAAGCCCAGCTCTATTTTTTTTTTTATCAGAATAAATATCAAATAGTTAAGATCAAAATGTTTCAGCATCCATTCTGGTATGAATAAAAGTAAAATGTTACAAATACTTTACTTAAAAGCTTATACTGACTTTGGCTTCTGCTGGGATGTACAAATGAGGAAACAATGTCACTCCTAACCTATCAATCAGAAAAGACTGGCTATACTACAAATCTGAATTTTTCTTGAACCTAGAGGAGTGAAGTTTTAGACTAATTAGATACCTAAGAGAGGTACCTTCAAGAAGAAAGAGAATATGAGCATGGACTTACTAATGAGAGTAGAAGGAAGCCAGGGCTGACTGCCATACAAGTAGGTAAGACAAATTCCATTAAAATTTAATACATTCTTAAAGTCTAAGAGTAGGCCACTATGAGAATATAGAACTTCTGGAAATTTCAGACATAAGGGAAATCTGTACCATCTCATTCTTCTCCATGATTATTTAATAATGAAACAGAGCCCCTCTCCCCACTAGAGTGGCAGAAGCTAAACGATAGGAAATAGCAGCCTATCACTGTGGCAGTGACAAGAATAGAGACAAACTATCTCCAAAATATGGGTGCACAGAGAAGGTCTAATGATGAGGCTGGTCCAGTAATATTAATAAAAACCCAGTGGCAGACCCCACCCTGAACACAAGGTAATGATGGAGGAATTTGAAGTCAGAGATACAGTGAATAAACCCATAGTAACAACACAACCCAAATCTGGCTTAACTTTTTCGTAGAATGACCTAACACTCCACAACGACAGCCTAGCAGAAGATGAGTGTGCCCATTCCAGGCATAAATACTAGTTCCTTGCTCTACTATTCTACACATATCTGGCATTCAGTGAAAAATTATGAGGTACACACAAACAAGGACAAAACAACCCACTTACAAGAGAAAAAACAATGAACAAAGTCAGAGATGGCCTGAATAATGAGCCATAACATAGCAAATTTAAAATTACTATGACATGTTAAAAACTCTAGCCAAAAAAAATGGCCAACATGCATGAACAGATGTTGAATTTCATAAGAGATGTTGAATTTTCTTTCATGAAAAGAGTCTAATGGAAAGGCTAGAAACAAATACAAAGAAACAGAAATGAAGAATGCCCTGAATGGTCACTTAGGTAGACACAGTGCTGAAGGAAAAAAAAAAAAAAAATCAGTAAACTTGAAAATAGGTCAATAGAAATTACCCAAACTGAAACACAGAGAGAATGATAGTGGCTGAAACAGGAGAGAGTGTACAAGGGTGCTATGATCTGAATGAATTCCCTCCCAAATTAAGCTGTTTCCAATGTGATAGTATTAAGAGGTGGAGCCTTTGAGGTGATTAGCCCACAAAATCTTCTCCCGCATGAATGAGATCACCCCCCACTTAAAAAAGCGTTCAATGGAGGGAGTTTGTTCCTCTGTTGCCCTTCCACCTCCCACCACACAAGGACACACCATTCCCTCCTTCAGGAGGATGTAGCCCTAAGACGCCACATGCCAGTCTCTTTACTTTGGACTTCCACCCTCTAGAACTGTGAGAAATTTCTATTCTTTATAAATTAGCCAGTCTGTGGTATTAAATGGACTAAGACAATGGGCTATGTACAATATCAAATGGTATAGCATACACCAGTTGGAATCCCAGCAGATGAGAGAGAATAGGACAAAATAAATATTTGAAGAAATAGTGGTCAAGAATTTTCCAAAAATATTAATAAAACATCAAATCGTAAGTCCCAGAAGCTCAGAGGTTAACGACAAGTAAAACACACACACACACACACACACACACACACACACACACACGTCATATATAAGGTGGGGAAAAGTAAAAAGTAAAAGAAAATCTTAAAAACAGCCATAGAAAAAAGGCACATTACTTAAAGGTAAGTTTACAGAAAGGTAAACTTGACAATAGATTTCTCATTAGAAAGTACTAGAGTAAGAAGACATAATAGAAGAGGGAGGAAAAATCTAACGCTGAGTGTGGTGGCTGATGCCTGTAGTCCCAAGCACTTTGGGAGGCTGAGGCGGGTAGATTACTTGAGTCCAGGTGCTCAAGACCAGCCTGGGCAACATGGCAAAACTCTGTCTCTACAAAAAGTAAAAAAAAAAAAAAAATTAGCCAGGCCTGGTAGCATGTGCCTGTAGTCCCAGCTACTTGGGGGGCTGAGGTGGGAGGATCACTTGAGCCCAGGAAGAAGAAATCCTTGCAACTGATAATTCTATACTCAGTGAAAATAACCTTCAAAACAGAAGGCATATTAAAGATTTTCATACAAAAAAGAAAATTCATTACCAACAGGCATGTACTATAAACTGTTACAAGAAAGTTCTTCAGGCAGGAATAAAATAATACAAGTCAGAAACTTGGATTTATACAAAGGATTAAAGATCTTTGAAACTAGTTAAAATGAAGAGGAACAAAAGACTTTTTTTCAATTTTAATTACTCTAAAAGAAAATTGACTTTTGAAAGCAACAGTAACACACATGTATTGTATATGTAGAGGACGTATAAAAGTAAAATCTATAGCAACATGAGCTCAAAGTCTGGGAGGGTGGAATTGGAAATACACTATTGTAAAGTTCTTACACTATTCATGAAGAGGTAGACTATATGAAGTAGACTGAAATTAATTATATATATATACATGGCAAATGGTAGCCAATGAGATGAAAAACATTTTCAGAAATCCAATAGTGGAAATAATATAATGAAACAAATAATAAGTCAATAGTGGAAATAAAATGGAAATGAAAAATACTTAATTCAAATTATGTAATAGAAGATAGAGTAGAAAACAACAAGTAAGACTGTATGTTTTAATCCAACCATAATGGTAATTATATTACAATTATATTGTACTGGTTAATACAAACTAATTATAAAATAAAGATAGATTTAAAAAAGAAAGAAAAAAACAAGATGCAAATGTATTCTGATGACAATAAGCTCATTTTAATTCTAATGACAAAAAAGGTAAAAACAAGTATATGAGGAAAGATATACTATGCAAAAACATTAATCCAAAAAAAGTTGCAGTGACTACATTAATGTCACACAAAGAGGATTTTAGAAGAAGGAATATTTTTAGGGAAAAAGTGATATTATATAATGTCAAATGGGACAATGCACAAAGAGGACATAACAATGCAAATGCAGGGATGCCTAATGACAAAGATATGACCAAATGAAAGAGGAGACCTAGAAGCAGAAATGGACAAATCCAACATTACAGTTGGAAACTTAAATACTTTTCTTTTCCTTTTTCTGTAATAAATAGAAAGAGAACCAGTAAGTCTACAGAACCTTAGCAAAACTAGCAACCAACTTCTGTGAGCTCACTGGTATTTACAAAAACCACCCAACAGCACCCATTCTTTTGCACAAGGAACATTCAACAAGACAGGTCTCATTCTGGACCACGAAGCAAATCTCAACCTTTGTATCAATCTCAAATCTTTGTATGTAAAATCATATAAACTATGTTCTATGATACTAAAAAAAAATTAATCTAGAAATTGATAACAAAAAGATATTAGAAATTCTCACTTACTTGGAAATTAAGCAGCAGAATTATATGTAACTCACGAATTAAAGAGTCAAAAAGGAAATTAGAAAATATTTTTCTTTGAAATAAGGTAAAAATACAATGTAAAAAGATTTGTGGAAAGCAGCAAAAGCAGTGAGTAAAGGAAAAGGTATAGCCTTAAATATATTGAAGAGAAGAAAGGACCCTCAAAATATGTACAACTATGTTACACTAATTTTCAAAAAGGATAAAAATCGGAAAAAAGGAAAAGAAAGGACTTAAATCAACTATCTAAACTTATCCCATAACAAAAACAAACAAACAAAAAAGGAGCAAATTAAACCCAAAACAAGTAGAAGGAAGGAGATAAGAAAGATGAGAAGAGAAAAACCAATAAATATTTTTAAAGAAAAAAATGGAGAAAAAAAATCAATTCAGCCAAAAGCTGGGAAAAACTGATAAACCTGTAAGCAGATTTACAGAAAAAAAGAGAGGGAGAGGAGATACAATTATAAACACCAATATTTCAACAACTCAGAAAGGATGAACACGTTTCTTGAAAAGCACTAATTACCAAAGCTTACTCAAGAAGAAATAATGTAAACAACTGTCTGTCTCAAAGAAATTGAAATAAACTTTCCAACAAGGAAAATTCCAGGACAAGATGTATTCATAGTAAACTCTACCAATAACTTAAGGAAGAAATATGAATTATCTACAAAATCTTAAAAAATGAGAAGAGAAGCGAACACTTTCCGACTCATTTTGTGAGAGCAGCATTACCGTGATACCAAACCTAGATGAAAGAATTACAGTGAATAGAAAGCTACAGACCAATATTCTTTATCAATATAGAGGCAAAAATTCTCAATAAAATCTTAGAAAATTGAATCAAGCACTGTATACAAAAGATAACACCTCACAACTAAGTGAACTTAAACTAGGAATACAAAGCTGTTCAATATTGGGGTGGAAATCAACATAATTTACTGTATGAACAGTCTTAAAAAGAAAACCACATGAATTATCTTGATAAATGCAGAGAAATCATATAACTCAACATCCGCAATACTAAGAAACTCTGTCAACTAGAAATAAAAGGGAACTTCTTCCCTTTTATTAAAGTTAAATAATTTAAAAAGTAATTTTAGGCCGGACGCGGTGGCTCAAGCCTGTAATCCCAGCACTTTGGGAGGCCGAGACGGGCGGATCACAAGGTCAGGAGATCCAGACCATCCTGGCTAACACGGTGAAACCCCGTCTCTACTAAAAAATACAAAAAAAAAAAAAAAAAAAAACTAGCTGGGCGAGGTGGCGGGCGCCTGTAGTCCCAGCTACTCGGGAGGCTGAGGCAGGAGAATGGCGTAAACCTGGGAGGCGGAGCTTGCAGTGAGCTGAGATCCGGCCACTGCACTCCAGCCTGGGCGACAGAGCGAGACTCCGTCTCCAAAAAAAAAAAAAAAAGTAATTTTATTTTTTCTTTAATTTGCATGCCTGTTTATTAAATAAAATTAAAGACAAGGGAATTAGAATAGCCCCCAAAAAATTGAAAAAGAAAAAAGTGAAGCTCATACTGCCTGATTTCAAGACTTTCTATAAAACAATAATCAAGAAAGTATGGTATTAACATAGAATACAAACATAAATCAATGGAACAAAACAGTATTTTACCAAAACAAATATGGTCAATTAGCTTTTTTGCCAAAGGTGCAAAGGAAATATGAGCATGCAGGAATAGTTTTTTCAACAGATGGCGCTGGAAAAATTGGATATCAATATGCAAAAATAAAAAAATCCTTGACCATTATCTTGTATTATAAACCAAAATTAACATAAAACGGATCATAGACTTAAATTTAAATCTTTATAAAATACCTAGGAGAAAACATTTGTGATCTTAGGTTGGGCAGTGATTTGTTAGATACAAAACCAAAAGCATGTTCCATTTTTTAAAAATTTAGAAATTAGATTTATCAAAATATAAAACTTCTACTCTTCCAAATACACTGTTAAGAAAATAAACACAACCAACTGACCTAAATAAGATATTTCTGAAAGACGTGTCAGAGAATGACATCAACAAGATGGCAGAACAGCCATCAGCCCAATTCTCTTCCCAGAAGTACTAATTTCTCAACCATCTGTGGATAAAAGTTTTAGGAGCTTCAGGATCTAGATGGGATGTTGTGACACCCCGGTGGAGCCCAAGGCCATGGAAAGCTGCTTTGACAAGGCAGGCTGTCCCCTGGGGTAGCAGGCCAACCGCTTGACCCAGCTCCACACCCAGAAGCAGTAACCCATTACCCACCCTCAGCTCCTTTTCACCCAGTCCCAGAGACTGAACCATCCACCCAGTACAGAGGGGTCACACCCGCCCATACCCTCCAGTAGTGACAGGCCCACTAATCGTGGACCTGACTGCATACACAAACACAGCCACATAGCCAACGGAACAGAACAGAGAGCCCAAAAATATATCCATGCAAGCGTATAAAGTTTCTGCTTATGCAAAATAAGATCTGGAGGATGTTTTTAAAGGCATGTCAGATAAAGAATCTGTATCTAGAAGATGTAAAGAACTCTCCAAAAGGTAAGAAGGTAATTTTAAAAGTAGGCCAAAAAACTGAACAGACATTTCACCAAAGAAGATACACAAATGGCAAAATAAGCACATGAAAGAATGTTCAGTATTTAGTCATCAGGAAAATGTCAACTAAAACCATAATTTGATAACACTACCCCACTCACTGATTAAAAATTGTAAAAAAAGAAAAAGAAAAAGAAAAAACAGACAACATGGCAAGGATGTGGAACAACTGAAGTTCTCAGGCATCGTGGGTGGTAATGCGAAATGACACAGCCACTTTGAAAAGTTGTTTGGCAGTTTCCTAGGAATGAAGTATGCACTTAACCACACAAATCTAACAAACTTGCTTCATGACTCTTACCCAAGAAAAATGAAAACTTCTGTTCCCACAAAAAAACTGAATGTTTACAGTGGCCTTTACTCACAAACACTAAAAACTAGTAAAAGCCCAAATGTCCTTCAGCTGATGAATTCATAAATACACTGTTTATCCATACAATGGAATAGATATAATTCAGCAAGAAAAATTTTTAATACAGGTAAGAAAAATGAATTTCAACTGTATTGTGGTGACAGAATCCATACTCAAAAGGCCCCATACTGTATGATTCCATTTAATTGTCATTCCGGAAAAGGCAAAATTATAGGAACAAAAGGCAGATCAATAGTGGCCAGGCACTGAAAGTAGGTAAGAGTGATTTGTGGGGACTTTTGGAACTGTTCTAGATTTTGATTTGGTGGGGTACACATTTGTCAAAAAAAGTTTATTTGAAAAAAATAAACTAGAAAGGGTGAATTTTATATATAAATTATACCTTAATAAAACTGACCAAAAAACACATAGGAATAAACTAAATGCCTCTGAGATTTTTTTCAAGTCTAGTGGATCAATATGAATAAACACGGTCTGAGAGATAGAACCTACACTAACAGAACAAATCTCATATAGGCTGTATCCAAAGCGATAATCCAGTCTAATAATGATGATGATCATGAGGCTAAATTTCATAGCCCCCACATTCCCTTCCTACAAAAAAAAAATGCTCATAAGATCTTTTTATCTCCTAAGACTCCAAGATGAATCCTCAGCACCCACATGGTCATTTCCATATAGCTTTGTCTGTCTCCTGACTTGACCTACTTTCCCAGCCAACTCTGATCTTTCTTACTCCTCTTTGTTCTCCGGTACTCCCAATCTGTCATCAGCAAAATCCACAGGTAAACATTTGATATAAATGCTCTCTTGACCATCTTGCTGTATCTGAAACCCGAATTCCTTTGAGGACACTGCTTCTCGTATAGTCACCTCATGGGGTTGCTGTTTTCTCTCTCAAACCTCTATGCCACAAGGCCAGCAGTTGCAGTAGTTGTCTTTCTTGTGCTTAATGCTCCTTCCAAATCATTGTTCTTCTCATATCAATAGAAACTTCTAGCAATTTGAAAGTAATCTCTGACATCATAGCACCCAATACCCCTTCCTGTTGTGGTCACCTAATGACATCCATCTCATGGGGCATTTCTTGAAGAGTTTAGCTTGTGGCTCCCTCTGTCCCTTCATCACCAGTGTTTACACAGTTCTTGTGATTTTCATATCCGTATAGAAAATCCTTCCCCTATTTCAGCCTTTATGTCTCATGATTGTCACCTCACCTCCAGTAACCTTGATCCTTCTGCCACTCACTCCCCAGTCATACCTGCAACAACCCTTCCACCTTCGCACCATCAGCTGATAGCCTCATTTCCCATTTCACAAAAAACAGAAGCAGTAAGAGAATGTCCTCATTCTCCATCCAGTGGTCTACCCATCTAGCTACATGTTTACTGTGTACTTCACCTTCCCCACTGTTCCTTCAGATGAATATGCTTCCATCCAACCTCAACACTTCCACTTGTCAACTAGTGCTCAATCTGGCTCACACAATAAAGGACATCACTCTTGCAGTTGGCTGCTATCACTGCCTGAATAAACCAACAGTCCAGAACCATCTGGACACAATCAACTTTCAATTTCCTCTATGAGGATTACATACTTTATGCACTCTTCCTCTTCATTGAGTCTACCTCCTATCCCGTCATCTCCACTCCCCCCTGGCCTGCTAACATGAAACACTTTTAGTGTTTCTTGATTGGGGTAAATTGTACCTGTAGATGTCTATCTGGCGGCAAGCTGCACCTAAATGCCCACCCCAAAGGCTATATAAAGCAGCAGAGCACAGATTCTTTGGTGAGATCATAATTCAACCCCATTAATAAAGCAAGCACTTACTGATTATCTGACCTTAGACTCTGCACCTCACCCGCCTCTGTGCATCTCAGGTACCTTCATGCTTGCTTGGCTTTAGCCAGCTGCTCTGACTTGACACATTGCTGCTGTTTATTCTCAGCTGTACCTCTGGCCAGCTAAGTAGACTATGTTCACTTTTTCAAAATAAATCAAGATGCATTATAGCACATGAAAAGAGATAAAAATTGCAAAAGGAAGCATTTAGCAAAAGAAAAAAGGCATTTATTGATCTCTTTCCAAGAGTCTGCCCATCTAGCCCTGTTTCTCAGTTTTATGAACACTCACACAACCTTGGCAGAAAGAAAAAGTCATGCTCAAGAGTACCTTGCTGCATACTTCCCAACTTTAATTCAGGTACCACAGACCTTAGAAATCTCCCAGCTCATAGCAGAACAATGCTTCTGCTCAAACCACTTGTCCTCTCACCAACAGTACAGGCCTACTCTACCTCATACACAAAGGATGGGCTGTTTTGCTACAGGTGGTTCTGGTAAATAGGATCAAAATGACTGCTTTATTATCAATCAAACCACATAACGTTGGGGTCAGGGCAGAGAGAACTGGACACCAGTTCTGGATATAACTGGGTCGTTTAGCAGCATGCCTCTAAAATCCTTTCCCAGGCAACCCATCCCACCCACCTTGGTTCATAAACTGCCTGTGCCACATTTGGTCTCTGGTTTCCCCTCACAAATACTATTTTCCAAACTTACATCTGTTTATTTCTTCTTTACTGCTTCCATGTGCCTTAAATATTTTTCTCATGTCTAAACACTCCAGAAAAAAAATCATTTGCTAAAATTAACTAAGCATATCAATGATTTTAAATATAGGCAGTGTTTTATTCCTGTGTTATAAATTGGGAATCTCAGGTTCCAGTAATTTCAGCAGCCAAAGGTCATACTAGTGAAGGTCAGTGATCAAATACGAATTTGGGGCTCTTATTTGAAACCCCTCTTACTTTCCATTAAACCATGCTGCTGCTAGTAGCGGTGAAGGAAGGACACAAGGCATAACAGTCTGTGAGACCAAAGGCAGTCAGAGACAGTATGGAATTGTGTGTAGCACATAGTAGGTACTCGTGCTAAAAACAACATTCAGTTACTCAATTAATATACAATTGATTCCTAGATTTCATGGGCTTCAAACTCATTCCTACAATCCATAATTTCCTATTTCTCCTCCCTGCTAAGCGGGGCCTGCTGCCATATGGTAACTTTACCACTAACAGTCTAGCTGCTTCTAACTGGGGCCTGCTTTCCCTTGGTTTCAGCACTCAAAGGTCAACTTGACCTTGCAGGGGAAATGAGCAGGGGCCAAGCACCTCTGAGGACACAGCAGACAGCTGCAGTGTGACTTTGACATTGACAAGAAATGAAAGCATCTCCATTTAGAAAACTTTGTGAAAGATACAGAAAAAGTAAGTCTAAAAATAGCCAACATCTAAAGTTCCCCAAATAATTAATATTATGTCCCCATAACCTAAAGGATTCTCTCGATTTCAGTGGGCAAAAAACTCCCCTTTTAAATTTGAGAGACTTTTTTTCTTGCAGGAAACTGGGCAACATATTGTCTGATTGGTAACTTCTTTGAAGCCTGCCTTTGTTAGAAGGAGTTAGCTGTTAGTCTGCTCTTTCCTCGGATCTCAAATAGTTTAGTTTTTAAAAAAAAAAAAAAAAACATTTTTAGCACTGCTGATTTAAAGTTGTTATCAAAATGCTATGATTGCAGATCATGCACAGTGCATCCATCTGGGCAATTATCTTTTGGTTCTAATGGTTAGAACTGTGGCAGTCTCTGAGGTGTTAGAGTTCAGGTTCAATTTAAAGCATCAATGACGCTCTTCATACTAAACCAGGATCTGCCTCTGCAAGACAGACTCAATTCCCTTCTCTTCTGTTTCTGCAACAACCACAGCCATTACCCCAGCCTCAAATTCAGATCCATTGGTTCAGAAGCCCTAAGGAAGGGCATTGACTTCAGAGAGGAAGCCCAACATGTACAGGATTTTTTGCCCTGGATCCAGTGATACCTTTGAGAATCAGAAACACTTATTCTTATGCATTTTAATTTACTTTTCAAATGGAGCATTTAAACAAAAGTTGTTTATTGGGTTCAAATTCAGAGCCAAGTTGTGTGTCGAGAGAGTCTTAATTTTTCATAACAGGACATGTTTGGCTCTAATGTGTGGGTTACGAGTCAATATATCAAATTTGACAAAAGTGTTTGCTCTAAGTAGGGAACAAGCCATTTAGCATTACGAATCCTGAACTTTTTGCGGGAAGGAGGGAAATGGCTTTGATTTCTAAGCTCTCTTATTAAGATGAATCAAAGCTGATGAATTCATCAAAGCTGATGAATAAACTTTTTGGATTGCTTAATACCTTCCAGATATCAGTATCAAGGCCTTGGCAAAGCAGGTGAAAATATTTCTATGAGCAAGAAGCAATTGAGGACTTCCTCTGTGGGATAAATTCTTGGTAATTCCTGTAGGAAACTTTCCTTTATCCTATCTTTTTTTTTTTGCCTTGCCCGATTCTCAATGTTTTTAAATACACAAAATATGGCTTTCTACTAAAAACTGGTAAATGAAGTTGGAAAAATACACACATACACACACACACACACACACAGTAGCCCCTTTATTACAGCCATGCACAGAGCTTCGCTTAAGAGTTGGCAAGATATATAGTGCAGCCACAGAGAGACACCACATTTTCCTTCCTCCCAGCACAACTTGTACAGTGATTAAATGTGATTAAGGTCTCAGGAACTTGGACACAGTCATATCTATTTTGGTACCACTGTCTTGATCCATCCCCACAGCCAGAAGGGAATCACCCTCTTTGTGTAAATGTTTGCTTTGTTGGAAATTCTCAAGCAGAAATTAATAGTATACATGCTTCAGGAGGAGTATTAAATCAAGCATGATAAACAACTCCTAGGCAGTGTTTAGACTGGCCAAAAGTCATCTTAAGAACTGTGCACAATGATAGAATACCACGTTTGGCATCTATACACTAGAACTATATATAAACAAAAAGCAAAATGGAGATCTGTCAATTAACCAATTAGTCTGATTAATGGGATCTGTCAGCATATGTAGATAATAAATGACTAAAAAAGTACCAAGTCTCCACTCATTCTATGTGGTGTAGACACAGCTAATGAATCATGAATGTTTAGTGCTCTTTATAGCAGTTACCGAACACACTTGGAACTTGTCTGGAAATTAGTTTTGATCTCTTGTTTGAAGTCATATGCCAATATTCTAGACCCCTATGACATCAACTATCACAGACTCCTAGTTATCAAAGAGCTGAAACTAATCAGATAGAATTGGCATGAAAAAAAGTTTCAACAGAAAACAATTCATGTTCAAGGAACCCGTGTCTATGATTTCAGGAGTTCAAAGTTTCAAATATTTTTATAAATACATACATACACAAACTTACAAACATACATGTGGAGAGAGAAAGTGAAAAGCAAGAAGACCTTTTCTTCCTTAGTCCAATTCCAATTTAATAATTATCCAGGGTATTCTCAGTAAAAATCAGGTATTTATGCCTCTATATGTATGTCACCAAAATGGAGCCAGCTTACCTGAAGGTCCTCTGAGGCAATCACTTTCCTCTAGTGCTGTCCCATAAACCTGAAGGATATACAATAACAAAGGGGCCAATTCCATGGGACAAAAATCTTATTTTAAATAACTTCTGTATACTGACTTCAAGCCAAATGAAAAAAACTATAGCTTTTTTGGACTTTTATTCCATTTTTGTTGTCTGATGCATAAGTGTTGTTAAATATTTACCGGGAACCTGCCAACAGTTTCTCAACATTTGTTAATCACAGGTAATGCTATTCCATTAACAACTCAATAAACTTTTAAAAAGTTTTACAAGGTAAATTTCACTACCTCAACACTGCTAACCCATCCTTGTAGAATAAATATTTGCTTTGAGTTTCTCTATGCCAAGATTTATGGTATCAAGTCATCTAAATCTCCTTTTGTTAATAAGGTGTGCCCTCAAGAGGATGAGAGTGCAGATTCTACAGTCTTGTCTGCCTTCTCTCCACAGGTCCTTGAGTAAAGGTTTCCATGTCTCCAGATAAACAGACATGGGGCAGTTCTGACCAGGATCCCAGCAGTAGAGGCTTTGGGAAATATTTTCAAGATGGTTCAAGCCTCCCTTCCACAGATTCTCTCACATCTGCCAACCTGAAGTGGGCTGTGTTGGTTCATGTCTACCAGGGTACTAAATGACTAAAGGTCATTTTCTCTATTCTAATTATTGTTGCTTCTTTATAACAATTTTTATGAAAGTCCAGCCTAATTTCTTTCCCAGGACACATGTATCTTCAGACTACACATCTAAATCGAGACTTTCATGATTAATCCTACTCTGAGTCAGCTGGGATCGAGCTCTGATGATGGGTTACCCTACATGGTCATTAACTGCTGTTTGCACAAACACATCACTCAGTGAGACTTCCAGTGGACCTACCTTGTACACAGAGTAGAAAGCTGCTTGTATGGAGTGACTTCTCTGTTCCCTGACCAACCACACACAGAAATAACCTTTCCCACTCACTGATATTGAATTCTCCCAAAGACAGGCCATCCAACCAACAACTCTCATAGTAAAGCACATGGCAAAAATTATAACTGTATTATTATTATTAAAGTCTACTCTTACAGAATACTCAAGGAAATTAAAAAATGACAAAGTCTCATTTATGTATAAATGAGTTACGTCAGGTTCTTCTTGAGAATATATTCTGTTTGAGGGAAGAGGAAGGAAGAGAGGATAAATTATGTTTACTGGAGAACTATCTATCCCAGACTTTGTACTAGGTGCTTTATGAAAATTATCTCTTTAATTTCTGCAACCATGATAAGCCATAGATAACCCTGTCTTTGCTTCAGAGATGAACGTGCCCAGTCTCAGAGGAGTTAAGCAATTTTTCCCAAGTCCTGTAGCTGGTAAATAATCAGTTTAAGATTCAAATAAGTCATTTTATCAAAGCAACATTGCTTGAGGCAAGAAAAAAAGAGTATGATATACAATTTTTAAAAGCACATATGCCCACACATTTCCTAAAAGGAAAAAAAAAATATTGGTGTGTATGATAAAAATTAGGCCCTCAGCTCCTTGAAAAAGAATTGTTTGAGCCCCTATAAATCCTTACCCAATTAGTGTTCAAATAAATATTCCTATAAAGATATCTTCAGGGTGAGAAAAGCCATAAACAAACTCAGTTGTCATTTCCAGCATTTAAATCAGGACTAATCACACGGAGCCAGTGTTAGCCCAATCCCCCTCACCTAGTTCCCCTCACTCTTTGCCAATAAGCAGTTTTTAATCTGTTTCAGGAAGGAGTCCGAGGCGCTTTGGAAATAAAAGTTAACCTGAAAGTACTTTCTAAGGCATTACCAGAAATCATGTTTTAGATTTCAAGATGACTTGCATTGTTCTAAACTTCCAGGCTGTGCCAATGGCCACAAAGGTAAATGGGGCATTGGGACAACCATGTGAAGGACTAAGTTACAACATGAAGCAAATACACTCTTCCACATGAGTCACCTGAAAATAAAAAGAGAATAATAGCTGGAAAAGATGATGCTGTCTGACAACAGCATTTCAAATAAGACACAAAGAACTTGTCTGCTTGCTTTCAGGTCATGAAATACCACATGAACTGAATGTTTGAGAACCCACTGGCTATGGATCACCCTGATTCACCAACCCAATTCATCATATTCTCAGGTCTGTGGCATAATCAGTGTTTCTCAACCTACACTGCATAATAAAATCGCCTGAGGAAATTTTTGGCTTTTTGAGTGTTTTTATTTAAAAAGAAAAGAAAAAAATCAATGCCTGGACCCCAATACCAAAATTTTGGATTCACTGGTATAGGGTAGAGGCCAGGCATTAGTATTTTTTAAAAAGCTTTCCAGGTAATTCTAACATGAGTCATGGTTAAGTGCCACTGTTAGTTGTATGAATTGGATTTAGAAATCTTATCCCTTAAACCCTTAGGGTTGCCAGAGCTGTCATCATGGCTATGAACCCTGCAAGAATTTGGGTAAGTTACTGGTCCGTGAGACTCTGTTTCCAAATCTCCAAAGTGAAACTCAGAACACCTTTTAGGCACATGCTTTATCATGGAGGCCTGATGATCAGGGTTTCAAAATAAATGTCTGTGAACCTAGATACTTTATATTCCTTCAATCATTTTTGAATCATATGTCTCTAGAATGAACACTGAACGTAAATTGTGTGTGAAAATATATTCTACATGTAACAGCATTATTTATTTTGGTTATGTAACTTAGATTATGTCTTCAGGATGCCAAAACAATTGGCTCAAAGGTAGGAAAATATTGTCACCTAATATTTGCCGTGTCTCTATATTCCTAAGTTAGAAAAACAGCAGGTTTTGATTTTATGTTTATTCATTTTATTTTGTTAAAAAAAAAAAGACCAGCTAACCCGCTCATACTTCATATCAAGACTCAAGTTGCAAGTCTTGGAAACAAAATAAAACCCCAAACTTAGTGCTTTAAACTTTTTATACTTCCTACCCTGTGTTACTGAGAAATTCATAGTTGTGAGAATGAAGACTTTAACTTGCATATGTACGTATACATGCAAGTATGCTAGCACTTCTAGGGTTTTTATGGTTTGGGGTTTTACACTTAAGTCTTTAAACCATCTTGAGTTAATTTTTGCATAAGGTATAAGGAAATGGTCCAGTTTCTGTTTTCTGCATGTGGCTAGCCAGTTTTCCCAGCACCATTTATTGAGTAGACGAGCCTTTCCCCATTGCTTGTTTTTGTCAGGTTTGTCGAAGATCAGATAGTTGTAGATGTGTGGTGTTATTTCTGGAGTCTGTTCAGTTTCATTGGTCTATAGGTCTGTTTTGGTACCAGTACAGTGCTGCTTTGGTTACTGTAGCCTTGTTGTATAGTTCGAAGTCAGGTAGTGTGATGCCTGTGATTCCAGAAACAAAATGTTTACTATATATTGATTGTTTTTAAATATGAACTTCAACATCTTGATTGAATGATGAAACCTGGGCATATGAATCAAACTTTGGTATCTGTTCACTATCAAATGCTATAGAATCAAGAAAGTGAGAGCAACATTATTTCCTGTGCAACACACTATACACCTTAAATTTGGTAATGTCTTTTGCTTTCATGAAAGTGTTATGATAATTTCTCTTTACACATTTTGAGGGGTGGTTTATAATTCTTCTGTATTCTGTATCTGTAATGAAATATTTGACAAATCAGTTGAATTTTCCCCCACAAACATAAAAGACACAGAATCAATAAAAAAACTAAGATACTTCACAGAGCATGTTTTGACATTTGTAAAGAATTTTAGAGTACAAAGTAATTCTCTTTTAGTGAATGCATGGATTAGACTATTATATAGAAGAACACCACTTAGACCATAGTAGAGGAGGATATATCTATGACCCTGAGACTGATGCTGCTAGTTGTTGCCAATATTTACCCTCATACTTCATTCCTTGGGGTAGCAGTGTGCCCTGGCACAGGTGATAGATGATGATTAGACTGAGCCAGTCATAATTTTGTTCCTTTATTTCCCAGTCTCCCTTGCAGCTAGGTATAGTCACATGGTCCAGTCCTGGCTGTGAGAAGTACAGGGAAGTCTCCTGGTAGGCTTCTGTCATTTTGCTTTCCTGACAAAAGGAGACAGGCACAAGAGGTACAGCCCCTTCCCTCCAGCTTCCTGCTTAATTAGGCATCCTGTAATTAACTGAAGTTTCAGAAGCCATCTTGTGACTATAGGCAGCAATCCTAAGGACAAAAGACAACAAAACAAAGACAGTTGGACTAAAAGATAAAAAGATCCTGGATCTTTGATGGAAGCATCAGGGAGCTAAATCAATGCCAGCAAACACCTACTCTAGACTTTCTATTATATGAGAAAAATAAACTACATAGGAGAAAATTATAATCCCCACGTCTGAAAGAGATTTTAAAGCATATATTTTCTCAAAAATCACCACTAAAGAACTTTCTCATGTAACCAAATACAACCTGTGTCCCAATAACTTATGGAAATATAAAATAAATGAATTTCATATGGGATCAAAGAAGACCCTGTAGAGCCAAGACAATCCTAAGCAAAAAGAATAAAGCTAGAGGCATCACACTACCTGACTTCAAACTATACAACAAGGCTACAGTAACCAAAGCAGCATTGTACTGGTACCAAAACAGACCTATAGACCAATGAAACTGAACAGACTCCAGAAATAACACCACACATCTACAACTATCTGATCTTCGACAAACCTGACAAAAACAAGCAATGGGGAAAGGCTCTTCTACTCAATAAATGGTGCTGGGAAAACTGGCTAGCCACATGCAGAAAACAGAAACTGGACCATTTCCTTATACCTTATGCAAAAATTAACTCAAGATGGTTTAAAGACTTAAGTGTAAAACCCCAAACCATAAAAACCCTAGAAGAAAACTTAGTCAATACCATTCAGGACATAGGCATGGGGAAAGACTCCATGACTAAAATACTAAAAGCAATTGTAAAGAAAGCTGAAATTGACAAATGGGATCTAATTAAACCAAAGAGCTTCTGCACAGCAAAAGAAACTATCATCAGAGTGAACAGGAAACCTACAAAATAGGAGAAAATGTTTGCCATCTACTCATCAGACAAAAATCCAGAATTTACAAGGAACTTAAACAAATTTACAAGAAAAAAGCAAACAACCCCATCAAAAGGTGGGCAAAAGATGTGAAGACACTTCTCAAAAGACGACATTTATGTGGCCAACAAACACGAAAAAAAGCTCAACACCACTAATCATTAGAGAAATGCAAATCAAAAACCACAATGAGATACCATCTCATGCCAGTCAGCATGGTGATAATTAAAAAGTCAAGAAACAATAGATGCTGGCAAGATTGTGGAGAAATAGGAACGCTTTTACACTGTTGGTGGGAAGGTAAATTAGTTCAACCATTGTGAAAGACATTATGGCAATTCCTCAAGGATCTAGAACCAGAAATATAATCTGACCCAGCAATCCCATTACTGGGTATATACCCAAAGGATTATAAATCATTCTACTATAAAGACATACACACACATATGTTTATTGCAGCACTATTTGCATAGCAAAGACATGGAACCAACCCAAATGCCCATCAATAATAGACTGGATAAAGAAAATATGATACATATACACTATGAAATACTATGCAGCCATAAACAGGAATGTGATCATGTCCTTTTGCAGGGACATGGATGAAGCTGGAAGCCATCATCCGCAGCAAACTAACACAGGATCGGAAAACCAAGCACTGCATGTTCTCACTCATAGTGGGAGTTGAACAATAAGAAGATGTGGACACAGAGGGGAACAACACAACACCAGGGAATGTTGGAGGGTGGAGGGTGAGGGGAAGGAACTTAGAGGATGGATCAATAGGTGCAGCAAAACACCATGGTACATATGTACCTATGTAACACACCTGCATGTTCTGTACATGTATCCCAGAATTTAAAGTAAAAGAAAAAAAGAGTTGGAGAGAATTTAGGGTGTATCTTGGCCAGGGTTACACAAAGAGTACAAGTAAAATAAAGAAAAACTACTGGAAAAAAGAAAAAAATAAAATAACATCTTTTCTGTGAATGAGAAATAATCTTTTATAACAAGTCAATCATTAGGAAAGACATTTCAAGCTCACTTTCACTGTTGCCCTCATTTTTCTTCCAAATTCCTGACACTAAAAACAACTATTTCTACTACCTCGAACTACCTTAGTTATGGCCATACAAACAGATTCTTTCCCTCTCCCTCTCAAATATATGTGAATATATGTGGACATACGCATATTTACATAGACAAATAATATATATTCAACTTTCTGAATAATTCCATCTACTTGAAACCTACTTTTAAATGTGTAGGAAAACAATTAATATGAGCAATAGTCTTGACTGCACAAGAGATGCTTCTAATACACTTTATTTCCATGACTAGACCAATGCCTTTGCATATCTTTTAAGAATAATAAACTGACCACATACCCTTTCCAACTTAAGGATTTATGAGTAAGCTTGGTTTCAAATAAACCAAAACAGCGCTACCCACAGAAAGAGCAGAGAGTAAGGATCTCTTAAATGGAGTTTCTTCTTTACCAGTGACTCATCAGAAGCCCGGATTTGAAGAATGCATTTGCCTTCAAATCCTGAAAGCTATTCTCCTTGTACAGACCTAGAAATTTATCTAAATTATTAATGCCCTGGCTACCACATTGACACAATAGTAATTTCCTCCTGTTTATCTCATAAGATGTTGAGGAAGTTACCAAGACATTTTAAAGTACTGTACGTATCAGTGCTATTAAAAGATTTGTTTTCATTTAGTACACTCCAGAAATATCCAGTTACCAATTTAAATATAACAAGTAGTCCTCTATCTACACAACAGGGTACTATCAGCCACACAATAAAATAACTAGTTTATTTTGGGGCACATACAACATCTCATCTTTATATTTCTACTTGGGTGAAACACAAGGTTATTAGCCTTAGTGTTTCTTTTTTTAAAAAATCAAAAGTCATTTAACCAAGTAACAATCTGATGGACACAGAGCCAAGCAGTAAAATTATAAATTTCCTTAAAATAAAGTTCTGGAAAAATATTCTACAGTTTCAATATATTTGTATAATATTTTTAAACTATTCCAAAAAAAGTATCCAGAGTCTCGGTCTGTCCAGTCTGCTCTTAATCCACAAGAAAACAACAAGACTATGGTATATGACAGCTTATCCATTAAAAAAAAAACAAAAAGATATTTGCATAAAATATTTTAAAAACATCAATATTCCAGGAAACATACAAATACAAACCATTTTTAAACATATGCTTATGAAAAGTATTACAGTCATGAGCCTTTTCATGGTGCTCAGAAAAATAGGATTTGAGTGGTATGCTCATAACCAATTAATTGGAAAAACACAAAAGCCAAAGAGATCACTTATAATAGCAATTTTCTAGTATGTCCTGGGTTGAGAAAGGAAATGTATACTACCTACTTTCTAGGAGTCTATAATTAATATTACTTAATCTACTTTACTATTAATGTCATAAAAAGGCAAAGCATAGTTTTTGAATTGAATTTTCCTCCTCACAATACCAGCCTTCTTAAAAAGGCCAAAGGTACTGTCACACATTCTCATTTAACATCCCTATGCAGAGAAGTGGAAAGTGAGAGGAGATGAGGAAAGATGAAGCAAATTAAAAGATTTGATAAAAATATTTTGATAAAAGATAAAAAGTCACAAATCTAATAATCTCAAGAGTTAAAAGCTGAAGAGTATAGCAAACCACATAATTAAACTACTAAAAATCAATTTTTAAAAACCCTTTAAAATAATCAAAGAAAAAGGATACATTACATATTAAGGAACAAAGATAAGAATTACACAAAACTTCTGGTCAGAAACATTGAAAGCCAGAAGACAATGGAAAGGATAAAAATAAACCTAACCTAGAATTCTACACCTAGCAAAAATCTCTACCAAAAAATAAAGAAGGTGAATAATGACTCAATAAACACAAACAGATGTAATTCATTGCCAGCAGACATGAACTGCAAGAAATATTTAGAGTAGCCTTATGGAAAGAAGGAAAGTAATTCTAGAGGAAAATTTTGATGTATAATTAAGAATGAAGAACACTGGAAATCATATGTAAACATGAAAGCTTTTGAAATTTTTGAAAACCCTTTAAAAGATAGTAAGTTGGTTAAATCAAAACTCAAAACACCATATTGTGTGATTTAGAACACATGCGGAAACAAAATACATTGGTGCACAAAGGCTAGCAAAGGGGAAACGAAAGTATTTGTTGTAAAATCCTTATATATGAAATGGTACAATGTTTGAAAATAGACTGTGTTAAATTAAAGATATAATTCTGTACCCTAGAACAACCATTAAAAATAGTATACTTGATAAGATGACTGGGCATGGTGGCTCACGCCTGTAATCCCAGCACTTTGGGAGTCCAAGGTGGGTGGATCACCTGAAGTCAGGAGTTCAAGACCCACCTGAACAACATGGCAAAATTGTCTCTACTAAAAAAATACAAAAATTAACCAGGCATGATGATGCATGCCTGTAATCCCAGCTACTTGGGAGGCTAAGGCAGGAGAATCGCTTGAACCCAGGAAGTGGAGTTTGCAGTGAGCTGAGACCATACCATTGCACTCCAACCTGGGCATCAGGAGCAAAACTCCATCTCAAAAAAAAAAGTGTAACTTATAAGCCAAAAATGTAGACAAAATGAAATAAATTATTTAATTCAAAAGATAGGTAAAGAGAAAAGAACAGAGAACAAATGGAACAGAAAAAAGCAAGACCTATTTAAACCCACACATATTGATAATCCATTGAATATAAATTGTCTAAACTCTACAATTAAAAAGGCAAAGATGATCAGTTTGGATTAAAATTTTAAAAGCAAGACCCAACTAAATGCTGGATACAACAACCCCACCTTAAATATAAAGAGACTAATAGATAAAACGTAAAAAGATGGTAAAAAATATGCCATGTTATCACTAATCAAAACAAAGTTGGAGTATTTAAATTAGTATCAGATTAAGTAGATTTCAAAGTAAACAATATTACTAAAGTAACATTTTGCTTCAAAGTAAATAAAGCAACACCTGATACAACTAAGAGGAGTGAAAGACAAATCCATACTTATAGTTGAAAATTTCTAAACCCCTCTTCTCAATGATAGAAAAATTGGACCAAAAAAAAGATGAATATGGATATAAAAGACCTGAATAGCACCAACAAGTTTGCTTAAATGACATTTCTAAAAGACTCTACCAACATTATCAAAATACATGTTCTATTAAAGTCCATAGAGAACATTCACTATGATACACCAGATTCTGGGCTATAAGACAAGTCCCAGTAAAATGGAAAGAACAAAATATATTCTCTGACCAAAACTGAATTAAATTAGAAATACACAACAGAAAAACATTTTAAATTCCCATCTGTTTTGTAATTTCCAAGTAATCCAAAGGTCAAAGAAATCAAAGGAAATTGTAAAACATTTTGAATTTAATAAAAATGAAAGCACAACATATCAAAATTTATGACATTCAACTAAAGCAGTGTTTAGAGGAAAATTTATAGCACTTATAGACAAAAGAAGATTTCAAATCAATGATCTAATCTTCCTTCTATTTTCAGAAACTAAAAAGATGAACAAGTTAAACTCCAAATGGGCAGGATTATGAAAATAATAAAGATCAAAATAATAAATGGCAAATTAATAAAAAAGCAATAAAACCAAAGGTTGGTTCCTTGAACAGTTCAAACAAGCTGATAAACTCTGTCCTGAAATATCAAAAGACAGAGAAAGGAGGAGATAGAGAAACACAAATAACCATAAACAGGAAAGAGAGGAAATATTACTGCATAACCTACAGATGTTAAAATAAGGGAAAGTGATGAATTTTATGTCAATAATTTTGGACACTTGATGAAATATTTAAATCCCTTAAAATATATGATCTACCAAAGATTACTGAAAAAGAAAAAAGTAATATGAATAGTCCTGTATTTACTAAGGAAAATAAATTCATGGTTTCAAAACTTCTCACAAAGAAAAGTCCTAACTCATTTGGCTTCACTTACAAATTCTAGCAAACACTTAATAATGTTATATATACTGCAACTCTTCCAGAAAATAAGAGGGGACATGTCCCCATTCATTCTATGAGAACCTCATTACCCTAATGCCAAAACTAGATAAAGTCATCCAATATAAAAAGACCAATATTTCTCACAAGAGACAAAATTCCTTAAAAGTGTAGCCAACTGAATCGAACTATACATTAAAAAATTATCACTTTCACACTGGCTTTACTCTGAAACACAAGGTCTTACATTCATAAATTAATCAATATAGTTAATCAATTCCAGAGCCTACAAAAGAAAATGCCATATAAAAGACCATTTAAATAACATATATAGAAAAGCCCCTCCACAAAGTTCAACAACCAATTGTGATAAAAATTATCTACAAACTAGGAATAGAAAGGGACTCCCTGACACTAAGAAAGGACATCTATGAAAAACCTACTGCTAACATCATACTAAATAGTTATAGATGGAGTGCTTTCCTCCTAAGTTCAGGAACAAGCCCATTTCCATTCTACACTATTGTGGAGGCCCTATTCAGTACAATCATGTAAGAAAAAAAATCAAATATATATGAATTGGGAAAACAAATTATCCTTCCTTTTATTTCCAGAATATATGATAGTCTATGTAGAAAAATCTGTGGAATATACCCCCCAAAAAACCTCTATTATAATTAGTGAGTTTAACAAGTTTGTAAAATGCAGAGTCAACATTTTATAATCTACTGTATTTCTATATGCTAGCAATGAATAATTGGAATTTTAAATTGAAAACAAAGCATTTACAGTAGCACCAGAAATTACCAAGCATTTAGGGATAAACTTAAAATATTTACAAGGTTGGGGGAAGGGGCCAAGATGGTCAATTAGAAGTAGCTTCTGTCTACAGCTCCCACTGAGAAGAATGAAAATGGTGAGCAAATCCTGCTCCATCAACTGAGGTATCCAGGTTCTCTCAGTGGGACTGACTAGGTGGTTGACCCACACAAAGAGAGGAAAAGCAGAGTGGAGCAATGACCTGAGAGCCGCAGGGGATAAAGGGAACTCCCATATCAAGCCAAGGGAGGTGGTGAGTGACTGTGCTACCCGACCTGGGAAACCACACTTTTTCCATGGATCCGTAAATCCTATGGATCAGGAGGTCACCTTGTAAGCCTATGCCACCAGGATCTTGGGTCCCAAACAGAGAGCTGTGCAATCTGCTCGGGTTGCAGCCAGCAGCAGCATGCTAGACACAGTCTAAGATGACCGTGTTCCTGGGAGGAGGGGTGGCTGCCATGACTGCACCTCCAGTCAGCCGTTTTCACCCCTGCTGGTGTTTGGGAGACTGGGTGGTTTGGACTGAGAGGAATTCCCAACAGTGCAGCACAGTGGCTGTGGCAGATTGTGGCCAGGCTGTTTCTTTAAGTGGGACTCGGATTCATCCCTCCTCACCAGGCAGGGACTCCCTTCAGAAATTGCAACAACTCCAGCTAGGGGTTTACAGATGGAACTTTGATATCCCTGGGAAGTAGCCCCCACGGGGAGGGGCAGACATGGTCTCACAGTTCAGAAGATCTAGTTTTTCCTGACTGCTGGCAGTCCAGACAAGGGGGATTCCCTCCAACACAGCCAAACCTGCTCAGCCAATGGGCAGCCAGACTGCTTCTTTAAGCAGCTCCCTGATCCTGTGCCTCCTGACTGGGTGAGACCTCCCATAGGGGGTGGCTAGACACCTCATACAAAGGTATTCCAGCTGGCATCAGCTTGGTGCCCCTCTGAGACAGAGCTGCCAGAGGGAGGAGCAATCAGCAATCTTTGCTGTTCTGCAGCCTCCACTGATACCTCCAGGTATGGAGGAACTCAAGTAAATTGGGTCTGGAGTAGTCCCCCAATAAACCACAGCAGCCCTGTGGAAGAGGGGCCTGTTTAAAGAAAAACAAACAGAAAGCAACCACAACAACATCAACAAAAAAGACCCTACAAAAACCCCATCCAATGGTCAGCAGCCTCAAAGATTGAAGGAAGATAAATCCACAAAGATGAGAAAGAACATGAAAACACTGAAAACTCAAAAAGCTAGAGTACGTCTTCTCCTCTAAATGATTGCAGTACCTCTCAAACAAGGGCACAGAAATAGGCTGAGACTGAGATGGATAAATTGACAAAAATAAACATCAGAAGGTGGGTAAAAAACTTCACTGAGCTAAAGGGGTATGTTCTAACCCAATGCACAGAAGCTAAGAACCATGATAAAGCATTACAGGACCTGTTACCTAGAATAACCAGTTTAGAGAGGAACATAACCAACCTGATGGAGCTGAAAAACAAAACACAAGAACTTCACAATGCAGCCACAAGTATCAATAGGTGAATAGACCAAATGGAAGAAAGAATTTCAGAGATTGAAGACTATCTTGCTGAAACAAGGCAGGCAGCAAGGTTAGAGAAAAAAGAATGAAAAGGAATGAACAAAACCTCTGAGAATTATGAGATTACGTAAAAAGACTGAACCTACAGTGGATGTGGAGTACCTGAAAGAGACGAGAAGACTGAAATCAAGTTGGAAAACATACTTTAGGATGTCATCCAGGAAAACTTTCCCATCTTAGCAAGACAGACCAACATTTAAATTCAGGGAATCCAGAGAACCCAAATAAGATACTCCATGAGAAAGTCAACCCCAAGACACATAATCATCAGGTTCTCCAAGGTCAAAATGGAGGAAAAAATGTTAAAGGCAGCCACAGAGAAGATCAGGTAAGGCCAGGTCACCTACAAAGGGGAACCCATCAAACAGCAGACACCTCAGTGAAAATCCTACAAACCAGAAGAGATTGGGGGCCAATATTCAACATTCTTAATAATTTTGAACCCAGAATTTCATATCCAGCCAAACTAAGCTTCATAAGCAGAGGAGAAATAAGATCCTTTTCAGTCAAGCAAATGCTGAGGGAATTCGTCACCACCAGACCCGCCTTGCAAGAGCTCCTGAAGGAAGCACCAAATATGGAAAAGAAAAACCATTATCAGCTGCTACAAAAACACACTGAAGTTCACCAACCAGTAACACTATGAAGCAACTACATTAACAAGCCTTCAAAATAATCAGTAAGCATCATGATGACAGGATCAAAATCACACAAAATGATATTAACCTTAAATGAAAATGAGCTAAATGCTCTGATTAAAAGACACAGAATGGCAAGCTAGATAAAAAGACAAGACCCATTGGTGTGCTGTATTCAAGAGACCCATCTCACATGCAAAGACACACATAGGCTCAAAATAAAGAGATGGAGGAATATTTATCGAGCAAATGGAAACAGAAAAAGCAGGGGTTACAGTCTTAGTTTCTGACAAAACAGACTTCAAACCAACAAAGATCAAAAATGACAAGGAAGGCGATTACATAATGGTAAAGGGTTCAATTCAACAAGAAGAGCTAACTATCCTAAATATACATGCACCCAACACAGGAGCTTCCATTTCATAAAACAAGTTATTAGAGATCTACAAAGAGACATAGAATCCTACACAATAATAGTGGGTGACTTTAACACCCCACTGCCAATATTAGATCATCAAGACAAAAAATTAACAAAGATATTCAGGATTGAACTCAGCTCTGGATCAACTAGATATGATAGACATTAACAGAACTCTCTGCCCAAAAACAGAATATACATTCTTCTTGGTGCCACATGGCACTTACTCTAAAATTGATCAAATATTTGGAAGTAAAACACTCCTCAGCAAATGCAAAAGAACTGAAATCATAACAGTCTCTCAGATCTCAGTGCAATCAAATTAGAGCTCAATAAATCCACTCAAACCACACAGCTACATGGAAATTGAACAATCTACTCCTGAATGATTCCTGTGTAAATAATGAAATTAAGGCAGAAATCAAAAAGTTCTTTGAAACCAATGAGAACAGAGACAATATACCAGAATCTCTGGGATGCAGGTAAAGCAGTGTTAAGAGGGAAATTTATAGCACTAAGTGCCAACATCCAAAAGTTAGAAAGATCTCAAATCAACAACATCCTTACATCACAACTAAAACAACTAGAGAACCAACAGCAAACAAACCCCAAATCTAGAAGAATATAAGAAATAACCAAGATCAGAGTGGAACTGAAAAACTCTTCAAAAAAATCAAAGAATCCAGGAGGTAGTTTTTTGAAAAAAATTTTAAAACATAGACTGCTAGTTGGCTAGACTAATAAAAGGGAAGAATCAAATAGACACAATACAAAATGACAAAGGGGATATTACCACTGGCCCCACAGAAATACAAACTATCAGAGAATACTATAAACACTTCTATGCAAATAAACTAGAAAATCTAGAAGAAATTGATAAATTCCTGGACATATACACTCTCTCAAGACTGAACCAGGAAAAAGTTGAATCCCTGAATAGACCAATAATTAGTTCTGAAATTGAGGCAGTAATAAATAGCCTACCAACCAAAAAAAGCCCAGGACCAGGCAGATTTACAGTTGAATTCAACCAGAGTTACAAAGAGGACCTGGTACCATTTCTTCTGAAACTATTCCAAACAACTAAAAAGGAGGGACTCCTCCCTAACTCGTTTTATGAGGCCAGCATCGTCCTTATACCAAAACCTGGCAGAGATATAACAGAAAAATGAAAACTTCAGGCCAAACCACCATGGCATATGTTTTTATACATAATAAACTTGCACATCCTGCAAATGTACCCCAAACTTAAAATTCAATTAAATTTAAAAAATTTACAAGATTTATAAGTGGTAAATATAAAACATTACATAGAGAAATTAAAGACTTAAAGAAATTAAGAAACATACTGTGTTAATAAATCAAGAGTATTGTGAAGAAGTCATTTTTCCCCAAATAGATCTAACAATCCCAATAAAACAGATCAACACAATCCCAATAAAAACTCCAGAAACTTTTGTAGAAATTGTCAAACTGATTCTCAAATTTCTAAGGAAATGCAAAGGATCTAAAGTACACAAAATACTTTCCAAAAAAGAAGAGAGTTATAGGACTTATACAACCTGATTTCAAGACTTTATTATAAAGTTTCGGTAATCAAGATAGTGTGACTTAGAGATTAAGGAAACAGAATAGAAACATATAGATTAAGGAAACAGAATAGAAAATACATATAGATTAAGGAAACAGAATAGAAAATGTGTAAGCAGACCTATCTATCTTTAAGCAATTCATTTTTGACAAAGGTGCCAGGGAAATTCAATGGAGAAGACAGAATCTTTTCAACAAGTGGTGCTGGAATCATTACATATCCCTAAGTGAAAAAATCATATACAAAATACACCTCACACTGTGTATAAGAATTAACTTAAATGACTCATAAACCTAAAGTTATAACACTTCTAGAAGAAAACAGGGAAAAAAGTTTTTGTCCTTAGGTTAGGCAAAGATTTATTGTAGGGCACAAGAAGCAGGAACAGGAAAAAAAAAACCAATAAATTAGAGTTGACAAAAATTTAAATAGTTTGCTGTTCAAAGTCACTGTTTAAAAAATGAAAGGCAAAACACAAGCTGGGAGAAAAATTTTTAGGAAACATGTATTTGTAAAGAGTTATGACAGTTCTGGGATTTTATACTACCAGCAAACCGACAAGTTAGCTCCCCACCCCCCACCAGTTTCATGGATTCTGGCAGAAGACATGAGATTCCTGAGTCACAGACAAAGGACTTTATTACTCACAGTAGTGAGTATGGTGAGAGGTGTGTGTGTGACTGGCCCCGATGGATGCTGCACATGCAGATTTGTCTTGCCACTGAGTAACCCCAAGCTTAATAGCCCAGTCTTATTTAAGGTCTGCAAGAAAATAAGGGAGATATTACCTTTATTATCTTGGACACCAAGTACATCTTCTCTTTCCAAAAGGAAAACAATATCTCAATTGTCCAAGGCTTTTTTGCTATACAAACTCCTTTGAAAAGATAGTCTAGAACAATAGTTGTCAATGTCCCTGCTCACAAAATGTGCAGAAATATGAAAGATCCATAAAGAGTTATCTCCAAACAATAAAGAACAGGTGTGCAGAGAATATAAAGAACTCTCAAAACTCAATAACGAGACAAACAAAATAGTTGAATAGACACACTTCAAAAAAAGATGCTGATGGAAAACAGCATATGAAAATGTATTCAATATCATTAGTTGTTAAATATAAATTAAAACTCCAAT
Organism: Rhinopithecus roxellana; assembly: GCF_007565055.1. Taxonomy (NCBI): domain Eukaryota; kingdom Metazoa; phylum Chordata; class Mammalia; order Primates; family Cercopithecidae; genus Rhinopithecus; species Rhinopithecus roxellana. The sequence continues at coordinate 143,529,926 of NC_044554.1, forward strand.
GCAATGTCCCAACACACCCTCTAGAATGACTAAAATTTAAAAAGATTGATAACAAGTGCTGTGGAGCAACTGGAAATCTCCAACATTGCTGGTGGGAATGCAAAGTGGTAAAGACACTTTGGAAAACAGTTTGGCATTTTCTTTTAAAGTCAAACTCATCCTTACCATCTAACCCAGAAATTCCACTCATAAGTATTTACCCAAGATAAATAAAAACATATGTCCACACAAACATTTGTATGTTAGTGTTCACAGCAGCTTTATTCATAATTGACAAAACCTGGATATTGGAAATTCTCTATGTGTCTCTTGTGTTTCTACGTGTCTTGCTAGTAGAGGCCCTGATTGCCTTTGTTTCACACTATCTCTTTAAGCATGTGTATAGAACAATTTCTCTTTTAAAAAGGCAAATTAAATGAAAAATATATGTAAAACATAAGCATTCAGGAAAATGTTATCGGAATCCAAGAGACTTGCCAGGCAATTTAGCTCAGAGTTCTAGGGTCATCTTCACAATGATTAATTGCTGAAGGAAAAATAATCAGCAATCACTTCCTTCTGTGCAGGTAGATGATTCTTCACAGCCGGAAACTGAATGCTTACACCTAAGACTGGAACTATTTGCAGACTCAACATTGAGAAATAATCTTCACATGGAATTTTCTCCTGCTTCCACAAGGATCTGCAAGTAATTACAGCAGCACAGAAATGTCTACACTTTTTTCAGAATTGAGAAAGCTTTTTACCATCTATATTTATTCTCCCTTGAGATAGAACTCTATTGATCATTAAAAATAAATAAGCAACCTAGTAACTTCATCCTGGTGTCTATGACTTAAAAAGGTTCTTGTGTGATTGAAACTGACATCTCTTGGGCATTTTGAAAAAACTGGATTGAAATTACAAAACTAATCTGGTAACATATTTTAGTTATATAAACATAACACAGAAATGTACACAACATCCTGCCCCAACCACAAATGGAATTCATTTTCTAATTCTGAAGAAAAATGAGAGTATGTAAAAATCATACTTTATTGAAATATATATGATATACATATATGTGTGTACATATAATACTAGGATTTTATTATGCTAGGTAAGTTAAATAAGGTACTTCAGATTATTTGAAGAACTATTTGACAAAACTACAGACTGTAGAATCTGAAATAAAATAACTGCATAATTTGAAGTACCTAGTTACAAAAGCAAAAACACCACAATCAACAGAAAAGGAGTATCTTAATTGCCAAGGAGAAAGTTACTAATTGTTAATTTTTAAGGTAAAAAATTAAGGTGAAGATCAGCAGTTCCAAGGGGTTGGGAAATGGAAAAACAGGTGGAGGACCAAGGATTTGAGAGTAGTGACAATACTCTGTATGATACTCAAATGGTGGATACATGTCATTATACATTTGTTCAAACCCATAGAATATACAATAGCAAGAGTGAGGGAAAACTGGCTAGCCATATGCAGAAAACTGAAACTGGACGCCTTCCTTATACCTTATACAAAAATTAACTCAACATGGATTAAAGACTTAAATGTAAAACCCAAAACCATAAAACCCTAGAAGTAAACCTAGGCAATACCATTCAGGACATAGGAATGGGTAAAAATTAAAACAGCAAAAGCATGACAAAAGCCAAAATTGACAAATAGTTTCCTTTGCTGTGCAGAAACTCTTTAGTTTAATCAGATCCTATCATCAGAGTGAACAGGCAACCTACAGAATAAGAAAATTTTTGCAATCTACCCATCTGACAAAGCTCTAATATCCAGAATTTACAAGAAAAAAAAAAAAAAAAAAAAAAACCACTCCATCGAAAAGTGGGCAAAGGATATGAACAGACGCTTCTCAAAGAAGACATTTATGTGGCCAAAAAACATATGAAATAAAGCTCAACATCACTGATAGTCAGAGAAATGCAAATCCAAATTACAATGATATACCATCTCACACCAGTCAGAATGGTGATTATTAAAAAGTCAGGAAACAATAGCTGCTGGTGAAGTTGTGGAGAAATAGGAACGCTTTTACACTGTTGGTGGGAATGTAAATTAGTTCAACAATTGTGGAAGACATTATGGCAATTCCTCAAGGATCTAGAGCCAGAAATATCATTTGACCCAGCAATCCCATTACTGGGTATACAACCAAAGGATTATAAATCATTCTACTATAAAGACACATGCACATGTATGTTTACTGCAGCACTATTTACAATAGCAAAGACATGGAACCAACCCAAATGCTCATCAATGATAGACTGGATAAATAAAATGTGGCATATACACACCATGGAATACCATGCATACATAAAAAGGAATGAGATTATGTCCTTTGCAGGGACATAGATGAAGCTGGAAGCCATCAACCTCAGCAAACTAACACAGGAACAGAAAACCAAACACTACATGTTCTCATAAGTGGGAGTTGAACAATGAGAACACATGGACACAGAGAGGGGAACAACAGATACCAGGGCCTATTAGGGGGGTGGGGGAGGGGAGGGAACTTAGAGGATGGGCCAATAGAAGCAGCAAAACACCATGGCACATGTATACCTATGTAACAAACCTGCATGTTCTGCACATATATCCTGTTTTTAGAAGAAATAAAAAATTTTTTTAAAAAATAGCAAGAGTGAACCCTCATGTAAACTATGGACTGTGGATAATGATGTGTCAATGTAGGTTCGTCGGTTGTAACAAGTGTATCATTCCTGGTTGGAAACATGGCAGCAGGGATGGGGTATACATGTGTGGGGTGGAGGTTCATAGGCATCTCTATACCTTCCTCTCAATTTGGCTGTGAACCTAAAACTTTTATCTAAAAAATTAACTTTTTTAAAAGTTGGAAAAGAAGAATTGTTCTTCTCTTCAAAGTCTTTCATTTAAAGACCATGTATTATGATATAGTATACCATGCCATGCAGGCATGAGCTCCACAGTCTAATGTGAAGGCCAAAGATAAGTACCCAAACAACCATAGTTCTGAATATAATCCCCAAAATTCTGCAGGAGAGGTTGATACAAGGTAGTAGTCATTTCCAACAAGAGAAATCAAGGAAGGTGTAATAAAGGAGATATCTGAGCTAATCATTGAAGGATAGCTCAGCTCTCTGCACTGCTGTTGGACACAAAGGGCATTCCAGGTAAAAAAAAAAAAAAAAAAAAAAAATGGCAGTAGGAACCAAGACATGGACGGAAGACATCATGAGTTTGTAATTAGATTGCAAAGGACACTGATGACTTTTCCTCATTGGTGTCCAATTATCTAATTTCATAGCGTATAATGAACTATTTATGACACTCTTTAAGAACTAGCCTTCCTGAATAGCTAATCCTTATTTAATTATTATTGTGATATCTTTAAAACAAATCAAAGTTCTGTTCTATCATTAATCCCATTGGTGAAGGTACGCTGTTATATGTAGTTCCGAAGCTGTTTGAATGTTATTTATCTATAAATAAACAAAATTAACTAGGTTATTGAAAAATGTCAAATCTGTATAGGTATTGGAGGGAGGGAATATGGAGGTTTTCAGGTATTTTAAAGATGTATTTTAATGATGAGTATATTGAAGTACATGAAGATTTAATGAAATGCTCAAATTTAATTATTTTTCATTTAACAATTGCTTACATGGAATATTTTAGAACATTAACTCATTTAATTTTCATAACAATCCTGATATGGTGCTACTGTGATCCTCATTTTACAGATGAGGAAACTGAGGCACAGAGAAATTAAGAGACTCCTCCTGTCAGCAGTAAAGCCAGGACTGATTCCCAGGCTGGTGGAGGTAGATTCTATACACTAGGTTACTAATCACTGCTCTAGTTGCATCTCCAAACCAGTTAGTGGCAGAGTGAAACCCAGAACACAAGGCTCCTGAGTCCAAATCTGTGGTTTTTTTTTTTTCCACTCTAAAATTTCTGTTACTACACAGCCAACACAAGTTTTCATGATCCCAGTCACTGAGGCTCTTTGCTACCTCTTTAACAAAATGCTTTCTTTTCTCCTCAAATTTTAGATTTGATTGTGTTTCTTATTTTTACAGATGGAATTTCTCTCCCTTAGCTACACTCATTTTACATCCTACTACAACCAAGCCATGACTAGTTAAACCACAACAAACAAGCCTCTGCATTATTCATTCCTTAAACAAAAAAGGAAGAGAGAAAAAAAACTAACCACATGTATTGTCTGCCTGTATTTGTCCTGGAAATGAAGGAATAGAAAGCAAGCTGTTGCACTGGTTCATACAACTCATTTGTAGCACAAATACTTGGTGGTGGTTAATTTTATGATAACCTCCCTTTTAGGGGCCATAACTAAGAGAAGCAAAAGGCCCTCTTTTCACTTCATTTTCTATACTCAAGCATGTCATTTCATCCCTGTGGAACAGGATATTGAAGGGAATTTTTCCCGGAATGATTGGCTAGGATCCATGACTAGAAACTACAAGACAGAAGTATCCTAACGTTTTAGAATGTCAACATCTGCAGATAGCACCTAACATCTGCCAGGGATTAAGAAATGGCAAAATCAGGCTTCTACTGGTGCCTAGATGCCTCCTGTAGAGATATTTGATTGGTCTGGTGCCACCGTTGGCAATAAGATGTTTTTTAAAGCTATCCAGGTAATTCTAATTGCAGGCAAGGTTGGAATGACTGCTATACAAGAGAAGGGGGGTAGTGCAGACAATGGCCTTGAAGACAATGAGAAGACTGTCATCTGCTTCTCAAGCAATGAGAAGATTATCGCTTCCAAGTAAGGTGTATCTTTCTTCTCTGAATAGCCTGTAGAGTGGGAATGCAGTTAGAAAGAAGTCCAAGAGGGTTTTCCTATAAGAAAGGATGCTATTCACGGGTATGCTTAGCCTCTGCCAGTGTGGGAAGAGAATGAGAACGACATTATGGTACAAAGAAGAGACTGACATGGAATAGATAACTATGCTCCACTTGTCTTTCATCATAGTTTACCCAAGAAAGCTGTTTACCAGGTACCAGCCAAAGTCTGGGTTGTGGCAGCAAAACTCAGTGGCTAGACTACTGATGGTGGGGATTGCCTGGGCTGTAAGACATAGGGTTCCACTCTGAAAACTGGGCAGTGGAGAGACTCCACCCTGTGCCCCAGTCAAAGGTGGACACTTGGATGCTGTCCCATAGAGGCACGGAAAGACAGCAGAGAAGCATCAACCATCAACAAAGAGATCTAAACCAGGGACCGATGAAGACAGACACCTCCTCTACTCCCTCCTTCCATTCCAAGGCACAGGAGGTACTTGCACCTAAAAGATGGAGCAGAAAAATTTCGATTTCTTTGGAGTAAATTGTGAGCTTGGAAGTTGAAAACTGAGCTGAGTCATAGTAATGAGAATTAACCAGAAATGTAGAGAATCCACCAAAGATGTTGCCTAAAAGCAGAAAAGAAGTCTTCTAATTGACAAAGTCAAGGCAGAATGGGGCAGATTTGTGGGAGCTTGCACATTTGTCCAGAGGCAGTTTATTTCTGTGAAAGAAAATGGATATGCTCAAAGGATATGACACTTGGTGTGACTGACAGACTTTAACAGGACCAGTGAGCCATTATAGCATCCTTTGTGTAGAATGTAGGAACGCTACTGGTGGACACTCTGAACTTGGCTTCCTTACAATTTCTGTGTCTTCTGCCTTGGTGACGGGGATTAGAAATCCAAGTCGACGCTGACTTGGCTGCAATGAGAGATGAAATACACACCAAGCAGTTGCACTGACCATGTACAAATTATGTAACTCTTTGAATCTCAATTTTCTTATACAGGATATGGGAATAACATCTGCTCATGAGACGGTTTTGAGGATTGCATTTTGCCTCACAAAAATGACTGGCACATGACCTACTCAATAACTCTTCATAAAAATCAGTCTTGATATAACACTTTTCTAGCATAAAATTCTAGTTAATAGCCCCCATTTAAATGAATGTAAGTACCTAAAGGACTTTGTTGAAAGATTGTTTCATAGAGAGGAATCCATGTGGCACAACAGAGAGGACACCCAGGGTCTTAACTTCCTCCAGATTAACGCTTGTGGTTTCCTGGGAAGTTTTTAAGCACAGTTCACACTAATGACAGCCATCCATCAGCTATTGAATCCTGTTTAAAAGCTACTTCACGCTGGGCGCGGTGGCTCAAGCCTGTAATCCCAGCACTTTGGGAGGCCGAGACGGGTGGATCACGAGGTCAGGAGATCGAGACCATCCTGGCTAACCCGGTGAAACCCCGTCTCTACTAAAAAATACAAAAAACTAGCCGGGAAAGGTGGCGGGCGCCTGTAGTCCCAGCTACTCGGGAGGCTGAGGCTAGAGAATGGCGTAAACCCGGGAGACGGAGCTTGTAGTGAGCTGAGATCCGGCCACTGCACTCCAGCCTGGGCCACAGAGCGAGGCTCTGTCTCACACACACACACACACACACAAAAAGCTATTTCACTTGATGACTTTTAAGCTTTCGAAGTGTCTGGCCCTTTTAAGAAAACAGTAAAATAAATAAACAGATTTTGAACGAGAGAATTACTAACACTTATGCTTCCAAAACTATGGTTTTTCTTTTTAGGAGGCAATTCAGAGCTGGAGGGCAGACAGAACCAATGCTCAGTAACCAGGCTGCAATCTATGGATCAGAGGAACACGGAGGCAAAAGTAATTAAGGCTAATTAAGGACTACCTTGCAACAGGAGAGGCTTACAGAAGAAAAAAAAAATTACACCTTTCCTTTGAGTAGAAGTCAGGAATAGCCAGAATGGGGACTGGAAACATGAAAAAGTACCGAAATAGTCTCAAACATGAAAGAACACTAAAAACCTTCCTTTAGAATAAAAGGAAGCTAAATTCTTACTAAATTTTTATTAGTTATTTCTTACAAATACATCCTATGAACTACACTTAGGACTATCCATTTCTTTGACTAAATTAGAAGACAAAAGCAGCTTATCAACATACATATCATTTTCTTCATAAATAATTGTATAAAAAAGCAAAGTCGAATGCACCTTGCTTTCCATCTTGGATTCTAGTTTTTTCTTACCAGAAGAAAACCTGTGAGTGCAGGGAAAAGGGAACACTTATACACTGTATATACAATGTACTAGGAATGTAAACTAGTACAACACCTGTGGAAAACAGCATGATGATTTCTCAAAGAACTAATGGAACTCCCATTTGACCTAGTAATCCCACTGCTGGCTATCTACTCAAAGGAAAAGAAATCATTCTATTTTCTTAAAGACACCTGCACCCATATGTTTATTGCAGCACTATTCATGATAGAAAAGTCATGGAATCAACCTAAGTGTCCATCAGTGGTGGACTGGATAATGAAAATGTGGTATATATACAACATGGAAAACTAAGCAGCCATGAAAAATAATGAAATCATGTCCTTTGCAGCAACATGGATGGAGCCAGAGGCCATTATCCTAATTGAAATAGCTCAAACAGAAGATCAAATACTGCACGTTCTCGTTTATAAGTGGAAGCTAAACAATGGGTACACATGGATATAAAGATGAAAATAGACACTGGGGACTCCAAAAGGCAGGGAAGGTGGGAAGAGGTGAGGAGTAAGAAAAATTACCTGTTGGGTGCAAAGTTCACTATTGGGGTGATGGGTACGTTACAAGCCCAAATCTCACCATTATACAATGTATCTATGTAGCAAACCCGCACATGTACCCCACTGAATCTAAAATTTGAAAACTTTAAAAAACAAAAGAAAACCTATTCTTGGGCACCAAGATATTCCAAACTCCAAACCAATGGCTTTTAACTGTAAATGTACATCAGAATCATCTGTGAGCTTTCAAAAGACACACACACACACACACCCCATACCCACTTGGTTCCCAATTCGAACCATCTGGATCAGAAACTCCTAGGGTAAGCATGGTCCAGGAATGTGTATTATATGTTAAGTCTCCAGAGATGCTAATATGTACCTCCCATCATAACCACAAGCCATCACCATTCCACTGGTGGCAGCTTCCGAAATTGTAGATATTATCCCCCAAAGAAGAGTTAATCCAATATACTCCCTCTCATGATCTAGCTGAGAGCTTTTTTACTTTACTTTAAAGGACACAGTTTTACTTTACAGTCTCTGATGAACTATTCCGGACGATTATAACCTGTATTATTTTAAATAAAAGTCTGTTTGCATACTGAACATTTCCAAAAATAGGAAACAGGATTTGCCCAATAATGATTCATTGTATACTCATCAAGACTAGATTCTAATATTGAAGTCATTAGAGCCTCTTTCCCAATGTTCTACATCATCTGTACTTTTGGCAGAATGAACCATAGATGACAAAATTATCTCTTCCTTACAGGCCATTATCTCCTGCTGTGGGGATTGGTCAATAAATAACTAGCAATTGGGCATCTAGTATAACAGGGCCCTCTCCAGGTGCTATACTTTCAACTTAATCTGGGTTTTTAAGAAAGTTAAAATGCAATTTGAAAGTCAACCCATGAGAAAATAAGCAACAGAAACAAAGGACAAGATATAAGAGTTTGAAGTCAAACTTACATAAAGGAGGGAAGCTGTTGGCTGAGCTTCTCAGAGAAGAATTTGTGGAAGATGTCTGAGCTTGGTCCTAGGAAATAGCAATAATGAGGTTGGTAGAAAAACTTTGAAAAGAACACTTGAACTCAATTTGTAGTTCAAGAAATATTCATTGGAGATCTGCTACATAATCAATCCATATTGACTAATATGGTAGAAGACAAAGATGATGGGCACCCAGCCCTGTTCCTGAAAGGTTCATACTAACTCACAGCGGAGTACAAGTATTCATCATCTACACACATAGCTGTTGGAAAAACATGGCAGGCTTCGTGGAGGTGGTGGCTTTTTTAGATAGGTCTTAATATAAAGGAATTTGACAAGAAGAATATGAGGAAAATGATTTTCTAAGGCAACGAAGCAGGCTGTATCTGGGGAATTAATGTATTTAATTTTCTCCAAATTGTATTGCATATATTTGTATATCAAATGCATTGTTTATATATTTACATAAAGAATATACATCCCTGAAAAGGAAAATATTCCTGTTTTATTTTCATTATTCAGGCAGACAGATTATTCATTATTCAGATTCATTATTCAGACAGATAACCAATGCCTCATAGGCAAATTAGCCACGTGTTCACAACAGCTGTTTGCACCCATGTTCCTCCAAAGAGGGAAGAAAACATTGAAAAAACAGGATCATTGACTTGCCTTCAATTCTATGTCTCAACACATGCAATTCTGACTTAGAATTCTGTGTTTATATCCAATTGCACCACAAAGCTTGCATTTATGGAAATATAAGATAAAAATAAACGCACTGGGAAGTGTTTGGGAAACATGACATATGTTAGCTTATAACTTGGGGAGTATATGGCAGAGGCAGAATTCATTTCAACATCAAGTCTGTCATCACCATTGAGAAAGAAAGGTTTGATGGACTACACAAATCATAGTGTTTATTTGTACTGAACCGTGTCCTATCTTTCAAGGCATTTTTAAAATACATTTATATCCTTTCATATTCTGAAAAATTCATTGCTACTCCCATTATATAGATAAGAAAGTAAATGCAAGGAAAGCCCATTATCTCACAACTAAGTTGGTACCCAGCTTCAATTTCTAGTTAACTACTAATAAAATGAAGCTTTATTGGCTCTTCATTTAACACTGTGATGTTCTGCCCTTGTCTCTGTGCCAGATCCACGTCTTCAGCTTTGAAACAACTGCCTTTGAAACAACATGCCTAACATATTCTAAGGTTAAAAGGGAACTTAGAGTGTATTTTAGAAATACTCAGAGGGTTTGATGGATGTTAAAAGGCTCTCATAAAATAACATCTTGATATGAGTTAATTGTGAATTAATGAAAAACATGTGAATCTTAATACATTCAAATAACTCATTGGTTCAAAAAAATAAAGCAGATCTGCTTAGCAGAAAACATGCTGCCAACTCCCAGATATTTAAGCAATAAATCATGACAGTCTAAATCCAACACATGCTGGATAGGTCTATCTCTGTGCGTAAGTTTAAAGAAGGCATTTTTGTGAGTGCTAAACAACCAGTCTCCCAAAAATCAGCCAAGCATTTGGAGATTATATTCCACTGCCCCGTTAATGCTGTAAAGAACTCCATGGAATGGCAAAGTTCTCTGAAAAGGGCACCTGAATCACCTGGGAAGCAGACTCCCAAAGACAGTGAACTCTGGCATTTATTAGATTAGTCCACTTTCTGGTCCACAGCAGCTTGAAGTAAAGAAAGGACTATGTTGGTTTCAGTTTTTCTGAAAACCCTGATCCTCCCCCAAAGGAAGGCCCTTCACAGTGAACTCATTCAAGTCCAAATTTAAATTCTGATTCAGCCCAGATGTCATCAATAATCATGGTCAACTCCCACTGGACAATAAAAATTGTCACCCTCAGAGACAAACACATTACAGCTTCCAAAATGGATTAGGGCATTTGAGGTTTCTCTATTTTTAGATTATACCCTACATCATTTAGTGCTTTGAAAGTCTGAAAGGTCACCAATATCTTTTCTTTTTTTTTTGGCTTTGAAATTAATAATAAAAAATAATAATAGAGAGTAGTATCACAGAAGTTTTTGTGAAAAGAATATTCAGAAAGCAGCATTTTAAAAAGATTTCCCTGCCACAGTTTGCCAGCTATAATGATGAGCGAGGTGAGTTTGGAGTTAAGAAAGTCACCTGGGTTAGAACCCTATTTAAGCAACAGACTCAACTCAAACTAAACCAAAAAGGAAACTATTATGTTTACTGGGGTATGCTCAGCATTGAAGAAAGCTGCCAGAGCCAGCACCCCCAGGAACTCCTTACCTCCTGGATTCTGTCTCCATTCGCCTCTCATCCCTGCTTCTCTTCATATGTTGGCTTCACTCTCTTCTGTAAGTTAGCTTTCTCTGCTAACAGGAGACATGGTTGCTAGCAGCCTCAGCCTTGCACCACCCCATGAATCACAGGGAAGGATGCTCATTGGTTCTGCTTGTATCACATGCCCAACTTACGTCCCACGGATGAGAGAGTGTTAGTAGCTACACCTGGTACCAATACACAGCCAGAGATGGTGGGCTTGTGACTAGAGAAAGGACAGTGGGAGGGCTTTCTTGGCAGACTAAAAATAATAATAGTAACAATGATGGTTCTACAATTTTACTGTCTTCTACAATGGCCTGATAGGTTGTGGAGGCTAAAGGTGTGCCTACTTGAGGCGAACGTTGTGGAAATGTTTTTTCCTCCTTATCACTTGTCAGAAAAGTAATCTTCCTCTAAAGCCAATGTTACAGTGAAGCCCCCCAGATAATTTAGCTGTGATTAACATATTTGGATATGAAGTCACTGGCTGCTGTACATCCCTAACCTAGGGGTCGACTTGACATGGCTCTTGCTCTTGCTGGATATAATAGAATCCCACATTTTACACATTTTTTGGACTCTCATAAATGGTCCTATATGCTGGGGTTTTATATACGCAGAGTAAATTCTTGGGTTTCTGACCTAAGGCAAATCGCTCTTCCTTAAATAATCACCAATCTCTCTCACCTGTACTTTGATAAAAAGATGGAAATCCTCAAATGAAGTAGTTCTCAAAAGTGGGCCCTAATCATTACCAGCATCACCTGGAAATGCAAATTGCTGCGTTCCACCCAAGATCTCCTAGTGGAGATTCTGAGGCTGGTGCCCAGCAATCTGTTTTAATGAGCTCTCGAGGTGACAGCAAGTACACTGAAATTTGGGAACCACTGTTTTGTATTTATCACTGACACCAGCACAATCGAATGTGGGAAATGTGAGGAAATTCTCTCTTTCCAAAAGAGACAGACATGCTCCAAGGACATTGAAGTATCTGATGAGTCAAAGAATTTCCAAAATGATTGCCTGAAAATAGGATGTTTTGTGAATGGGACTCATGTCTGGGAATGAGGTTACAAAGGGTCATAAAATAAAGGCTATGCCTAGACAAAATATTCTATTTTCTTACCAAGATATGAGTATAACTCATTAAATCAATCCAATTCTGTGCATCAGAAAGAGAGGGGGACAGAGAGAGGAGAAGAGACAGTGGAGGAGGAGGAAGTTTGACTATGGCTATGTTTTGGTTGGCTTTGCCCATTGGATTGCAAAGTAACTCAGAAGTTAAGCAGGATAAATAATAATATTAGCTAATGTTTAAGAAGGAAGGGGGAAGATCTGGTAAATGAGGACAGAAGCAAGGTAAGCTATATGTGATATAACAATGAAGAAAGTGTCATCCTGCAGAGAAAGATCAAGGACAGAACAGAATATAAAGCTGCATGTTATCATTACTATTTTTTTAAAGTGTTATGTGAACAAGAATTGAAAAATAGTATAATGAATAGCATTGTAGATCAGATGAATGATTGTTTTTCTTAAAATTGACTCTAATACCAATGTATTTCCTTGTTAAGGTATGCTGGCTGGGGGGTACTGGTGTTTGTCTCAGAAGGTGCTCTGATTGAGAGATTCTCTGTTCTTAGTTCTTATTAGAACTAATAAGTTCTATGATCATGTCCTGCAGGGCCTAGCGGTGCCAGGAGGCTGTGCAGCACATTATTGTTGCTTCATGTTGAACAAATCTACACAGGTATGGGTTCATCCAGTTTGTCAGGTGTCGCTAATGTGATCGGTGAATCTGACTGATGTGAATACATTCCAAAAGCCTGGCAGAATTTTGGAGAAACAGCTAAGTTGCACATCCATGTTTTTAAACCATTTTGTTTAAAATGTAGGAGGAGATCAGTTGCAGTGGCTCACATCTATAATCCCTGCATTTTGGGAGGCCGAAGTGGGAGGATGGATTAAGCCCAGGAGTTTGAGACCAGACTGGGAGACATTGTGAGACTCTGTCTCTACCAAAAGTACAAAAATTAGCTTGGCATGTTGGCACAGCTGTAGTCCCAGCTACTCTGGAGACTGAGGTAAGAGGATCTCTTGAGCCCAGGAGTTCAAGGCTCCAGTGAGCAATGTTTGTACCACTGCACTCCAGCCTGTGACAAAGCAAGAACCTGTCTCAATGAATCGATCAATTAATCAATCAATAAAAGGTAGAGGATACATCTCACATCATTTGAAACTTCCAAGGCACATTTATATAATCAATGGTGTGGTCAGCTTAGATATGAATATTGGTAATAGGAAGAAGAATATGTAGCGAAGACATGGAAAGGATAAAATAAAAGGGCTCACAAGGAAATCCTGTTATACTCTAATCACTAGAGTCACATAATAAGATATTGCTGACAATGGAACAACATTAGGAAAATAATATGCAGAATGTGAACAATCAAGCAAATGTCAAGTGCAGAGGGCCAACCCCTATAAAGAATAAATAATTGGTGAAGCATTGATTTCTTTAGTACCCAAAGGGAAAATAAATAGAAATGGAAGAAATAGAACTTGTTCAAAAGTGGCTTGGCAGTCTGAAGAACAGCTGGATTTAATTTAGCTTTCCCAAGAAAAGAGAGGGATTTGGAATTAATCCAACTTGACTGTTCCGATTAACTCAGCTTTTATACACTCATTCATTCATCAACAAACCTCCACCAAGTGGTTGCCACACACCAGGCAGACAATGTGCTAGGCCCTAGGGAAGCCTGTCCCCATGCCTCTTCTGGGCTCCTCTCTGCCTCTTCCCATCCTTTCATTTTGACACACTAACTCTTCCCTGAGGAGAAAGTATGCAGCCACATTCCACACTATTCAATTGTTAGACCACCTAGGTTAATCTGAATAAACATAATCTAAAAAGTTCAATTTGTAATGCATCAGTTGGAACCAAGTTCTTAGTCAATCAAAAAGTCTCAAGAGATTACTTCTACTTCTACTTTTGACCTAGTCCTGGAGAAGGCTCTAAAATATTAAAAGGGAGTTTGAAAAGTCCAGTGCCTGCCATTGAAATGCCTCCTGTCTACAATTCAGTAACTAGAGAATACAAGATCATTTAAAATGAAGAAGCAAAAAAATGATAGCCTAGTAAATGAAATATTAGAGGCTGGGTCTGGTGGCTCATGCCTATAATTTCAGTCCTTCAGAAGGCCAAAGTGAGATGCCAGGAATTAAAGAACAATCTGGGCAACATAGCAAGATGCTGTCTCTAAAAAAAATTAGCCAAGCATGGTGATGTGTGCTTGTAGTCCCAGCTACTTGGGAGGCTGAGGCAGGAGGATCTCTTGGGCCCTGGAATTCAAGGTTGCAGTGAGCTATGATCACACCACTGCACTCCAGCCTGGGCAACAGAGTAAGAACCTGCTTCAAAAATAAAATAAAATAAATATTAGCGAGAAGAAAGACAAAATACATACATCTTTGCCTATCTTTCCTAGCTAGTTTGACATTGCAAGAACTGAAAGAGAAAGCACCAGGCACATGCGGGTTATCAATGCCATTCGTCAAAAGCAATCATCGGCAGTTAGTATCTACTCTTCTCTGGTATTTGTGTAATGTCTTCCAGGATGTTGGGCACATATGAATCAGGTGTCTTCTTTCTATGCAGTGGTGTTGAGACATCTATGCATCTGGCTATTTCAGATACTCAAGCAGTGTGACTATGGAGTCTTGATAAATTTACAGCATTCTGGCCTTTTCAGAAGCAAGTGAGTTTTATTCCAGCAGATTCAGTGTATAAAGAGAGCTGCCTCCTATGCCCATGCATAGACCCTAGATAGCTGCCTTCCTCCACCCATAGTTAAGTTTGAGCATACAACCACATAATCACAAGGTATAAACAAAGAATCAAAGCTGGTGAGGAGACCCCAGCCTGACTCAAAGGCTTAGGTAGCAGCCAGTAGATTCCTGATGCTTCAGACAGGGAAAAAAAAAAAAAGTCTCTGGTATGTCTGTCTCTTGTGCCAAGCTAGATTCAAAATCTCAAAGGAAAAAAAATTCCTGATTTCATGCAAAAATACACCTAACCTACCCAACCCTTAACTAGGATTTGACAACTCCTATTATGATAGAGTCACAAATAAAAATTATACTGTCATCTAAAAGAATGCACAATTAGATCCAGATATTAAAGATATAATTACAGTTGATCTCAAAGAGATTAATTTAAAATACCAGGGAAAGATCTGATTGCTATGTTTGGGGTTCCCTGACCCCAAGCCCTACTATGAAATCAAAATGACTCACCTAATTCTCAGATGAGAATCACACTGTGAGTAGAGAAATTCCAGTCTCAATGCTCTGAAGACAAAAGTCATAAAAGTATGAGTATTAAGAGTTGGAAGGACATTAGAGTTTCTACTATATCTACCATAATCTTCTATTTAATGTATCAATTCTCACTACAACATTCTAGAAAAATAGTCATCAAGTTTATTTGAACAAGGAAATGATTATCTTCCAACACAATGTTTACATGACAGAGAAATCACTGGGTGCCTAAAATGATGTGTATTCCTCGTTGTTTTTTCCTCATCCTAATGATAAATAATCATCGTTTCATACCTATATGTAGAAGAATAATCTATGCCCCTACATGCCAAGAATTTTGATGCCTTCTTACCCTGCCTTTTCCCAGATTATATGAGCCAGTAAATCCTTCATATGCGTAGCCTATCCATTCATACTAGATAAGGGAGACGTTTATAGAGAAAAAAAGAATATCACAAGTGTCAAATTAGTATCTACTTTCCAGTTCAAAAGTAACTAAATATTCCATCTATGTTAAGTTAGAACCATTCATATTGATGGCGTGTTGCCTTACATATATATTGTTTTTCTTCATCTTCACATCCACAGAGAAGAGTCATAAAATGATATGGTTAAAGAACTGGAAAATTCTTTAGGTGTCATCTACTTTGGCCACGCAGAAGAAAATAGATTTAAAAAAGAAATCCTGGGTGAAATGTTTTACAAGGAAGAAACAGAAAGAAAAGGTGATTACATCAGACAAACCTAGACCTATTTATAGAAATGTGAGCCCAGAGAACTGGGAAGTTCCATATTTGCACATCAGCCACTTAAATTGAAGGGCACAATTAAGACCAACAGAGCTAACAATCAAATACTAAGGAATATGCCAAGTACTTCACAGGTATGAACTCATTTAGTCTTTAAAATAACCTTATAAGGTAAGTTCCGAAATTATTTCATTTTACAGATTAAAAATGTGGCTTTGAGAAATATGACTTCAAAATCTACACTCTTAAACTCTTTCATGTCTACCCATAGATACTGTGGTACAGCACTAAATTCAGTTCTGAGATCCTGATGTCAAATACAAAAAAAAAAAAAAAGGCAGAAAACAGTGATGTTAGCATTTTAATTTTCCAACAAATTAAATGGGTCCTTCAAAAGAGAAAAATTTTGAGAGCAAAATTCAGAAAGAATAAATCATGCCTGGCCTTATGTTAGAAATAGTGGACATATTAACAGGCATAAAAGAGTTTTCAATATTTTTTCATAATCTGTTTCTTGTATAAACCTCCAATTAAAGCTGAGGACACAGTGTTAACCTGGAACCCAGTGGGTTTTCCACAAGTGAAGAAGGCACAGAGGCTGAAGAATAAATAGGTCCTCCAGCACAGGGTCCTTCGCAAAAGGAATCTTCCTTGTCTGGCTCAGTTTAACTTAGGAAATAAGCCCAAAAGGAGGGAAAAGAGATCATGCAACCATTAAAGCTTCTCTTGTGCTATTTCCTGTTCAGGAGACCAAATGAGAATAAAATCTGCAATAAAACAACCATTGAGGTAGCAATATATCAATTAAACTAAAACTCTTCCCTTGAATTGAGTTCAGCTGCATCTGTGTTAATTCCTATCTTCCTTTCTTCCCTGAGCCACTGCAGGGCCAGAGTTCCCCCCGCACCATTTCCACACACTGTTTTTCTGCATTCTGTTTATGTTGCTATGATCAAGATAGTTATTCATTCACAAATATTTATTGAGTCTCCATTACGTGGGATCCCCAACACTAATGGAGGAGTTAGCCTTCAACAACTACCTACATCTGCTCATACCATCCCCTCTTCTGTTCTTGTTACTATGAAAAAATGTTCTATCAAAGCCCAATCACCCAAGTTTGTATTCTGAATTTTTCTTCCTCTTGTTTCTCAGAAACCTCCTTCATCCACCATCTCATCTCTATCATGATCGCCAAGCTTTGCTTTTCTATAGGATCATGATCTATAACATACAAAAATCACTTTCATAAAATTCCTGTCTTTACCATCATTTTCTTAAAGTTACCTATCTAAGTGTCAACTCCTAGCTCCACCAAAGCTTTGTAAAGAGATATCTACACGTTTTTTCTTTGCTTTTTTATTAGTTATACAGTCTTTAATCTAAATTACTCTTGATCATGGTTATTTCCCAAAGATGGCCCAAAACAATTCTGCTAGTTCTTGTATAAGCAGACTGCTCCTCAATTCAAAAAGTAAAGTTTATTACCTCTTCCCTTGACTTGGGTCTGAACCTATGACTACTTTACTCAACATAATACATTGGAAGGGCTGCTGTATATCCTGGCCTGGCAGCTTCTGCTTTTCTTGGAGTACTCCAAGAAGAAGCACTCTATCTCAGAAACTAGCCACCGTGCTCTGAGGACTCAAGCTACATGGAGCGACCATGCATAGGTTCTCACCCATCTCAGGGCCTACATGTCATCTGTTCACTCTTCCAAGGAGATTCAATTGTTTTTCTGCTCTATCTCTCAGTAGTTCCACTCATCCTTCAAATCTGAAATTAAAAATTATTTCCTCAGAGATGGCTTCATTTGAAATACTCCAACTCAAATCAAGTACCAGTATTGTAATTTGTCATCAAACATTATATTTCTAATGCATAGTACTTATCAAAATTTGTAATGAATATTGTATTTGTATTTTATATCTGTCTCCCCTAACAAACATAATCTTCATGTTTATATTGTTCACCATCATGGTAGGCAGCTTTTCACGTGGCTCCCAATGATCCACAAATCCTAGCATTCATAGTCTTGTGTCATACTCTCCACCTGAGTATGGGCTGGACCTAGTGACTCACTGCTAATAAATAAATATGGCAAAAGTGATGGAATATCATTTCCATAATTAGGTTGTAAAAGACTGTGAGTTGTATCTTGCTAGCTGACTCTATCTATTGGCTTCTTAAGTTTCATGCTTTGACAAAGCAAGCTGCCATGTTGAAAGGATGCAAACAGCAAAGAATTGAGGGCAATCACTGCCCAACAGCCATCAACAAAGTAAATCCTGCCAACAACTATGTATGTAAGTTTGGACGCAGATTTTTCTTCAGTTAAGTCCAGTGGACCCATTAATTTTAGCCTGTGAAACAATGATCCCAAGTAAGCCATGCTCAGATTTCTGCCCCATGGATACTATGAGATAGTAAAGAAGTGATGTTTTAAGCCACTAAGTTTTAGGGTAATTTGGTAGGCAGCAATATAATCATTGTGTCTCCAATACCAAAAAAATAATAAATTTTAGTGTCTTGTTTGGAGCTATTCTAAGAACTTCATATGTATTTATTCATTTAATCATGACAACAACCTCAGGAGATAAATACAATTATTTTCCTATTTACATATAAGGAAACTGAAGCAGAAAGGTTAACTGCCAAAGTTCACTCAGCTAAGTAAGGATTAGAGTGAGTGCTTAGATTAGGTATTTTAAATACATAGTCATTAATTCATTCATTTAGCAAATGAATAAATAAATGAATATCCCTATTGCTCTGAAAAGCAAGAGAATAAATATTTCAGGGACTGCTAAAACACTTTTAGCACTTTAAAAAATTCAATGAAATTAATCAATGCCCATGTAATGGACTCTCAGTGTGTGATAGTACTTTGTGGCCCTGTTGTTGACATAAAATAGCTGCTCCCTTAATCCTTATATGCACTGTAAATATTACATATACTTGATGCTATAGGTCAGTTAAGGAAATCATTCAGAAGAATCTGGTCATTAGCCATGATTTATGGCATGAGATTTATGGCTGAGGCAGGTGACTCTGACCATTTTATTAGACACAAATTACAAGCTTCAGCTGTAAGCAAACCACTTATGTATCTTGAATAGCTAATGGACATTTTATAAGATATCTTCTTGTTTCCCATTCTATGTTGTCCTATGTAATGCCAGCTCCTTCACACCAGCAAGTTGGATCATGTGGTTCATATCGGATGACTTCCTTGCTATGATTTAGGTGTGGTTTCCAAATAAAATAGTTCCAGAATATGGCTTGACTCCAAAGACTGAGACCAGCCTGTTCACTCATCTTTACCATATCCCTTATTAGAAGCAAAAATGGACCCTCAACAGTGATCATTTCAAAAGTTTGATTTGAATAAAAGAGAAATGGGTGGGACTAAATTCTTCAACACTAATCCTATTTTACCTCCCGGGATTCTGTGGGTGTTTGGGCAGTAATGTAATAACAAATATGCTGATATGTGTCTGAAAAGAATGTTACATGACCATGAGTCATTATGCCCATTGCTTCAAGGCTGTTTGGGTAGCTGGCAGGAAGTAGTATTTGTCTCCAGAGCACAAAATTGGCCGCAAAGTAGGTAGGGCCTATGAAAATATTGATGTAATGTAAACATTGTATTTCTAAACTATTTACAAGGTCATCCCTACCCTACATGAGAGGTCAACTCTACCTCTAAGAGGTCCCACATGGACTTCTACAACATTCTTTGGGTTTTGGCACTCTTGCAGCCCAACTCATTTCTGAAGTGTGTGGGAAAGGCCAAATAAAGTCATCAAAAGAGCTCTTGGCTTAGAGTTTATCTGTGGGATTTTCATTCAAGTCAGTTCACTTGGCTTTAGTTTACTCAAAAATGAAAATAATCTTACACCTCCTTTTTTTATAGGATTAGCCTCCTTTCCATAGCTTGATAGAATTCCCAGTGATGAAAAACTATCTCTTTCCGATATCTCTCGTGGGCAATTTCACTCTGAGAGACAACATTAGCACATCACCCCATGGTCACCTAAACTTGCCCAGAAATTTTTCAATATCTACACCTCTCTTCTAATTTACAGCCTAGTAACTTCAAACTTTGTGGAAAATAAAAAGTAGCATCTCCTCTCCAAAAGTTTGGGGACCACTACCCTTAATAAGAAAGCATATAGGGAAGGAAGGGCAACCACTTAAGTATAAATCAGTTAACCTGATCCCCCACCTTCCACAACACTCCTAAGACAATATGTTTATTCTTACTTACAGTGAGAATGCTTTAAATTAAGAAAGGGGCCCTACAGTAGCAGTTAATATTTATTAAACATTAATTTAATCCTCACAATAACCTGGAAGTAACCGATTTTACAAATGGGGGTTCTCAAATACAAAGAAGTAACTTTCCTAAGGTCACGTGGCTCACATTGATAGAGTGATTGAACCACCTTAAAGCAGAGACTTAGCCACACCTGATTCTAATTCAAGGAAACATCTTATTCTTCAGCATAATAGGCCAGGTCAGGATTGAGAGGCTAAAGTTTAAATCACGTCCTCAGCTCCTTTCTCAGCATGTTTTTCCCACCTCAGCCATCCAGTCCTTTCCCACACTCCAATAAGTTTGTTTTCTAGAAAAAACAAGTTATCAGTCAGGATATGTAAAGATAAATCATTGCTTTGCCTCCCCTGAGGATATTTGCATTTAAAACACCTTGCTCTATTTTTCAACCTGAAGTTTCTCAGAAAGTTGCCATTAAAGATATTTTAGATATCTATCAGCAAATGTGGAGGCAAGAATGGGCCAGAAATGTGTAGGTAAGGCAGAATTTTCCTTCATGCCTCAGAAAGCACACCACCTGGAGCTACCAACTCACTCATAATTTCTTGTCCAGATTCTTACTGTTTTGCTAAATGAGGTATAGAAATTGCCTCCAAGTCTATTAAAGTCAGCTTTAGTCCTTTGGGTTTTTTCCCTCAAGATGGTGGATGAGAGGCTTTTAGCATGCCTCAGCCACTTGGAAATAGAAAGATAGTGCATATATATCAACTGTGTGAGCTTTAATTCAGGAAGGAAAAAGGAAATCTACCAGAATCATGAAGGACAACAGATCCTGAGGAGGAGAACATAGGCAAATGGCCTCTATATACATAGAGCTGATGAAATTGACTGAAGCCCTAGTATGTGAGAGAGGCAGAGAGCTTCCTTCTATGATTCACCTTTCCCCTAAGGATCTGAGCGACCCAGGCCGGAGAGAGCCTTTTGTTTCTCCGAAGCACTGGAGCTAACATGGGGAGAAGCTTGGACATACTGTGAGGGAAGGACGTTGGGAAAAGTTGTAGACATTTTCCTAGACCAGAACCAACAGGAGAATGTCATTTTTAATCTGAGTACATACAAAATCAGTCATTCTTTGGTAACACAGCATCATGGCTTCACAGGCATTTTACTCTTGGGCCAGAGATTGGAGCACCTGCTCTGGAGCAGGGTAGGGGCCTCCACAGCTAGGACTGTAGAAAGTACCTCTGGAGTAGATCCTGGAATTGTGCTCTCCCCCATCACAGGTGTGGGGTGGGAGGAGAGCTGCTACCGCTGCAGTTTCTTTGGAGTGATGAGATTTCCAGCCAGGGCCACCTTGGAGACCTGAAACTGGTCTGGGTGTGCCATTGCTAGGTGCACCAGCCCACTCCACTGAGATCGTGGTGAAGCAGGGCCCTCTCCACGCGACTCCCAGGCAGATCTCCAGGCATTTAGACCATTTCCTCACCTGGATCAGCAGCCTGAGATGGCCTAACATTGGGGCCCTCTCCACTCCACGTGTAGGCAGATCTCCAAGCATTCAGAGCACTTCCTCAGCTGGGTCAGCAGCCTAAGTCACCCAACCTTTCCTGCACAGAGATCCTGGTCCAGGAGGGCCATCTCCACTCCACGATCAGGCAGCTATCTAGGCATTTGGAGCACCTACTCACCTGGAGAAGCAGCCTGACCCACCCCACCCTTCCTGTGTAGAAATTCTGTTATAGGGAGACCTTCTCTGCTTCAAACTCAGGCAGATCTGAAGGCATTCAGGGCACCTGCTTGCCTGGCTGAGCATCCTGAGCTGCCCCACCCTGCTGTGCAAAGATCTTGATGCAGGTGGGGGTGGAGGGCTCTCTATTCTATGCCCAGGCAGATCTCGAGGCATCTGGAGCACTCACTCTCCTGGATTCATTGAAGCTACCTGCTTCCCTATGCAGAGAAATTGAGAATGAGGAGATTTCCCAATGCTACACCTAAGCACACCTCTGGGGACTTAGTCACCACCCACTGGATTCTCCCTCAGAGCTGGTGCTTGTGCCTGCCACTGGGGGACCCATAGATGGACATGCCTGGTCTGGCTCTGACCATCTTGGCCCCCTTTCTCCTGCAGCTGAGCAGGGAGCTCAAACCACTGTGCACTCCATGAATCAATCCATTTCCTGAGGGAACAGAAAGTTTCTTCCAGTAAACAAGGATCAAGTATATACCCACCATGTTGGCCACAATCTGGTTGTTACCTATAAGGATGATTTCCTGGCTTATAGGTTGAACTGCACGGCCCAACATAAATCCTGCTAACAAAAGTACATAGGGTATAGAAGCAAAGCCAAAAGACTCTACACAGCATTTTCTACAGTTACACCCTCTATGGAGGAGGAGAAAGGGAAAGAGAAATAAAAAAAAAAAAAAGTATAGGGAAGGAAAAAGAAAAAAATCCTACCTGCATGAAATCATTATAAAAATTAGAAGTTCCAGTATCTCCAGATGAGAAGGAACCAGTGAAAGAATTCTGATACCATGAGAAATCTGAATATACTTATACCACCAAAGAATCACACTAGCTCTCCAGAAATGGTCCCCAACCAAAATGAAAACTCAGAAATGACAGATAAAGAATTCAAAGTATGGTTTGCAAGGAAGAGTAATGAGATCCAAAACAAGGTTGAAAATCAACACAAAGAAACTTATAAAGCAATCCAGGAAATGAATGAAGAGATAAACATTTTTAAAAGAATCAATCAGAGCTCTGGAATTGAAAAACTCACTTTCAACCAGGTATTGCGATGCACACCTATAGTTTCAGTTATTTTGGAGGCTGAGGCAAGAGGATCACTTGAACCCAGGAGTTCAAGGCTGCAGTAAGCTATGATTGTGCCACCGAATTCCAGCCTGGGAGGCAGAGTGAGACCCCATGTCCAAAACAAAAAGAAGAGAAAAGAAAAGAAAATCTTACTTAAGGAATTTTAAAATACAATTGAAAACTTTAACAATAAACTGGACCAAGCAGAAGAAAGAATTTCAGAGCACGAAGATCAGTCTTTGAAGCTGACAGTCAGATAAAAATAAAGAAAAAAGAATTTTTAAGAAAAGAACTGCTTGAGAAATACAGGATTATGTAAACCAACCAAACCTACGAATTATTGACATTCCTGAGAGAGAAGGAGAGAAAGTAAACAACTTGGAAAACACGGTTGAGGGAATAATTCAAGAAAGTTTCCTTCATCTTACTAGAGAGGTAGACATTCAGATACAAGAAATCCAAAGAAAACCTTCTAGGTACTATACAAAATAAACAGCACCAAGGCATATAGTCACCACACTGTCCAAGATCAATGCTAGAGAAAAAAATCCTAAAGGCAGCTAGGAAAAAAAAAAAAAGGTCAGATCATGTACAGGGGAACCCTATTAGGCAAACAGCAGACTTCTCAGCAGAAACCTTGCTATCCAGAGGAGATTTGGGGGCCTATTTTCAGCATTCTTAATGGCTAGAAATTCCAACAAAAAATTTCATATCCTACCAAACTAAACTTTATAAGTGAAGGAGAAATAAAAGCTTTTCCAGACAACTATGCACTAAGAGAATGTATTACCACTAGACCAGCCTTACAAGAGATCCTTAAGGGAGTTCTAAACATGGAAATGAAAGAACAATACCTGTGACCACAAAAACACACTTAAGTACATAGACCACATGCCCTATTAGGCAACCACACAATAGAAACTACAGAGCAACTAGCTAACAACTTGACAGTAAGATCAAAACGTAACAAATCAATATTAACTCGAATGTAGGTGGTTTAAGTACTCCACTTAAAAGGCACAGAGAGGCAAGTTGGGCTACAAAAAACAAGACTCATCCATCTGCTGTCTTCAAGAAACCAGTCTCACACATAACGACACCCATAGGATCAAAGTAAAAGGTTGGAGAAAGATCTACCACACAAATGGAAAACAAAAAAGAGCAGGGGTCACAATTCATGTATCAAATAAAATATACTTTAAACCAACATCAGTATTAAAAAGGGGGCGGGGGAGAAAAAGAAAGGCATTACATAATGATAAAAGGTTCTATTCAACAAGAAGACTTAACTATCCTAAATATACCTGCACCCAACATTGGAGCATACAGATTCATAAAATAAGTACTTCTGGACCCATGAAAAGACTGAGACAGTCACAAAATAATAATTGAGGACTTCAACATTTTACTGACAGCATTGAACAGATCTTTGAGGCAGAAAACTACCAAAGAAATTCTAAATTTAAATTTAACACTTGACCAATTGAAGCTAATATACATCTAAAGAATACTTTGTTCAACCACAGACTATACAATCTCCTCATCTCCACATAGAACATACTCCAAGATTGACCACATGCTTGGCTATAAAGCCAGTCTCAATAAATTTGGAAGAAAGGAAATTATACCAGCAATCTCTCAGACAACAGTGGAATAAAGACAGAAGCCAATACCAAGATCTGTCAAAACCATACAATTTCATGGAAATTAAACAACTTGTTCCTGAATGACTTCTGAGTAAACAACAAAATTGAGGCAGAAATTTAAAAAAAAATCTCTGAAATAAATGAAAATGGAGATACAACATACCAAAGTCTCTATGATGCAGCAAAAGCAGTGTTAAGAGAAAATTTTATAGTGCTAAATGCCTACCTCGAAAGTTAAATCTCAAATTAACAATCTAACATCACACCTAAAAGAACTAGAGAAACAAGAACATATTAACCACAAAACTAGCAGAAGAAAAAAAAAACTAAAATCAGAGCAGAACTGTATAAAATTGAGACCCAAAAGAATCACACAAAAATTCAACAAAATCCAAAGGTGGTTCTTCAAAAGGATAAACAAGATTGATGGACCACAGGCTAGACTAACAAAGAAAAGAGAAAAGATCCAAACAAGCACAATCAGAAACAAAAGTGAAATAACAATCAATCCCACAAAAATACAAAAAATCCTCAAAAACTATTATGAAAATCTCTATGCACACAAACTAGAAAATCTAGAGGAAATGGATAAATAACTGGAAACACACAAGCTCTCAAGACTGAATCAGGAAGAAAGTGAAACTCAGAACAGACCAATATCAAGCTCTGAAACGTAATCAGTAAGAAAAAAATCTACCAGCCAAAAAAAGTGCCAGGCCAGATGGATTCACAGCAAAATTCTATCAGATGTGCAATGAAGAAATGGTACCAGTTCTACTGAAAATATTCAAAACAAATGAGGATGAAGGACTTCTCCCTAACTCATTCTACAAAGTCAGTATCAGCCTGATACCAAAACCTGGCAAAGACACAGTGAAAAAAGAAAATTACAGGGCAATATCCCTGATGAACATAGATGCAAAAATTCTCAACAAAATACTAGCAAACTGAATCCAACAGCATATCAAAAAGTTAATTCACCATGATCAAATAGACTTCATTCCCAGAATGCAAAGGTAGTTCGACATATGCAAATCAATAAATGTGATTCACCACATAAACAGAATTACAAACAAAAACCATGTGATCATCTCAACAGATATGGAAAAAGCATTCAATAAAATTCAACGTCCCTTCAAGATAAAAACCCTCAACAAACTAGGCATTGAAGGGACATACCTCAAAATAATAAGAGCATCTATGACAAACCAACATCAGACCGAACAGGCAAAATTTGGAAGCATTTCTCTTGAGAACTGGAATAAGACAAAGAAGCCCACTCCCACTACTCCTATTCAACATAGTATTGGAAGTGCTTGCCAGAGCAATCAGGCAAAGGTAAGAAATAAAAGTCATCCAAATAGGAAAAGAAGAAATCAAACTCTCTCTCTTCTGGAAAATATGACTCTATATTTAGAAAACCTTAAAGACTCTGTCAAAAGGCTTCTGGAACTGATAAACTACTTCAGTAAAGTTTCAGGATACAAAATCAATGTACACTGTATATCAGTAGCATTACTAAGCACCAATAATGTACAAGCTGAGAGCCAAATCAAGAATTCAATCCCATTTATAATACTCACAAAAAATTAAAATATCTAGGAATACACCTAACCATGGTGAAAGAACTCCATGAGGAGAACTACAAAACACGACTGAAAGGAATCATAGATGACACAAACAAAAGGAAAAACTTTCCATGCTTATGGATTGGAAGAATCAATATTAAAATGGCCATACTACCCAAAGAGATCTACAGATTCAATGCGATTCCATTACATTACCAATGTCACTTTGCACAGAACTATTAAAAACTATTTGAAAATTCATATAGACCCAAAAAAGAGCTTGAGTAGCCAAAACAATCCTAAGCAAAACCATCCTAAGCAAAAAGAACAAAGTCAAAGGCTTCACAACTTCAAACTATACTATAAGGCTACAGAAACATGGTACTGGTACAAAAGCAGACACTCAGAGCAGTGGAACAGAATAGAGAACCCAGAAAAAATGTTGCAAACCTACAGCCATCTGATCTTTTACAAAGTTGACAAAAATAAGCAATGAGGAAAGGATGCCCTATTCAATAAATGATGATGGCATAGCTGGCTATCCATATACAAAAGAATGAAACTGGATTGCTGTTTTTCACCATATTCAAAAATTACCTCGTTAGATTAAAGATTTTAATGTAAGACCTCAAATTATAAGAATCGTAGAAGAAAACCTAAGAAACACCATTCTGGACATTGGCCTTGGAAAGAATTTATGACTAAGCCCTCAAAAGCAATTGCAATACACACACAAAAAAATGCCAAGTGGGAACTAATTAAACTAAAGAGCTTCTGCACAGCAAAAGAAACTTCAACAGAGTAAACAGACAACCTACAGAATGAGAGATAATATTCAGAAATTATGCATTCAACAAAGGTCTAATATCCAGAATCTATAAGAAACTTAAACAATTTTACAAGCAAAAAACAGGTATCTCCATTTAAAAATGGGCAAAAAAAAAAAAAAAAAAAAAACGATAAACAGACACTTCACAAAAGAAGACATCCAAGCAACCAAGAAACATGAAAAAATGCTCAATGTCACTAAACCTCAGAGAATTGCAAATGAAAACCACAATGAGATATCATCTCATACCAGTCAGAATAGCTATTATTAAAAAGTTAAAAAATACAAAAAAACCACAGATGTTGGTGAGGCTGTGGAGAAAAGAGAATGCTTATGCACTATTGGTAGAGATGTAAAGTAGTTCAGATACTGTGGAAAGCAGTTTGGAGGTTTCTCAAAGAATTTAAAACAGAACTGCCATTCAACCCAGCAATCTCATTACTGGGTATTTATCCAAAAGGAAATAAATCATTCTACTGCAAAGACACATGCACTCGTATGTTCACCACAGTACTAATCACAATAGCAAAGACATGGAATCAACTTAGGTGCCCATCAGTGGTGGATTGGATTTTTAAAATGTGGTACAGGGCCCGGCGCAGTGGCTCACGCCTGTAATCCCAGCACTTTGAGAGCCAAGGTGGGTGTATCACGAGGTCAGGAGATCGAGACCACCCCAGATAACACTGTGAAACCCTGTCTCTACTGAAAATACAAAAATTAGTTGGACTTGGTGGCACGCACCTGTAATCCCAGCTACTGGGGAGGCTGAGGAAAGAGAATCACTTGAATCTGGCAGGTGGAGGTTGCAGTGAGCTGAGATCATGCCACTGCACTCCAGCACTCCAGCCTGGGTGACAGAGTAAGACTCCGTCTCAAAAAAAAAAAAAAAAAAAAAAAGGAACAAAATAATGTCCTTTGTAGCAATATTTATGTAGCTGAAGGCCATTCTCCTAAGTGAACTAACACAGGAACAGAAAATTAAATACCACTTGTTCTCACTTATAAGTGGGAGATAAACATTGGGGACTCATGGAAAAAAGGTGGCAACAATATACACTGGGACTACCAGAGGGAAGAAGGAGCAGTGGAAGGGTTGAAAAACTGTTGGGTATTATGCTCAGTACCTAGGTGATGGGCTCAATCGTACCCCAAATCTCAGCATTATGCCATGTACTCAGATAACAAACCTACACATGTAAACCTAACTCTAAAATAGAAGTCAAAATTATTTTTAAAAAAGAAAAAAAGAAAGCTCTAGAATTTTTTTTTCTCTTTTTTCTGGGGAAAAAAACAAAATTCAGCTTTATTATAACATAAAGCTCTACAGCATACACAGAATCAAAATATATAAATGATGGTGATACCCTTGGGGACATCAAATCTCACTAGAAAGACAGAGCACATATATGAAGACATTAGGCAGTTCAGGAACAACAGAAAGGAATATTCAATGATGTGTGGTATAATTTGGATGTTTGTCCCCTCCAAATCTCATATTCAAATGTGATCGCCAATGCTGGAGGTGGGGCCTGGTGGGAAGTGTGTGGACGAAGGGGGTGCATCTTTCATGAGTAGCTTGATACTTTCCCTGCAGTAATGAGTTCACACAAGAGCTGATTGGTTAAAAGAGCTTGACATTCCTCTTGCTCCCTCTCCTGCCATATGATATGTCAGCTCCCCCTTTGCCTTCCTCCATGACTGAAAGCTTCCTGGGGTTTCACCAGAAGCAGATGCTGGTACCATGCTTCTTGTACAGCCTGCAGAACCATGAACCAAATAACCCTCTTTTCTTTGTAAATTACCTAGTCTCATATTATTTTATCGCAATGCAGAATGGACTAACACACAAGGACTCTCCCTTCTTAGAACTTATAGTCTAGTGAAGGAGAGAGATGCATAAAAAATAGAGAAATAATTCAAATTCTAAGAGTGAAAAATACTGGGGAAAATAGCACAATGGGAAAGCTGTTCTGAGCAGAACTGTGTCCCCCTAATATTCATGTATTGAAATCCTAACCCCCAGTACCTCATAATATAACTATTTTGGAGACAGGATATTAAAAGAGATATTTAAGTTAAAATTATTTCATTAGGATGAGCCCTATTCCTGTATGACTGATGTACTTACAAGAAGAGGGAATCTGGACACAGACACAGAGGGAAGACCATGTGAAGACACAGGGAGAAGATGACCATCTACAAGCCAAAGAGAGAAGCCTTAGAAAAAACTAAATCTGACAACACTTTGATTTCAAACTTCCAGCTTCCAGAACTGTGAGAACATAAATTTCTGTTGTTCACCTGCCAAGTCTGTGGTACTTTGTTATGGCAACCCTAGAAAATTAATACAGAATCCTACCTTAGTTAATATTGTCAGGGAAGTTTTCTGTGAGGTGATGACAAGTAACATCGGGTCTGAAACTTAAAGGAGCACTGTCTGTTCCAAGCAGAGAAAATGTCAAGTGTAAGAGACCAGAGACAGAAATTTCAAAAAACAGAAAGAAGTCAATATATCTGTGGCACGAGGAATGGGGGTGTACGATAAATTGTGTTCTGGAGAGCATAGAAATGCTCTCTCCCATTTCACATGGATGATCTTCAAGTATAAATAGTGGGACGGGGGTGAGAAGGGTAGTCCTTAGATATGAACTGAGGACAATTCTCCCATCATAAAAGGAGGGAAGGTAAAAATGAGTGAGCAGATACATGTCAGTTTTTATCTATTCTTTCAAAAATAAATTAAGAGGGAATGTCATCAGCGAGGAAGTTAGAAGACAAAAAATGTCACCTCAGTTAGTGGGAGAGGGAATGTAGGAAAGACATTAGTAGGATTGACAGTCTATATTGAGTGCCCATTTTAGATCTGTAGTTACAATTTTAAAGGAAGAAAGCACGGTTGCTCGATTTTCTCCAATGATGCTCAGCTGTTAGATAAAGTAGGCAGAGTCCATTTTAATTAGGGTTCTGGTGTTACAGATGAGTACAATTGGGGACAAAAGAATAAAGGGTGTTTATTTTTAAGGATAGTTAATAGTATCTGATTAGGAAAGCTATACTCCTCTCTCTTTTCCTCCTTTGTGAACTCAGTAGTCTACAGGGCTTTATATTACCTGTCAAGAATACCAGTGGTAGGGTAGAATAAAGCCAAATTATGAAGAGTCTTAAATGCCCAGATTGGAAGTTAGATCCGATCATGGAGAAAATAGGTAGTCATTCATGATATTTTAAACAAGTGATAAGATTTTAAAAACCTAACATGGTTTAGAAAAGAGGGAAATTGGCAAAGGAGCAGGAGGTTTCCTCTCCTCTCTTGAGTAATCGGGACTTGTGAGCATTTATATGTTCCTAAGTTTACACAGTAGAAAAGCTATGCTATTGTTAAAGAGCATCCTAGCAAATCAATTATATCGACTGTGCAAAGTCCAGTAAAGAGAAATTACTGAAATGTGATTCCCATATTCCAGGGACTTTTGTTATAAGCATGATGACCAACAGCAATGAATTTTTCCAGAAAATTTCAAATTCCAGTACTATTCCGTTGTCCCAAATGATACCCTTATACTCGTTAAACCACAGGCCTCGTTGTTGTCTCTGAAAAATATTACTACCATAACAACTAGACCAAACATACTGACGTTAAGAGAACAAAAACAGAATGCAGATTAAAACCTTCTGTAACAAAGATTCCAAAATATGGGTATAAGCCATTTACTTGTTAAAAATTCCACATTTTCAGAATCTTGAGGTCCTTCATGGAAAGGATAATTGACTTGACATGTTCATACTAACAGCTGTACCACACTGATTTTGCTAAAATGTTAAGGGATAAAAGCCGTTGCTCAACCATTCAGGCTATATCTCGGAGAGTCAAGATATACAAGTTTGATTTGGAGATACTGGTTGGGGGTCGAGGGGAGGAACAATTCTAATTGTGTCCATTGATCACTTTCTAGACCAATATATTACTTAAGGTATGGGTCAAGATGCTGTACCAAAGGGTCACCAATACACAAGTGGCTCAAACAAAACAGAGATGTATTTCTCTTCCATATACCAGTCTGAAAGAAGCTGTCTCTGTTCTAAGAGCTCACTCAATGGTCCAGGTGGATTTCACTGTGTAGCTCTGTCATAGCTTAAGGCAAAGGTTCTTAAATGTTTTGGTCTCAGGATCCTTTTACACTCTTAAAAAGTACTGAGGATTCTAGGCCGGGCGTGGTGGCTCGTGCCTGTAATCCCAGCACTTTGGGAGGCCGAGGTGGGTGGATCACAAGGTCAGGAGATCAAGACCATCCTGGCTAACTCAGTGAAACCCCATCCCTACTAAAAATACAAAAAAAATTAGCCAGGCATGGTGGTGGGCACCTGTATTCCCAGCTACTTAGGAGGCTGAGGCAGGAGAATGGCGTGAACCCAGGAGGTGGAGCTTGCAGAGAGCCGAGATTGTGCCACTGCACTCCAGCCTGGGCGACAGAGTGAGACTCCGTCTCAAAAAAAAAAAAAGTATTGAGGACTCTGAATAGATTTTGTTTATGTAGGAAATATCTGTTGATAATTACTATATTAGAAATTAGAAGGAAAAAGAAATTTGAACTGAAAATTATTTAAGTATTTATTAACTTATTTTTTTAAACTATAATCAACCCATTGTTTGTTAACAAAAGTAACTTCTTTCAGGAATTCTTTGTCACGCAGTTGATAAGTCTCTATTCCTTTAGAGTCAGTAACTAGTGCTTTATTTTGCCCCTTTGGAGGCGTCATATTTCCCTGATTGTTTGTGATCCTGTGGCCATGCATTGATGCCTGTGCATTTGAAGAAGCAGGCTCATATTCCAGTCTTTACAGAACGGCTTTTGCAAGGAAAGCCCTGCAGTAGTCAGCCCACACAGAGATTCTGGGCAGGCCATCTGGCATAGTATGTGGCCAGGCCTGGCTGAGTTCGGTGTCTGGGTCAGCAGGTAGGTGGGCCTGGCACTTGGGTTTGCAGGGTAGGACCCAGAGCCTTGGTTCACTTGGACAGGCCTGCAGCTTGGGTCTGCTGGAGTGGGTGGGCCCTGGGTCCATGAGACCAACCTGGCCCTGGGGTCCACTTGCATGGATCTGTTCACAGGGTCTACAGGGACAAGCCTGGAGCCTGAATCCATAGGGGCCAGTCTAACGCCTGGACCCATGGAAGCTAACCTGGTACTGGGGAAGGCCTTCTTCAGCCTGCATATTCAGGGGCTGGCCTGGCACTGAAATGGGCCTGGCACCTGGATCCATGGGGACAAGCCTAGAGCCTGAATCCACAAGGGCTGACCTGGCACTGGAATGGGCCTGAAGCCCGGGGCCATTGCGGCTGGCCTATAACTGAGTTTACTGGCATGGTCCTGGGCTGGAGACTGAGGCAGAACATGATGCTCACTTGCTCACTCCACTCTCCTGCCGTAGAGAGGGTGTATTTCTCCCCACTGTGCTGTCTAGAGTTGCGGCTGGGGTGATGCAAGTAATGTGAAATTGTCTTTCATACCCTCTTCAATGTATTTTCTTATTTGTGTGCTACACCCAAGTAGTATAATCTCTGAACTGGTGTCCTTAGTTCTTGTGAAGACATTTCCATGAGTGGACAGTTGTTCAAATTAATGTTTCTGTGAGAGGATGAATGAGTGTTGGAAAGTCCTATTCCATCATCTTGCTGATATTAGTCATAACATATTTCAGTTTTTAAATCCTCTTAAAAAGATAATAAAAAGAGTGGCATTGTTTGACATGAAACTAGAAATCAATAATAGGAGGAAAATGGGAAACTTCACAAATATGTGGAAATTAAACAAACACTCCTGAACAATCAATTGGTCAAAGAAATCAAAAGGTAAATTTTAAAAACTCTGATACAACCAAAAATGGAGAAACGTAACATATCAAAACTTATGAGATGCAATTAAAGCAGTTCTAAGAGGGAGTTGCTTTTTAAATATTATATGTAAGCATATAATATAAATGTTTACATTAAGAAAAAAAGAATAATTACAAATAAACAACCTAACTTTAAACTTTAAGGAACTAGAAAAGGAAGGACAAACTTAACCCAAAGTTAGCAGAAGGAAGGAAATAATGAAGACCAGAGCATAAATAAATAAAATAGAGATGAGCAAAGCAGTAGAAAATATCAACAAAACCAAGACCTGGGTTTTTAAAAACATAAATGAAATTTACAAAGCTTTAATTAGACTAACTATGAAAAAGGAAGGAAGAATCAAATAGATAAAATTATAAATGAAAGAGAAAACATTACAACTGATAGCACAGCAACACAAAGAATCATAATACAATAAACAGTTATATGCCAACAAATTAGATAACCTAGAAAAAATGAATAAATTCTTTTTTTTTTTTTTTTTTGAGACGGAGTCTCGCTCTGTCGCCCAGACTGGAGTGCAGTGGCCGGATCTCAGCTCACTGCAAGCTCCGCCTCCCGGGTTTAGGCCTTTCTCCTGCCTCAGCCTCCCGAGTAGCTGGGACTACAGGCGCCCGCCACCTCAGCCGGCTAGTTTTTTGTATTTTTTTTTTTTTAGTAGAGACGGGGTTTCACCATGTTAGCCAGGATGGTCTTGATCTCCTGACCTCGTGATCCGCCCGCCTCGGCCTCCCAAAGTGCTGGGATTACAGGCTTGAGCCACCGCGCCCGGCCAAATGGTAGTTTCTTAAAGGTTAATTGCTGTGTGGAATCTGATACTATATCAATAAACTTTTAATACTCTATTACATTAAAATTCATTAGAATGGTGGTAATTATCCAACTGATTACATTTGTCAAAACGTATCAAACAAAAAACAAGCAAAATTTATTTTATAGTTCCAATGGCTCTTTTACCCATGCACAGATTCCTAATATTTTGCATCAGTCTTTAGAAATTACTGGTACACCAAATTATGCAGAACTTCCAAATTTTGACACATTTTATTACACAATATCAGAAAATCACATTTAATATTATTGCTAGTCTCATCAGAAGCATTTTAAAATATTGGGATGTTGCCAAGTTTATAGTAACAGATACATGTTTTCCAAAATTAAAATTTCCTCTTGAAAACTCAAATTTTATCACTGGTAACAAATATTGCCAGTTGTTTTTTTCCCTTGAAGTGACAGGCCCATTTTTAAAGAAATATCTAAATAAACATAACTTGACAATCATTCTTTTTTGTTTTTTTGTTTTGTTTTGTTTTCTTGTTTTGAGATGGAGTTTTGCTCTTGTTGCCCAGGCTGGAGTGCAATGGTGTGATCTTGGCTCACCACAACCTCCGCCCCCTGGGTTCAAGTGATTCTCCTGCCTTAGCCTCCCAAGTAGCTGGGATTACAGGCATGTGCTACTGTGACTGGCTAATTTTTGTTATTTAGTAGAGATGGGGTTTCACCATGTTGGTCAGGCTGGTCTCAAACTCCTGATCTCAAGTGATTCACCCACCTCAGCCTCCCAAAGTGCTGGGATTACAAGTGTGAGCCACCACGCCTGGCCAACAATCATTCTTTCAAGTAAAAAGGGTGTTATATGAGAAAAGTGAGTAGTTCAACTCACAATGGTAACAATTACCCAAGTCTTTTTCCTGGAGACAACATGTATTCACATGCATCAGAAGTACTTACCCATATTCCCTATTTTATCACACAGAATCTTTTTTAAAAGTGTGCTCAACGACAGTGATTGAATTAAATCCATCATTTGTAAGTGCTTCCTCAAGGACATTCTTTACTGAAACTGGCGTTTTGTTTTGCTTTGTTTTATTGCAAGCACAAAACTGTGAAGAATGTCATGAGTCTTGGCTCCACCTCATGTCACTGCCTTGGTTAATGCTAAGACACCAGCAGTTCTACCCACCATTGCTTTTGTACCATCCATGCAAATGCAAAACAGTGAAAAGGCAAATAGCATTTTAGTGTTATTATGAAAACAGCTTTGATTTCCTAGACTTCCAGAGAGGGCCTCAGGAATCTTTAGGTGTCTGCAGAACACACTTTGAGAACTGTTGCACTAGGGTAAATACGGGAAAGGATAATGTACAGGGCAAACATTTGTTTTTTAAGAAAGTGACCACAAATGTAAACTCTCACATTCCATTAACAAGAGCCTAGTAAAATGGCCTCAATTGGCTTTAGGACAGACTGGGAAAGGTACTCTGAAGAGGAAGCCGTATTACGTGGATAAGGGGAAGAACAGATTTGGAGATATAATCAGCAGTCTGCCATGCCCACCCCATTAATCAATGAGCAGGTCAAGTGTCAGGATAGTCAAGGGCCTCCAGACAATGGAGGACATAGGAAGCCGTGCATTGTGCCTGGTACCAGGGTGTAATGCTGGTCGGAGGAAGCTTAGACATCATGAAACAGGAGCGAGCAGAGGAGTGGCTATATCCATTCCTATGGGAGCCAGTAGAGTGGAGTACCAGGAAGACTGTCCTCAAAACGAGTCTCAAGCACTGCAGCCAGGAGAGGATCGCTGGAAAAATGCAGAACAGGGGCCACAGAGAGAACAGTGGGACCCGTGAGGCAGAAAAAAAGGGCAGGTCATTTGTGGCCTTTGGTGAGCATGTCATAGGACACCCAGTGACCCCTTCAACTAGAAAGAATTTTGGATTGCAGCAATATCACTAATTGGACTGAGCTAGAAATCAGCTGCTCTGTGACTATTACTGCGATCTTACTGTGTCCTAGGCAGAAGAGTTGGAGTAAATCTGGGTTGTTTATCGTGTTTTTATAGCTCTACTTCTTTAAAACATATTACTATTGAAGAGTTGAGTGCACATACTTTATTAGTATTCCCTTTTCGATTAGCAACAAGAATAGAAGAACCAATTTTGCAGAAAATTGCCATTCTGCAGAAAATTGATGTGAACTTAGTAGACAAAGGTAAAGAAAATAGATGTAAAGGTAACTCTGGTCACGGAGAACAAATTCCCAATCACAGCAAGTACACTGAAAGCCGAGGCTAAACCAACCTTGCAAATCTAGATAAACAGTATATCTGGGACCAAAGGGCTTTTAATTGCTGTACTTTATCTGATATGCCAGCAAATGTACACAGAAACTGAAAGAAAAGGCTGGAAGGTATTCATTTTGAGATCAGACCCAGATCAACTGAGGGGTCATAGGTCGTTGGGCTTCATTCTATCAGCAGCAAACAGAAAGCCTATAGTTACCTGAGAAAAGGAGCTTGTGAAAAAATAATTGTCCAGAGGTCATGTTCATTCACAATTTTTCCTGGAGGAGCTAGCACTCTCTTGCCCTCCAAGGGAAAGCAGTTTATGACATATTATTTTGGTATACTAGCTTAAAGAACACACAGATAATAAAATAATAGAAATGAATGACATATCAGAACCAAGGAAATGAGAAGGAAGCTTAAATGCCAGCTTCCAGGGTTAATGCATTCCCTGTAAATGGGCACAATTTTGAGTCCAAGTCTTTTGGCAGTTTGGGCAAAAAGGTAAACATAATTATTTACATAACTCCCATTATAATAAAGGAGGGAGAAATTTTTTGTGGACACTACACTCTCAAATAAATTTTTCATATAAATCTTTTAATGGGAATCACTGAGCTACACATTGAGGAGAATGTTCATTCTCCTAATACCAGTGTTGTGGTCAGTGCAAATCAATGCTCATTTAACCCTAAGCCTATGGCTTATGTTACTGACCTTTGTGCAGATTTTTCAAGAACCCACAAGACCGTAACAAATTCCATATAGAATGAACTAATTGTGGCTTTGGAATTATTCCAATTGACCTGATATAAATCTGACCTGGCAATACTTGACAATAGTGTGGGGAAACCCATGCTACCTTGGCGTCTGGTTGGAAAAGACTGTCCCCAAGTGAATTAAAAGGTCTAGTCTTGTCGCCAAAGTTCTGGGCCACCACCAGCAGCTTCCATGACAACTATTGATGTTAAATTCTGTAGCCTGGTCATAAAGTCCTGACTCTGCCAGCAGTCACTGTGAAATCTGGAACGTGTCACTTAACCTCTTGGCATGGCAATGCCCTCATTTCAAAAATAAATAATGAGATAGCTACCATCTTTTGAGACCCTACTCTGTACCAGTCACTAGTTAATATCTGCTTTCCCAGCTGGATTATAAATTCAGTGGGGGCAAGGAGAGTATTTCTTTTGCTCACCATTGAATTCCCAATAACTAACATGGGTTCGGCATAGAAGATGGTTCATATTTCTTCTTTTCTCTTTTAACTTTCCAAATGTCCACTGTCTTAACAACGCTGAAAGTAACCATCATTTCTATTTTTCAGCTGAAGCAATTGAGGTTCAAAAAGTTTAAGTGACTTTCAATGGGTCATACCACTGGTAAATAGAGTGGCCTGGATTTAGGCCTAATCTGTATAGCCCCAGAGCCTAGACTAGTTCCACAAGAATGCAGAAATGGAAACAGACTGGAGCATGTCCCAAGACTCCTCCTGGTTCTGAAATGCAATGATACCCACAATTGATGGGCAGCCAATCTCCCTGTTTTGTGAGGCTCCTCAACAATTTTCGTCACTTTATGACCCAGAGACGTGACCCACAGCAAATTTGGGTCTCTGCCAGAATGGTATGGCTCTGCTGAGGCAGGTGAAAACCAAAACATGTCACTCTGGGAGGGTCTCCATTTATTTAGGAGGCCTCTGTTTATTCAGGTGGACATTGCCCACTTCCTACTGCTACCTTAGGGGACCTAAGTACCGCATCTCATTTTCAAATACTTAGCAAGGATGTGCACCACTCTGAAGCTAATTGCTCACATTTTAGAGATCTATATAGTTAACAGCCATTGATAAAGCAGTCACTAGATGTGTGGGGCATGGCACTATGTGCTAGCTCATGGTCATTTCATTTTGAAAGTCAAGGTAGAATGAAATATTTAGCTTAGCTTTAACACCTTGTTTTGAGTGTACTCTTAATCAACTCCTTCTGTCCACATGTTATTTGTGATAGATAAAATCCTTGAGAGGCTTCTTAAAAATATTTTTGCTATTTGCTGAGGACTAGCATAAAGGTATAAAAACTCTTACAACGTGCTAATAGGAACAAAACATATGTTTTACTTTTTTCTTATCAAGCAAAAGTTGACAACTGCTCACTCATCAAATGCAGCTGATTCATCATTTCACCCTCTACCATCTACACTACATACTCTTTTTTGTTCTTGCAACCGGCATACTGTGCTTGTAATGAAAACAAAATAGAAAAGGAAATAAGCAGATTTTTAAAATAAGCTGCATGACAGACAGCAAAGGGGGGTATCATTTGTTAAAGCTTTTGTTTCACCATATGAACATGAATATAGCATTTCTTATAGTTTTATGTATTTTTTTACTTTTATTTTAGGTTTGGGGGGTACATGTTTAGGTTTATTATTAGATGAATTTGTGTCATGGGAATTTGTTGTACAGATTATTTTGTCACCCAGGTACTGAGCCTGGTATCTGACAGTTATTTTTTCTGCTCCTCTCCCTCCTCCCACCCTTCAACCTCAAAGAGGCACCAATATCTGTTGTTCCCTTCTTTGTGTTCATGAGTTCTCATTATTTAGCTCCCTCAGTAAGAACATGTGGTATTTGGTTTTCTGTTCCTGCATTATTTAGCTAAGGATAATGGCCTCCAGTTCCATCCTTGTTACTACAAAAGACATGATCTTGTTCTTTTTATGGCTACATAGTATTCCATGTACACTACTTATTCTCTACCTGTAGACTGGAATCTAGGAAATTAGGAGACGTTCAGGACCTTGGAGACTAAAGCCAATATCAAGGTTCCTTATTTCTCTTGAGACTCTCTTTCTGGTGGGAGATGCTTTATTGTCCTCACTACCTTTCTGGACCACGAAAAATAGTTTCAGCACCTAAGTTCAAATGCCTGATGTTCTGAGCACCTCCTATCATGTCTTTGTTGTAGGTTATATCTCACCTCTTAATCCCACAAATTTCTATTTATTTCACCTCAAAACCCATGTTTCATTCTATAGAAGTAATGCATCCTTCCAAAGGCATGGTATGGTGACTGTAGTTAACAACAATGTGTTATATACCAGGAATTTGCTAAAAGAAATTTCAAGTATTCTTGCCACACACAAAATAAAGAAAAGTAACTATTTGAAGAGATGCATACATCACTTAGCTTCATTGTAGCAGTGATTTTTATATACATGTATGTCACAAACAGCATGTTGTATACCTTGAATATATATAATTTTTATTTGTCACTTATACCTCAATAAAGTTAAAAGAACAAAAGTAATGTGTCCTTAAAATTCAAAACCAAGGTGATTATGTTTTATCTGTGTAGTTGATATAGGTCAAAAGAACATGGGCTCTGCTCTCACCCAAGTTAAGTAGCCCTGAGCCACGGCAGTGAGGTTGAGAATGGTGAGGGACTAGAAAGGGTCTTACCCTTGCCATGAGCTTCTGCCTTCTCCCACCACCCACTCTTCTCTTGGCCACCAGATACCCACATGCAGCTGGAACTGAGAGGCTGGGGCAGGGGGGACCTGAAGCAGTCTCCATTGCTCTCCACGGACACACAGCATTGATCCAACATCGGACAGATAGGAAATGGGAAAGAAAGAATAGTGGAGAAAAGTAGAGAAGAGAGCAATACATTGAATGGCAAAGGCAACAGAGGGGTGGAAAAGAGGGATAGACACAGAGTGAGGTAGGAAGCCTCAGACCAACCAGCACCAACCTGTCAATACTAACAGTAACATTTACTAAACGTTTACTACATGCTAGTACTTTGCATGTGTTACACGTATTTGTTACATGTATGTGAATGTGTTACATGTATTAACATTCCTTTATTCATTCACAAATATTCAACTGACAAAATCCCTGCCCTCCTGAAGCTAACACCCAATCAGGCAGACAGATAAATTGGTAAAATATATAATATTTAGAAGATAAGTGTTAGCAATAAAAATGAAACAGGGAAGAGGGATAGTGTGTGTCAGAGTGGGAGAAAAGGGAAGTGGCCACTTTAGCTAGGGTGTCTAAAGAAGGCCTTATTGAGGAGGTGACATCTGAGAAAGACACCAGCATCAGTTTTTTTCACTCTTGGGCATTTTTGCCAGACTTTGAGACCCTCAAAATATTTGTTTTATATTTGAGCTACTTGTGTTTGTTTGGGTTTTTTTTCTTTTATTGTATTTTATCTATCATTTCCATGTGTTGAAAGCAGAAGGGGTTATCCAAGTGTAAAATCTCTACGTCAACTTGGCTAGTGTGGTCATTTCTTTGTATCAACTGTGAAAGGACTAAAGTCTTACTCAAGTAGAGCAAACCTTTTTAAGTTTGGAAATCTTGTCATGAGAAAGAAGAACAGTGTGTCTATAGTATTAGTCTATATTAGTATTAGTATTATAGTATTTGTCTATATTTCATTCTGCTAATGTTATGCAATTCAATAGAGACAGCTTCAAAACATGATTGGAAAAGCAGAAGACACGTCATGAGACAGCTAACCTCATTTCATTATATTATTAAAAATCATTTGAATCATCTTACTTGCACTTGGAATTCTGTTCCAATATTAGGATGACCTTGCATAAAATTGAGGGCTGCTATCTATTTGTATAGTTTGTGCCATTTTGCAAAACTCAGAGACATTGTAGTAAAGTACTTGCCAAAGTCACATCAGCAGGTTGTACCTGGGAAATCTGTGAGTATAGACTGGGAAAAAGAGTTAAAGCTGATGAGCTGGTATGTGGATTTATTTCATTACAGCCTCAGGAAGCTAAAGAGAGAAAATTGAAGAGAGAAGGCTTGAGACCCTTGAGAACACTGGAAAAACATGGTATGCCAACACCAAGACTGAGGGCCTGAAACAGAACAAATATCAATTCATGTGTGTGTGGGGGGGTGTAGGGGTGTGCATCTTGACAAAATAATCCCTAAAACGAAATTTTACAGTTAAAAGTACATTTGAAGTGGTAAGTGAAAGAGCTGATAGAGTAATAACTTGACACTTAGCAAGGAATTGCTGCTGGAGGAAACTCTTCGCTGCCTGCCTTCCCATTGGTCAAAAGCATCAGAAGTGAGCTGAGCCCACATGAGCTATTTGATGAAAAGACAAAAGGGGCAAAGCAGGATTCTTCAGGAGCCAACTCCTGAGATCTCATTATGCACATTTTCAACCCAGCATCCAGTGGTGTCAGGTTGGTAGCTTGAAATAGGTGTTGGAGGAGTATTTACACTATGGAAATCAGCAAATGCTACCAATCAGGCCAAGGCATTCGGTTTGTTTTTGTTTGTTTTTCCATGATTGTTAAGCATTTCCCAGCTCACCATGAGGTAAGGGAGAGGCTGTTCTGGATAAATTAGATGTTCTTTGTCATGACTCAGAAGAAGAATGAGAGAAATAATTCCAGAATGCATGAAAATATACAAAAGATATGAGATAAATATCCTGATAATAAAGTTACCCCAGGGAATTGAGTGCCACATTCACTTAAGGCACGAGCATTCCATTTAAGGACAGGAGATTCTAAAAATCTATTAAACCCAGGATTATTTTGACTTCATTAAAGAAAACAAGGAGCCATAAAGCCTGTGATCCACATATGATTAAGGATTCTAGGTAGCTATTTTCAAGAGCTCTTGGAAAGTCAAAACAAATGATTGGCTTACTCCAAAACTGATTTCATAAAGTCAAGGCCAATTTTCTATTTTAAATTCATTTTGTAATGCCCTTTAATCCTTAAAAATAGGAGAAGAGAAAAAATGTACATATGAACTCAGGTTCATTCCATAGCTTTAGCCATATAGCTATCACTGTCTAGATCACCAATAAAACCCACAAACATTTCCTAATTATCCTAATTATTCTCTCTAATCAAAGATCAAAGCTGTCATCAAAACTGAAGGACTTAAACTGAACGGGGTGGAGCAACAGTACAAAGAACCACAAGCAAACAAATGTCTGTCATAAAATCTCCATGTTCCTTGCTTAAAAATCTGCAAGCTGATTGAACTCATGTCAAGTCCTGAGGATATATTATATTTGACATCACTCACTACAGAAATTGTAAACTTTCTCATAAATAACATAGAGCAGGATGGGACATTTAGTTTATTTACCTCCATTTATGCAGAACCCAAAAGTATTGCCTGTGTTTTTCCAGGCTCCTTCAGCAAAACTTTTCTTGTGAATTCTTATAACAGGAAAGCAACAAACTAATACCAAGTAGGGAAAAATTATACTCATTTCTTAAAATGGAGATTTAATATGTGATATCTGCATTCTTTGTGTAGGTGCAGATTTCTTTGAGTTTTAGATAGTCAAACCCCTTGTTATGATATAGCATGATGGTTGAAAATAAA
Source organism: Rhinopithecus roxellana (assembly GCF_007565055.1). Classification (NCBI taxonomy): domain Eukaryota; kingdom Metazoa; phylum Chordata; class Mammalia; order Primates; family Cercopithecidae; genus Rhinopithecus; species Rhinopithecus roxellana. The sequence continues at coordinate 143,572,415 of NC_044554.1, forward strand.
GTCTTTGGAGACAGCCAAATCTGTTTTTTTTTTTCCTCTTAATCTGCTACTTGCTAGCTAGCATTGTGGCTTTGGACAAGCTACTTAGCAGAGATTTTTTTTTCATTTGTATAAATGAGGTTAATAATGCCTAACCCTCATAGTTACAGTAAAGATTAGATAGGAGACTGTATGTTAAGTGCCTCACATGGGATCTGGCTCAGAATGAACCCCCCAAAAATGTTAGTTATTACAGCTCTCTTAGTCAATCTCCTCTTAATCAAGTCACTAGATTAACTGATGTGTGCTGATGTCTGTGAAATACTGAGCACTTACAGCTACTACATTCATCTGTAGTACCCTTGCACACTTCTGCTCCTAACTGGTGTTTATGTTCTCAAAACTGCACATTCCAATCAGACTTATTGTTTTAATTATGTGCAATCGATTAAATGTTATGTAAACCCATAAAATATGAGTAGAAAAAGGCCATTTCTATAAAAACTAAAATGCGTGAATGTAAATGAATCTTTGGAAAGATTCATAAACATGGACGACTAGAAAAACAATACTGCTAGTATATAAAGTATGGATGAGTTGACTAAAAATAACTAAGGAATTTCTTAACCCTTTAAGGATATATCTAGAAGACCACCTGAGAAGCATCATTAAATTATCCCTCCACTTAAAAATGGATGACTGGAAATAGGAGAGGATGCAGTGTGTGTGTGTGTGTGTGTGTGTGTGTATTTTGAATCAATGACTAAGGTAAAGGATTGGATTAATGCTTGGGGGGCAGGGGAGAGCAATGAACAAAGTGAAAGGATTTGGTGTGACTCTCTTCCATGTCCTAGTTCTATGTTATTAGGCAAATTATATAGCCTCAGCCCTAAAATGGGGGTATAGAAAAAGCCCTAAAGGCATGGATTTGAATCAGAATCTTTTAAGGTGCTTTCTAACTCAAGGATTCTTACTTATCATCAGTTTTCATAGGAAGTAATGATCCACGAGAAAGCCACAGCATTGACCTAAACCAACAAATGCGCCACAGGAAAAGCCTGGCTTCCTTGTCTTGCTCCTTTCATATTATGATGGCAAATTCACAGAGTTTATACAGAGTTAGAATTTTGATTCTGGTCTAATTTGCTTAAATGTATGTAGGTGTAGCTGGTGTTCAGCAATGGCATTTATAATCCCAATGTAAGCCAACAAATCCCAGATTCCGTAGCAATGCTTGGCAGATTTCATTTTTTGTGTAATTGATACATTAAAAATTTTTGAAAATCACCCTAAGGATTATCTGTAAGGGCCTACCTCTTTCTGTCTTTGCCTCACTGTATAATCAACAGAAAGAAGAGATTTTTTTTAAAATGTTAGATTATTGCCATTTGGTGGAGATTATCATCTGAGCCCATTAACCAGAGCCTTAAGGCACTGGGCAACCTGCCAACAAAATGAGATGAGCTGCATTAAGATCAATTTGTTAATTTTTAATGAGGCTTCAAAACGCCCTAGTAAATTACTTAATCATTTTAAGAATGCATTGCTGCTTCTTCACTATTCCTCCTTTCTGTACATAAAAAAGCTAATTTATTTTTAATCACTTCCATTCCTCCTTTTATCCCCCTAAAGGCTACAGTAATTTTCTGCTATTACCACAACTAACCAAAGCAGCCCATAAAACTGAAGACCAAATACAATGAAAGAGGATTAAGTAGCATGACAAATTTCCAAAGCAATCCAATTCTTTGACTCCATAAAAAGCATTTCACAGTTTTAACATAGGGAGTTAACATATTATGGGCCTTTCTGTTTGGAAGCAATGGTTTAAGTTGTGCAGGGTGTTGCACACCACCATGCTTCCAATGACTTAGATGATATATGAGACTTCATTTCAATTGATCATTTTTTTTAAATTAACTAAAATTTCTATGGAACATAACAAAAAAAAGGGAAAGGGTTTAAAAGTGGACTATTAGCAAAGTGATCTAAATCCATCAGGACACAGATCTTAGGATACTTTGTTCATTGGGTATCCCCATGACTGTGTAGTGCTAGGCACATATAAGGTGCTCAGTAAATATATGTATTTTAAATTATGCTTTAAAGGAGATTCGTTTCCTCCCCTGCACTTAAGAAACAGTTCAGAAAGTATAATGGATATACTTTCAATGGATAGGCTGAAGACACTATCAAACCTGCAACTACTGGAAATGAAACCATGACTTTTGTGGAATACAAAGCAAGGGTAGGTTGCATAGCCAATTAGCATAGACATAACCCACAGACAAGAGTAAGTCCTGTTCCAGTTCACAGAAACACCATCTCTCCAACCAGAGCAATGTGCATTCCCACTAGGGAGGTCTGTAAATTAAAAGTGAGATGAAGCATTTTTATTGGCTACTGAGTATTAAATATCTGGCAAATAGAGTATCTCTCTAATATAACTCAAAATTATTAAAAATCACATCTTCTACTAATTCCATAGGAAGAAGTTAAGATTTACAAAAGTCTTCCAACCACAAAAAGCCACTGTAAGGAAGCATGTGGGGCGCATGACAATAACAATCACAAGTCCTCCCTGCTAGGAGGTTAGCTCACAAGGGCAGAGGTCTGCACCTCTCTGCTCACCTGTTTCCCTAACACCTAGGAGTGACAGAACAAACACTGGAATTTTAATCAGTAGAACTAGATTCAAATCTCAGCTCTACCAGTTTCCCCCTCTGTGTAATAATAATAATAATCCCTTCTTCACAGGGTGTTCTGATGATTCAGTCTCAGGAATCTGCATTTCATATAAAAAGGCAAAATGACTCTCACATGTTGTTTACATAAATAATATTCTGAGAAACACTGTCTCCCCAAACTCCATGTTGTCCAAATGAAGAAACTGACACCCAGGTGAGATTAAATGATTTGCTAAAGGACCTTCCATTACTCTGAGAAAGGAAGGATTAGATGTAGAACAAAAAGGGGCATGCGAGTTGTGGAGCAAGCAGAAACTGTCTTTTGCCTCCCATGGACACTGTAGCCATCTCTTTTAAAATTGATCACTTCCTAATCCATACACATAATTATTTTTAATAAATTTGCATCATCAGAATTGCTGCATCATAGAATATTCACTTTTGGATGATTTCGATATATATGTGTCAAAATTGTCTTCCACAAGGCCTATAGCAATTTACAATCCCACTAGCAGAGTAAGAGAGGAGGGGAATCCACTTCAACCTCCCACCAAATAGTGGGTCAGGAGGCGATAGAGTGCTACCTGGGGCTCCGGCTAAACTTGCTGGGGCTCTGCAGAGTCTCCAATGGAAGGTTAATTTTCAGGCACAGCATTTTGTTTTTGACACAGACCTGTGGTTGCATCTTGGACTTACAATATATTTTTGGTCAGTTTGTTATATCCTTAATCCTTGCTACTGATTTGGGATAAAACTAGATTATTTCACAAGAACTGTGGTTGCAAATGAAATAAAACCACAAAATCTTACTCTCAGGATAAGCAAATTAAAAATGGTTTGGATGATGAGTTTTAGTCAGCTTTACCACATGAGCCAGAACATAACATAAACTCAGAGTAAAAGAAATTAGAAATGGAAAAATAACCAGTTCCAAAGACTAAAAGTGAATAAGCCAAATATCTGAAATGTAACCACTTTACATATTTATACCCATCACTTGTAATAGATGGAACTGCATCTGTTCAGTCTGCTTGTGTTTTTTGTTCATTGGTTTTTTTATCAATTTCCATCACCCAAAATACAGCAACTAAGGAATTTCTGCAACTGCTAAGTGTAGAGCTTATGTAGACCCATCTAACTTAGTGCTACCAAAACTCTGATATGTATACAATTTACGAGAGACATTATTAAAATGCAAATACTGATTTAGTAGGCCTGTGCTGAGGCCTGACATTCTGCATTTGTAACAGTTCCCCAGCTCATGCTGATGCTGCTGTTTTCCGGGTCACACTTTGAAAAGCAAGAATCTATACTAAATGTATTGAGGAAATACAGCAGGACATCAACTGGCTATCCCTCAGCCAACTGTTGTCCACAATAGTATCAGAGTACACCAGTATGACTATTTCCACTGAGGAGGAAAGTGATAGAATTAAACAAGCACTTCGTCTTGAGAATCACTTCTGTGCACCACAACCTATATTATCAATGACCCAACCATTAGTTACTGGACAGGGCTATGTTGCCTTAAGAACTTATGAACAGGTATGTGGGGCAGAAAAAAAAAAAGGGAAAATCATCACCTCAAGAACCTTTCGGCTATAACTTGAGAAGTGTACTACTCGTTTTTTAGCCCTAGAGCTCCTTCCAGAAGAGGATCTCATCAGGTTGATATAAACACATATCACCAAAGTTATTAGGCATTTAAGTGGGCTGGGGGACAAGATGACATTGTGGAAATTTTAAGCATACCCTTCTATAGACTGACATTTATGTGCAATATATAGGTCCCCTGGTATCCCAAGCACCATAGAGAAAGAACAATTTTCTAGTTAATATAGTTGAGATAAACATGAGTTGAGAAAAACAGTTCTAGAACTATTTCCAATGATCTAAGAAGTAACATGGTATTCCCAAAACAAAATTAATTTTTAAAAAAGATATCTTTCCATTAGACATTAGAAGAAAACAGAGTGATACAAAAGCTGCCATAAAAAGCAATTTTTAAAAATTATTAATTTAGGTATAATTATTTATTACCTTCTCAGAAGCATTGAAAATTAACTGGACTATGGAAACACATAAGAAAAGTCAATGAGCAATGATTAAGTGTACTATTTCTACATAATTCAATGAAGGATTGGCTTTGCAAAAGTGACACTAAATTTTACCTACATGAGTAACAAAGTTCTATTTCCAATAATCAAAAAATATCTGGCAGCAGTAAATTTTACTTGGTAACTTATAATAATCAAATTTAGGAGTATATTTTCTAAGTAATATTTTAAGAAGCATACTTTCCCTTATGCATGGAAATGCAAGTTCCTATCATTAAAGTAATAACCACAGATAGCATGTGTAGCTATCATATGGTTGTATTTGAGAACAGAGTTTCTTATCCCAAGCTTTAACCTCAGATATAATCCCTTCTCAAATGCCCTGTTACGGTTTCTTTCTGAGCCTTTTGCACATTCTTTGGATTTATTTAATGATGGATTCCTTTGAGAATGGTTTGTATTTTTAAAAATAGCCAAAAGCCATTTGAAAACAAGGATAATGGACAAGGAAGGACAATAAATACTGTTTGGGGGAAACAGAAGTAAATAACTAGGATTGATTTTCTTTTGTAGCCAGTGAGTGGGTTCTGAGGCCATTCTGAAAATGGAGCTCCAGAAATATTTTGAGCTGCAAAAGTGTTATTTGAATAGCATTGTGTTGACTTGGAAGACTAACACATATTTAAAGATTATTTTGTTGAAAAAATGATTCATTGCTCTTAATCCAGTGTCAACACATTCACAAGGATGCACAGATGGGTTTCAGGGCAATCTCCTGCAATTGCATGCAAAATGTGGTATGTACATGCCTTTGGGTTTATTTTTTTATCAGAGGAGAAAACTGTCTATTCTCATCAGATTTTCAAAAATGTTCATAATTCACACAAAAAAAAGCAAGTTAGGATGTCCTGCAGATATGTGTGCTTAGCCCACCTACTTACTTGCAGTGAAACCTTGAGCAAATTACTCAAACTCCCTAAACAGGAGTCTCTTCCTCCATAAAATGGTGATAATCAAACCTTTCCTGAAGATTGGCATGAGAATTAAAGTGAATGCAGTGCCTGGCACATGGTAACAACTCAATAAATGGTAACCTTGTTGATACACAATTGTATAGCCTTAACACGACTTAATTTTTCAAATATCCTGTTCATTGCTAAATAGCCGTGACTCTCCTTGTGTCATTTCATCCTTCTCTCAAGGCTCAGAGAAAAATGGTATCATTTTCCACACTAACCCTCCAGTCTCTCCATCTTGTTACTTCATGTTTCTTGGATCTTACTTTCTCATTGCTTCCTTCAACATCTTTCATCTCTCTTCCTCTGCTGTGTTCTTCTCTCCATACTAGTTCCCCACTTTTTGCAAAATCTTTTCTTGCTACACTTCTATTTATAATTTTATAGCTCCTTTTCCTTTTACCATCTCTTTTTGAATATGTGGTGGGCTCCAATGTCTCTGGTTCTTAATTCTCAAATGGCTAAATATGGTTTCTGCATGTGAATGAAAATGAGCTCATAAAGGTCAGCAGTTACATTCCCAGGAGCTGACTTCTCTTGCAAACTGCTGGTCAGAAACAAGGCTGGGGAACGGTTCTGGTGAGGCTTCAGTGGGCATTGTCCTGTGTGTGGAGACAAAGATCTATTGCAGATCTTATTGCTAATGTATTCTCAATTCCTCAATTTTATTTGGGCTGTCAGAACAAGCTCCATCCTAACTAGACTATGTGATGCTCTTTATCAACTAACCAGGATAACGTGTACATTCAACATGAACAGATATCCAGAAAGAATGACTTCAAACACTTTCAAATGTCTTCACATAACTTTTCTCCATTCTCAGCCTGTGGTATTGCTCATAGCATTGAGTGTGGCAGCCTTACCTCAAGCTCCATAATTTTTTTTTTTTTTTTTTGAGTTGGAATTTCACTCTTGTCGCCCAGGCTGAAGTGCGGTGGTGTGATCTTAGCTCACTGCAACCTCCGCCTCCCGAGTTCAAGGGATTCTCCTGCCTCAGTCTCCCAGTTAGCTGGGATTACAGGTGGTGCCACCACCTGGCTATATTTTGTATTTTGAGTAGAGATAAGGTTTCACCATTTTGGCCAGGCTGGTCTCAAACTCCTGACCTCAGGTGATCCACCCACCTCAGACTTCCAAAGTGCTGGGATTACAGGTGTGAGCCACCATGCCCAGTGCTCCATATTATTATCGCTTGCATCTTAACACATCTACTCAAACACAATAACACTAAAACTGAAAATAATCAATAGCTAAATTTTCATCCGCCCAAAACTGGTTCTCCTACTCCACCTTTTGAGTCTCCAGTTTGTGTCAGTGTTATCACTCAAGTTCCCTGCTATGAAAAATCCGACCCTGGTGATGAGTTGACACCATGAAACAGAGATTCCAACAAAGAGCAACCTGCAGCACCTCTCTTCCCACCCCTAAGGGATCAGCTATCCCAAAGCCCTTGGTCCTCTCCTTTCAGTTTAATCTGAAATTAGCCTAGTCCATCCCTAGGGCATGGATATGAAGTCTCCTTTTTTTAGGAACCGGGTCTTGTCCTGAAGGTCCAAATTTCTTGAGGTCAACAGTAATTAAATTTGGAAAACTTTCCATTATGGTGAGAGAAAATCTCCAATACAATTAATTTGGAGTTTTAATAGGGCTTTTTATGATTTTAATAATGCTATCCACATTTGTAAGCAAATTAGAGCTTCAAAAGACCATTTCATCTCTTTCTATATTATATATGTGCACATACACACAAATACACACACACACACACACACACATATATATGCAGTTATTTATTAGTCGAAGATTTAATGAGCAACTTTCACACTAAAGTTAGGTTGTTAGGCAAATGGGATACAAAGGTGACTAAAATACCATCTCTGTCCTGGAAAAGTTCATTACTAGAGGAGACAAATACATAAATAACATCATAACAATAGCACTTGTACTAACTAACTCTTGCTGTGTGCTTCCTGTTTGCTAGACACTTTGTCAAGTACTTTACATGGATATTTTATTTAACAGCTTACAATAACACTACAGGTAGGTACTATTATAGATAAACAGAGGTTTTAAAGATGTTGGGTGCCTTGTCCCAGCCCGTGAATTGGCAAAAGCTTCAAATCTAAGCCTCTCTAACCTGTAAAGCAAACTCTGAACTAGCACATTTTCTTGCATCCAAAATTCTGGAGGAGCAAAGAAAGAGGAAGAATGCCATGGGGTTTGCAGCAAGGAGAATAGTTTACTCCACAGCTAGTCTTGGATTTACTAGAGAAAAGGGAAACTGATTGAGTCCCTAGAGCTTAAAGCCTAGGGAATTAAAGGAGGGAAGGAGCAGGGGTCCTTCCAAAGTCAGAGCTGCATTGCTGGGAACTGCTCTATCAATTGGCCCAAGCAGCCCAACCCTGGATACAAGAGGCACAGGAGGACTCCCCTGCCTCTCTTTGTACCTCTCAATTAGGCTTACCAGTGGCTCAGACATTGTTGATCTGCATTGTCATTCCCATTTATCACCACAGTGTGAGTCATTGTTTACCCATACTGCTTCTTTGAAGAAGCAATAAATGTGATCCACACCCATTTTACACTGGTCAGCAGCACTGGAATTGAGGAACACCCAAGGACAGTTACACAACAAAATTTTTGGTAACATAGGCCTAATATCTGCCTCATAAAACTTTTCTTTTCTTTTCTTTTTTTTTCTTTTCTTTTCTTTTCTTTTCTTTTCTTTTCTTTTTGAGGCAGGGTCTCACTCTGTTGCCCAGGCTGGAGTGCAGTGATGCAATCGTAGCTCACAGTAACCTCTGCCTCTGAGGTTCTATTTATCCTCCCACTGCAGCTTCCCAAGTAGCTAGGTCTACAGGCATGCACCACCATGCCCAGCTAATTTTTGCATATTTTTTTGGTGGAAGTAGGATGTCACCATGTTGCCCAGGCTGGTCTTGAACTCCTGGGCTCAAGCAATCTGCCCACCATGGCCTCTCAAAGTGTTGAGATTACAGGCATGAGCCACTGTGCCCAGCCTATAAAACTTTTCTTAGGAAAAAAAAAAGTTATCAGGTATCTTGAGCTCTTTCAAAAAGGCATGATGAATTCTTAGTAACATTTACGTACTTCTCATGCTTTTTGCTATGGGAAGACACACTTTTTCCTACGGGAGGACTTTTTAATTGACAAATAATTGTACATATTTATGAGATACAAGTGATATTATTATATATGTATACAATGTATAATTGTAAAATCAGGATAATTAGCAGGTCCACCACCTCAAACACGTATCTCTTTGTCTTCAGAACTTTCAAATTCTCTTATCTATTTTGAAATGTATAATAAATTATTGTTAACTATGTGTTACAGAACACTAGAACTATTGTGTTATAGAACATTTGAACTTATTCTTTCTATCTAAGTATAATTTTGTACCTGTGAATCAACCTCTCCCTATTCCTCCTCCCCTTTGCCTTTCCCAGCCTCTGGAAATCACTATTCAACTCTCAACTATGAGATCAATTTTTTAGCTCCCAAATCTGAGATAACATGTGGTATTTGTCTTCCTGCGCCTGGCTTATTTCACTTAACATAATGTCCTCCAGGTTCATCCATGTTGTGGCAAATGACAGGATTTTATTCTTTTTAGTGTCTGAATAATACTCCGTCGTGTGTATTTACTACATTTTCTTTATCCATTCATTCAATGATGGACACTTACAAAGATTCCATATCTTTGCTACTGTGAATAGTGCTGCAATAAATATGAGAATGTGGATATCACTTCAACACACTGATTTCCTTTCATTTGGATATATACCCAGTGCTGGGATTGCTAGATCATATGGTAATCCTATTTTTAGTTTTTTAAGGATCCTCCATACTGTATTTTATAATGACTGCACTAATTTTCACTCCCACTAACAGTGTATGAATTTCTCTTTCTCCACATCTTTGCCAGTATGTGTTTTATTTATCTTATTGATTATAGCTATTTTAACTGAGGTGAGATGACATCTCACTGTGGCTTTGATTTGCATTTCCGTTATGGTTCGTGATGTTGAACATTTTTTCATATACCTGTTGGCCATTTGTAGGTCTTCTTTTGAGAAATGTCTATTTGAGTCATTTGCCCATTTTTAAATTGGATTATTTGGTTTTTGGTTTTTGTTTTTGCTGTTGAGTTTCTTATATATTCTGGATATTAATCAATACAAGGGATATTAATCCCTTATCTGTGAATAGTTTGCAACTATTTTCTCCCATCCTGTAAGTTGTCTCTTCACTCTGTTGTTTCCTTTGCTGTGCAGAAGCTTTATAGTTTGATAGTCTCACTTACCTATTTTTGCTTTTGTTACCTGTGTTTTTGAGGTCTCATCCAAAACATTTTTACCCAGACCAATGTCCTGAAGCATTTTTTCTATGTTTTCTTGTAATAGTTTCATAGTTTAGGTCTTACATTTAGTCTATAACCCATTTTGAGTTGATTTTTATATATGGTAAGTGATAGGGGTCTCGTTTCATTCTTCTGCATATAGATACCCAGTTTCCCATGACCATTTACTGAAAGAGGCTGTCTTTTCCCAAATGTATGCTCTTGGTACCTTTGTCAAAAATCAGCCAGTCATAAATATGTGGATTTACTACCATAAAACATCCTATCAAAGGTGCTCAAGGTTCTTCATCCACTTAGTCTTTCAAGAAATGTTTTCTGAGGCCCTCCTATGCACCTAGGCAGTGATCTAGGCACTGGGGTAGAGCTATAAACAGAAAAGAAAAAATATCTGCCCTCAGAAAGCTTGCTTACTTGCAAATGTAGCTGGATGAAAACTAAAACTTAGCTTGATAAGGAACTAGTCCTGACAACAAATTACATAGAATGATAAAAAGGACAAGATGCAATTTCACTTATAAAAAGAGTTTCAAAATGAGTTGGTGAGTGGATGAGATTCTTTTTAAGTTATGATTTTTAAAAAAAAAAAAAAAAACATGTCTTTTTAATTTTTTTTTTAAAAATCAAGCTATGTAGAAAATTACAAAGAAAGAAAGAAGTAAATCACCCATATCCTGCTTTCTGGATTAGCTCATGCTATCTTTGATTAATACAATTCCAGGCACCTCCGGGCAGCTTTAGAGACAAGTAGATATGATCACACTATACGTGATTTTAGTAGAATTATTAAATAAAACTATACTTGAATTTAAAAAGAAACAGAAATCAGACTAAAACTGGGTTAGATTACTGAACTGTAAATAAATGTTTTTAACAAACAGTAATACTAAAAGTTCATCAAAGGGAGGGCTGGAAATCCACATGCAGAAGAATAAAATTGGAGCTTTATCTCACACCATATAAGAAAATAAACTCAAAATGGACTAAAGACAAACATTTAAGATCTGAAACCCTAAACCTACTAGAAGAAAGCATAGAGGAAAAGCTACTTGAAAGCGGTCTGGGCAATAATTTTTTTGGATACGACAACGAAAGCACAGGCAACAAAAATAGACAAGTGAGATTGCATCAAAAGACAAATCTTCTTCAGAGCAAAGAGTACAAACAGAGTGTAAAGATAACTTCTGAAATGGGAGAAAATATTTGCAAGCCATATATCTGATAAGCAGTTCATATCCAAAATATTTAAGGAACCCACACAACTCATCAGAAAATAATTTAAAAACCAAATAACCTGATTCTAAAATGAGCAAAAAACCTGAAAAGACATTTCTTAAAGGAAGATATATAAATGGCCAAGAGGTACATGAAAGGGTGCTCAACATCACTAATCATGAGGGAAATACAAATCAAAGCTGTGATGAGATGTCCCCTCACACCTGTTAGATGATTATCATCAAAACACAAAAGATAAGTATTCATGAGGATGTGGAAAAAAGAGAACCCTTGTACACTGTTAGTAAAAATGTAAATTAGTGCAGACGTTATGGAAAATGCAATGCAGGTTCTTCAACAAATTAAAATAGAACTATGGTTCTAAAAATGGCTCAACAAACCCACTTCTGGGTATATATCCAAAGTAAATGAAATCACTATCTCCAAGCGATATCTGCACTCCCATGCTCATTACAGCACTACTCACAATAGCCAAGATATGGCAACAAACTAAATGCCCATTGACAGATAAAGAAAATGGGTTACATATGTACAATGAAATACTCATCCACATAAATGAAGGAAATCCTGTCATTTGCAACAACGTGGAACCTGGAGGACATTATACTAAGTGAAATAAGTCAGACAGAGAAAGACGAATACTGCGTGATCTTACATGTGAAATCTAAAACAGCCAAATTTATAAAACCGGAGAGTAGTAAGGCTGCCAAGGGCTGGAAGAGGGGAAAATAGGGAGATTTTAATCAAAGGGTACAAAGGTTCAGATATGCAGGGTGAATAAGTTCCAGTGATCGAATGTACACTATGGTGACAATTGTTAATAATACCTTATTACATACTTGAAATTTGCTAAAAGATACATCTCGAGGATTCTTACCACAGCAAAGAAAGAAAAAAAGAGAGAGAAGAAAAATAAAATTGTAACTGTGTGAGGTGATGGCTATGTTCATTAGGTTGATGGTGGTGATTATTTCACAATGTATACATGTATCAAAACATCAAGTTGTTCACCTTCAGTATACAAAATTTTTATTTGTCAATTATACCTCAACAAAGCTGGGGGAGGATGGGGAGGAAAGCTGGAAAATGCACCATGAGAACAACAGGAGGATGGGGCTGGCTGAGGAAGCCAAAGTGAGAACACAGTCTCTTCTTAAGGTGGCAGCTCATTCTCAGGTCCAGACAAGGTTGCCTTCAGGGAATCGAATCTTGTAGTTTCAGATTTTATAATTACTTGGGAAATCCCAGAAATTGGATTTTTATTTAAAATTTTGATTGTTTTAAAGATTCGGACTTTTTTTCAAGCTATTTAAGAAAAGTGCTGTCCCCAGCCTAACACCTCTGACTCTCTAATTTCAATCCCCAATGTAAGCACATTTAATGACCTGCATTTTCCAAATATTTATCTTGCTATTTCTAAAAAACTGTGCTCATGTTGTTATTTCTTGATTTATCCATTTTAAGTATAATCTATTCAACTCTTATGATCAGAGATGACCTCCCCCCGCCCCAATTATTTTTGTTTAAATTGCCATGACTGTATAAATAGTCACTGCTAAACCAAGTGGTAAACTATAATTATTTTCTAGATGTACAACTTTGCTTCATTTTTCTAAAAAGTAGCACTTTCTTATTTTATTATTTCCTTTTCCATGTAACTATTGTTAATTCTTCCTTTATTCTCAAAACAATCTTCCACCTGTCACATGTATCACATCAGCTATTGTTCCATTTTCCCCACCTGAAGATTTCCCTCCTAAAGTGCTCTATGTTTTTGCTACAATGTCTACTGATTTTCTAAACATGGTTCTCAAAGCCTCAATAATATTGTTGTGATATAAGGAAAGGGAAACAAACTTTCTTAAGGATTAAATAAATATCAGAAACATTGGCTGCCTTCGTTGAGTAGAATTAGAGATTTTCCAAGACAATTCTTACTAATTCTTCACTCTCGGTAACCATATCTATTGGTAGACTTAAACTCATACTGTCCAGTTGCAGTAAGAAGACTTTAGGTTAACATTTTTCTTGAAGGTGGCCTATTTTAGGATTTCTCATTGTTTAATACAGAGGAACAACTGCTCAATATTTCAGTCTTATCTTCCAACATTAGTTTTGCTTCCTCTACACGTGTTTGAGTGTTTTTGATGTCTAAAGTTTTTACAGCAGACATTAGCTTCCTAAAATTTAATTCAAACATTTTGTAAAGGTCACTGTGTATATATGTGTGTG